>NC_044601.1:54885375-55485375 GCF_901933205.1 Camarhynchus parvulus
TTATTAAATGTATCTTAACCAGCATAATCCCATTTTATATTACTAGAGAATTCACATCACAAGAAGTGTAAAGACTGATGGGTACTCTTGTGATTCTTTTCCTCCATTTCCTCCATGAAAAATTCCTCCATTTTTCATGTACATATTTTTGGTGGGTTCTCTTTTTTTTTCATGATGGTCTGTTCCAAATGTGGCTAACTATATAAGTTTATATATAGTTGTATAAACTTATAAACATAAATAAGGGTATATAAAGGGTTATATAAATAAGGGTACAAAACCTGATGATGTTACTGCTTAGCAAATCACAAAATTATTCTGTTGGCAAACGGTACAAATAATTTCTTTCTGTGTTTCAGCTATGTCAATTGTAAGTACAAATACCCATATTTAAGGTCACATTTGAATTGCAGGAAGAAGCAGGCAGCTTAAGAAGGCTCCTTAAATATGATATGGGGAAAAGTAACAGCGATAGCTCCTGCAATGATAAGTATGAGTGCTCCACTTGCAGAACAGATAATACAGGGATCTTGTCAACTGTAGCCTGTGGGACAGCAACTTCAGAGCACAGCCAGCCTCTTCTCATTATGGTGAGGGAGTACTTGTATCTTCTGCCCATCGAGTGTTTAGAGTGCATACTAAGTGATATTGAAAGGCTTTTTATCAGCAATCAGTTCAAAAAAAGTTAAGCACTTTACTTTCCTAATAATTAATCTTAAATGCATCTTTAAATTTAACTCCAGCCAGAAGATTGAATGCTATCTTGGAAAAAAAAAAGAAAAAAAAAGGTAAAAGGTAAAACTGACAAGAGCAATGGGAACTAAAGAGACTATTAAAACTCTGTTTTGTTGTTTATTTGCCTCATACTTTCAAAATATTGGCCACAAAGCTTACATCTGAGGATAGTGGTTTTACCTCAAGTAACATATTTAATATTCAAGAAGAAAAAGCAAATAATCTTTCATTCATTTACAAGGGAAAATATGCGTATGTACATATAAAAACTCTTTACTTTTCATCAAATCCTTATTAGTGACTTTTGTTTATCAAAGGCATAGTGATGTTCAGTATCTGTAAGAAAGACTTATCCTTCAATTTGAGTCTTATCTTGAATCTGCCTTTGCTGGTTTAGCCCATAAAAGATGGCACTATTGCAGAGCTGGGTCTGCTTCTTGACATTCCTCAGGTGGAGCATCCAGCTTCCTCTGGACTTTCAGGGAGCTCTCCATGTTCACCTTAGAGCTAAACCTGCTCTACAGATGTCATAAGCCGAGTCTGTACTTACAGACTTGGACTATTATAATGGAAACATTGTATTTTTGATAAGTCATCTTTAGTCCATTCTTGCATTATTGGTTAGTGTTCCATCAGTAACAGTGAGCATAATTCCTCTATTGGAATAGTAAAAGCCTAAAGCTCCAGAGAGGTTTCAATATTCAGGTGGTTTAGGGCTGGATTAATCACCTAGTTTTAGTTCTCTTAAGCTGATATAATCAGTATAAAACATCTGTTTGTGCTCTTTCATAGTCAGCGGGGAGACTCAAGCATCTGAAGAGCAATCTATCCATGTAACTTTGACAGCGATACTATGAAATATGAAACTCTGTCCAGGCACATCCATTTGATTTCTCTGGTGACTTAGAAGTAAGCGAAACTACCTTAGAACAACTTGCAGGAACTGAAGTAGGATGAAGCTGAGCTTGTCTATCACAAAGACATTTTTTGAGCATAAACACTTACTTTTGGATTCTCATGACTGTGTTTCAAGTGCCAGTTTTATCTTCCTTTAAAAAAGCCCCTGGAAAATATAAACCAACACTACATGTTGAAGTGAGATTGACATTGACTTAAACAAAGAGGAATATGTCAGTATAGGTTCTACTGGTGCAAAATTAAATACTTAATTTTTTGTAAAGTTACACATTTAAACATCCTTTAAGGATAAGGAGATATTAAATGCATGGCCTATGAGACAGTTATGTACCTATTTTTAAAATTATAACTTGTCCTGTTAAATATTCTCAAATATTGGGTCTATTATTACAAATAAATAAATCAAAAATCTGCTCTAGATTTAGTTGTGGTCGGTGCAATTTCTCTTATTTTGCACCAAAACATGACAGAAGAATCACTAAATCTCAATACTATGCACCTACATAGTCTCACGTTGTGCAAAATGAAATTTCTCAATATAGCCACTTGGAGTTCTTATTTATACTATAAGGACTTTTCTCATTATATATGTAAAATTAATGTTTAATGTTATGAGATAGTGAAAATTTTGATATGGGTTTATTGAATTCAGGATCCATCGCACTTAAGCACTTGACATATCTTTCCTATGCAAATTATCTGAGAGGAACATAAGTCATTTTTAATAAATGTGGGGAAAGGGTCTGAGGTGAAATGAGGTTGGTGGTTGGGGCTCAGATTCTAATAAGATAAATTAAGGCTACTCACTCAGCTAACACTCAGTCCAGTTGTCAGCACTCCTGGTTTTAAAAAGGAAAGAAGATCGAAGAAAAGATTTAAAGATGAATGAGCCATGTGGGCTAAAAGCCCCTCTCCCTTCAGTAGGTAGTGATTCTGCAGGGTCAAAGTTGAGGAGTGATGGGAAGAGTATTAAGAAATCTAGCAATTTAGAATGGAGATATATTCTCAAAGACATGAATTATATCTTCAGAAGGTATAAATTTGGATTCAAAAGGGCTACTTTTTCCGGACATTAGAACAGAAAGTGGCCTGATCCTTGAACCTAAGTCTGGGTTTTCAATTTCCCAATAAGTTTCCAAATATTGACAGAGAGCAATTAACTTCTGTAGTCCTGTATCCCATTCTCATACAGTCCTCCACACCACTTCAGAGAGCTACATACATGATAGCACTATACAACAGGATCTTAAATTTTCTGATTGCATATTTGATAAATTACACCACTGAAACCAGAGTGTTAATTCTCTTCAGTGATGTTTATAGAGTAGCTGGTATAACATATATAGAGCACTGTAAATAGGTCAGGTTTTATTGTTTATTTTAACAAATGGATAGGGTTGCATTAGCATTGCAGAAAATGTATAAATATTGATTTGAAAACCTGGTGTGCACAATAGAAGAGCAACCCTTGTAACCCTTTTAGAGAAACTCAGCCATAAATAAAGTTCATCTCCATTTTTCAACAAAACAATTAATACATAATTCATCCCAAAAGTATTATCATGCCTATTGGTACCAATGGCAACTGAAGTATTCTAACACTGCTAACACTACTCTGTGAAGACTATATTTATTTGTATATCTGAAGAAAGGACATAATGGTATATACTGAAACAGCATTTTATTTGTGGTGGGATCTATAAGAGTAACTTTTAATAGCTCTGCATGGGCTGAGTGCTAAAGGATACAGCTGACAAATGTTTGTATTATTCTGACCATGTGAAAACAAAATCAATAAATGCATTTTTGGAACTAAGGAAACAGTTATGTATTGTCTTAGGTCATGTCTTGTTCATTTAATTTACATCTTCCTGTATGCAAAAAGCTCTCTACAAAAATATTACTGGTATACAGCTGTATATAATTAGAGGTTTTTTTATTAAGTAAACTTTAACTAAGTAGGATATTAACTGACTACAGCACATATGTATTCACAATAACCAAAACTAACCAAAACTTTAAGAGATTAATTTCATTTTAGATGGACATCAGACATTATCTAAGCATTCTGCTTTGGGAGTTGGGTTTAAAATCTCACAAGCAGGACTTCTAGTTATATTGCCAGTATCCTCCTGCTCTACCAGGACTGAAAGCAAGAAAGAAGTAGCAAACATCTCATTATATAGTGTGAATAAAAGAGGGAAAGGGTACTGGGAATTTTTTCAAAGCTCGTTCCCAGCCATGAGATGGATCTAACCTCAGGTACCTGTCATATCACAACCCAGGGGAGAACAATGAAGAAAACAGCAACCACATTAGTAAATCTTCGGGGCCAGCAACTGGCTTCTTTATATGGATGGCAACATGTGTTGGTTGGAAGAAAAAAAAAACAACAGAGAGACATCAAAAGATAAACATTAGATTCAGCTAGGGCTAAAAGCAAAACACTGTAATTATTGGATGTCCGACCATCATTTGCAATAGCTTTGATACCATTTTAAAAATAGTAAAATATTTGTGAAAATAGACATTTTGATACCATTTGTAAACAGAAAACTTTGATGCCAAAATCCCTACTAAAATTTTAAACAGACAAATTTCTTCACTGAAAGAATACTTTGTTTTACTGAAAAATATTAGCAAAACAATTTTTTTAAAAACCTTTTTGACTTTGTTGAACAAAGGTTTCAGTACCTGACTGTATTTTATCTTCTGTTCATTTTATGACTAAAAGTTCACATGCAGAGCAAGGAAATCAGAATTTTCTTTTCAACCATCACAAAACAGAAGAGAACAATATTTGCTGCTCAGTGAACCTCAAAGTGTCAAACTGGCTATAATAGGAGGGTTTCCTCTGCATTCACCAAACTCTAAAAAACTGTATGCTCGGTTTTAATGGATACTCCTCATACTTTCATACCATAGACAGGTTTGAGAAGACATGTATAAAAGACAGATGATTCCCTTGTAAAATCTATAAATTTAATAAAAGTCCCATTTTGACATATTTAGGGTGAAGAGATGTTAACACACTTTTATGCAAGCACATAAAAAAATCTCACATTCTGAATAATTAACTAAAGAAGTAAAAATCACATGTACTAGCAAGAGAATTTGATATAGTTACAGGTTTCCTAAAGTTTTAGCATGATTGAAGCGTTGAAAAGTTGACACAGAAATGTGAGTAAATGTTTGGAAATTAATCTTGACCTAATCCATCTCAATTTATATCTTGAGAAGATATCCTTAAAAATAGTACATACTAAAAAAGTAGTTGGATGTCAACTCTTTGTTTATTTAGGAACATAACCATTACATTTGGCTTGATTTTATGGTGGTCTACAAGCCTAAAGATTGAGGAATTGGACAAGTATTCTGCTTCTATATGGCAAATTGTGTGAGTATTTGAAGTGTAGTTGTCTGGCATGTGAGATAATTCCAAACTTAGGGTAATAAAACTTCAGTGACATGAGGAATTTTATTTTAAATTAGTTTATTTATTCTTATCTCTATCTGTAATACTTGAACTTGAGTGGTTTGTAGTGTAAAAATAAATAGTGCAATTTTCTGCATATGTGTGGTATATCTTAAGTAAAGATTTTTTTAAGTCCTGAAGACTCCTCTTTTATTAATTTAATAATTTAATTTTTTGAGCTATTTTTAAACAGAACAGTAAGTGTAATAAGTAAACCAAATATATGTGCACCTAACACATAATGCGAGCTAGATGTATGTGTTTTGAAAATTTCCTGCGGGATGGGGTGAGATTATTTGTTTTTATCCTATGATGAAAGGAATAGAAAATATCTTTGAAATGTGGGATGCTTTAATTTTATATATAAATAAAGGCAGAAGAATTTTACCCAAGACTATAATTTCAGAGAGGAATTAAATGAATCAAGAGGGAAATGAATATAAATATGATGAGAAAACAGTCATGATTTAGTAAGAATTTCAAAAGTTTAAAAATTTCATTTTATTTGAAGAATCCAAAAAAGACTTTTCCTGGATGAGATCTTCTCTTGGAGAGATACCTGAATTATCATCACATATTCTACTTCTTGGTTTTGGAAGAGGTTTTCTAGATATATTTCCGAAGGAAAATTATATAAATAAAATACAATACCGTTTTTCTCACCACCAGGTGGTCTTTCTTATAAAATGCACTCTGTTCATTACCAGCACGGTTGCCCTCCTTTTAAATTGATTTTTAAATGTTTCTACCTTCTGCTAAAGTGAAATAATTCTCCCTGAGATGCTGTACCTTCAGTTTTCTGATCCATACTGCCTAAATAGTGATATGAGAGACAAACAGTTTTAAAAACAGTATTCTTTCCTACCAGAACAGCAACCATTGCTGAAATCGTTCTGCACCATCATGTATAGACCGGTTCAGTGATTTGATGTTCTCAGTCCTTGTGGTGTTGGTGTAGGAGGAAATTCAATGCCCTAAAAACCCAGCTCAGGCAAGCTGATTTCCTAGATAAATTCTAAAACGTGTTCTCCATATAAACATGATTTTTACTTTTTGTAAAGCAGTGACTGGATAGTCCTCTTCTCCTTGAGCAGGGCACAAACATATTCTCTGTTCTGAACAGACGTTCTCTGTTCTCCATTCCAGAAACCAGTGCTGTGTGTCTCTATGGCAGAAATTTCAAAGTACTGCATTTATTTTCCCATAAACACTTTATTTACCTGAAATTTCACTGGACTTCTAATACACATTTTTTTTAGAAAGAAGCCAAATATTCAGTATTACTTTTTCTTTCTTGTAGGATCGTTATACTGAACACATAAAGATGTCCTGCAAGTTATTACAGCTTAATCTTCTGTGTTTGAATAATATTCACAGTTTGCAAAAGAAAAAAATTTCTTTCTATTTTGATAAGAAATATCAATTTGATGTTATTCTAAAATTCAACCTAGAAGTAAAAGAACAAAACTGAGAAAACATATAATTAAAACAAATATATATTCTCATGTTTCAAGGTCTGTCAGGTATGAAAAAGACTCTTTAGAGATGTGATTTGAATGATCTAAATCTAATCTAGAGGGAACATGGGAATATTTTACTACAGAGAATGATGCAAAGAGATAGCTAAATGACATTATAGGTCTTCCCATCTAAAATTTCTCTTTCTTTAAATGGACATTTCTATCCAGCCATCTCTGTGAGAGTTTTTCATGATTAAGATAAAAATTTATCCTCATATTTGATCCTGGCCATTCACAATGAAAACAGGATACTTTTAGACAATATATAGGCAGTTTCTGTGAAGCCATTGTGGGGGACCTGACACAAAAAAGTAGCTTAACCAGTAAGGTTAAGCTAAAACTGAAACTAACAGTCAGCTGGAAATTTTCAGATGAAAGTATTTCTTATACAACACATCACAGAGTGAGAAATAAATATAAATACTGTAATAAGTGTGTATCAAATTTCTGGACAGCAGCTCTTCAGGTACAATGAAGTCTCATGGAGTGATTTGAATTGTTGAAATTTTTATAGTCAAAGGAAATATTTGCATGTGTGTGTGTGTGCACAGTTCTCCTATTACAGTCAATAACAACAGCTACTTTTTATGTGACTGCAATCATCTCTGTCAATGTGTATAGTATTTTTGTCAGTAATCCATCTTCTCCCAAGCACGAAAGAGAAATAAGCTAACCAAAATACCCAAAATTATAAGCATTAAAAATATCACATTAAACCATGAAACATTAAGGACTATTAATGCAGTTGATTTAGGGTTCCAGTTCAGTAGGTTTTTACTTTTTGTTTAGCAAATTACAGAAGATATATTTAAATACTAAGTTTCCTCTTCAAAAAATAACTTAAATTGGCTTTTAAGAAAAAGATGATTCCAGTATTATTTCAAATCTGTGTTACCTAATACTCAGATTCACTATAGAAGGAAAACTAATACAACTTTCTGTTATCATTTTTAAAATTCTCATATAGGTACTGTGTCTCCTGTATAGATGTCACATAAAAGGAACATATGCAATCTTAGAGGTAGATTCTCTTTTTAATATTTTTAATCTCTGAACAGTTTCTGAATTTGCATTGACTGCATTCTTTTGTAATTGAAAGATTCCTAAAGATTTATCCTGTCAGCTTCAATCTTCCTTTTGGAAACATTACCATCATAACTTAAAATAACATTTCCTCAGCGATTTTCTCTAGCAAGAGCCTGTGTGCATGTCAAATCAAGTATGTCAAAGCAGGTTTCCATAGGATAAATTTCAGTCATTTTCAGCATCTCCAAAAAGGTGCTCATATAGACTTTGTTATTACTAATGCTCTTCAATAATGAAAACAGAGATATGGCCATAAAGATTTCTTATATGTTGTACAAAACATAAACGAGAGGATGGAGTATTATTTCCTTCATCTACTGGGAATAAATAGAAAGCAGTAGTGGGTGTTATGACTACATACTGATTTAGAAAACAACATTAATAGCTTGTATGCATAAAATTTCACATAAATAAATGAGTAACAAAAGAGTGGATGACTGAATTTCAAACAACCCTGCAGCCCAAAAACATAAATGAAGAAAATGGAAATGGGTTAATGGGACAAATACAAATGAACAAATTTAACATTAATTCCAAAATTTAGCATAAATAATTTTATCTGGAACTCTAATGAGGTTAGAATATACATTCAAGCAGGAGAACCATTTTTGCATTTTACAATAAGCCATTACATTACATTGCAAAGAGAGCAATGTAGACACCATTTCTTTGGAATTCCTGATGCTTTTCTGCAGTACACTGTAAGTATTTCACACTGGGTTTCCTAAATCATGACTATTCCATGCAGGAGTCAGTATGACGCAACATCTCACTTCATATTCTATAACAAAATTTAAAATTATCATAAACCAAAAATAGGTAATATATACTTGAAATTGTTGAGAAACAGTAGTTAAAAGAATTAGCTGAAGGGCTTTATATTTACATAGTAAGTTAAATGTATGATGAGGGAAGAACCCTCCCAGCTGTTCCTGTTTCACAATGTGAATATTGAATAATCTGACATTTCTTTGTTTGGATCATGAAGTTTGAATAATTAAACAATAGGTCGTTTGAGCTCTGTTGTGTCATCAACTAATTACTACATTTATGCTTGTCAATAGCAAACCCACAGTAGTATTTTAAATTCCATTTATTGTGCTTTAGCTTAATGCTTACTGTTACTTTTCCTCCACATTTTTTTCCATCATGAAAATTAACCCACAATATATCTTTCTGGAAAGAAAATAAACAGCTCGCTTGCCAAGCCTTTCATTACACTGTTGCTTTCCATCATGAATTGTGGTCTAACAGTAGCCTAGTAAAAAGCCAGGGCCTTTGAAGTGTTGTGCTAATTTGATTAATACGTAGTTACATCCTGTTATGATGCACTTTGCCTTATGCATTTTAAATGGAAAATGCAGAGTGGATTACATTTGTGTTAAAAACACAGCATACTAAATGAACGGCATTGAAAGCGGTCTATAATAACAAGAACTGCAACCACTTTAAACATGTAAAAGGTTATTGCTTGCAAGTTAATGATAATTGTACCAAAATACTTGATTTTATAACAATTAAAAGGTCAATATAAATACTAGTGAGATTCACACAGCTGCAGTGGAAAATACTTGATTTATATTCCATGAATAAAGCAAAACAAAATATTCAGAAAAATCCTCTGAACTGTGTGTCCTTCCACTCATCCCGATAAATACTTTGGGACTTCAAGTCATGGTTAATTCACCTTTCATCCTAAAAGAAAAAATTTTATGTGCTTTTCCCTTATGTTCACATGAAGACTTAAATTCAGCTTCCATGTTCATTCATATAAATTTTCTGCCCCCTAAGAGAGGAGAAACACACTATTATACTGTGCTATTGCTTATATTTGATTTGGTTTTTTCACTTGTCTTTTCAATAAATTAAATACATTGTTTCATCATAATACTTTGGGATACCAATAATCACCTCAGAATAAGAACTAGATTAAACTTCAAGTCTACTGATAGCCAAAGATATGAGCAAATCTAACTTGGTGCTTTAAGTGTACATCAATACGCTTTCATTATTCTTGCACCTACTAAATTCTCTAGCAACTTAGTACAGCAAAATTGTTTCCAGAGCCAGAAGGAAGCACCTCATCAGAACACTGTCCTTTTATTTACTCGTGCTGAAACAGATAAAATGTCGACAACCAATGATGACCTCAAAAACCTAAGTATACTTTTAAAAATTACAGATATTGATTATGATGTGCACAGGAACTGCACACAGATTTGTTTCACTTTTTACAGCTGTGTTTGAAGGCAGAAAGGAGCCATTCTATTAACTCATTTTGTTTCCATATATTTCAGTTTTTGATGTCATTATGTTTCTTACTTGCCTAATCTTCGAAGCTAATCTGATGCTTCTTTTTTTATATATATTTTAGCTGGAAAAAAGAGGCACTGTGGAATACAGCATCCTTGTTATTGAAGAAGAAGTCTAGCAAAAGACAAAGAATTGAATTAAAAAACATTAAATCACTGAGCAGTAAAATAAAATGTGGAGCTTATTTCTGCCTATTGTATGGATTTGTTGGCAAATTCAAGGTGGCAGACACTTGTTATTCCATCTACCTCCCTCCAGGGAGAGACAGCATGTCTGCATGTGTTTCTAATTTATTTTTAAACAGTTTAATTAATGCTTCTTACCTATTCATTTGAAAAAAAACATAGTCATAATGTTTAATTTGTATTCCTGAAATCCAGCAGACTTTCTTTCTCTACTCAGAACAGACTTCTCTGTTCAGCTTTTATTTAGTCAGTGAATAATGCTGTCCAATCTTTTTTCAAAGAAAGTTTTCATGTGTTTGCAGTTTCCTTAAAGCTTACTCTATCTTTCACTAGTTGATTGTTATACTGTTAACTGTTACTTAAACTCAGAAGAAATATTCACCATCATATTTTAAATATTTTCTAAATTTTCTAATTTTTCCAGTTTTTCTTAGTAACATATCATGCAATGGTTATGGAAACCATCTATGGAGCTGACCAAGAGAACACTTTTCAAAATATTTGTAATTCCAACTATTTATATGATGAAACCCTAATCTGATCAGACTGCAACATCTGCAATAAAAATGCAGTGAAGTCAGCTGCAAAACCTTTCCCTTTGTCCACATGAATTATTAGACCAAAATCAGATAGTACTATTGTCTCCTTTCCAATATGCATTTCACTGACAGTGAACATGGAAAAAACTCTCACCTATCTTCTGAAAAATCCTGGATGCAGTTCTACACCAAGAAACTGAAATTTGTCCCTTTCTTCTGGTTCTTCTTGTCACTACTTTGCAAACTTATAAATTATGTAATGCCCTTGTATAATGATACTTTTGAGCATTTCTTTTACACCTCATAGGTTTTAAGAATATGATAAATCTGTCTTCCTAGTATACATCACAGATATGCTGGCAATGCAGGTAAGTCTTTATATCATCATCAGTCAGTATCACCTAAAGCTAATAAGGCCTACAGAAAATAATGTAGCTGTCTCAGATTCCAGTCTTTAATGAATAACTTTAAAGAGAAATACTAAGTGTAGGCTCTGGTTCATAATATGAGTGAATTGAACATTTTTATAATAGCTTAATATAGTATAAAGCATTGTAAACCAAGACCATTGTATTTTAAAATTTAACCGAGATTTTAATTTTCACAAGATTTTGGAAAGGTATTTTAAGAAAGTCAATAAGCAAAATAATTCTGGATAGTTGAACTGCATTTTTAATTATGATAATCAGCAGCAGAGAGATCTGAACAGCAAAAGTTTATTCTTTTATACAGTCAAATCTTTATAAAACCATCTATCTTACCAAAAGTCACGCTGATTTCTGACCTTGAATAAAAGAAGACAATGAGCTTAGTGTGACTAATAACCGGGGAAAAGATTCTCCTTCTCATAGCCTCCTGTTCAAAGAAGATTCAGAATATGCCTGAGGAAATAGAGTTGAACTTGGAAACCACCAAAAGTATTCAAAAATCATCACAAATAACCTTGATAATATGAATTAAAGGAGAATGAAATCTTGTTGGTCAATGAAATTACTTGGAGAGTGATACCTTTTCACCTGAAAACTATTAATATTTACTTAGGAAATAGTAGGTATAATCTTTATTATTTGTATTATAAGTCTGGATGTCATAATATCATCAATGTTATTTTAAAGACATTCGGAAGCCCATACAGAGTAGAACAATAATATTTCTTGGAGGCCCACAAAGAAGCCCACACAGAATAGAACAATAATATTTATTGGCTCTTAATCACATGCAATGCATAGTTCCCAACAAAATTTTCAACTTTGCTGAGGTTCTGGAAGAATTAAAGACCAGTTGCATCACAATACTTTACATATCATCAGTGGATGCATTGCAGTTACTTACATCTCAGAATTTCTCAAGCCAGAGCCTCTACAAGCTAGTCACTCTTGCCACTAATGCTTCTTCAACATTTTACCAGGAAAGACTTTTGGATAAAAATGTGAAATTCTTTCTGAGACCCAGAACAATTTACTGTAACCAGATAATATCTTTAAGAAAAATTAATAATAATTCATAATCAAAGACAGTGTGATTTTTCATGATGGAATTTTTATTCTGAGCTATTGAAATACAAATGCAAGCAGTGCACAAATGCATTACATTCATTAAGGATTTCTATGCTCAACCAGATCTGTCACCATACTACCCATACATCTGAGGAGAAACAAACTAAATCAAACCTTTACAGATTAAAGTTTGCGTACCTGATACATCCAATGCATAGCTTATTTTATCTGTAATTGAGTTAGACCCTACTGCTTATATCCAGACAGAGAGATTCTTGAATTCACTTTGAATTGTGCTTCTTCAGTAAAGCTCTCCAGAAGTGTTGCAAAACTGCAAAATAGAAGTTTTATCTTTTTCTTCAATGATTTGAGTTGGCAGTTCCCTGTATGAAATGCTCATTACCAAGTAACACAGCTGATTTAGGATTTCTGACAGGAAACACTAGAAAGGTAGACATGAAGATGAAAGTATTTTCAAACCCACACAGGAGAAGGGACTGACTTCATTTTTAAAACTATATATGAGCTGTAAGTGAATATGAAAATTGGTCCTGAACTTTTTCTGATTATGTAAATAGATAGTTTAATACTGAATATTTTTTATTCCTGTTACTAAATACAAGCTTAGTAATATTTATCCCTTGCATTGGTAAAAGGGAGTATGAAAGAACAAAGTACCAATCCTTCCTCTTTGTTGCATTAAAAGGGATTTTGAAGAAGTAGAATCCCTATTTATTGGACATGGGGAGAAACAGTGAAAAAGGATGAAGAAAACACGGAGAAAATATCTTCTTTACCTCACTTTTCAATAGTAAGACCAATTGGGTTTTGAGTACTAGGCCTCCTAAGCTGGAAGGCAGGGACAGGGAGCAAATGAAGTTCCATGATCCAAGACTACACAGTCAGTGATCTCCTACACCACCTAGACACACACACAGGTCTATGGGGCCAGATGAGATCCTCTCATGGGTACTGAGGGAGCTGGTGGAAGTTCTCACTGAGCCTCTTCCCATCATTTATCAGCAGTCCTGGTTCACTGGGGAGCTGCAATTGACCAGAGGTTGGCAAACATTACCCATTCACAAGAAGGGCAGGAAGGAGAATCAAGAGAACTGCAAGCCTGTTGGCCTGACCCTGGTACTGCAGCAAGGCTGGGGAGAGGTCATCTCAAGTGCCATCAAATGACACATCCAGCACACCCAGGGCATCAGGCCCAGCCAGATGAGTTCATGAAAGGCAAGTCCTGCTTGGCTAACATGATGTCCCTCTGTGACAGGCCAGCCACCTGAGTTTATGAGGAAGAGGCTGTGAATATTGTCTGCCTGGACATCTGTTAAGCTTCCAAAAATGTTTCCACAGCATTTTCCTGGAGAAACCGCCTGCTCACGTCTTGGACAGATGCCATTTTCATTTGGTTAAAAACTCAATGGATGGCCAGGCCCAGAGAGTGGTGAATGCAGATAAACCCAGCTGGTGGCCAGCCACCAGTGGGGCTCTGCAGGGCTCTGTATTGGGGACAGTCGTGTTTAATGTCTTTGCTGATGAGCTGGATGAGGACATCAAGTGCACCCTCAGTCAGTTTGCAGGTGGCACCAAGCTGGGTGAGAGTGTTGATCTGCTGGAGGGCAGGAAGGCTCTGCAGGGGGATCTGGACAGGCTGGACCGATGGGCTGAGGCCGATGGTGTGAGGTTCAACAAGGTGAAGTTCTAGGTCACAACTCTTCAGTCACAACAGCCGCAGGCAGTGCCACAGGCTGGGGCAGAGTGGCTGGAAAGGACCTGGGGGTGCTGGTGACAGCAGCTGAACATGAGCCAGGCTGTGCCCAGGTGGCCAAGAAGGCCAATGGCATCCTGGCCTGGATCAGCAATGGTGTGGCCAGCAGGGCCAGGGCAGGGATTGTCCCCCTGTGCTGGACACTGCTGAGGCCACACCTCCAGTGCTGTGTCCAGCTCTGGGCCCTCACTGCAGGAAAGGCACTGAGGGGCTGCAGAGAGTCCAGAGAAGGGCAATGGAGCTGGGGCAGGGTCTGGAGCACAAGTGCTGTGAGTAAGAAAGCTGGGAGTGTTCATCCCGGAGAAAGGGCATATAGAGAGAATGTTTATTTCTCTAGGAGTAGCTGAAAAGAGGTTGCAATGAAGGAGGGGTTCAGTCTCTTCTCTCAGAAAACAAGTTGTGCCAGAGGAGATTCAGGCAGGATGCTAGAGGAAATTTCTTCATGGAAGTTTTAACAGGCTGCCCAAAGGAGTGGTTGAGTCACCATCCCTAGGGGTATTTAAAAGATACTTAGATGTGGCACTTCAGGACGTGGTTTAATGTTGACCTTGGCAGTGTTAGGTCAACAATTGGATTAGATGACTTCAGAGGTCTTTTCCAATCTAAATGATTCTGTGATTCTATTAATGTACCACTTGGCCCTCTAGTTCTTTATCAGCCTATAGTAATGTTTTTCTGCAGCAGTTTCCTGGACTGAGTCTAGTCTCAAGTTTGTTTTCTTCTACTTCCATTATCAGCCTATAGTAATGTTTTTCTGCAGCAGTTTCCTGGACTGAGTTTAGTCTCAAGACTGTTTTCTTCTACTTCCTTTACCTGGTACCAGTAGAGGAAACATAACCTTACTTCTGAAGCACCTCAATATTCAGCTAAGATCTTCAGAAGTGTCATGATGACACAGGATTTAAAAACAAACAAAATAAAATTTGAGACTCAGTCACATTCTTTTTGTGTCTGCATTTCTCAGCTTGGTTTAAACAGCAAGAAAATACAAATCCTGTATCCTTACATTTTAGAGATGAATATCTATAAGGCATTACGCACACTATTTACTTACAATTCATAATAAATAAGGAAAGCTTTATGCTGAAAGTACATTCAAGCACAATGACTTAGGTAATCAAGTGTTTTAAATCACTCTGATTAATCACTGGAATATTTTAAAGGATCTGGTTTCAGCATATTTTGCAGAGAAAATGTCTTTTACTCAAACTAACTTCTCTCCTTCTCTCCGGTCTATGGGTAATTCATGAACCTTTAAACATTATGGGATTATAGAGAGCTAAGCTGACATTTTTACTTTCACTTAGCAGCCTGAATAATTGGTACACTCCAAGCATTTTAAATACTAAAGTAATCATTGCTTTGAATTCATCTTGTGATGTCATAGCAGCTTACGATTGACATAATAAATTTCGAGAATATGAAAGCTTGAAAAGAATGTTAAACATATCTTATGCTAATACATAACAATTAAATGATCTATAACTAGTAGTATATTCTGATGTTAACTTTAATGAAATGCTTTTTAAATGTATAATGTATTGTTATTGGCTTTCCACTTCAGGGCAAGAGGAGAATTCATTAAATTTTTGAGTGTGTTTTTCACAGAATCAGAAAGAAATATATAGGAAAAAATTCAAATTTACTTAATGTCTTGAATAAATTGGAAGTTCAGGGATGAAAATTAAAAATTTTACTTTAAGTATTGGAAACTGCCACAAGTTGCCCTGGAAGCCAATCACAATCAAGTAATAAGCAACTGCAGCACGTGTCAGCTGCAATTTAACATGAAAACTCAGCTGGCAACTTTTTCCTAAGAGGCACTGGAGTGGAGGACATATAGCCCCCCAAAAACCAGCACATGATGCAGATCTTGAATCCACGGTTCAGAAAAGTACACGAGACGATGCCTTGAAGGAGTAGATCAGATCTGTCACAAGCTACAGAATTTCTGGAATAACTCCCCACAATTTGGAGTACTACAAGCACTTCTATGCTAAGGGAGACTTCTTCTGGTTAATGGAATTAGAATGGATTTAGTATATTCAACAGATATTGAATAGAAGGCATCCATCAAAATAGAAGACCCAAAGTTGGGTTTTGGTTTTGGATCTTCCTAAATTAGCTCTGAAATACTGCTGCCAGTTGAAGAGACATCAACAAAATAGGAATTAAGGACAAAAGCAAATTTTTCCTTAGAATTAATTTTTTCTATATTAGCTTGTATGGAGCCATGTTTTTGGTGTTGGAATGTGTTGAACATACTGGGATGATTTTGTTATTGCTAAGCAGCTCTTAGACAGAGTCAAGGCCACCTGTTCCTTATCCCCTCCCACCACTGAGTAGGATGGGGAAGTGAGGACACAGTGGGGATAGCTGACCCCAGCTGGCCACAGGGACATGGTGTACCATGAGATGTCAAGCTTGGTACAGAAAGCTGAAGGAAGGAGGAGAAAGGATGGGACAATCACAGGGGCCACTGTTACATGTAATGAAGCCCTGCTGTCCTGAGGATGGCTGACACCTCCCTGCCCATGCGAAGCAGTGAATGAATCCCTTGCTTTGCTCTGCATGTGTTCACAGCTTTTATTTCCCTATTAAAATGTCCGTATCTCCACCTATGGCTTCTCTGAGGTTTGCTCTTCTGATTCTCTTCCCTATCTGCCGTGGGAGCATGAATGAGTGGCTGTGTGCTGTCAGCTTGGATTAAACCATGACAGCAGAAATCATGCTGCCCTTCATAGATACCAAGACAGTTACTGAACACCAACACATTGAGACAGTAGGAAAGTCCCATTGTCTTTCTGAAAAAACCTTAATTCTTTTAGGGGAAAAAAAAAGTAGCTTAAAAAGAAAGAGTAAGAGATGTTGCTTTTCCCAGGCACAAACCACACAGAGATAGTATTTGTATGCAAAAATAGGAAGATATTTCTTTTGGGCTGATTCTCATCTGCTGCTGCCAGTCAGTATTCTCTCCTGGTCATTTAGATGATGTTCTCCCCTGGTCAGAAAGAGTAACAGGGACAGGTTTCATTAAGTGTGGAATTCTTTTGAAAGGAAGGCAGAAATGAGAACAGACTGCTTTGTCTTAGTAGTCTTTTGCTAGAAGAAGGTCCGTAGCTCATAAAACCTCAGAAGTTTCCCTTTCACCTCCAAATTCAGGTACATTCTTGATTTTCCTATTGGCAGTTCATTTCTCCTCTCTGGCTTTTGTGGGTTTATATACTAGGGTTGGAGCTCTATATGGTTACAAAGAATGTTAAAATTTAATGGTAAAGTATTTAGGATTGCAATGTCAAAACCCTTGTCAAAAATGGAATGCAACTAAGGGATCACTGACAATGCATAAACAGCATCAGTAGAAGTTGATCAGATCTGATTAACTGTTTCAAGATAAACCTCACTGAAAATAGAATATGAAGAGTATGAAATTCTGGTGTTTATTACAGTAGTACAGAAATTCTCTTTTATATTACAGTAGCACCAAACATTCACGAGGAAGACTGACACATTCTTGCTTTGAATACACTACAATCACTCACCACAGAAAGGATTTTCTTGGAAAATAGCTTGCTCCAACTCAGAGGAAATACCCTTTACTTAATCATTTATAATATATGTAAGGATAAAAAAAATAAATCAATCAGTTAAGCCTCTGAAGCTGCACCGCAGTAAGCAGTGTAATTGTTGATTGTCTTCAGCTTGGTAATGGATTACACAGGAAACAGATCTGGAATATACATACAACCACACAACTGCCAAGCAATGATCATGATACAAGCATGATTAAGCTGCAGTTCCAAGTAAATCATGGCAGTGACAAAAACTCCCATGATAGCAGTCTATAAACAAGACAAGTTCTACAGTGTAGAAGAAGAGGTTTTACATTTTCTAAAACTAGTGAACAAAGATTTCCATATGGATAATTACTGCAAGGCTGACTGGAGTTTATGCAAAATAAATCACTCAAAAATGCCTGTCACCTGGCATGATGAAAGAAAATATGAAAATTGAATTAGTCATAAATGTAATTTTATCACAGCATCTAAAAGCAAAAGTACTGAATTATTTTTAATGTGCAATTGTTTGGTTGATTGTTTTAATTGCTAAGGAACTCAGAGATCTGCAAGATGGCTTCTGCAGAAGGAATACTGTGGTATTTCATTAACTACAGCATCAAATTAAAGTGTTGTTCCACAAGATTCACTTATGGCTAAAGTGCCTATATTAATTTTTTCTATATTGCCATCAATGTATTGTTTCTTCCTATATGTGGAGAAACAATTAGAGAATTGATTGAAAGGGACATATTTATCTCCTGTCATCGCTGATGCTTAAAACTATAGAAAAACAAAAATATTTATGGTAATCCTTTGCTACTAGAGAGAGAAAAGGGAACAAATTGTTATATCTTCTTTTTTTTCATTATTTTGAAAATAAATGCATAATAAACTGCATATTAAAATTTAAAGAGTTTTCATTCACAAATTATAGTGACAAGTCTACCAGGTAGACTTTTTTTTTAAATTAATGGATAATGAAAATTATTTCCTGCTAACTGTTCAGTTATCTCATTCTTTCTATTTAAAATGTTTTGTTTATTTTAATTTCAAGTCCTTTTTGCCATCCGTCAAGATAGTTTCAAAGTCTTAGAGGGTATATCTTTATGTCCACCTTAAATAAATGAAAATTCTGAGATATAGAATGCAAAATTTTTATATATATATATATATACACATATATATATATATATATATATATATACCTTTCAATTAAAACAGAATCAGAGGAACAACCTCCAAAATGTTTTCCAACACACCAAAAATTACTTTAGTATTTTATCTGGATAGTGGCCTGTTGAAATAGCTTAGTACCTTAAGGGTGAGTGCTAAGGCACTTCTCACAGATGAATATGGCATCTCTCTCAGTAAAAAGGTTTTTTTTTTTTTTATGACACAGTCTTAAAATTAGAATAGTCTGATCTGGTGTGTGATTAAATTTATAACATAATGCATTTTGCTGAAGGATAAATTATTGATGACACTATCCTTAGTCATAAATGTAAATCTATTCCAAAAAATACATCACAACAAAGCTGAAAAAGGGAATGAAAGTTCAGTTTTATTTATTACCTCTCATATACTTTCGAATTATTTTCCATCAAACAAATTACTGAAGGCCAACACTGCTGCTTCATCTAAAAGAATCCAAACTTTCCAGAAAACAGTAACATTAATGAAGGCTTGAAACATGACAAAAACCTGGATGAAGACTGAGGAATTTTAAGATGAATGTAACGTATTGTTAAATTCCATGGACTGTTTGACCTTTCTTCCACCAACGAGTATGATGTGAATATGTGTAAAGATGCCTTGTCATGCTGTAGTTCTAGAGATGTTTTAAAACTTATGGAGGATGTTATGCACACTTTAGGTTCATCAATATAAATATTTATTTTCCTTTAGCAAACATATTCAAATAGGTCAGAGAAACCTACCAAATACCAAACTGATTGTCAATTCCCAAATAAATTTAGTTCTAATTTAAAATGCAAATAATTTCATTAACTCCTTCCTGGGAAAAAAAAAAAAACAAAACCAACCAAACTTAATTATATAGAATCTTCTCAGTGCTGTGGTACGTCACAGCTAGATTGTACATTCAAAGATGGTAGAAATTTACTTTTGGGATAGAAATACATGAAGTTTTGTTAGCATGCCCTTTAAAGTATTGTGCCTGTGTCATCCTTCTGATCAAAGAACAATAGATGCTTGATGTTTGACGTTTTTGTACCTCTCATTCACAATGTGCTTGAAAAATAACACAAAAACAATTAGTAAATAGATTTTATAACCAAGGTAATTAATTGCTTTGTCTTTTGGAGTCAGCATGAGCAGCGATCTTGCCTACTGCCCTATGAGCAGTATATCTATTTTTTGCTGCCTTTTGTGAAAAATTAGATGGCCAAGTAGCAACCTTACTCCAGTATGAGTTATTTGCAGTGTTGCTGCAAAATAATAAGAGCTTGCAACAAAGCAATACAAACACAGCATGAGATTTTATGAGTACTGAATCTTGATGGAGGAAGATAAACAAGTCATGAAAAATGTCCCAAAGGACTGAATGCTTTTCAGTGTTTTTTTCCCCAAATGTGGAATGAAATCCTAGAGCATTTGTTTCTAAAATCTCTGCTATAAACTCTCCCTTCCCTATAATCTCGTCGGCTCTGGGGCAACAGAATCTCTAAGATCAACCTTTCTGCTAACTACAACGCTTATATTTCTCCTCTATTTCTTGGCAGTAGAAAGGAATGGATGATTTATTTTTAGTGAGTTGCTCAACCCAGCACAAGGAACTCAGTAAGTGACTTTTTTTAACTGTCAGGATTGCCAGCAATAGCACTGCTCACAGTAGTATTAACTGCATCTATAAACCCCAGCACCACTTCTCTTGGCTCAGCCACAGTCGTATGTTCTTCAAATTTCTTTCTGATATTTCAGGCTCTCTTTTCCACAACATGATGAGTAATGTGTGAGATAAACTGGCATGTGTTATGAGACTAGCACAGCATGCATGGGTGAATTAGTTGCATTATCACTATAAATGACAAAAAAGTTTTCTGACCCATAACATATGTTTGGGTGAGAGGAGAAAGATGCAAGAGAAAGCAGTAATGACATGATACTGCTACTCCATCTTAAAACAGATGTTTCTTTCAATCAAACAAGAATAGTAACCACCAAAGCAAAAAGTTGTTTAGAGTTCACTATTCTTTCCTTTAAAAAAAAAGTTTCTTTGGGAAATTAAAACATTTTAAAGAAGTCTCTTCTCTGTTCCCAGGCTGATCAATTTAAATTTTCACTCTACCTTAAGTGGAATTTATTTGCTTAAATCTGTCCAGCATTGACTGAAGAATTAATACTACAGTAGTCCTATCAGAAGTCTCTCCACAAATAAATCCTCAAACACAAAATAAAAATCTGTAAAATCAAAAACAATATTAAAGCAGAACACAGAGAATTATGTGCTGTTTGCTTTAAGCAATGTTATGAAGGGATCCCATTAAAAAGTTTTGTGAGCATACAGATGATTTTTAACACTCAGTTGTCTAAAATAGTAGTCCATAAAAAGAAAATAGAAAGTAAGCTTTGTTGTCTATGGAAATCACTCTTTAAAAGGTTCTTTCAATTACAATATATTGAAGCATGTCTGCAAATGCTGACTGCAGCACTAAGTTCATTTTACAACCAAGACATGAAAGCTGGAAGTGTAGATCCCAGGCAGATGAGAATGGCAATGGCATTTGTTAAATCATCAGGAAGGCACCTTTGTGCTCTCTTTCTTTCTGTCTTGCGCATTTCAGGAAGTTATACACAAACAGTTCGAAAATTCTTTCATTATCATTACTCCAACCTCCTCAAAATACTCTTTCGCTACATTCCCTTAATGGGGCACGATGGAAATCAAGCTCCTGTTCCCCTGTGCTATTCTGGCTGTGGGGCAGCTGGCTGTGGGAGATGCCACAGTGCAGGGCCACAGCAGCCTCCCTTTGCATGTGGGGTGGATCACAGCCCACAGGAACCTCTCAATCCACAAGGGGTAGCTGGGCTTGGGTGGAAATGCAGCTGCTTCAGAGAGACGTGCAACACCCAGCTCCCCCGCCCTCCCTTTGCTCCTCTGCTCTGCCCTTGTGTCATCTTTGGTTTCCTGCTTTAGCTAAGAGTCACTCGGGATGGGCTCTTCTCTTTGGTGTCCTGCATGCTTATACCTCAGCAGCTGCTCTACTGCACTCTGGTAATGCTGAGTACACAAGCAGAGGTGTCCTCTTGGCTTTGCTGCTGTGACAGGACACGACACCTCTGAAAGCAGCAGCCTGTGCTCAGTGGCACCCCAGTGACCCCCCGACCTCTCCAGCTCTGGGGGTCCCACTTGCCACACGGGTGGAGCCACAGCTGTGCACCAAGGCAGGCAGGGGCTGTGCACAGAGCGAGGCACTGTGGAAGGTGAGCAAGGTGATGCTTCACTGGGGGCAGAGTGTCCAGCGAGCAGTTCATGGAGCTGCTTCTTATTGGCAGAGGTTTGCTGAGTCCACGTGGGATTCCTGACATTTCCTCATTTCCTCCCACTAGGTCTGAGGTTCAAGTAAATAAATAAACTGTAAATGACAAGGAGAAAGGCCAGGAGAGGGTTCCAGCTGTCATCATGCAAATCCAGAATGCTTTTGACTGCAGCTATATTCCATTTATATCAACAAATTAAAACACAAAGTCACATTTGTGCAAAAAATACTAAAGAGATGTTCTGTCAGAAAATTATTCACAGAACCATCATTGTTTATGTTATATTCTTTCTTTACATATTTACAGTATTATCTCAGCAAAGTGATTCCTGTGTAAGTTAAAAAGAAACTTTTTCAATTCTTTTTATGGCACCAATGAAAGGTAAAAAGGAAGGTACATACCTGTCATGCAGGTATAACTCCATTGCCTCCCTGTCTCGTTGTACAGCAAAGCAATCTATGCACACATTAATTATTTACACTGAAAGACTCCATCATGTACAAACAAATGCTTTGTAATAAAGTTGGATGAAAAATGTTATTTATATTTTGGCATCACAATAACTTGCCTATCACCACTATTACTGACACAAGGAGTGCAAAAAACTTCAGCTGGTAGATCTAAATGCCAGACAAGGTCTGATTCTGACGCAGCAAGCTAATCAGCTTCAACCCTCTGTTCAGTAAAATAACTTTCTGGTTACCTGAACAGTTAAACTTGCTAATAGATATGAAGGAAATTTAGGTTATTCATTTTGATATTCAGTCCATTTCAATATCCCCATATAGTCATAGTGTTTAAATGTGTGCTATGCTACTACATCAAAGAATTTTAAAATTTTTGCAGACTTTTTGCATCCAAAAAGATACTTTTTTTGTGTGAAATACTTCATTTTCTGGGTATTCCTGTTGGAAACATAAGCCATGAAACAGCAGCTTCGATACATTCCCATATTTAAATGGCTCTTGTCAGATTTCAGAGTCAATACCCACAAATAAATAGTGGAGACTTAATTCATCCAGTCCGCATGAACTTCTGCTTTCAGCTTTGAGGTCTCAAATGCAGGTTTTTCATGACTGAACCATTCCTGTGGGCTCCCATGTGGACAAGAGTTCACCCTCTGTTTTTGTTTCAGGCTTGGTGATAAGCAACAGACAGTTTTGGTAACCTGCCATTTGCAGTCTTGATCTAAGTGGACCCCAATTCTTCCTCTGGAGCTTTAATGCTTATTTACATTAAGGTACTTTTCGTGAAAAAGAATATCTTGTGTAGGGCAAATATGTTTAATGTTTACTGCATTTATTACATAGTAACTATTCTCCTTAAAAAAATATTTACCTCAATCTGAAAGCCCTCCTCATTTTAAAATAACACTAAGCTAGTTTACATAGAGACTTTACAATCACATTATTTTTCAATAACTTATTTTCATTGATCAGTCTAACAGTTTGACATGTTATTTATGGCTACTGTGATGAATCACATCCGTTTCCAAGGTAAAGTAAGCAAATTCTCTGTTTATAGGATTAAAGTTGAAGGTCAAACTTTGATTATATTTTCTGTTCTACTACAGCAATATAAAGCAAGGCCTTTAGACTTCAGAATTGGCAACCAGTCATATGAGATGCTTTTATACTTAAAAATTGACCACAAATTTTGATTACATCATAATTAACATCTGAGAGGCAGGAAACCTAGCAGATAACTGCAATAGACTCTGAAAGGAATTTATTTTGTGTTTTGAATATGCATTTAATTTTTTTTTTACCTTGCTAAGAGGATTTATTTAGTTTAAATCTTTTTTAAGAAAAGAGTTTTTATTTACTGGAGTGTGAGGGATAATAAAACACTACCCTTCAATGCTTATGGTGCCTGTGGTATTTATCTAATTCACTGGCCCACTGCTGTTGAACTTCTACCAGCGTATATTTATCAGTTGGCCATTGGCAGGTGCAAGTGAAATTTGCTTTGTCCAGAAATTCAATGTATAAACAACATTTAACCCCTTTTTTAAGCAACACATTGTTAAAGTCTCAGCTGAGGTCTCAGAGCCGCTGAAGCACTGGCAATCTTATATTGTAGAGGAAGTTGTTGTGCAATGCAATAATTAATTACCCAGATGCTCTCCACTCCAGACAAAAACAATGCCTAGCACACTCACACAGCAAAAGGGAGAGGGCACAGATGATGGAAAATTTATGTTAAAAGAAAAACATGCAGATCAGAATGCCATCCAAAATATCCCTACCAAATTATTTCAAAAAGGAACATGAAAGGAAAGATGGTGAAGTACGTGCTTTCACTGAGCTCTGGAAAGGTTGCTTTGGAGGTTTCTTGTGATACAACATGAGTATTGTTGCATTTAGATTAGAGGTACTGACCTTGCTTCATCACCCAGCTTTATAAACCTGTCTCTATGCTGCATGTCTTTTTTGTCTTGCAAGGATTTATGTCAAATCATTTGTTATCACCTACATTGTTGTGCCAAGACTTTGCAAATCCTGGCTTGTGACTGCAGCTGCTCTTTTAGGTCAGGATTACGGAATACTTTTGGTGCATGCGGTGGGAACAGACATGACTCTCCCTTCAAACTAAACTCTTCTTCAGAGAGATCTGAATTATACTTAAAGGTTACTACACAGGGAGGCTTTTCACTGTCCTTTTTAAGCAAGGGAAGAAGAATCCACTCACACAGGGACATCCCCATCCACAGGACTTTCTAATGCTAGGTCTGTCCAGGGACCTGTCCCAGTACTAAAAGTGAGCTGGTAGAACTTAGGAAGAACAGGTTTGTACAGAAAGACAGAAACATAAACCACGCTCTGGCACTGTGAGGAAGGAGGCTGTGTGAAAAATCTCTGTACGTTACTGTTACAGGCATAAATCTAGAAATCTCTCTACTTCTTCTTCGGGAACACACATTGGCCCTTTTTAGCTCTCCTGGCACATTTCAATGGATGGAAAGGATTGAACTGACAAAGTAGACTGAGCTACCTCCTGGGTGTTGTAGCTTTAACTGTATGGATCAAGGTGTGGATAAGGATGAGCTGAAAGCACATTAGGGAAGTCTGTCAGAGCTGACTGCCTTCAGGATGTCAAGACTGGATGCAGAGCTCTCACAGAGTCCCAGAGAGCTGATAAGTGACACAGTTTTTCATAGTTTTGTGACTCAAAAGTGTGCCTTTGAGAGCAGGCCTAGGCCTGAGCAATAGGAGACATATAAACACCCCAGCCCAGCAAAAGCCTCAGGAAGCACAAACTCTGGAACAGTTTAGCTCAGAGACACAATTTGTGCTATATGTCACACCCACAAATTGCTACATACACTCATGCCATTTCACTTGGGTCACCAAAAGGCAGAATGAAGGTTATTCCTGTTTCCTTCCCTGATTACTTGCAGACTTAGAAAGGGGAAAATTTATACCCAAAAGTGAGGGTTTTGATAAGAGAGCAACTGAACCCCACACAACTCCTAAAAAGCACTCTGTGGATGCCTCCTACCATCAGCTATGCACTAGTTTAGCATGACTTGACCCAAAGTTTATGCAGCTTGAGCAAGATGAAAAGTGGAGCCCCTGCTCCTTTTTGTTCTCAGGGATAGATATGGATGTCACACACAGCCTTGTCCTTACTGAAGAAAATTTTGCATTCTCTTCAGCAGTTCATTCTTTATATCCAAGTTTCTGCACCCACACCAATTAAATGATTCCATCTTTAGCACTAAAGAATTTGTCTTGTAAAATAGGTCTTCAGCTTTGAAGTTTAGTGCAATTAAAATAAAATACTGCTAATTAGGAATGCAGTGAATCAGTTATTACACAAATGCATTCTGTTAATGATTTGGGACTACTCTCATGAGCAAGAATTCTCAGGACTGGATTCCATACTCATTAAGGGAGAGCCTGGTTTTACTGCTAACTTGGAAACACCAGATGGATCACAACAGGATCCTTACACAGCATAAAGGTGAGCAAATATATAATTTCTTACAGGATCAGAGTCCTCCCAACACTATGCTTGTACTTCACTGATTTATACTAACAAGGATTAAGCTGTGCAATTTTCTTGTGTGCCGTGACTTTTGACAACAATAAAATGTTCCCTATTGCCATATGACACAGCCAGGTCCAGATGTGCTATTTTGGTTTGAGACGGTTAAACTTTTTTTTGTTACTATGGAGATTATCTACTGAATGGTTTACTTACCGCCTCAAGGCTGTCATCGCGTACTGTTTAATTTATAGAGCTGGTCCAAATCTCTGTGGAAAAAAAAGTCACCAATATTTCTCACAACTTTCTTTGATTTATTTTTCAGTGTCAACCAAGACATAACATTTATTATGATTCACCTTAGCATGATGACATTTCATTATTCTTATTGAAGAAGATGTTCCTGAAAAAAAAAGGAGATCAAAATCTCCTTAGCCTCCTGGATATCCCATAATAAATGAGGGGATCTGTTTTACTTCAGTGCCTCAATAAGAAGAAGTGTTTATGTTTCAGGACCAAGCCCCCACAGAATATTTACAAAATTTGTTGCGAGGTGTTGAGACATAAATCTGAAGTTCAAAACCTACATCAAATACAAATGAAGACCTATAAAATATAGAGTAAAACAAAAAGTCAGAAGAAATAAAATGAAAATGTTTTTAAGAATTACTGAAATCCTTGTGTCTTCCCCATAAATAAAACATAAAATTCATTTTATCAGATGAATTTTGTTGTTAACCTCTTATACATTATAAATTAATTAAATTGCAGTATGCTAAAATAAAAAACCAAACATTCTAGAGTTACTATAGATAGCCAGCCAAAGCCTTGAGCAAGCAAGAGAGAAAGACTTAAAATAGCAGCTGCTTTACATAAGAAATTGTTATCAGAATCTAAAACCCTGACTTGAAAGTTACTTTGAATTTCACTATGGTAAATGAATATTAATTTATTTTATTAAGGGAAAAATGTCTTCCAGAAATCTCATGGAAAACAACCCAGAGCAGGACATAGTTAAAAATAAGAATAACCAGATAATCTTGACTATAGTTCCTTAGAGAACAGCATCACCCTCATGATTTCATAATAGCACTTGTTTTATCTCATTCCACAATCTATAAGGCATGCTAGAATTTAATTGCTTCTGGAAAGATTTAGAAAAGTGTCCTGATATATTTATATATAACTGATATTTGTCAAAGCATGCATATTTATTTTTCTTTGTATTTTTTTATATTAACATCAAGTAATTAATATTTAAATATATACTGAAACAGAATAAATCTCATCTTATATTAAGCACTGTATGCAGAAGGAGGCAGCGTCTTGGAGGCATTTGTATTCCGGTCTCTGACCACTTCCCAAGTCATACAAAGGTAGATGTCGCAGGGGTCATAAAAAGGTCTCTACTGTGATACTAGCTCTGAGGACAGCCTCTGTGGGAACACACATGAAAGATTATGTGCTTTAAAAATGTGTAGCCTAGCTTGAATGCTAGGACACGAGCAGTTATACAATATCAAGTTTTTATAAAATAGTTTGTTGTGGCTGAGGAAATGTATTCGACAAAACAAACTTTCCATTGCTGCAATCAAGTTCATGCATCGGCATGAGGTGTCAATGCATCACACAGCTCAGAAGCATAAAGCTGTTTTGTTTCCCCACCTGTATGCTTTCTTAGTCAGCCTTGCACTGGAAATGCCCTTTTCTTGCTTCTACCCAGAGTTATACTTCTCTCTCATTCTCCCACCTGCACACGGATCACCAAATGACTGCCTATTCCCTTGGATTTTAGGCTAGGGCCAGGGATTCTGCTAGCTGTATCTTCACAGTGGTGGCTATTCAGTGACTTTATGCAGCTGAACTACTGTCATAAATGCAGGGTATTTTTTCACTAGGTAATTTTTAGCCATGATGTTCCCTGTTTCAGCTGCCAGCGCACTACACAAACACACAGGTCAGCACAGAGCAGAGGAGAGGTGCAAGGGTGTGAATAAAAGGCTGAAAGAATGGACAGAAAAGAATTTTCATGGTAGCAGCAGCTTCAATTTGCATCTTATTACAGGCTCACTCAATCTTCCTCTAACAGTCCTTTGCTCAGGTCTATATACCCCCAGTTGTTGCTCCTAGTTTCTACAGCTATTCCATAACTACACACTTAATTGTGCCTTTTATTTCACCAGAAGGAAAGAGTTTTAACCCATCTGCTGGTCTTAACACATTCTGCAGTTTGCCCACAGTTCGAAGGTTCATGTGGTGTCTGTCTTAATCACTGCTAGGGCAATGGGAAAGCTCTACAGTGACTATAGAAGTTGGTTTTAATTAAAGAAATAAGTATTTCATTGCCTCAGCCAAGCTGAAGGTTTTTTATCAGGAGAAAACATTGAACATGCCCCTCTTCTGGTTTGTAAGTCAAGGCTGGAGTCACAAAATGGGAATGGTACATTCTACACATCAGGACTGCACAGGTAGGAGCAGGAAAGCTCTGGAAACATCAGGTATCTGGGGTAGATAGAAGGTGGTAAGTCAGTCTTGTAATACAGGTGGGTTAGGAGGGTTACAACAATCCAGGAAGAGAAGAAAGCAGTAGTGTATCCAAAAGCTACCTCTAGAGCTTGGAAGTGAAAAACTGAACCGGTCAAGGACCTCAAACTGTGGAGCACTGATGGCAAAAGGAAGAAGTGATGGCTTTGTGAAGGCAGGTGGGAGAAGGACTGGTGTGGGGGTGACACTGGTGGAGCCCCTCCCCACAAGCTGGGGCCAAGCTCTGCTGTACTGGAGCCAAGGGTTTCCCCCTGCACAGAGCACAGAGCTCTCTGGCTCTCAGCACACACATCACATCTCTGCACCTGACTGCCTTGTGCAGTACAGATTGGCTCTAAGACTCTTTTACGTCACCCTGGGAACGAAATACAAGTAAATCCAGATTAAGGCTTTTTCCTACAGCCAGTGTGGGATAAAGCTTTACTTTTCCCAATATGCACACACTCATGCACCACGTATGCACACACCAGCTTGAGTTACCCTCTTTTTACAGATTCAAGGCCAGCCTTAGACAAGGGACCCTGTTGTAAGAATATATGCCTCATTACTCTCTGATCAACAATGCATGCAACTTTTTCTGTGATTTATGACGTAGTTGAATTTGGCCTACATATGTCATTAGCATCAGGTTCATTTTTTTTAACTCCACATTTGTCCAAAGATCTTTGATAACAGCATAAATCGTTGCCAAAGCTTAATGCTAATCTCCTGAATTTTGAAAGCACAACAGGCAAAGTCAACCCCTGAATATGTCTGAGACACAAGCATTCAAGATACAAACATTTGCAGGAAAATAACAAAAAAAGCCCTGCTATTTCTCCAGTCAAATAATAGCACTAGTACTGAACAGAGAACAATTTAAGAGAACAAAAAGGTAGTCAGATTAAAAATATACCTGAGTAAATGGGACTTTTTGTTTTGCCAAATGCCTGGGCTTTTGTTAGAAACCGATAATTCCCTTCAATTGTGTGGGTCGAAATTTGTGTGAATGAAACCAGCAGAAAGTGTAGGACATGATTTTTTGCAATGGGTGGCCAAGCAGTTACTTATATGCAGTGCTGCCACAATCAAGACTTGGTTTCTATTTGCTGATGAGTGAATCCCAAACTGAGGGAGGCATGGGAAACTTGCAATGATCTCACTTGGGTGCCCCTCATTCTCCTGCCAAAACCCAGGAATACCTAAAACACAATTTACTTAAAAACAAATTCTTCCTTTTTAGCGCAGATCATGATGTTCCAAATGAATGGCTGTGTCCTACTGCTAAGGGTGTCACATCCCCTCGTCATCCTTTCCCCATTTAGACACATGGTGAAATTAAAATTGCAGTTAGACCAATGCACGCAAAGCCAGACCTATTTTCAGAATTACACTGCAAAAATTAAGAGTTTAATTGCTCAGCAAAGCAAGCTTCTCACTCTGTTATTTATTTCTCCTTTTCTCCTTTTCGTTGATGAAGATACAATGTCCTGCAAACATTCAAAAGAATATATCCAAACAGTGAAATCAAGATCCAGGAAAGAACTGAAAAGCTATCCCTGGTCACTAGTAATAGTAAGCAGGTAAAAGGAGTTCAGACAAGACAGCAAAGATCATGTTTTCAGCTACTATAACCATCACAAAGTATTGATACACCTTTTCACTAAGTAAATAATAAAAATTTTGGCTTCCATAGTGTTTCACATGGCCTGCCTAGTAGGGGGTGGAGAAACACTGCCTAGCATCCCAGACAACTCCTCTAGGCTCAGAGCTGTCCTCCACTTGCACCATGCCACAATCTGTGAGAAATGCCCACTCACTCCCTGATGCTAACAGAATACAAACCCCAGCCCAGTCCTCTTTTCACCTCTGCGTGTGGCACAAGGTGGGCTAATTTCTAAGCACCATTGATCCCAGGCTCAAGCATTGTGGCAGCAGCTGAGCAGCCCAAATCATAAATTATCCCTTTGCAATGGCTGATGAAATAGGGCTTGATTCTCACATCACTTACACAGCAGGCTTGCACCAGTGGAACTGCATGGATTTTTACTGAGGTATATTCAATTCACTCCAATGTAAGCAAGAAGCAGCAGTTACTTTCCAAGTTAAGGGGTTGTCCTAGCAGAGCAATATGAGTAAGGGTACATCAGCTACCTAAGAGTGCCTTGCCCACAGCAATGATAAATGCTACCCATGTCATCTGCTTTGCATTCTTCACAAGTCTTCAAATCTTATTTTAAAAAGGATACAAAAAATTACCATCAAGCATCCATCCCCATTAGGTGGTCAGTCCCATTCTAACACACTCCAGCCATGATTACCAACACGTTACACCTTGTAGGGTATAAAGACAGCCCTGTTGAGGTTTACCTGGCTGGTTTATAGGCAATCAAATGTAGATGTTGATAATACCCCTCCATCTCGGTCCTTCACTCTTCCCTCCTGGCACTAGTAGAGTTACTGATATGATATGTTGGCACAATTGGCTGTTAAAGCAATATTTGCTGAGAAGCAGTTCAAAGGACATATGTGGTGTGCCTGTATGCATGTGCATTGATGCACAGATGAGACTGAAAGATGATCCTGCAGGGGTAAGAATGCAGACCATGTCATTTCTTCTTGAGTCTGTTCTCTTCCTTCTCTATGTTGAGATTTTCTTAGGTCTCCCAGTCTCTTTGTTCTTGGCCATGGTAGCCTGAAGAATACATAAATATTTAAGAGACAAGAGGGAATGGTGTGACAAAGAATTATCTCTTCCAAAGAATTACTGGAAAATACTGCTTGGTAAAAGAAAAATATATCAAGTTCCCCTGCCTTCTTTCTGATCCGTATTTTTCATCATATCCTTTTTTCCTGTAAGACATCCTTTTTCTCTCTGTCTTTCCTCTTGCATTTCTCTGTATTTTTTTCCTAAGCTTTACCTCAGATATTTTATCTAATCTGTGACATTTTATGTAGTACCACTTTACTTAAAGCTCAGGTGCAGTGGTGTTCTTAGCACCAGAGTCACAAGGAAACAAACCAAAACAGGAGATAGGGTTTCCAACTTACAAAAGAAACGCCAAGCAGGGACCAGCATTCTGATTCCAGATTTGAATAATGTGTGGCCCACCAGGGTTTGGCCTCTGACATAATCATCAAGAACAGCTGTAATAATATCTAAAAGACAATCTGCCAATTAATTATTCTCTAAAAGCCACTCCACTTGTCCTTGTGACTACTCTGGAATTTGTGTATTATATGCTGCTGGTCTTCAGCTAATAGGAGCAGAAAAACCTCTTTCATGATGAGAAAATTCATCTAAGTAGAGGATTCTGCAACCTGGCTTGGTCACATCTGCAGACAATTGCATGTAGGTACTCTCTGTGTTGGTAATTTAAAATTACGCTTATAGAGTAGTGGTTTCTGCTCTTGATATTTTGATATTCAATATCATATTCATTTTCTCAGCCCCAGAGTTTCCAGTACAAGGCATGTGCCATTCTGAAGTGTCAGGGATGTAAGGAGGAATTTGAGCACTTCACAAAAGAGCTTTAAAATGGGTATTATTCTACATCAGAGTGGGTCCATTTTGGAATTCACTACATGCTCATATGGAATGTATTAGACATATTTTTCAAAAACTGCACTGCATAAATAAAGCCTAGTAAGAATAATGGAAAATACTAGAAAAAAATTCTTGCTGTCCACTGCAGGGTAAAAACCCAGCATTGTTTTAAATAGTAGATGTGTATGTTTTTGCCATTCTCTTCCTATAAGTTGAATCTGTTACAAAATTAATTTTATTTCAATATATTACTTTAAGTATGGATTAAAATTTAGAAATATATATGGTTAAAAAACTCCAATGGAATATTATGAAACACTAAAATGGAGGAAATCGATTTAGGGCACCTCATGTTAATCTATAAACATAATTCATATGAAGTTTGGGGATCCAGAAAGCAGGATTCAAGACACTGTGATCATCTTTCTCACTACAGAAGCACAAATTTGTGCTAAAATTCTCTAGTGTTTTGAACTGCACGTGCACATAGTAGAGACATGCTATAATCCCCTAACTGTCGCTGTCTCCTACTGGCCAGCCTCTGAATATATCCAACATCCACCTAGCATAAAACCCTCTGTTCCAGAACAAAGAATGACCTGGATGATGCAAGCTATTTGTTTTATTAGGAACATCAGAGCGTTAATAAGAAAATAGTAACTCAAGAGTGTCACTTAAAAGAAACACAACTATGCAACCGACAGAAGTACAAGAATGAAATGAACATAGGGCCTGAGGCTAGGACTGAATTTGTTCTTGTAAGACTATTTGGATTCCCACGTTAAGTTTATGAACTTTTGTTATGAAAATAAGTGGTGAAGATTGTGGAATATAAAGATTGTTAGGAGCTGGAGAATGTTTTGGGGGTTTTTTCCTTGTTTAAATGACAAAGGTTCAGAGATGAATGGGTGGCAAACCAAGACTTTATACAGGCCTCATTATATATCTTCTTTAATGGTGATAGCTCCTAATTCTAGTATCAGCTCTCTGCCCCAACTATGTCTAATTAAGAAGCTGATGCAGACTAAATTGTTGCTATTAAAATTTGGGATGTTTTAATTTATAACAGCTTTGGTGCTTGATATGTACACATGAAAGATTAGTAAAATTTTATCACCTGGGCAAGAAAAGTTTATAAGAAAGGTTTTAATGTCTATTCAAGAAACTCCCAGCCAGTCAAACAAACAAAAAAAAAACCAAACAAAAAACAAAACAAAACTAGACCCACCAGCGTAGTTTCTCAGAGATAGATATTATACTGGTGTGCTATAAATCATGAAACTGCTGCACAATACTCTGGTCTGTGTACTGTGTGTGAATGAGCAACAGAAAGACTTTTTGGCCTTTGCCATGTTATTTCCACAGTGTTACAAGGGGGAAACTCAGGAGCTGTTAGATGTTATCTCTCTGCAAGATGACTGTCACGTAGAAATGTGAACGTTACAAATTCACTGCTGTGAATTTTAAGCAGGGCATCAATTTTCTGTAATTCATGAGTTGGATGCTAGTCAGCCTTTGAGTCATGCTTCGGGTAGCTCCTACTGGGTGGTAAAACAGCTTGTGAAGAGTCAGGCACAAGGCTGAACCTGATAGTACTCGAGAGCCCCACGGCAGCCCCTGGCAGCGTCCCTGGCAGAGCTGCCGGCAGTGACACTCCTCTGCGGCCGGCTGAACTCCAGCTGCAGTGTTGTTTTCCGCTGGGCTGAGGCATGTTGTAATGCCTGGAGGTACAAACTGCAGGCATTTTCCCTGCACTGGAGAGCTAGAGAGATGCACTTTACTTTGAAGGCTGCAGTCACGGTTAAGCAAAGATTGTGAGGCACACATATGGTGCGTGTGGGCAGGAGATACTTGCTTAGGTGCAAGGAGTTCACAAGTGTATGTTTCTGTGTAAATTGCCTGCTATTAGAATCAAGGAAAGCTTTTAAATTAGTCGACTCGACAAGCAAACTAGAGGGAAAATATCTATTAACCCGCCCAAAATCAGAGTGCACCCTGGCGCGGCGGCCCCGGCAGCTGCCCGCCCGCCCAGCGAGGGGAGCCCGGCGCTGTGTGACCCTGCCTGGTCCAGCCGGCCGCTCCTCCTGCCGGAGTTATAACCCATTCATGCCTTCTGCTTCGGGCTCAGAGGCGTGCGTGGGTGTGATGTCTAAAATTATGCAGACTGGGATTTTTTTATGCACTAGTTTAAATGACTGGTACAATGGGTAGGAGGGAACAATAGGACTTTGCGGTGCGAGGTGATATGCAGTGGAATAGGATTAAGGAGGACAATAATTATATGGAAGAATCTTGTTTCCTAACCTCCTACGTGCTAAGGTGTAAAGCGTAATTGTAAATTACAATTAGCCGGAGAATAAAGGTTTCCTCGGGAGCGGGTGGAATTTCATCGCGGTGTATTGATGAATATTAAACCCGAGCGGCTTGATCGCCACCGCCGACCTGCGGCTCTGCCCTTGAGCAGTGGTTTTGCGGAGGGTCTGAGCCGCGGCTGCCGAGAAGAGGGAGAGCAGCCGGGGCCGGGGCTGCGCGGAGGGGCGCGGAGGGGCCCGGGCTCGGGCTCGGCCGCTGGCAGGAGAGGGGCAGCGGCTAATCGGATTGGGTAGACTCCCGTAATCCCAGCCCGATCGGCGGTGGTGTCTCTCTCTCTCCAATATCACTAATGTCACTTCTATTAGCTGCATTAGACAGATGTTCAAAAGCTCCCTCTCGCTCGCTCGCTAAATCTGATCCCCCTGTAATACTTTCACTGGTATTAAATCCACATGCACCCACTCTTATTCCCTCCCCCCGCCACCCCTCCTCTCTCTACCCCCGTCATCCCATTTTACTTTCCTGAGTGGACCCTGGCTCCGTTTGATCGTCTTTTCCAGGGCAAAACGAGATCCTCTGGCGAGCAGACAATGGGATTGCCCTCCCTCCCCATATGGTTGTCTCCCACTGAATACTGTTTCCTCCACAACCAAAAAAAAAAAAAAAAAAAAAAAAAGAAGAAGAAAAAAGGGTAACAAACCCAAGCAAACAAGCAAACAGAGAAAGTCCAGCCAAACTAATACTGCCTAGGATGTCACTGCTGCTGGATACTCAGAGGATTTGATTCCACGTTCATAAAAGACAAAATTGTGAGACTTACCTCTTCGATGCAGGATTGCAATTATAATTGGGATGCTCTAGATCTCCCTATATAAATGCATAGATGGATAAACAGACACACATTTGTTTAGATAGTTCAGATACACATTTTCAGCAGGTGCATCTTCCCAGTTTGTTTATCCAGACCGACATGTCTTTCCTCTAACTCTTCTTTTAAAAAAGGTTAGGGAACATCCAGCCGAACGGGCTTTTAACTTCATTTTCTTGCTCTGGATCAGTTCCTTGACACTCTTTCCCGCTTCACTTCTACTGCTCTTCCTTACTTTTTGCAGTCCTTTTTCGTTGTATTTGCCTTTCCCTCTTACAGGGTCACAATCCTCTTTGTAACTGTGTGTTTTATTCCACACACACCCCCTCCAGGTGTCCTTTTGTTGTTTTCTCCGACTAACCCGCAGAAATGAAACACATATGCAACTCTGTCTCCTTGCATTTTCAGATGTTTCTCTCACTATTGTCTGCTACAGCTCATTGAAAGTGCAAAGTGAAAACAGATGTATAAAAGATAAAAAAATATACACGCACCAAGTCCATGGAGCAGAGAATAAATCTGGTAAATCCCAGCAGAGAAAAAGAGGGAGAAAAAGAAAGACAGAGAGAGAGAGAAGGAGAGAAAAAGATAGAGAAAGAAAGAAAGAAAGAAAGAAAGAAAGAAAGAAAGAAAGAAAGAAAGAAAGAAAGAAAGAAAGAAAGAAAGAAAGAAAGAAAGAAAGAAAGAAAGAAAGAAAGAAAGAAAGAAAGAAAGAAAGAAAGAAAGAAAGAAAGAAAGAAAGAAAAGAAAGAAAGAAAGAAAGAAAGAAAGAAAGAAAGAAAGAAAGAAAGAAAGAAAAGAAAGAAAGAAAGAAAGAAAAGAAAGAAAGAAAGAAAGAAAGAAAGAAAGAAAGAAAGAAAGAAAGAAAGAAAGAAAGAAAGAAAGAAAGAAAGAAAGAAAGAAAGAAAGAAAGAAAGAAAGAAAGAAAGAAAGAAATGCACCTCAGCTTCTTAATTAGCACAACAGGGCATTTTCATGAGATTTGATCATTTCCTTTTGCCCGGACAAGAAGAAATCAATGGAGTAGGAATCTATAAATCAGTCAGCATGTCAGGACAAATCAAAATAATGCTTCTATTATTTCAATCAATAAACCATTTTTATACCTAACATCTGATCTACACAGTGTGTTTGTGTTGGAAATTTGCAGATCCGCTTTGCACAAAAACAAACTATTAACATAAGTGTCAATCACATTTTTAACTGTTTGAAACGGCCGGAGATTTCAACGCGGGGCTGACTGAAAAATTCCGAGAGAAACAGAAACGCGCGGAGGGGCGGATCGCGATGAAAACACTTCCGAAAGTTTGTTGCTTCTTTATTGTTTGCCCTCCTCCCTTTCCCCCCCTCCTGCCTCAGCCCTGAGCTCGGCTGAGCCGAGAGGGCCAGGTGGGGAGGAGGAGAGGTGGGTGGGGAAGCGGGGAGGGCACGCAGAACCCCACTGGATTCTTGTCTCGTGGTGCCCCAGAGCCCGCAGGGGTCCGGCTGTGCCCCGCAGGTGCAGCGATCGCCAGCAATGTCCAGGCCAGCGCCGAGTCCCGGGCAGTTCGGGCAGGCGGGAGGGAGGCTCCTGGCTGCCGGAGGGAAGAGCAGCCTCACGCTCCCTGGCCCGCTCCCTTCGGGCCGGGTCTGCTCAGCGACTCCTCCGCTACCTGTCTGGAAACCTCTCCAGCCCCAGACAAGGATGGGAAAGGTGCCAGATGGGTTTCCTCTACATCTTGCTGTACAGTGCTTCGCCTTGCTTGTTTGCAAATCCACCAAATAATTCATGCCAAACAACCATTTAGAAACCATTTTCTTTGTTTCTTTGAAACCCTACTGTACAGCTCCATCTGCCTGATATAAATGAATAATCCTTCTTGATACCATTCCTAATCCATTTCTTTACAGTCGAATTGGAAAGGGGGGGTGGAGGTGGGATTAATCATCTTTAAAAATGGAAACACCCAAACAGCCACAGATCCGGTGTATTTATTGCTTCAAATTAAACAGATGTCCCCTCACCCAACCCCCTCCCTTGCGGCTGGATTTAGGACAAACAGGGGCATTTCTCAGAACCAAAATCCCATGCAAAATTCTTTGGAGTTCAGAGCCTGGACTCTTTTTTTCCAGGGCTAAGTAGCATCAGGCATTACTCATATGTCTCGATCAATCCTTCATTAGACAAGAAGAGAAGGAAGACGAAGAAAAAAAGCGAGGAGGAGATTTTGGCCCTGTCGGAGGGGAATTGTCCCTGGGCAATCCCTGGGTGTCCATCCCTGCAGCTCCTCACTTCCCTCCTCTGCCCGGTCCCTCCCGGTTTGTTCCGTGTCGCCGCATTACAGCGGGTACGGGACGATCATCTCTAATTCATTGTTTGTTTGGGAGGGAGAGAAGAGTAGAGAGTGAGGGGAAGAGCGAGTATCAACTGGAGAGGTTACAGATTATGTTGTGTTGGTTTGTTTTTTGAGTTTTTATACCCCGGGAAGGATAAACAGGATGGGGAGGGTTTGATGGATCCTCTTTTCCCTTCTTCTTCTTCCTTTTCATGTATTTTTTCTCAAAGTGCTAATATTTTTTCGCCATAAGGATGACTTTTGTGCGCCCCTGACAAGGCATATCGGAACAAAGAACGTTTGCACCACTTCTCTTGGACAATCAGCGCCTGCTCACACCAAGCACCTTTGCTCTGCCCCTATTCCAACACCCCTCGGGTTTTGTTTTTCTTCTCTTCTGTTTTGGGGGTTTTTTAATTTTAAATTTCTTAATCAAATTTCTTCATTCCCCTCTTGATATTTTCATGGATGTTCTACTTCCCGTACTCCCTCTCATTTCCAGATCAAACGAATCCTGCCTGTCTTCCCGAGCTGGCGGGGGTCGGGGGATTAAGATATTATTAGAAAGCCATATCCCCACACTCAAAAAGGAAGAGAAAGGGAAGAATCTCGGGATTTAACGCAAAACGTTGAGGAAATCGGTGGACACCGGCGGGCAGCCCCGGCCGGCGCACGGCGACCTCGGCCCCCACGGGCGGCCGCTGCTGCGGGGGCCCCGCTGCCCCCCGGCCGCTGTTCTCACGGGCTCCAGCCCCGCTAGCGCCGGGCTACCACGGGGCTGCCGCCGGGCTAGCACCGGGCTGCCACCGGGCTAGCACGGGGCTAGCAGGCACCCGGCTCGGCGGGGCTGGGGCGGCGGGGAATAGCGAGCACTCCCTGCCCCCGTGGCCGTGGGCTTCCTCCTCTGTGCCCGTGCCCGCCGCCCGCGCGTTTGGGCAGCGCAGATTTAGGTCCTCTCCTTGAGACAGCGACAAAGGGGGAGACAGAAGACTGACAGCAGATGCTTACTTTTTCTAAAAGTCAGAGATGGTACAAGCACATTCTCGGCCGAAAAAAGAATCAGCTATAATTAATGGATTAAGTTGTTGCCGTTGTTATTGTTGTTGTTGTTATCGGAGTGGCTGTCCGGTTCCGAGACGAGACCTAAACATTTTTTTTCAGTTTCATAATTTCAAACCGAGTTAAGTGCTGGATCATCAGTTTTTCCCTTTGTCTGCCCCGGTTGTAAATAATGGCTTTGAGATTAGCTAATTATGGCGCATTAATCACTGATAGAGAGGAAATAAATCAAAGCCGGGTTCGAATTTTCAAACTCACTAGTAGAGAGGTGCATAGCAGCTCTATCTGCAGGAGATAGGTGCTGTTTAAATTACTGAGGCTATAGAGTAAACCACATCCACGTCACTTTAAATAATGAAGATTTTATTTATACATACCAGTTGTGCCATTAAGTGGAGGTTTGGGGAAATTTTTTCAGTCTGGTTTTGTAAAAAAGTGCTGCAGTCTGAAGCCAGCAACGACGTTGCAGCATGTCAACGACATTGACATGTCGTATTAACAAACTTCTTGTAATAAAAGCAGAATATAGAGGAGACAAACAGAAAGATGTGAGAGAGAGAGAGAGGAGAGATGCAAATAAAAGTCCTGTCAAAAAGACCCCTTATCATTTTTTCCTGTTACTAGCTTACACAGAACTCCGTATTATATATGTATTTAGCATATATATTTACAGAAACTAACATTCATGCCAGTTACCGTATTTTTAAGAATTTCCCTAGCCCTCAAATCCTCCAGTCCTCCCGACATCACAGCGATTTTTGTGGTCATGTCTTCTCAGTATTTTGAAACATTTATCTTCTTGGGTGGGAGTTAGATAAGTATATGCCAGAAAGCAACAAGCCACCTTCTAGGGGAAGAAATCATGTAGGTCTTCAGAAAAAGTAGAGCCTGCAGACGAAAATTCGGAGCCCCAGCCAGAACACCTACAAACCCCCCACAGAGACACAGACAAACACACACACACACACACACACACACACACACACACACACACACACACACACACACACACACACACACACACACACACACACACACACACACGCACTCCGCACCAAAAAGCGCTTCTCCAGATTAGGAAAGAGGCAGAGACCGCCCCCACTCGGGTTTTGCCCAGCCCGCAACCATCCATCCCCTTGCCCCCCATCCCCCTGCCCTCGCCCCTGCCGCCCCGGGCCGTACCTCCGCCGGGCGAAGCTGTGGCCGCTCTCCGCGGCGGGCTCTCGGCCCGGGGCTGCTCGACGAGCGGGGCTGCGGAGCCTCCTCAGCGCGGCCACCGCTGCCACGAGCAGGTGGCCAAAGCCCCGAGTACCGAGCCCATCGGATGACACCGCCTCCCCCCGCCTTTTAGTCAGGAACCTTGTAATTAATTTCAAGTTACTCCGCGTACCGTATCATTAAAAACAGTCCGGGGAACGGTGTCAGCCCCCGGGAGCGGGAGATGGGGAAGGGGAGGGCGATTTGCATACAGCTTTGTCTTTACCGCGGGCTGCTCGGGCGCAGGTTACACCGCTAATTGCGCCGCACTACCGGGCGCCTCGCCCTCCACCGCGCCCCTGAGCCCGGTTTCCCCGAGCAGCTCCGGGCTGTGCCCCCGCCGCGGAGCCCCCGCGGTCGGTCAGGCCGTGCCGCGGCGCCCGGGGGAGCGCCGTGCCCGGGGCGGGCGGCGGAGCAGCAGCGCGGCCCCGCGGCGGCGGCGGGCACAGCCCGCACAGCCCGGCCCGGCCCAGCCCGGCCCAGCCCGTCCCGCGGGGTCCTGCTGCCACCTGGCGGGCCGCCACCGAGCCCCGCCGAGCGCCGCCGGCTGCGCGCCCCTCCCGCTCCCCGGGGAGCTTCCGCTGCCCGGCCCGAGACTGGGGCGTGATTTAGCGGGCGGTCGCAGGGCTCTTGAGGGCAGCCTGTCTCTTTGGAGTAGGTCCTGGAGGCCCTGCGCAGCGGTGTAAACAAAAGAGAGGCGTAACGCGACAGCCTCTGTTTCAGGAGGTGTAGTGCAAGCTGTTTTGTTCTGCCTCCGTTTTCGGTGACCAGATTTGGCACATCGTGCTTACTACCAAGTGGAGCATTTGTCCAAGGCTGTGTTTTCTCCTTCATGGTTTTGGAGGAACACACAGCATCGCGTTATGAAATGCGACTCTGATGAAGGGCAGAGTTCAAGATAGGGACAAGAGCAGAGGGAGCATCACCCCTACTGCCTCTTCACCCATAGAATCTGTACTAGTCTGAGATTAGTTATTTCTGCTTCTTAAATCTTTCCCTGAGCTGGTCCTTTCAGAAGAACCAGTTGTAGACCACAGCCAAGCCAGGGGTCCATCTGTGCATAAGCTCATCCCATTCTGTTGTGCTGAATGTGTACCAGGATAGAATTCCTCAGCAATTACCAATCCAGGACCTGAACACAAGCCCATTTTATGAGCCATTTAAGCTAATAAGGAGTCACTGGTCACTTCCAGCAGGGCCCAAGATGGATATCTGGTAAATCGCTGAGTTTAAGCTATAGCTCACCTGCCAGACGCATCACTGTGCAACCGTGCAGATCCTGATGGCAACCAGGTCTCAATGGATCCCAGACCACAACTGGTATCCTAAGTACATTTGCAGCACAATCTTGTGATTGTCTTGCCTAATAATTAGTTTGATAGGGTTAGTTATCATTAGCTTGGTATAATCCAACCTGAGAAGGTTACTTTCTGTGGCAGAACAAAAAGCCATAATTCTTACTTCCATTAGTGTGTAAGCAAAGGACACAACCCGTTCTAACTGATGGTATATCTGAAGTACTCACTAGTCACCAATCCACTGTACATATCCAGCGGACTTTGAGTTTAGGCCATGCCTTCCTCTACTAAGTAAATATATTTGTGTCCTTTCATTAACCCTTTGCTAAAATCTTAGATGGGGGATTCATACATAAATAGGGACAAAGCATGCTCATAACATTTATATTTATTTCCAGATACTATTAGAAATCCATGGGTCATGGGGACTTATGGATCAAATATTCTTACATTGAAGTACTGCAAAATTTGTGTCTGACATGTAAATTGCACACAGAGCCATACTGACTGCCAATAAGTCACCAAGATGAGTGCAAATGACATTCTGTGCTTCAAAGACTGATAGCTCTTTTATCCATCCTGTTACATCCCTCATCATCCCTTTTTAAATAAAGAATTTTATTGACCCCAGAAATTCCACACAGATTCTTTCCACAGGCAAGACAAGGATCCCGGCTGACAAAACAATGAAGTGAATGTTTTCTTCATTATTATTGCAGAAGTCTAGGAAATCTTGAATGTATTCCTTGATTCTTGGAATGTATCACTGCAGGAGTCGCTGCTAATCACGTTTAAATTGGAGTCATTTATTTGACTCATTGGGGACAAGGAACTGGGAAGTCAATGGCACTAGGGCAATTGCCCCTGCTCAGAATGTGGCTATATGAACTAGAAACATCTGTAACAAAATTAATTAGCTACAGAAATTTCACTCGTCATTTCCCAGCAATCAAATTAAATGTAAAACAGACCCTTTTCTTTCCATTACTACTTCTTCCTTTCCTTCTGTTGAAACTGCTGTTGAAGAAAAATTACACTGTGAAACTATTTGTATGATCATTTCATCAGTTCCCTAGGAGAAAAAGAAAATAGAGTATATATAATATATATGTGCCTATCACACATATGTGCACATATACATTTATGTGTCTATATAAAATTTGTTTGTAAATGTTTAAAAGTTATATAATATATTAATCTATTTAGGCTATGGGTAAATTGTTAATTAAAGTGACCAGATTGTTAACTATTAGATATTATAATAGAGACGAAATTTTGACAGTAAAAGCTGTTGGTGCCACATCTACCACAACTACAATGGAAATAACAAACTTTTTTTCCATGCTTTGCATTATACATCCTTGGCTTATTCATTAATTCACAAATTAAATATTAATAAAATCTCTAAAAAACACCTTTCACATGTATACTAACAATCGTAATAACCATTAATATGTCTCTTTGCTTCATATCTGTTGCAATCTGAAATACCTCACAAATTCAGCAGCTGGAGAGCTGATGTTTTGTATGCTATTCCAGCAGAAATTAATTCAGCATACACACCTGCTTAAGTCAAGTGCAAGCTTGTGCCTTACCTGCTCTCTTTACACTTGGATTGCCCCATATCACCAACATTTCCACTCTGCAACGTTTCTCTTTTAACCACTAATTTTTATCAAGATGTCTCAAAAGTCCACTAAGACATTAGCATTTTCAACATTTTATGTCTCTAGGGCTTAGTTACACCTTGTGCTCTGTGGCAGAAGGGGCTATTACATCATTTACTTTTATCCACGCTCTTTTTTTATCCTGGGATAGAGGGTTGTGGGAGAATCCTCACAGGGGTTCCTACCCGCTTTCCATTGCTGTCTTGTCAGTTCTGCTCCTGAGACAATTCCCTGAACAAGACTTAGAGAGAGCATATCATGAAGAGACAACCTTTCCACAGGTGGGGGCAGGAGCTAAGTGCAGCAGGATAACCACTACTGAACAGGGAGGAAGTGACAAGAGCACTCTCATAATGGAGAGACTGAGAAGGATGTGGTTTCATAAAAATCAAGAGTGCTTGGGATCAGGCCAGTTAGAAGGAAGCAGTGTGCACGCAAGCCCAGAGCATCTGCTCTCCATGAAATATGCAAAGATGAGGAGAAAAGAAAAAGACTTCCTTTACCAAGAAGCAAAGCTATTCTGCATAAAATATCAAACCTCAGCTTAGTACATGGCAGTGTCTGCATTTGTATCCTCCAACAGTGCTATGGACGTTTCGTTACATTACAAAGTTTCTGAGGCAAGTGCCACCTGTGTTTGTGCAGGTGTGGAGCCTGCCTGGGGACTGTTGGGGGTAACAAAACAGGTTCTTATTTCAGGATAAAAGACATCAAAAACTGCAAAAGTCTTAGGCCTTATGCATAGCATCACAACTGCATGAAAAACACCTTTTTTGAGAACCACTTGATCCCCTGTAGTTAATTATCATAATTGACATATTAAGTCTCTTGTGTCTTCATGGGCTTTTTTGAGCTTTCTCTTTTTGACAATGTTGGGGCAGACCTTGGCATTTCTTGTAATTCCAAATCTAGAGTCAATAACTAAGGAGAACTATGAAGTGGGGAGTTACAGAAGGTAATAGGGATCCCTGTCATGTGGCATTTGCTCAGGTAGGGTATTTCTAGAGATATAACAATTACATCATAAAAACTCTATTTTTAGCTTCCTTATGGAGTTTAAATAAGCCCGAACAAAATCAGCGCATTGCCCATATGAATAAATAACAAAAAAGCAAAACAAAACAACAACAAAAAAAATCAGAATATTACAGTCTTAAGATGATTAAAAAGTCGAAATGTTCCTGCTTTATTGCTTTATGCCCAGTGACGTACTTCTCAACCAGCAGGATAACTGAGACACAGGTAGAATAAAATGAGAAAAACACCCATTTTTTGTTGTCTAGATGTATCCATGAAGAGAATCAATTATGTAACTCTATATTTGCATATAAATTAAACCATTAATAGCTGCAACATGCTTGTGATGGAGGTTACTGCTGTATAAAAGAGTTGCTGTGCAAAGAAGGAAACCCATGGTACCTCCACCAACTGTAGCTTTTTCATAGACTGTCTTAACACTGAATTACCTGTGAGGTAAGGCTTGATTTGTTTTATGCATATATGAGCAGGATCTTATGAACCCAAGAGAAAATTCAATTACTACAAATTTGTCTCTAGGAGGAAGACAGGAGAGAGCTGACAGCATCACCACTGAGTTAGTAAGTAATGTCTGTGCTTTGGTGCCAATTACAGATAGACCAGGTGCTAAAATTGCACAGGACACTCTGACTGTCCTAGTGTTTGTCCACAGGAGGTTTTTTGTCTTGTGCTGAATTTCACAGCACTCCAACATTTGCAGAGAGCTGCTTTAAGGCTAAGTGAGTCCTCCCCTCACAAAAAGTACATAAAAACAGCAGACCTAGTGAAACTCGCACAAAGTGTAAAAAAACTATGCCTAAATACAGTTTGTATTCATCAGCCTTAAATGTGGGGTAATCACTAAGTGTGCCTGTTAAAGCTGTTTAGTGCAGAGTGGTTATGGTGTTAAAAAAAAAAAAAAACTCACAATTTCTTAGTAACTCTTCCAACTAATACAAATTGATTCCGTATGTTGTATTTCCAAGCAACCATTTTCCTGGAAGGAAAAGAGCTGTTCCTTTTGGTCAAGTCACTAAATGTGCATTTCAAGGTAAATTACTATTGAATCCTTGAAGAAAGTAACTAAAAGGGCTGCAAAATGGTATATCTGAGTGGAAAACTTTCCAGAACTCTTGAACAGTATAAATTCAAGTCAAAGTCTATGCAGGACATAAAAAAGCACCAACACGAGAAGGCAGTGCTCTGGAATCGCAGTCCAGAAACACAATTTGGGCTACAGAGAGCACTGAGACCAAGCAGCATCTTTAAAAGCAACATGTTAAAATATTCAGACTGCGAAGTACCATATGTATCCCAGATAAAAGGTTTTTATGAATACAAGCAGAAGATTATAGTAAAAATTTGACCACAGCATCAAACCAGCTGTGAGTGGTAAATAGCTAATAAGCTTTGTTTGGAAGTCATGTACCCTAGGCAATCTCCAGAATATGTGAAAGAACTGACAACCCCATCACCATTTCTACCATGAATAGAAATACAAAAAGCTACAGCACTTTCTTTCTGCTTGTCTAGTTGTCTGCATTCTACTAGATGTCAACTAGATTGCCTAGATGCCAACTCAGCCTAAGAGCCAACTCAGTCTCCCTTATACCTTAAGACTTCATATAGCCAGCATCAACACTATCTTCTCCAGACAAACAGCCACCATTGAAACATAATTGAATTCTAGTTACCTTAAGAGTCTGTCTCACCAATAAGAATCCTAAGGACAACTCCTTTAATATTTCTTTCATCCCTTTCAAAGTACAAAAGGGATGTTCTCACACAAAGTGGTGCTCTGAGAAATTGCAGAATAAATAATGTGTGGTTTAGTGTTTTAGCTTGTGACCATCCCAGAGCTGAGTGCTGAAGCCTTTGAGTCAGACATATAACACCCCTGACATCAGCACTTCACTTTGATCCTCCACCCATCCGCTTGGCATGTGTGAGGCTCATTACAAGGCACCTAGTGTTCCTGGCCTTGGCATGAGACCAAGCTGGTCTGTATTGACAAGACTGACAGACTTTAGGACATGTAAAGAAACAGAGAGAGTGAGAATTAGCCTCCTAAACCTGAGGATCAGCATCACTTTCCTTTGTGACGTTCCCAAGGTTAAAAAGGAGGCAGGTGAGGAAAAAGGGAACTGAGCTCTGGCAGCACAGGCCTGGTCAGTTGAGGGGAAAACATGGAAACAAGCTGCCTGCAGGGGCTGTGGGGAGAAAATCAAACCTGGGCCTCTGCTGAAGGCAGAGTACGTGAGAACCTGGTATTAAGTCAGTAACAGTCAGGGAGAGTGCCAGGGTTTGGCTGGAAGCAGAACCGTGTTTCTCCTTTCCTTGCTGCTTGGTGCAAGTCTGGAAGTCCCCATCCTGTATAATAAATCTCTGGTTGCACCACCCTATTCCTCCATCACTGACCCACCTTGCCTGGCCCTGGGACCAACTTAAATTCATTTTCCTGTATGCTTGCCCCTGAACAGAATCTTAATTCTGAGTGACACCTTGCCTGCATACGAACTTCGCAGTCTTGATCCAGGAAGTGAATTCCTGCCCCTATTCTTTCTCCATCATTTTTTGAGGTAAAATAAGTACACCAACACTAATAGAACTGACCCAAGGGATATTCCAAAGATATGACATCATGGTCAGTATTTACAGCAGAGGGAAGAAGGAGATAGGAGGGGACATTTGGATTGTTGGAATTTGTCTTCCCAAGTTAACTGTGGTGAGGCCCGACTATCCCGAAGATGGCTCAATGCCCACCAAAACATGGGAAGTAGTGAATCAATCCTTTGCTTTGCTTTCCTTGTGTGTGCAGCTTTTGCCTGCTATATTAACTGCCCTTAGCTGAACCACAAGTTTTCCAGCTTTTACCCCTCTGATTCTCTTCCCCAGCCCAATGGTGGGAGACTGAGTGAGCGGCTGTGCGGGCCTTCATTGCTGGCTGGGGGTAAACCACACCACCTGTCAAACAGTTGACAATTTTTCGTGCTTCATTGGGATTTTAATAAATGGGAAGGCAAAAAATTGTCTTGGGTAGAGTCAGAAATTGATCCAAACGTTGAAACTTTTCCTATCCCAACACATTTCAGAGAACTCTGAACAATTTTTGGTTTGTTTTGGGAGGTTTTTATCCTTTGTATTTTTTGAAGACCAAGATATAAACCTCAAAACAAGATTCTTCTCTGCATATGAGCCATAAGGATCCTCAGTCAGGATATTTGGTTCTAGGTTTTTGGTCATCCAATTACAACATTCTTGAGGCTGTTCAAAGCAGCAGCACCTCCAAACCTCCCACTGAGAGTAATTTTCACAAGTGGGACAGGCACCTGCTTAAAAGATGTTGGTTAGCATCCACTGTGTCCAAAATTTTCCACTGTTAAGGGTTTTTTATTATCTGCTAAGGAGTGATGTTGGCAGCATTTTCTTTTTATGTCACTAGAAGAGCAGTAGTAATGATTTAAAAACCAGGAGCTTTGAATTATTGCTTAAGGTTCTTGATTAGCTAGGTACTGTATTCTCCTTACATTTGTCTACAAGAAAAGATGCATTTATGGGAAGTTTTCCAGATGTCTCTTCATTAAAGTGAAGAGGTCACATTTTATTTGCTGCTAAACAAAACAGTACATTACATTGCAGATTATTGTACCTAAGTGTGTGTGCTTGGATGATACTTTACAGAAAGCAAATCAAGTACAGAACTATAAATTTTTTCTTCTTGAGAGCCATCTTGGCTCAGAAAATACCTTTTCTCTCCAAATGGTAGAGGATTTGTCAAACACTTCTAATCTTGCCTTCTCTGTACCATAATTTCAAATGCTTTCTGCCAAATTTTAAAACACAAATCAAAGGATAGAAGGAGAAATTTTGCCTAGCAAAGCCCTGGAAACAAATTTCTACCGGATTGGAGTTTTACAGGAGACATATTTGCGCTTGTAATACACTTACATATGTGTATCTGCCTCTTGAGCATAACAGCTGCAGTTATATGTCCAGAATGCAATTACACAGTCTGAAATCTGTGACTTAAAGACTGAGTCATACTTCTGAAGTTAAAAAATGGAATTATCTCCTTTGACACAAAGAAAAGTTGTACATGGACCTCTCTCATCCCATCTTTGAGGAATTTTAGATGGTTTAGCTTCACTTTGCATAAATAATTAAAGATTACAGGATAGGTATCAATAAAAAAAACTACTGAACTGCAAGAGGACTAGCACCTTGACCCAAGGGAACAGATGGAATAGCCTGATGGAATAGTAATCATGCTGGTTTGAAGGTAAACCATCAGGAGAAATGAGTCCCACACATTATCTCTGAGAGAGATTTCAGAGTTACAAATTAATAGAAAAATTACAATAAATGCAATCCATAGGTGGGGTCTACTTTTCTCCAGAACTTCTTCCTGGTCTCCTGAGCTAGGGATTCAAGAGGACTGGCCACATCAGTGAAGACTGAAGCAAAATGAGTGTTCAGTCTTCTCTGCAACCTCTGCTCCTTTCAGTAGCAGGCCAATATTTTTCATAGGCACAGTTTCCAGTTTCCTTTAGTTATTAGTATACTTGAATATGCCCTTGCCATCTGTCAAAAGCCACACAATACAGATCTTTCTCTTTGCAGCAATTTTTGTGTAAGGTTTTTTGTTTCTACCCATACATCTCTTTGGCAAAATAACATGCTGGTTAACCAAAACAGTTTTGCTTTTTAAACTAGGCTTATGTGCCAAAAAGCAAGAGGAAGGACTAGAGCGCTGTAAAGACTTCATTAAACATTCAACCAAAAACTTCTGTTTTATGAATAAATACCTCAGCCATGTGAAGTATTATTTAATTTAATGTCAATTCAAGATGCAGCAATGCTTACAGTCATGAATGAGATTTCCAGCTCAGTAGCACTGGAAAGTTCTAGTTCTTGACAGATTTTTATGTAGCTTAGTACGGAGATTTCTTTGTGGTCTCTGCCTTATTATCAATATCAGAGTCATGGGGTTCCTGTAATTCCACCCACTTACTAATAATGTTATTTAACCTGAAAGTAACTGAATACATAATGCAATTCACAGTAATTTTTCCAGAGCTGTAATTTTTGCTGAGGTGATTTTGGTGGCCGTACAAACCTAGGAAGTCAAGTGAAATGGTAGCAAGGTGCAGGATTGCTAGTGACATGGGTTTTACCTTCCAAAAGGGAACCACCTGCCCGTCTTGTGCTTTTGGGGCTGCTACTGGGCAGTTCAAGGCTGAAGCTGAGCTGCTTGGTACAGTGGAAGTTCAAAATCCTTTGAAAAATCAGTTATGAAACCATGGCTTTTGTGAGTTTGAGTACATGGGGGACTTAAAATGTTACACTAGAGAGGACTACAGACTCTTTTTTGTATGGAGATCTTCTGTCATGTATGCAACTGGAAGCTTAGCAGCTACTAAGGTTCAGATTGTCTCCTGTTAACTTCAGTTCTGGGTACCAGAAAATAACCACTACCTGTATCATGCACTATACCTCTCATGCACCTAATCACAACACTCCTGGTTACTTCTTTCTGTTCCATTCTTTCCTGCATGCACCTTCCCCTACATGCCAAGTTCACTCTACAGTCTCCTATTTCAATTACCCCAGTTTAAGGAAATGTCGTGTTGTGCTGGAGTCTAAGAATAGAAGGGGCTCATCAGTCAACATTTTTATAGCGTGCTAATCATCCCTGCAGTGTCCTGATTTGGTACTCTGGATTTTGACCTCTGCCTTGGTCAATCACTGAGCAGTTCTATTCATCACCTACCTATTCTTATGGATTTGTTTCCATCATGGACACCTAGATTAAAAATAAGGGAAAAGAGGACAAAAATCATCAAAATTTATATCGCAAATTAAAAGTATTCTACACAAACTGAAATTAATAAATGTGGAACCTTACATTAACCTACATAAAAAAGAGCATATATTCCCCCCAAAAAAGATCCCCTGGATTATGAATAAATATATAGTATGAATAGATGATGTAATCTGGTTTTATAAAATAGGTTTCTTTCTGAAAAAAAAATCTCTACTTATTAGAAAAAATGGTTTTCTTTCTTCAAAGGCATTAATGGATGGAAAATTTATATTTTTTATGTATTGACATCCTGTACAGAAATGAACTTTGCATACAGAACTTTAGTTCTTATCCTTACTCATTGTTACTGTGATTAAGAACCAGCAGAGTTACTCTGATTATAGCTTAAGTTATTTCCAGTGTCAAAGAACACCTACTCATATTATAAAAAACAATTTTATAAATATGTTCAACAAAAGCATTGAGGTTCTGATACACAAATGCTCTCGCATTCTTTTGTGAATATCTCACCTACTTTTGACAAGAAATAATAGGTATGTTTAATAAATAAGTACATATTAGGCAAGAATATATAGAGTCATATATATGTAAAAAGTATATGTAAGAAGACTATAGATTCAGAAACAGCATTCCACCCCATTTCTCCATAGTAACTGCCTCCCACAAAGTATCATTTTCCCTAGTTAACCTTGGTTTCGGAGCTGCCCTGAGGAGATCTGATATTCATGTAACATGGGAAGACTTTTCCTTCTTTAGTGAATCTTGTTCTATCTTATCAGACTGTATTGTGATTACTGGGAGCACCTGGAAACAGGAGCATTTTCCTTCCTAATGGATTGCTGCCAGTAAATTGCTTCATTCTTACTGGCCTCTACATCCCAGCCATATTTGAAGGAAAAAAACTTGATTGGATTACAACAAGAAACAGAGATTTCAAAGAATTTGCTCACTTCTAAGAAAAATACTTGTCATACTGTGCAGATCTTGCATCTTTGGCCGTACCCCAGGTGTATCCTAGCTCTGAGTTAGCTGTCTTAGCAGCCTGAGGGTGTCTGCCCAAGCCAAAGTTAGTGTCTATAAAGTCAAGAGTACTGTCCTGCAGGGCAACATCCTTTTGAGTAAGGCAAATATTTTAAATGAATGAGGGCAAATTCACAAATGAAAGTATATCTGTTCTGAAGGGGGGTGGATTTCTGTCCTATATTTAATTCAAATATATGGAAAAAGAAAGACAATTACCTTACTGAAGAATATAAGAGTAGAAAAATCAGAACACAACCTGGTCAGGCCTAGTGGTATTATGAAACATAACACACTTTACCTATTCACCAAATCATAATATGAGTCTAGTTTGAAAGGGTTATCTAGATGTGATAGTTCATGTCTTGCCTAAGGCTGGGATAACTTGAAAGTACAATGAGATTCCTCAGAATCTTGTATATCCAAGTACTGAAGCTCTTAGTGGGTGGAGATTCCTATGAGGGACTTAACATTCTAGTTCACATTTTCTTTTTCCTTACCAAAAAAAAAAAAAATCATTGAAATACTCTGGTATTGAGCTTCTCCTAAGTACTTTTTTTTCAAAAGCTTTCATTTTAGCTTTTTTTCAGAGGCCTTACAAATGTAAGCTGTTCATTTTGTGCCTATGAAACTTAGTGGTGTAGAAGTCTGCGAACTGACCGCACATTCTACCTCATCAGGGTGTGCAACCCCTGGCCTTGGCTTGGTAGCTCATCCCAGTTTTTAAATTGTTCTTTATCCCAAGGGACAGGGGTCATTTTTTAATGTCAAGGAAAATTGTTCCAGACAGGAATAATTATATTCCTCCTTGAGGAAGAAAAAAAATGTGGTAGCTGTCCTCATTCCACAAATATTACTGCGCTGAAATTTTTACACAAGAACGTCCATTACTTTTTGTAAGGTAGCTCTCAATGGCTTAATAATTTCACATCTTTCTCCATTTCAGTATGCTAGTAGGCGTTTGCAAAACCCAGGAATTTGTACTGAAGATTGCTGAAACTCCTTTTTCCTTGGTGTCTGGAGCTGGGGAAGACAGGTAGGAAGCAGAACGCTGAGAGGCTGTGCTAAAGAGAGGCACCACAATTCTAAAGGAAGCCCAGTACAAAAGCAGTGTCAGTGAGAAGAAACTGGATGTTCATCCAGGATTTCAGGGCACACTGCAGAGGTGCTGCTACTGCCCTGGGACATTAGAAGCCTAAGAATGTTGTAGGGCGCTCAGTGATATTTAAAAACAAGAAGGGGATGGCACAAAACTCTCCTGGTGTTCCCTGCAAGCTGTGACAGCTGTGCTGTTTCCCAGGATGCCACAGAGCTGTAACAGAAAGAATGCAGCATGACACTGCTCTGTGTTGCTGATTTATATTCTAGAATGAAATATTTTAATTCAATTATTGTGTAATTAAAATATGATAATTTTCAGTAAACAGAGTAATTGGACATTAGAGGAGGAAAATGAACTGTGACTGGGGCAGTAGCTCAGTACTGCAGGAAAATTGCAGTAAGCCTAATGAGGTGCTAAAAAGGAAAGTGAAAGCAATCCCAGCTAGATAGTTGATTTAAAAACCCGGTTGCTTTAGGGCTTTCATGTAAAATGTATCAACCTCATTTTTATCTACAGCACTTTATCTATTATTGTCAACCACTGTCATGACAGTGTGAGCTTTACCAAATAAACACAAAGACAAGGGGAAGTCGAAGTTAATTTAAAATGCAGTATTTAAAAAAATTAAAATCTTATTTAAGCTCTGGTCAAGTATTGACTCTCTTTTACTGTATCAGTTCTGAAAGTAACATAAAAAATGGAAATAAACTTTGAAAGGCCTTGTGATTTCATAAACAAAATATGTATATACAGGGTGTCTTCTAACATGGCTGTTTAACCCAGAGATATGTATAATACTAAATATTCACCAAAATAAATGCATTTGCACACTGCCTGGCATAATATATAGGGCATTTATAAAGAGCACTGGCTTAAATGCTTTAAGGCATCCTAGATTTCAACATTTAGCTCCACTCCATATATAATTTCTTTCTTTATATCTGCACTGTTATCTGTCGGCTAATTTTAAAATAGGCTTTCTCAAACAATTACATTCATTACTCCACTGTGATCACTGAAATCATGCTACACTCACGAACAAGCAAAGCACATATGTATATACTTAATTGTGCCTAGTAGCAAGTAGATTCATTGAGGTCCTGTGCGGCTAGAGCTGGACACAGCAAGGAGCATTCCACAGGATCTTTCCAAATTTTTGCTATTCTTGTATGAGAAGGTGTATGACAGCCAAGAAAATGAGGGAAATTGATGGTCTGGAACTCAAAAAAGGAATTTTGAGAAAGGGGGGTTGTCTGCAAATAGCCAGATGAGAGGTGCATTATACTAATTTACTATATTTGGAATAAAAAATAAAATCAAGGCACGTCTCTGCACATTTTTCACCCTCTGTGTATGGGGCATCCTGTGGTATTCACATATCCTCTGAGAAGAGAAGCAGTGAGACAAGCAGAGAAGAAGGAGAACACAATTCTTATCTCGCTTACTGTGCCTGTGTTGTGCTAAAGTAGAATGCAATATGGAGATTGTTTACCCAGAGTGAAGATGTTTTGTTTCCTTGGCCTATCAGGGCCAAGAAGTGTGTGTGTGTGTCGGACTGCCACAGGACAGTCACGAGAGAATCAGAGATGAGTGCAGTGTGAGCAGTTGTGAGCACGAGTGGGTGCATGGCAGATTCAGTTTAGATACTCTGAGTCGCCGTTGATTTACAATAACATCCCCTGTAAAAACGATATTTTTTTTTTTTTTAAAAAGAGGGACCAGAAAACTGTTACTGCTTTGTAAAGCCAGAGCAAGCCTGACAAAGTATAACATGTGAACCAACCAAGGGAAAGAGTGAATGAATTTGGAAAGATTATAGAGTGAACAACAAATCATCCCAACCGCCCTTGCCCGCGAGGATAAGCTCCCCCTTGCTGTGGCTCTGCTGCTGCGGGGTGGTGCGAGCCTGACACCGCCGTGAGCTGCAGCCCTGAGCGCCCCCAGAGACACCGCTCCCAGAAACTGGTACAGCTGCTCCTCCCTCACAGAACCCCTCTGTCACCAACTCCCTTCCAAACCAGCAAGCGTTTCTCAGGCAAACTGTGCATCCATACTGAAGGATTTATAATAATTTCTGATTTTATCATGAGGAACTCCCAAACTAAACATAAGTTCCAACTTGTAGTTTAAAAACCCCCAGCCCAACAAATGAACAACAACAAAAATGTTTCTTTCAGTCTGCATAAAAGCTACTGACCCCTACGACTCAAAGAACCAGAGGACATAGTGACCTAGGGGGTCTAGAAAATAAGTCAAATGAGGAGCAGCAGCCAAATGAGGGAGGTGGGGGTGTTTAGCCTGGAGAAAAGGAGGCTCAGGGGAGACCTTATCACTCTCCACAACTGCCTGAAAGGAGGCTGTGGCCAAGTGGGGTTGGCCTCTTCTCCAGCAACCAGTGACAGGACAACAGGACATGGCCTCAAGCTGTGCCAGGGGAGGTTCGTCTTGGTCTCCAGGAAGATTTTCTTTTCCAAAAGTCTTGAAAAGCATTGGAATGGACTGCCCATGGAAGTGGTGGAGTCACCATACCTGGATATATTTGAGAAAAGACTAGACGTGGCACTAAGTGTTTAATTTTAGTTGACAAGTTGATGAAAATTCAAAGGTGGGACTCATTGATCTTGGAGGCCTTTTTCAGCCGTAATGCTTCTATGATTCTAAGACTCTAAGAAGCTTGTTCTGCACTTTCCATGACCCAAGTGCTCTCTACTGGCTGGAGACCTAGAACTAGCTAAGCACCTAGAACTAGCTAAGCGCTTAGAACACCAGTGCACTGGATTTACAACATTAATGAAGCTACTTGAACTTAGCTGGGGGTTTGGAAAATGCTTCTTATTCTCTGTCATGCCTTCGTAGAAAGATGTTCAAATGCATTAAAAAAATTAGGTCAAAATGTCCAGCTCACTCCTAAAAATAAACTGTAAGATAAAATTTGCAAAGTCAAAGGGAGAACTTAAAAAGCCTCCAGGCACACCAAAGTACACAGTGGGTTCAAGAGAGGAAAGTCAGACTTGGATCCCAACTTCTTTTGAATTTCTTTTAATTGTTTTTATTTATGCTATTAAGGTGCCTAGATACAGCTGAAATCTTTGACTACTCAGCTGAGCATCCAACTCCCACCTGGAATTCAACATGATTCCTACCTGCAAACAGCACCTCCAGATGCTGATTCATTCCCTTAAATGTGTGTAGCTTAGGATTATTCTATAGAGGTTCTTACCTTTTTACCCTAACAGAAGAAAGTAGGTTCTTCTGTTCTATAGAGGTTCTTACCTTTTTACCCTAACAGAAGAAAGTAGGTAATTACATAAACTCTTAACATGCCACTCACATTAAATGACCTCATATAACTACTCCACACCCTCAAAAATTGCCTCAGGAATCATACTAACCTAAAAATTAATCTGACTACTCATTACCAGAATTCTAGTACTAGATGATTTCCTGGATGTCCTCAGGAGCTATACAGATTATGTCAGACCCTAAGAAAGAATATTCTTCAGGGGGATACTCTTCTGGAAAGGCAGAACAGATCCAAATGCAAAAGACAAGAAGAAAAAATTGTATAAATTACTTAGATTTTATTGTCACAAAAATTTCAAAATTCTATGGTCATGGCAGAGATGTCTGTGTGCATGGCTCTGCACAGCCTCAGTCCTCAGGCTCATCTCCCATGCTGAGGCAAGGAGAGGCAAAGAGCAGGAGTGACAGGCAGGGTTTTGTTCTGACTGCTGGACAAAGAGGACTAAAAACACTGAAAATTTGGTCCAATTTATGTTAAAATTTTAGCAGAGAAGAATAACAACTTGATATGTGCATTGATGCATTTTTTTAAAAAGGTATCTGAAAATACTCTTCCTCAGACCTAATCCAGACTACAGGACAGCACCTGGTGCCATTAATCAGTTCTGCTATTTTCATTGCTGACACTAGGAATAACCTTGAATAGGTCACAGGTCCCCAGATTGATATGTTATAGAAAAGTCCTAATGATTCAGTTTAAGAATTGTAAATTAATTTTCCCTTTTTTCCCCATCCTCTGATTCAGTTTCCCATTTTCTGATAACTGTCTTACACTTTTATCTCGATCAATAATCTTGTGAGTAGTCAGAGCACCTGACAGATGACAACATCTTTGTTATTTAAGGAGGTCTCTTACGACACGGGACCATCTACCAAGGGCATTTTCTGAAAAATAAAAAAGAAAGCTTTTACTTTATAATATACTGCAGATGCAGATGAAAAGTGATGTATTATGTGAAGTACTAAACAAAGAAATAAATAACCAGCTATAGGACTATTTTTTCCTTTCTGTCACAAAGCAATCTAAATTTTAGTATTTGTTCTAGAAATGTCCTAGCCTCTTAGAGGCAAATTATGCATGAAATAATGCAATTAAAACTGAAATAAAAGATTTAAATGCAGCCTCTAGAGGCATGAAATGGCACCACACTGTCTCACTCTTTACTGCCTCTTAAAATGATTGCTCAATTTATAGGAAAATCTTTCCATCCTTGCTCTTAGAATCCTTTGGTTTTGATGGCACTAGTCATAATTCAGTTTCTCTACTCCATGGGAACATGTCAACATTTCCTTCATGCTCCAAAATGAACAAACAACCCCATGACCAAGTACAATGTTTATTCTTTATGCAAGGAAAGCCTTCAGCCCTGATTTCTTGGCAGGTTTGTGTCAGCTTTTTCTTCAGAAGATACTCTTATATGCCTCCTTAGACTCTCAGTTGGTACTTTTGTCACTGGCAGCCTTGGGAATGACTTTTAAAATTACTGATGACACCACTATGAAGTGAGGAATATTTGGGAGTGGTGGCTGCCATCTTCCAAACTGCTATAAATGTAACATCTCCAGCACTAAAAGTCATAAGGGTGAAAAAGACACACACATTTGCAGTGGTGTGACATCTTGCAAAGAGCTGAAACTACTTCCTCACACTAAATTGCTAGAGTTTTAACTACAGACATGTAACACCCAGAAACACAAGCAAAATAAATTAACGCACTTTTCTGAATTCACTTGTCAAAAGCAATGGTTTCCACAACCAGTTTCATTTGGGAAGGGTAATTCATGGCAAAAGAGGAAGGAATTGGGTCAATTTTCAGTTCACAGAACTTAATAGTTTATATTTATCTACTGGCACATCAGGGCCATAAATAACTTCACTAAAGTCTCTCTGATGGTAGTAAACTACATTGCATAATCACAGAAATTGATTTTCTTGACAAGAACAGAGATCAATCTATGGAAATTTCTCTTTGTGGCTGTGAGCAATGAAGGGATATCATGACATCAGAATAACTTTAGACAATTCATTTGCAGTGTAGAAAGCACTCTTTGAGAGAATGACATATATGTGACTGCTAGCTTGAGTAGCTGAAATATTACAGAGTAATGTCAGGATTTGTTATCACACTATAACTGTGATGCTGTGTTTCTAAAAATCAATCTCAAAATATCTCAGTAATAAGTTTATGAAAATGAGCAAACAAAAAGGACCCCCTCAGCAGAGATTTTTGGAGCTTGTTACACAGGACGTCCAAAATAAATGCCATGAATATCGTCAACATTTGAAGTAGCCCACAAAGTTAGATTTTGCCCGTTTCCTGCAGAAGTGATTGACATGTTACTCCAAGACTTGTCAACATGGGATCCACCAAAGAGGCCACACTGTGAACATTACCATACTCAGCAAGTCCTGACTTGCCTCAGCCAGCAAAATTTCTTTTTGCATGACCTGCTTTCAATGATCCAGAAACCTTCTTGTTTAAGTCCCCATGCAATGGGGTAGTAGATGTTTTCTGGTGGCAATAGATCATTGCAAATTTGGTCAGGTTCCAGTTCTGTCACGCTTGAACACCATCACATGACCATTCAGAGCAGTGCAGTCTTCCAAAATGTTTAGGTGTTCAAGAAAATTACAGAAGCAACATCTCCCATAGCAGAATAGTGAAATTGACTTCCTTTTCTCCGTAGCAACAAGCACATGTTTTGTATGTGTTAGTTTAACTCATATTGACAGACATAACCAAACTAATTTTTCAAGGGTCCACATTTTAACAAACAGCTTAAAAGAGTGGAAGTAGTTTAACTGTTGCAAATGTTCCAAAATGAATGTTTTGTGCAATTATTCACTATTAGATCTTTAATGGATTTATAAAGTCCCTTCCAACCCAAACCATTTCAGCATTCCATGACACCTTACATTGCTGTTATAATAGTATTTTAAAAGGATAGAAATTTGTGCAGAATCCTTTAGGCAAGAGATTTTAGGCCTAAAAGTGCAGCAAACCCTATTAGTATATTAATAAGTTAGTCAATATGTTCCAAGTAAAGATTTGAAAATACAATGAAGACAGTGCACACAACCTTCAATATCTGAGAAGTTAGTCTTTGACTCCTGCATCTGGTAAAAACCTTCTTGTCTCATACAACATTTTCCAGACTTGTCAATTAGAATTTTGCCTTGTAACATTTCTTCTATAGTGAAATAGACTCCAGAAAGCTGCAGGTCTCCCACAGTAAGAGAATCTAAAATTCAAAATGGACAGCATTAGATTCCTTTCCAAGCTGCACATAATGTATGCCTCACCCAGAGTTAATGGCAAAACATCAGTAGTGCCAAAACAGCCTAAATCTTGTGGAAGACAGGATAGAAAGCAAAGCAAATGTGATGATCAGTATTACAGAAATGATAGTACAAAAAGTATTAGGCAGAGAATAAACTGTATCTAAACAGTCATATCAAACCATCTCAGAACATTGTGTCACGGTTAGAAGATAATAACAGAGCACGTGTTAACAAAAAACATTGTGACAAAAGCATCTGTAAAAAACTAATAAAAATTCTATCAGTTACAGATTTCAGAACATCTGTGTGCCAAATAACCTCTACTGGCTTGTGGCACTTACCCATTGCAGGCCTATGGAACCAAAGCAGCTGAAAGCAAGGATCTGGAGGTCACTACAGACACATCCAGATTTGTTGTGTGAGTGGTGTTGACAGAACATAAGAATGATTTATAAAACCTGATTTATAGAGCATGGACTACTCTGCAAAAGTGAATGAGCCGAGCTAGAGAGATGTTTCGTAAATGCTTTATCAAAGGATGTATATATAAATACAAAAGCAGATCATATTGTCTTTGATAGTGGAATTTGATGATTTCTGAAAAATGGGATATTTTACAATGACTCATATAATAACATTGAATCACAAAATATCAGCAGCTATTCATGTTGGCAGAATTATGCTTGCTTGCCTTAGATGTGTGTTAAATACACAGATGCAAACTGCTGGGTAGGAATAATAGAGGGGGAACCTACAGGGCTGGGTTGTCTGGTTTTATGAAGAAGCTTCTTCTTACCCTAAGGGACTAAAAACATAATCCAAGCAGATTTGGTGGGCCACATGGAAGAAAAAAAAGTCTGTAGTATTTGTAGCTGAGGTCCACACAGGAAACAGCACTACAGAATACAGTCAACACTGAGACAGTATTATCAGCATTTCTCTTCTACTGTCAATTTTCCTGCAGAAGTGTTGCATTTGTACTTCAATTTAGCTGGTCCATCCCAGCTAGACTGAAATACAAAAATATAAAGAAAGAAGAAGTGCTAGAGTCTTTATACTAGCAACTTATTTTGACAGTTAAAAAATATCCAGGTAGTGCAGATATGAATGCAGCTAATCACAATTAATATGGAAAAAAAAATTTGAAACAGTGTTTCTAAAGTATGAGATTTTTTGGGATTATTATCAGAATTATCTACTTTTCTCTAAAGAAAATTCAACTGTTTTAAAAAGACACAGAAATGACACTGAAAACTCCTGTATTTTCCAAGATTATAGACTGTGCAGCAACTTAGAAGGTAAAGTGCTAGCAGTCATGGTAGTACTTAGGGCAGCTGCTTGGGGCTTCGTGGGTAAATCTACTATCACTACTGAAGTCATCACCACCTGCAAAGCTTATTGTTCTAGAACTCCAGTGGTCTAGGAGGAAATTTGTAGTGCAATTCTTGATTTTTTATTGGACACTATTCAGGGTCTGTCTTATGTGAACTGAAGTTCATAGTATCATTACCCCAATCCTTTAAGTGATTGTCCTTACCAAAGCAAAGGAAGACACATACTATAATATTAGAACTCTCCATTTCTGTTTTAGGTTGTCAGGGCTATTTATTATTTTGTCACTGTGTGTTTTGGTGGATATTTTTAAAATCCTCAAGGCATAAGTGTGTTCTGAGGAGAATTGGAAACTGATGATACTATTTGTACTACTATAGGTATTATTTGATACTAACTGTAAGTATTTTTGTTCCTGGCTTTAAGGACTACTTCTGAAACTTAAGCACACTACAATTATTTTATTGTCATGCTGTTATTATATACTGTTCCATCTCTCAACAACTATCTTATTGTGCTAGCTACTGTACAAACAATTCTGCAAAGGCAAGGACTTGGCAGCTACCAGCATGCTGCAGCTCTTCCTGCCCTGCAAGACTTCAGGCAGTGCTTGGGGCACTTCAGCTGAGGCTACAGAGATCAAATGCACTCTGCCATCTTAATCATTCATATTTTCCATGTTTTAACAGAGAATGTCTAGTCCTTTTTGTAATGTGTCTCAGGTGTTTGGCAGTAGCTGAGCAACAGCTACTTAGGAGCATTCACAATATTTTCCATTGTTTTGACTGGACAGAGTTTTGAAATCACCCTGCTGTTGCATATTCTCTGTGTATGTATTATGAAAACCCAGGAGTACATTGCTGATTTAGACATTTCATTTTGGTCTGCTGGGATCCAGTTTGTGCATGTTCATGTGGAGATTTAGAATCAGGTTTTTTTCAATTTATAATGATGCCTGTTTCATGTTTTCTGTTGTTTTAGAATACGTTTTTTCACTCTTCCTCTAATATTGGCTTAAAACCCTGAACCATTTTCCTGATCATTTGCAAACTCCTCCTCTACCTACATTCTTATCTCCAAGTGCAACTGAGACATACTCTATATAATTGATATCAAATTACAGTCTGAATTTCCCTCTCTCATCCCATGATTTAATGTGAATGTGGGATTAGTGTCTTTAGAAGACATGTGAGCTTGCTCTTTCAAAACAGTTATTTGATAAGGCATATCAAAGCCTGCTTGGTTTTTACACAATGCTGAAAACAAGTACCAGGCACTGTGTTGCTGAGCAGAAGGACTGGAACTTCATCAGATAAGCAGCCCCTAGGTTTGTGTACACTTCTATATTTACAGTTTCCTTAAGCATACCATGATGGTATCTTTACTTGATCAAGTTATGTTTTGAGATTGAAAGAGTACAGAGCAGGGAAGAGAGGGAAAGAGAAATAAAACAAGGGAAAGAAGTGAATTAGAGTAGATGAAAGGATGGAGGAAGACATCAAATTTGGATGTGAATCAGTCAGGATCTTGCTTTCTGTTAGCAACATTAGACCTGGAAGGAGAATTAAAAGGCAGGAACTGGAAACTGACTGGTTATTTTATTGTAAAAAGATTATTATAAAAAACATGAGCAAAGGAATTGTATTCATACAGTTGCCAAGAAGCCTGCTCCTAATGGATGCACACCTGATATATCTACATGATACTTCAGGAACTCATTTTCTCTGAAATATACTATCTGTTTTCTTTTTATTTTACAATTTAAAATCAAATGAAACTTTGAGCCAACATATAAAATAATTGTTTTCAAAGAGTGCACAGGACCCAGCATTTCTAATAAAGCCAGATCAATTTATCAAGGCAGCAGCTACCTGCTTCCTTCATTTACCTGTTAGGTTTCCCTCTCTACATTCCATTCAAAAACTATGTAACAAGTAAAATATAGATTTATAAATAAAAGCACAACTCTGAAACAACTCAGAAAAACTTAGATATATCATGTGTATTGAAAATAGTTCTTCCTGCTATGACTCCAGTATGAAAAGAAAATAATTGTAAAGACTGATTATCACCAGAAAGTTAGATGCATTTGAAAGCAAATGTATAGCTTGGTAAGAAAAGTGTGACCTGACACAAGTTCATGTTTTTATCAGTTGACTGTCTGTATAGCAAAGTCTGGTAGCACCTATATTGAAAAGAGATTTGTGATTCTTTCCCGATTTACCCCCACTGACTTCTGGTTACAACAACAATGATCTGATGAACTACAGATTGAAGTAGGATCATATTGTTTGATGGATTCACCCTCTCTTAACTATCTAATCCTATTTATTTTTTTAGCCTCTACCACACCCTGTGGCAATGCACTTCATAATGTCATTGTGAGTCATGAGGAAAGCACCTCATTTTTTACATTTGATTTTGTATACTTTATTGTGTGCCTTGTGGTTCTTGTTTTATAATAATGATGAATCATTTTATTCACCTTCTCTACGGTGCCAACTTTACCTAGCTTTTGTCCTTAAGGATACTTTTTCCACAAGCTGAAGAGTTAAAACCTGTTTTGTTTGGAGTACCTAGCCACATATCCATCCTCCTGCAATATCTAATTATAATTATATATAATTATATTCTTATATTGTAAAATATGTAGAGCTAAGTATCTGAACAGTATACAGACTACAGATTTCACTCTGAAACTCCTCCCTAGTAACTCCTAAAATTCAATTTGTCTTGTGGACCCTGAATACAGCCCTCATATTCTCAAAAGACTATCCACAATTACCCCATAGTTTCTTTCTTGTTGAAAATAATTTGCAAATAATGGCTTATTTTCTCACCTTTTTTTCATATTTGAGGAAAACCTTGTCTCATTAAGTGTAAATTCTCCTGTGAAAAACAAATTAAGTTACTTTTATAGAATTTGTTACCTATGGAAATTAGCCATGTATGGAAATATATATGGGAATATTTTTGTTAATTTTGGTATTACCATACCTGCAGTCCCCCTAAAGATTCTGCTTTATAGTCAATGGACTTGGAATGGCCCTAGTGGGCAAGTTTTTGTACATTTGAATAGGTATCAATTACTTTTATCCAGATGTCTGTGGTAGTAAATTTGTGAGATAGCAATTTTACTACTTGTCTAACCAGATAAGAAGAGGGAAAGGCTAATGAAGAGTTTTATATAATTAATACTGTGAAAAATAGACATAGCTATCTTATCTCAGTTCCTGCACAGGACAACTCATTATGTTTCCCCTTGTAAGTCTTTTAAGCCCTAGAGCTGTCTTTTAGGAAAGCATATATCCTTTGGATTAAAACTACAGATAACTTCAACCCATTCCCATTGGTTACATCTGCTAAAAAATGAGTGTAATGTTGTATCCTGTTCATCTTCTAGGGGTAAAATTGTCTTGATCTTTCCCTACCAGACTCCTCAGTTTGTTTTTTTTTTTTTGAAGATCTACTTCCCTGTTTCCACAAAATATTACAAACACTACACAGAATGGGAAATAAGAGCTATTCAGACCATTACAACCAGACATGATTTGTTTTTCCCCAGAAGGATTACTTGTCCAATTACTGCTTTCAAACATGTTGCAGCTGATGTTATGGAACCATGTGGAGTTAGCAGCTATATTTTACAAAAGCCTTCAAAAATCAGCACAGATTTCAAAATGGAACTATGCAGGAAACAGTGGTAAGAATGTCTAGAGGGAGAAAAGGGACCAGAGTTTAAAATCTATTACAAGAATTACTGGTTTTGTTCCTAAGAAATTTTTCAAAACCAGCTTTATGTCACCTCAATTTATCTCCTAACTAATTTAGTCAACACTGTAAATAGAATAGGCCTCTCTCTGCAATGCAGCTGAAAAAATTTTGTCCAACAACAGTAACTCCAAATTTATTTTTTTTAATAGTTCTCACCTATACCACATGTTTTTCATGCTGTCACATGCAGATCAGGTACAGGACAGAAGGTGAATACAAAACAATGCATGGATGACTATGGAAGAGGAGGTAACAGAGACTCAGATCACAACTCACTAAGTTTGGAGATATTTTTCTTTTAATATGAGTTGAAATAACCTGCAGTGCAAAAAACAGCTGTAAGCTCAGAGTAGTTGTTTTTATTTTGTTCCCAGAAAAACAATATATTTTTAAAATAAGAGGTTTGTAGTAGGAGAAGAAATGTGTTTTTCGTAGGCTAGAAATATGCTTATGAATGAATGCAACACAAATTAGATTAGCTCCAGAGGAGTTTGGTGGTGGTACATTATATTAACTTACACTACTATTGGGGCAGAAAAACCAAAGAAAAAGTGACTTTTGGTGGCATGAGAACATGGTATATTAATTGGTCTATGAAGATTAGTATAATTAATCCTCAGAAGACCTGAGCAGGCAGGAAGAGAAAATAAAACACCCTGAGTGCAATATTAATCAGGTATGAAATACCAGAGGCACAAGTTTAACTCTCATGAGTATTGGCTGTAAAAGTGGCAGTAACAGAGCCATTACAGTGCTTGAGTGTCCTTCTCATAAAGCTCTGAGCTGCACCCTAGATGGTCAAGTTTGGTCCAACATTTTTATGGGCACATACCAAACTCAAGAATAGTTTCTGGTTCAAAGTCTGAGCTTGCACTCAGCACTAAGCTCTTTGAGGAGAAGTCCTGTTTCATAGACTGAAATAAAAGCATTTCAGAACTGCTATGAGAGTGGAAAATCTGACACAAAAAAGCTCTAAAATAAAACATTAAAGGTGAGCAGTTTCAATGATTCTCAAGGGTAGCTCAACGTGCTGTAGTACAATTCTAGGACACTGACCATCTGCATCCTGAAATCCTCCCCAGCTCTTATTTTCCTAATGCCCTGACAGAGTCCCAGGAATCCTTGAGTATCCTTGGAAGCAGAGATCCTTAACACTGCTGGGGGCTGGCTGACTGCCCAGCAGACAGAAATTTGGGAACATAGCCTCCTCAGCTGTGCATTGGCAGTACTGCTTGTCTCTATTTAATATTAATTCACAGAAGACAATTCGTAGGAGCACAGACTCATAGAACTGAATTACCATGGGCAGGGCCACCTTCCACTAAACCAGGTTGCCCAAAGCCCCATCAGCCTGGCCTTGTACATTTCCATTGATGGGGCATCCAGAAAGCATTCTTAAACTTTACTGAACTGCTACTTCCCAACAAAGTTGCTTTTTCTTTCAAATATTCCTGCGCAGTCTTGTTTCTGGGGCAAAAAGAAATCAGATATCATGATGTACATCAGCACCTAACTGGCTGCAGAGGTCCATGTTTGCACCCAGAAATGATAAAAGTTTAAAAATCCAGTTCTGCTGGAAATCAATATGCTGAAGTAGTAAAGCAGTTACAGAAGTACTCTAAGCAAAAAGGGTTTTAACATGGAATTTAAGGTTCCTACTCATCAAATGCTTACGAAACTTCACCCTTGATCTTTGGACAGACTGCAGATCTTTTCTTGCTAAAGAAGGAGTTGGAAGCAGTCTATGCCTGGACATGGATATTCAGGCAGTGCATGGGGCTCGCTGTGCCGCCAAGAGGAGAACACTATTTTGATATATAAATTAAGCTGAAAAACAAGTCTAAGAAATGCCCTCTTCCTGTGTTTGCACATCTTCCATTAGGGTCTCCTGCTGCTTCTCAGCACACTTTTCAAGATGAAATGTTGCTGCCTCCATTTCATTCTATCTGCATAACCAGAAAATGCGCTTTGCAAGCAGTCCTAAGTAGTGTGATACGCTGCCCCTCCCACAGAGCCAACTGCTAGGCAGCTAAGCCCACTCACCGGGTGGCAGCACCTACCCACTGCATGGCAAACCCTGACTTTTTGGCTCTTTTTCTGAGGAAATGGTTCCTTCGGGTCATTATCAGGAAAAAAAAAAAAAAAAAAGAGGGGAAGGACAAACCTTGCTGGCTTTTCTCTTTCATTCCCTCACTTTTCTGTGAATTCAATACCTTATTTAGGAATAAAGTAATAAATGAGAACTGATGACCTTAGTGTCATTTCAAAGATTATTTAAATACATGTTTTAGTGAAGGACCTAAATTTGCTGTGATGTGCCAGAAAAGTCTATTCTGCTGCATGAACCTGCATCGTATCTTTTCATAAATGGTAAGGAGCTCTGGCCCAAATGCCAGTGCCCCAGTAGAGAAACTCTGAAGGTCCCTTGCTGCTCAGTCTGGAGGCAGGAGAAAACACTGGAATTTTGCTAGGCTATATAATTATGCCATTTAATTGCCCAGTGCCAGCATACAGAAATCTCTGCCACAAATGAAACATTATTGTGTCAGACATGGCAGATGCCCTGAACCACAAGCTGGCCACTGCACCCTCCTTTGGTGTCCCTCCTACCAGCCTACTGCTACCTCCACCTTTGCACTAATCACATTTTTTGCCTGAATGTACTGTCCTTCTGTGAAACAGCATATATGCTGGAATTTTCACACCAGAGGAAATTTTACTCCCCTCTGCCTCAGTTGTCCTTTCTGAAAGACACAATAATAGTTTCCTTAGAAGAATTGTAAGAAAATTTTAATGTAGCCGACACAATTAGTAGCTATGAGATTTAAGTAAAAGAATATTCATTCATGAACAAGACATTACAGTTAATCAAAGCATTGCCATAATGAGGCCATCCTAGTAGGCAGCAACCATTTCTAATTTAAACAGATGAGAGACAAATATATGTTAGGGATTTCCCTCACCTATTTATACAAAGTACTTAACATACCACAGTCACTGTGTTTGGAAATAATTTTTATTACCACCATTCCAACAAGAACACCTGGCTAAATCAGCATCCTTGGAAACCTGCAGAAGGAAGTACATGGTCTCTGCAAAAGCTCCAGACAAGCAAATGTTTAAAATGAACAGGTATATCTACTCTTATGCCTTGGATATCAGTTCCCAGCAGCTAAAGATAATTTTTGGTTTTAGTCACTTTTGCTGTCAGTCTAGCTTTCCTATCCTTTGGTATATGTATCACTTCACCTATGTATGTGTGACAAGAAAAACAATAAATCAGAGGAAACACAGGGGTAGGACCATCCAGAGAGTGCTTGGAAGCAGCTGTATTTTATATCACTACCTTTTAGTCACCCCATGAGATGTTAGTACATTTTGGCAAGTCAGGTTTGTATGTGTATCTCATGTGTACTTCTCATGCTGATGTCAGGGCCAATCTTTCCATGGCAAAACCCTTGCTCTTCTTTGCCAGGATTCAATATATATAAATGTGTACTCATTTAAGATTTGCTGGCATGCCAATATACACCTTTATTTTTTAAAAACTGTTGCTAGTGCTCTTTCCAAGTAAAATAAATTTCTAAAAAAATCTTATAAAGTAATCCTTATTCTAAAGTGTAAATAATATAAAAAACAAATGTGAAAGTTATAGGCCAGGTTGTGAACCTTAACTGGTATATTTCTGCAGTCCTACTCTAGATGACATCTCAGTGAAAAGACAACCCTTATTTTTACACCAAAAGAACATGGAAAGAAAACCATATCATATTCCAAGCGAATCAAATCACTTAAGTCTCATGCTGAAGGAATATGTAGAAACATTACATATTTTTGAACTGCACATTTCACAGACAAAAACATAAATATTCAGCTATTCACAGAGATAAATTATTTTATCCTACTCTAATCAAGAAGATGTATTGATTATTGGGTGTGTCTAGTGCCTGGCCAGGTCTTGGTAGTGAGAGGTCTACAGGGGTGGCTTCTGTGAGAAGCTGCCAGAAGCTTACTCCATGTCCAACAGAGCCAATCCCAGACAATTCCAAGACGGACTTGATGCTGGCCAAAGCCAAGCACTATCAGGAACTGTAGTAACTTCTCTGGGATAATGTATTTAGAGAAGGTAAAAAATTTATTGCACAGTTGTAACTGTAGCCAGAGAAGAGAGGGATGAGAATGTGAGAGAGGAACAGCTCTGCAGGCACCAAGGTCGGTGGAGAAGGAGGGGCAGGAGATGTTCCAGGCTCCAGAGCCAAGATTCCCCTGCAGCCCCTGCTGCAGACTGTGGTGAGGCAGCTGTGCCCCTGCAGCCCATGAAGGTGCAAGGAGGGGCAAATACCCACCTGCAGCCCCTGGAGGAGACCCATGCCAGAGCAAGGGGATGCCTGGGAGGAGGCTGTGGCCCCATGGGAAAACTCTGCTGGAGCAGGGTCCTCACAGGGACCTGCAGACCCATGGAGAGAAGAGCCCACACTGGAGCAGGTTTCCTGGTAGGATTTACAACCTGGAGCAGCCTGTCCTTGAAGGACTGCACCCCATGGAGGAGAACTGTTGCCCATGGAATGGACTCATGTTAAAGAAGTCCATGGACAATTATCTCCCATGGGAGGGACCCATGCTGCACCAGGGGAAGGACTCCTCTCCCTGAGCAGTGGCAGGAGCAATGTGTGATAAACTGACTGTAATCCCCATTCCCTGTGTCCCTGTGCTGCTGTGGGGGAGGAGGTAGAGTTGGGAAGGATGGAGGGGTGGGAAAGGTGTTTTTTAAGGTTTATTTTATTTCTCATTGCCCTGCTCTCATTTTGTTAATAATAAATTCAATCAATATCCTGAAGATGAGTCTGTTTTGCCCATGACAGTACAAATCCCTATTCAAGCCAATATTAACATAAACTTTAGAAAACATGAACTAGATAGCATTTTATAGAGATTAGATACCTGCTGGGCGGCTGCAGGCAAATACTTCTACGAACAATTAGCAGAGAAGGCAAGTGAATTATATATTCTTTTAGAAAAAACAGAGATTTTTCATCTTCTTTTCCCTATTAATGATTGCCAAAGAAGGCATTGGCTTTTATGAAAGAAAAATATAGTTTATCACTTGTAGAAAACTCAGTTCTATGATTTGCTTACTTAGATTGAGATAATCAAATTTCATATCTACTCCACCAGAAAGAAGAGACCCAGTTGTGCGGGACACACTCTGCTGTATCACCCTTTCTTTGACATGACTGATTTCTTCTCCGAGCTTTGGGAAATGTCTTGCTATCCAGTCTTCTATAGAAATTCGAGCAGCCAGTTTTCTCAGTTTAGGATACTTACAAATTTTAGAAGCAGGACTAAAGAAAGTCCTATGAGAATGATCCATTTGAGTTAGTTTTATGAGAAAAGGACAACAATAAAGATAGCCCTGTTGTTTATATGGAAAATGAGTGGGAAAATAACATGGCACACACATTTCTCTACCTGCTGAACACTACCAGGAATCCATTTGTTCGCTGGTATTTCTGGTAGCAAACACGTTGCCCACACACCCACTTTTCTGCAGATCTTGTTCTGTTAAATTATGGTTTTACCTTTTACAGATTAACCTCCCTCTCTCCCGGACTTTTCTACTGACAGCTGGTGTTGGCTGAGATTTTCAGTCCCGAGTCCACAGTGAAGGGCTGAAGGAATGGGACGTCAGCATAGTGCTTGAGCCAGATTTCCTCAGGGAATGCTTGCACTGTCAGTGTTGCTGAGGAAGAACTTTCCTCCCTCTGCCCATGCAACCAATGACATAACTCAGAAAATATTTGCTTTTGTTGTACTAGTGTTATAAGCTGAAGAACACATTGCATTTTGTAAAAGTTGCACTCTTTGTGGTCTCAGTTGTTTTCGGTGTATATTACATGTGTGGTTTTATGCCACTGTCCTCTTCTTCTTTTGTTGTTGTGTGCTGGGTGTGCCTGGTTTTCCATGAGTTATGAACTGAGAACTGCTGCCCTGCACCACAAGGAGGATAATGGAAAAGGGGTTCTTGGAACAGAGGGAAGAACCCAAATCCCACATCCTACTTAGGATAAATCACTACCATCTGTTCCTACGTCTTTGACACAAGGCTTTTTTTTTTCCTGTTCAGAAAGAAGTTTCTACCCTCACAGTTACAGATTCTTAGCACTATTTCCCCTTAGGTATGACACACTGTATGCTTTTCTGTACTTTTTACGGCTGATCTCTCTCAGGACTGCTGTGTAGAAGACAGGCTCTGACTTGAATTTAGCATGCACACCCATTAATGGAATTGTGGAGGAAAGGGTACAGTGCATTCGTCTCACATTGCACTGATGAGAATCCAAATCTGATCATACTGAGGTGAGCAGAGTTTGACAAGTGTTTGAAAGCTCAGGCTGTTATAGTTTTGCTACTGCAACACTGGCATTAGATCTCAAAAGTATCACTCCCTAAGTCCATCAGGGACTTCACACATTTTGTTTTCTTTTTCTACCAGCTGACCTTGCTTACACAGGAGAAGAATCACTTGAACAAATGTGTGTGTCTGGTAACATGGCAAACACAGCCAGTAGAAAAGCCAGATTTTCTGATGCTGGTCCAGGGCCATGGCCACTTTTCCTGGGAGATTCCTGTACGTGTATACAATAAAGACAGAGGCAATACTGTCTAGCCAGTAGTGGGAAAAGAGAGGAGACAGACTTCCAGCCTTCAGAGATTGGCCAGGAGATAGCCAGGTGATTACATTCTGGTAAAGGTTCTCCACAAAATCATAGAATGATTTGTGTTGGAGGGGATCTGTTAAGGCTGTCTAGTCCAACTCCTTGCAATCAGCCTCAACTAGATCGTTTCTCAGAGCTCCATCCACTCTGGAATGTTCCCAGGGATGTGAATTCACTACCTCTCTGGACAACCTGTTGCAGAGTTTCAATGTCCTCATTGTAGATAATTTCTTCCTTATATCTAGTCTGAATCAATCCTCTTCTATTTTAAGACCCTTAATCACTGTCCTATTGCAACAGGCCCAAATAAAAAAAGTTTTTCCCTATCTTCCTTTTAAGTCTCCTACAGGTACTGGAAAACTGCAATGAAGTCTCTCTAGATCCTTCTCTTTTCCAGACAGAACCGTCCCCAGGCTCTCTCGGCCTGTCCTCATGGGAGGGGTTCTCTGACCCTCCGATACTTTTTGTGGCAACAATAGAGTATAGCTCCAAGACAGAATTTATGCAAATGCTTAAAATATGAGAACAGAACTAAGTGTTTTCTTGAGCAAGAATATGTGTTCTACTGTAAGTGAGCCTTTGGAGCCGCTGGAGCTGATAAACAAAAAAGAAAAAGTTTTTGTTTGTCTCTCTCCACAAGACAAGTAAAATACATTTGGGCTAGTTGGAGAAGGTAGAGGATGCCATCTTTCTGGTGCAACTAAGATAGCACTCAGTTCAGAGGGAATTTGTAGGAATGGACAAATTTTAAGGCACACTGCCTGGTACACCCTGCAGAAGACAAACCCTGCCCACCAAGAAACACACTGGGAAGGCATTGCATACCAGCAGTTTGGTCTAGTATGGACATTGAAGGAACAATGCTATAAGCAAAATTGCTTCCTCAGTTATGTAGCCCCCAGTCGACTGACTCAACATGCTTACCTAAAGAAATAAAATCAAATTAAAGACATAGAGATGAGCTCAAATCACAAGAGAAAGAATAAATTTCACTAAATGCTGAAAGGGCTCTGTGAAACCAAAACCTGAAGCCCAACATTCCTCTTCAAAGTATCTAACTATTGTAACCTGATTTTCATCGAGTGATCACATTATGTTGATTAATCACTGCAGGAAATGAGTACCCCAATTCAGGTTTTATGCAGACCAGCAAGAGGGTGCAAGGAAGTCTGCATTGTATATTGCTACTATACCTTTCAAGTTTTTATGACTCTCAAGAGGAATGAGACATTCATAATGTGGGGGGGAAATAAAAATCATAGAGAGCACCATAAATCTAGGGGTCTAACTTGTGGAAATCACATCCTAAAACTGACATAGCCAGCAATGGCTTTTACAGTTAGAAAAGTTTTTGGATATAGTTATTTGCCCAGAGAAAGTTTCTGGTGGGGAGGAAAAAAAAGGAAAGGGAAGGGAAAAAAAAAAAAAAAGGAGCAAGTACAAGTATTTAATCAAATCCTCGTTTTGGGGCTGGTGGGATGGAATATATTGAACAACAAGCCTTGCACCTCAAGAAGCTTTGTTCCGAATCTGTTCTGATTAGAGTGAATTAGTTTTCCAGTAGATGTTTGCTCACATTTTTTCATAAAACCACCCACAAGATTCAGTAGTCTCTGCTTAGCAGAGCACTGAAATAAATTGTTGTTCATAACTGAGTTCTACTTGCTCAGCTTTCTTAGCAAGTCTAGACAATCTCTGTCTATATAAAACAATGGTGCCCACTTTCTTGTATTCTTGTATTCAAAGACCTACTTGGCAATGAAAATATCAAAATTAAAAAGGATACAAGCATGTATATATATATATATATTATCTAGTCAGAGAAAAATCTTGTTGATCTAAGTCTATTATTGTGGATACTGAAGTGTATGTAGAGGCCTGAATGCTGTGGAATAACTTTTACTTACTCATGAGGTAGGAATAATGCCACAAATCAAAATAATAGTATCCTTTATCCATCTTGCATTTGCTTTTGTCACAGAAGACTGTACAAAGTGAAAAGCAAGCACAGTAGTGCCCAAACAAATGTAACCCTCTACCAAGGAACACCTTTGTCACTTCAGAGCAAAGATCTTGATCCAGACAAACAAACAGATCAAGTCTGACCAGAATGGCTGTGCCTATACAAGCAAAATGAACAGGCCCAAGAACACTGATGGGCATGAAAGGCAACTGATCAACTCACAGAACTGCTAGAGTGACCCCTTGCAATATTTTACCCTACATGAACCCACACACAATTTCCAGTCAGCAGAGACCATGAACCACATCTTTATTGTACCTTTGTTTCTTTCTTTGCATTCATGCATAGTAGAGTTGGCAGGAATATATATGAATAGAGATTCACAGAGCAGATAATGTAAAGGAACAGTTTACACAAAGTAACATAATTTACAGACAACAGAATTTGATAAGAATAGTCAGAATTTTAGCTTTATCCAATGGGTCAATGATACCCTAAAAGCCAAAATCAAAATCTGTCCTCACTGGGATCAATTCATAAATTGCTGCACTACACCAAGAATCTGCTGCCCAGGCCACTGAGACACCACTTACAAAGACAAAAGTAAAATTTTCATAATAAATCTCATGCACACATACCATCAAGTCTTTCAATCCCCTTAAGAAAAGATTTGTTCAAGTAAAAACTCAAGACTTGAGGTTTACAAACATAAAAGAAATATCTCCATGGAAAGGAAGCAAATGCCTATGGTAGCTTATTGATGAAAAAGCCCATTTCAAACCAATCTATGGAAATTTTTCAGGCAGATTAATTTAGGAGATCAGTAACACTCTTTAAAGTAATTAAGATCCCAGTAAGCTTTCCTCATAAAAGCATGGGAAAAGAAGAATCTGTGAAGGAAAGACCAGCAGATCAATTTGAACCCTGTTTAAAGACAGAGCCAGAAGTACAGGTAGGGAGTATTTTGAACTTACATTGCCAAATGTGCTTAGATTAAAGGAAATTATGACAGGAAATAGTATTTATAAAACTCTTTAGCTTTTAATAGCATCCTTTTTGGCATACCTATCTGGCCACACATTCTTGTTTTCATGTGCAAGTTAATAGTTTGTACACATGCTTTTCGTATTTCGAAGGACCATAATTTCAATACTTTTTTTACTACTCATGGCTGCATATTTTTCCATTTTAACTGAAATATACTCAGTATTGTCCTTTAGTGTTCATATCTGATGCTCTTCAAAAGGCTAGCTCTGTGAGCAATTAAAGCAACAGGAAAGAATCAGAAATTCAGCTCATCTTAGCATAGATATACAGAATGTGAAGTCATTGAACAACATAACAAACAGTAAAATCATCTCCCCAACAAGTCCTGTAATTTTTTTGTAATTTTTGGTAGTGGAGAAGACCACTGAAGGCTTAAAAAAAAAGGAGATCTTTGCAAAAAATATAAATCAACTCTCAGAGAGACAGAAGTGCCACCTCTCAGGTTTAGCAAGGTGTTTAGCAACTACCCAAAAACTTTTGTAACCAGGGCATAAAATGGAGAGATGCAGCTGAAAAAAAAGCTGCAAAGTTCCAAAGCATAAAGTATCAGGAGGAATCTGAAATGAGACTGGTGCTAGAAGATCTTGGGATTTTTGATACTCATGTACTACTGACCAGAATGGCAAGCATGAAATCAAAGTTTGCGTAAGACAATAAAAAGCCAGAGTGGAATAATACAATTTCACACATATGGAATACCGTATGAAGCACAGCATGCCAGCTACGTGATAACACATACAGAGGAGGAGTGACTGAATTCCCCACAGGCAAAAATTTAAAAGCCTCTAGCAAAACATGTTCTTGACAAAGTCAACAAGTCAGATCTACCAAAACCTATCACATTAGTTAAAAACAAGTTAAAACTTGTTTGTAATACACTGCATTTTTCAGAAGTGTTGTAAACTGTGAAATTTTGATCCTTAGTTTTGAGTCAAAAGTTCTGTACGTTCCTACAAATATATGCAAAATTTTAAATATATACTTACATATTTTCATCTATATACATTCAAATTACATTTATACCTATCCCGATTAGTTTGGCCTCTGACTCCTCTCATCTTTGAAACTCTTCATACTGAATAAATCTTGGTAGATGTTTGTGAACAGAAATGCACCAAAACTCCAAGCTATTGTCTAGGAGAGATGGAAATATCAGGAGAGATTAAGGGGTTTTTTTAAACAATCAGCAAATTTGTTTTTTCAGCAGCTCATGGGAAGAAGAATCTGATCAGACTTGAAAACCATCAAGGACAGTATCAGCCACCTATTCCTTTTCTGGAATATGTTACCTGTACAGACTCCATTAGAATATACATAAAATATACGACTGGCTCCAAGAAACTGTCAGCTAATTGAGACATTCCTCCTGCTGCCTGAGATCTCTAAGAAAATTGCTAACTAGCGCTGTAAGTAAACCTGCTACATGCAAGTACAGTGGGACACTGCCCCAGACATGCTACTAGACTGAACTATCCAGCTACAGTACAGCAGGTTGAAGAAAACTACTCTTTTTTTTCCTTCTCATTTCTCCCAAACAATGGAAAGCTTTCTCTTTAAAAGTTATGAATTAGAATTGCTTTGCTGATGATAAGCTCTGGCTTTTGTTGAGAAAACCATAAGCCAGGAGTTCCTGTATTTTGCTCCAGACCCAATCCCTGGAGACTTGTGCTGTTCTTGCTTCTGCAGCAGTCACTGTTCCTGCTGCTAGTGTAATTCCCACAGCTTCAGCATCTCACAAAATGCCAGTTTTCTGGAACTGGCTGGAATCCAATAGCTGACGCCTTGCACATGGGCTTGCTACAAACTGCTGACGCTAAAAGGGTCTTTTGCCCTGTTCAGAGGCTTCAATTTCTGTGTGTTGAATTACACTTCTCTCCCTTAACTGTGAATGGAAAATGTTTGCAACATTTAAGAATTCTTTAATAAAAATGCCAATTTAATATTTTTTCCAAGCGCTGTTCTTTTTTTCATCTGTTTTGACACTAGATTTTTGCAAGGCACTGAGCCCTTTGCTTCATTCCTTAAGTTTTCTTCTCTTAAAGTGTTTGCACTGTGCTGAGCGCTGTCCCTCAGCTACTGCTGGCTTCATTCAATTGACGCAGCTCTATCTAAGTTGCCTCAGGAGGACAAATCCCTCTTGGAGGGGGCCTAGGCTGTGACCCCTGTGCAAAATTACTTATTTCAATCTGCACTGCACACTAATTCCAAAATAGAGAAGTTGGTCAAGTGTGCAAACACGGCTTAATATCCTTTAAAGTCCCTTTTTGCAATGGTGATATTTTCTTAGAAGAGACTCTGATCTTCCTCCTGTTAAAAATGCAATGTGTGCATTTGTAGCTCTTATCCATTGCAATAATTTTTTTACTGCTGTCAATTACCGTTTGGATTACTAATCCCTTGGGTCCCACACAGAACTTTTCAACAGGTTAATAAAATATACCAAAGACCTTCACAGCAGAAAACTTAATATTGGTGCATATGGAGAGAACTTGTGATGTAGCCATTTGGAAAAGAAGTAAATTAAACCAAAGCAAATATAAATTCTGTCCCTCGTGCTCTCTATGGTACCAATTCTAGAGAGGTCTGAGACTTCCCCACTGATTCAGCTCTTCTTTTTTGAGTTTGGAGGTTACTGCTTCCAAATTCAAGATCCCCAAAATTTGGAATATCTCTTCTATTAGAGAATTCAAGCTCCAGCCTCTACACTTAAATCAAAGGCAAACTATCAGTCATTTAGAGTAGCAATGATGTGTCTTTTTGTCTCTCTGACAGTCATATTTGTGTAACACACTTCACAGCAGTCAAAATAATAGTAAGTACCACTTTGACTCTTTCAATCCAAAATCTGCAATCACAAAATAACAAATTTAACAAACAAAAGGTAAAACTTTCAAAAGTTTCAAGCTACATCCACCCATATAATTAAATGAGCTCACAGGCAGTGAAAAAAACAGTGCACTCACTGAATTAATAACCAGTCCCACGAACATCTGCATATTTTATGAGTTGCAGATGTGTATTTATACTTTAAACATAGCCACATTAAAGTATGACACAGTTTGTCATATATTTGCTGTGTTTTCATGACAAAAACAGCTCTACAGAAAAACAGAGAACTTCTTTAAAAGCAATTATAAAAAGCATCTTGAGACATCTTTATGCATTTTATGATACTGTACATGCAAAATAATGCTTTTATTATAGTTGGGTAACCCATTCAGCTAAACACAGCAAGAAAAGCTAGTTTTACTGTTCATCTAAGTGTTTTTAAAAAGATCAATGAAAAAAAATTTACTTCAAAAATGTGTAAAAGCATGGCATAACTTTTAGATGTCATTGAGATTAGCAAAAGTCAAGAAACTGCTTCAGATGCAGTTTAATTCTTAGATGGCTGTTTTAACTTCCAACAGAGTTCTCAAAATAGTGCCCAAATGCCCAGTGCTTGTTGAACAAATTCTGATTTATTGAAGGTAAACATTTACATTGGCTACAATGCTATAGCTGTTACAAAGCTGAATAAAAGAGGCTTAAATAGCAATAGAAAGCAAGTGCAGTAAAAAGTGAATAGAGAAAATATTTGGCCTTAGTGATCTTCTGGCAGTATTTACATTATCTCCATTTTGTTAAATATTTGAGTAACTCTAAGGCACCATAGGCTAAATAGCAGGCTGCAGTATGATTTTGTGCACAGAATTTAATAAACTTATTTGGAGAAAAAAAAGGCTATGGTGTTAAAAAGAAACATTGGCATATTTTATGTTTACATAAAAGACTGGCTGTTTGTTAAACTTCAAAGATACAATATATACTAGGTAAGTTCAAAAATTATTTTTAGAACATTAAATTAAATGTCTATGTATAAGGAATATTTTTACTGACTTTTTGATAAATGATCAACGCAATCTTCTCAACAGGTTTTTAACACAGTAGATATGTTCATCTAAAAACTAATTTTTTTTCCCCTTTACAAAAGCCTTATGCCTAGTACATGTACAAAATCCCAACACAAAGTGTAATGGGCAGTAATTTACATCCTAGCTATTCTGTGTCAGACTGAAACTTAGCAGGAGCATGCAATCAAAACACTATGGAACAGCAGTTCAAGCTGCCTTATTCCTTCAGCTCTTGTCAGTGGCTGTTGCTGAAGCCAGTGAGCAGGAGTACAACACTGACATGGCAGGACAGACAGAGGAGGTCAGTGCTTTCAGACCTGTTTCCAAACACAAATTGGGAAATTCAAACTCCGGGCGACATCCTTGTGCACTTCACACAGAATGACGCTCTGCTTGGAGCAAAACTTTCCCATTTTTATTTATCCCCTTTTATTTATCCCCGTTTATTTATCCCCTTCTGAAGCACATGTCACTACACTCCTGAGTGGAATTTTTTAAAGGAATAAATTCATCTGACTGCATTCAAGATCATTTCTGAACAACTTCAGGTGCTTCACAGAATGCTAACTGCTCTACAAGCAACAGACCTTGCTCAGTTTACTCAACAGGCTCATCCTTCACCTTGAGGTGGTGTTTGTAATGAAGAAATTGCACGGACACCAGATTAACACCTGAATTTTGCAAATAAAACACCACAGGATGCTGTGTGCCACAGGAGAGAAGAGAATGGGTGGCCAAGGCCATTCCAGCTGCAGCAGCATTGCCAGCAGAGGCTGCATGTGGTGAGTCATGGCTCATATTCTTTGTATCTCACTTTCATTTCCCAGAGCCAAGAAAAAAATTTGTCTAAATTATTATAATTCTTAAGTAATAGATAGTACTTTTGCATTTGCCTATGGTTTGGGTTTTTTTTAGTATCTCCTTCTTAACCATGAATCTCTTAATTCAGTTGTTCCCTTTTGGATTTTTTTTCTATTTTGTATTTATCCTTGTAGAAATTATGATAATTGTTTTCACAGTAGTAAGTGATTATAAGCAAAGTTTAATTGATCTATGCATGAAGTCTTAATCTGGAGTGACTTTATATTTTTATTAACAAAGGACAATCTTAGCATAACTCATCAGATGCTTTTTTAGTACCAACAGCTATTATGTTAAAATCATTCCGCTTCATTAAGAATTTTTTCAAGGGCTGTAGAGGAAAAAAATTAATCTTAAAAATTTCCAGTGTCATTGACTAGTTCCTGTAAAACATTAACCAAAATATTACACAACCTGGCCACTTTATGGTAAGTAATAGGAAGCCAAAGATTCATTTATCAAAGCAGTGTAGTACTGTTGAAGACAACAGGGCCATGTTGATTCATATCATAGAAGAAGATACCTCAAATTGCTTAATTCAGCCCTTGAATGCTCAATACTTGCCTGGACCTCATGGAAGATTAAAAAGCATCTTTCTGGATTCCTTTCACAATATTTAAATACTCAGCAGCATAAATACAGCAATTCATAATTAGGGTGCAACATCAAAGGACTAACACAATTTTTTTGTCAAACCTTTCCACTGTGAGGAGGGCTTGCATTTGGTTGTAGGATGTAGCAAGAAGTTAGAAAGTTATTTACCTATAACTCCCTTGGTTGCTCCACATTGGGTATGGTGACAGCAATGACTTCATGGAAATTTCTATCAAGAGAGATGGCAGAGCCTGGGAGTCTATTTGCTTTGATTAAAAGCCATCTTTGGAAAGCCTGCATCTTTTACAGCAGGAGTTACAATGACTGGTCTGTCACTACTATGTGAGCATGGTAAGCAAGGAAGGAAAATGGAAGGGCTCTGGGCATAATGCAGGGTCTTGCTCTGGGATTTTTATTTTTCATCCCCTGGACTCCATGTTAATGCAAGTTATTTGGAAGCATTTGGCTACATGCAACTGCCACCTTTGCATAAAACCTCAAAAGAAAATCCTTCAAAGAAAATCTTATCCTCAGGCTTTTTCATTCCAGTTCTTGGTGATAAAAGTCTTTTGGCTTTCGCGTTTCCTATATAAGGAGTAACAGGTGCCAAATGAACATGCCTCCTTCCCCTCATCTTTTGAAAATAATGAGAACTAATACTTTGTTAAATGATCTGAAGATTCAAATTCCCCTGCAAATAATACAAAGCCTTGGAAGTTTCTCATTAATATACTGGGTAAAGAAAAATGTGACTGAGTTTCTGGCCAAAGAATTTTGTTCTAGCTCAATTGCTGTTTATGTGTGACACCAGGCTTATGTCTCCGCACTATAGCCTAGTGACAGCTTTTCAAGTGGCCCAGTTGCCCCAAGCATGATGCTGGGGCATGCTTGGACTGCTCCATACTGCTATGGGCTGTGTATCCCCACACTGCAGCTTGGTTCTGCCAGTCCCTTTTCCTGCCATGCACCACGTGGGACCTGAGCTGCTAATGCCATCTTGTCCCTTCAGAACTACCTTTCTCCCTGAAAGGTTTTGCCCTCTTCAACTGGTTTGTAACCCCTGTGCTTGTCACATTCTACCTTTTACTCTTGTTCACTATCCTTCTCCCCTCTTAAGTCAGTCACCAAAGTTCTCCCTGAGACAGGCACAACAGCAAGGCCTCAATACAACTTGGAGTCCTGCTTTCCCCCACATTGTCCCTTGCTGTGGCTTATCCATTTAAAGCAAACCTCTGAGCAGTCTTAAAATTTGGCAGCAATGTATTTTTCTCTTCCCTTTCCTGGGGTTGTACTTATGATGGCACCATGCATGACCAGGATCACAACCCCACAATGCAAACAGAGGTCAATTCATTAGCTACATTTCAGATTCCTTTCTTCAAGGGTTTAATTTCTGACCCTGCTATAAACTTGAGGAGACGGGGAAGATGACTGTTTACTTGGCTTCTCCAGTTCACTCATTCTCAACTCTCTTTTCTCCTGTTCTTTTTTACAAGAGGCATCCCAGAGTGGTGGGCTACCAGCTCAGGAAATAATCATAGAACATCTTTGTGGACTTGCTTCCCAGTTTCTTTTTGTTAGGCAAAACAGAGTGATTCAGACACACAAGGTAGCACCATTACAGAGATGGTCACGCCAGGGTTTCAGCTCCATTTCTGAATTATATTGACTTTTTGCAGTCACACAACCTATGTCAGTCGTTACGCAGACAGACAAATTTCTGGAAACCTCTTTGTTTCAAGAAGTTAACCTGTGTCCCAGCATGAAAGACAACAACTGGAGTAGTGTTTCTCTAATTTAGAGGTCCACCAAATGAGAGCGCAAGTCAATAGAACTAACACCAAAATGGGGATATGCAAACAGAATTTGCTTTACAAGTCTGGATAACTTAGAAAAATTAACACTAAAGCAAATAAGTGTAGAATGCTAAAATACATCCCATGTATGCTCCTAGGCCAAATACCACTGTTAACTTGTAGGGCACTTCAACTGCAGCAAGTAATACAGGAGTGTAGCATGAACTAGAAAGAAGGAATCATCCATTACAGCATATCTAATTCAGTTCTCTTTAAAAGAAACAAACACAGCTGTGCTCTCTTGTGCTGTTATTTGGTGCTTTAGTATCTTTATTATGAAAGTAACATAAGAGAGGTTTCAGTCTATTTTTGCTTTCTGAGGTGGCTCACAGAAGTTGCACAGATGGGAAAGTTCAACTGCTCTCCATATTCAAGGGTGTGATTGATGCTTCAGGATAACCACCATGAGGGCTGCCAAAGGCATTCATCAGGGCACAGGATATGCTTTTTGTCTTGGAGACTGGACCCTTCTCTATCTGTGTTGCCATCCTACTTACTTGGAAAAAACAGTAATTAATTTAAAAGACAGAGATATTTAAATTGATTTCTTATAGCTTAGAAATTAACTAATAAAACTAATTTACCAAGACAAAAATCAGTAGAATTTTGCATTTGTATATATTTTCTTATGTACCAACAATCAATTCAACCATAAAAGCCTTAACTCAGCACATACTTGAAAATTTGTGGATAAATTTCATCACAGAGCAATTTCACTGAAGTTAAGATGCAAACATTAAAAAACCTTGTTGATCTAATGAAATTGTAAAATTTAGTATATAAAACCAAAAATTCTAAAAAGAAAATTAAAAGCTTTAGGTGTTTCTGAGGCTTGTACAGTTCAAAAAATACAACTGAGATGCTTAATGGGTAAGACAGTGTTCCAGAGAAAATAAAGAAAGCTGAACATATACCATCACATTCATTTTGCTTTGTTGCACCCAGTAAATAAAAAATGCATTGTTGTTTTCACCTTTGAGTCTAAATTCTAACTGCATTTGAGTAAAATAAAAAGAATCAAAGACAGCTGCAGGTAACCAATCTCTTCAATTTTACATATTCCAGACAACCTTTTATTGTGTTTTGATACGAGAATATTTTACTTATTGCAAAGTATCCTGCATAATACAGGTGCTCCGCTATAAAATCTTCTCTCTTACTTGTAATTCAGTCATTCTAAATTTAAAATACCAGTATGCAGTACTAAAACTTCCAATTGAAGTTTAGTATAAAAATATCAGCACAAAAGTCCTTTTTAATGTCTGCTTATTGTGAGCAACCCAAATGCCTATTTAATTATTAATTGTTTTAGTATAATAATAGACTTTGCACCCCTACAGTTGCTAATTGATATCATCTCAGGTATTTTGATGAGATACGAAATACTAAGTAAGAAAACAGTAAGTATTCAAATGGTTAATTTGCTTAGTGTAGTAATAATAAATTAGTTTTTTGCATCTTCTTCAGTTCAAAATCCAGCTTTGAGACTGAGGAAGGCTTCACATCAATTAAATAAGAGTGGTCCTTTTAACCAGTAGCAGTTTGATTGCCAATGACTCGAAGAATCTCTTTATGAATGTTTGGTTCCTGTGTATTTATACTTGTATCACCCACTTGACCATCTTCATAACTAAAAAAAAAGGTACAGAAAATAATATCACATTAGTGTTTAATTAATCTATGTAAAACATCAAAAAAATCTCATTCTCTAAGTGCTTATTCTGTATGTTCACATGTTTCTACTGAGGTGCTCTGCTATGCTTCATCTTTATATGCAGACCCTAAACTCTGGAGAGTTTAGGAGGTGGTAAGGCTGCCATTGTCACTGAAACCCTGAGGCTGAATTAGCCACTAGGACCCTAAGGGGACAAATATTAGGTGAAAGAGGGAAATGCTCACAGCACAGACAAGAAGCCTTTAATGAATTTCTCAGCCTAAATATGCACAGCCAAACAGAAATTGTGCTTCATGATACATGGACAGACTTACTATAACATGAAGTAATGCCATTGAACAGGAAAAATAATGAACTCTCTGTTCATTTGTATTAAAGACATTTACTAAACTTACTAAACTTCTGACACTAGCTTATTCGTACATTTCTAGCACAAGTAAGTACAATAAAAGATAAAAAATGAAGGTATACTGAATAGAATTAGGAAGAAATGTCTTTTATCTACTTTAATTACAACTGTGGAAGGAAACACAAGAAAAAGGTCTAGTATGAAGTTAAATGTTAAGAAAAGCTTTGTACTCACACAAAGAAAAATCTTGTACACACGTGATCCGTGTTGGGAACTACCCATATCTCCCCATGTTTGTGCAGATCAGGTGAGGTTATCACTATCAGAGAAAGAACAAATTTCCTAGTGATGAAAATGTCTGGAAAACACTGCTCTAAAAGATTTTGAGTTTTATATATCTTAAATTGTCTTTTGGGAACTTGCAGCTTTCCTCTACATGTCTGTGCTGCAGTGCAGATTTTGAGTTGGCTGCTAGTACAAAAACGGAGATGAACTTGATTCTTGTTTCCAAAATATACTTTTCCGAAAACACAGATGTTTGATGTATGGGAGAAAATTGTTAAATTGAATGAAAGCTTAAAAATGCACTTATTAAAACCTGAACTTAAAAAGCCATAGAATCACAGAATCACAGAATTTCTAGGTTGGAAGAGACCTTTAAGATCATCAAGTCCAACCCGTGTTCTAACACCTCAACTAGATCATGGAACCAAGTGCCAGATCCAGCCTTTTTTTAAACACATCGAGGGACTGTGACTCCACCACCTCCCTGGGTAGATGATTCCAGTATTTGATCACTCTTTCTGTGAAAAACTTCCTCCTTAATTCTAGCCTGTATCTCCCTTGGCGCAGCTTGAGACCGTGTCCTCTTGTTCTGCCTGTTGTTGCCCGGAGAAAGAGACCGACGCCCAGCTCACCACAGCCACCCTTCAGGAAGCTGAAGAGAGTGATAAGGTCACCTCTGAGTCTCCTTTTCTCCAGGCTGAACAACCCCAGCTCCCTCAGTCGTTCTTCATACAGCTTGTGTTCCAAGCCCCTCACCAGCCTTGTTGCTCTTCTTTGGACACGCTCAAGCATCTCAACGTCCTTCCTAAACTGAGGGGCCCAGAACTGGACGCAATACTCAAGGTGTGGCCTCACCAGTGCCACAGGTGCTCCTCAGGGCTCCATTCCAGGGCCAGTTCTGTATCAGTGCTGGAGGTGAGTGCACCAGTAGCAGGTTTGCTGATGATGCAGACTGGGAGGCGCTGTGGATAATTTTGAGGTACAAGAGGCCTTGCAGAGGGGTCTAGATAGATTGGAGCAGTGAGCAATCTTAAATGGAGTGAAATTTGTCAAGTCCAAATGGTGGATTGTGCACCTGGGAAGGAGTGACACCAAGCACAGGGGTGAAATGGAAGAGGGGTGGCTCAGGGTGGGTCAGCAGTGCCCAGGCAGCCCTGAGGCCAAAGCCCATCCCAGAGCACCGAGCAGGGCACGGCCAAAGCCCAGCCCAGAGCACCGAGCAGGGCACAGCTGGCCCAGGGAGGGGATGGGCCCGCTGGGCTGAGCCACGGGGCGGCCTCGCCTGGGGCCTGCTGGGCCCTGCAGGTGGAGAAGGATGGGAACATCCTTCAGTGCTTCCTGAGGAGGGAAACAGCTGGTGGGAGGGCTGGAAAACATGTCCTGGACACTAATGGAGGGGTTTGGCTTGTCTGGTTTGGAGAAAAGGAGGCTGAGGGGTGACCTCACCACTCTGCAGCTTCCTGAGGAGGGCAAGGGCACAGGGAGGTGCTGAGCACCTCTGCCTGGTATGCAGGGACAGGATGTGTGGGAATGATTCAAAGCTGTGTTGGAGGAGGTTGGGACTGGACATTTCAAAGTACTTCTTAATTGAGAGGGTGGTATGCTGGGTTGGACTGGGGTAGAATTAATTTTCTTCCCAGTGACTGGCAGGGGGCAGGTTTTGGATTTGTGCAGAACACAGTGTTGACAGTATAGAGATGTTTTTGTTATTGCTGAACAGGTCTCACACAGAGCCAGCCAAGGCCTTTTCTGATTCTCATTCTGCCACACTCCAGGAAAGCTGGGGATTACTGGGAGGCTGGGGGGAGACACAGCTGGGACAGGTGACCCAAGCTGACCAAAGGGATATTCCAGACCATGCAACATCATGCTCAGCATACAAAGTGAGGGAAAGAAGGAGGAAAGGGGAGAGATGGTGTTGGTCTTCCCAAGCAACCTCTACATGTGATGGGGCCAGGCTCTCCTGGAGATGGCTGAACAGCTCTGTTGGAAGCAGTGAATTAATTTCTTGTTTTGCTTTGCTTGCCTGCAGGGCTTTTGCTTTCCCTTTTAACACGTCTTTATCTCAAGCCATGAGCTTTCAGGCTTCTACCCTTTGGACTCTCCCCAGCCCTGCTGGGGGAAAGTGAGTGGCTATGGGGCTTGGATGCTGGCTGGGGTTGAACCGTAACAGCTGGTCAAACTCTGGCTTCCTACAGAGTGGTTGGTGTGCCCAACCTGTCAGTGTTTAAGAGGCATTTAAACAATGCTCTTAATGATATGCCTTAAAGTTTGGGCAGCTCTGAGTTGGTACTGAAACATCCTGGTTTATTTTATTCTAACATTAATGTAAGTGCATGTATATTCAATTTTTATACTATTTCTTTCATAAATTGCAATTTTTAACAAACATTTCTTGCAATTAATTTTACATAAAATCTTTATTAATCATCTCCCCTAAACCACCTTCTTACACAGAGAAATGAATATGAAAGCTGCAAAATGTATTTTACCAAATATTTGAAATTGACTCTTATAAAATTGGTAATCCATTAATAAGTGCAAGGAAAGAAAAACATGGATGAAAAGTCCTTGTGAAAGATGTAATTTACATTTAAAAATTCAGGCATTAAAGGCCAATTAATTAATATTGTTCCATACGTAAGTTTTAGAACTAAAATTCTGTATTTTCTGTACAGTTCAAATTGCATTTTCATGTTGACTGACACATCCTTACTTCTATAAAGCTGAAAGATTCTATTTTTAAATACTACATTTTCCACATTCTTAATTTTCGCTTTTTAAAACAAACAAATGCTCAAAATGATAGGCAAATTGGGTTAATGTAATTTCTAAGACTAGCCCTTAACTACAGGCATACTTCTTATTCAAATGTCAAATTTGTTCTTAAAACCTGCTGAGGTTTCACTATTATTAACAGAATAGCCAATTCACTATTATTAACAGAATTTCACTATTATTAACAGAATAGCCAATTCTTTCAAGAATGACTGTACTCAAGCATTAGATTTTAACTTCCCAAAATTTCTGAAGCAAACAAAGAGAAAATACTGGTTGCCAGATTATCTATATGCTTGTTTGAACAGTGAAAATTTTTTGGAAATTCTGTATTAAAGGTGTTTTTTCTTGACTTTCATGTGTTTAAAGCATTTGTCAAGAGCTTGCAAGAAGTCAGTGCTACAAATAAAGGACATGACTTTGGTTTTCTTGATGGTTTAGGAAGAGGATCACATTTGAAACACAGACCTGATGATCAGTCACTATATGTATATGATATTCCATGACAATTCAGCATCTGCTACAGGTTCTGTTCAAAGAGGGGAAATGTTCTTACTGAAGCATAAAGGTCAGCTGTTGAGCAGGTACTCCTACACCTACCAGTATTTTCTTACCTAAACAACCAACTAAAGCACCCACTGATTTGCAGCCTGTAACCTGTGCATCCTGTGGCCATGACTAAAGCAGCTTCACAAGAGCTTTCAGCTTACCTTCACATAAGGCTATGCATTTTAAGTTACGGCTTTGCAAAAATTGCGACTGCTGTCCTTTCTTCTGGGACTGAGATGTAAAAAAGTGAGAAAATAGAATTAGCGCAGTAAAACAAACAGAGACAAAAAGCAACAAAGGTGACAGCTGCTATTTTCAGTGATTTATTAATGAAAAATGTAGAGGCACTCTTCCTAAAATGTCTCTATTTTATTTCTAAATGTAAAAGAATTTATAAAAAAAAGCCCCTATTATTTATTTGCATTATTGTAGGAGATATTTGAACTCCTTTATCCAGAAAAACAATATCCAAAAGTGCCTAATTATTAAAAAATTAAAAATATTATCAGAAATATCAGTGTTACTGAAAAACAAATTAACATCAGGAAAAAAAAAGGAAAAGAAAGGTAAATTTAGTCACTAATTCTTTGGTCACTACCCTGATATTTTATTTTCCTTCCTACTTCTGAGAGCTTCTATTGGGACATGCCAACTACCTTCAAAGGCAGATTATTCTGTAATTTGTATGTACTAATCATGGAGACAGATATAAGATAGTTTCTTGAAATTTAGCCCTGTGCACAGATGCTGTGAGTTTGCTTTAGATACAGCAGAATTGTAATGGTTCAACACGTAAAATTTGTGAGAAAGAAAAGAATTACTTGCTATAAGTTAAATTCTGCTCATTTCCCAGCAATAATCATTCTCAATTTCTTTTGCATCATTGTTCTGGAAGTCTAAAATTCAGAAGGGAAGGGGTTGCTAGGGGCCGTAATGCAACCTGTATTTCATCTTCATTCTCTTCCTAAATTCTTCTTGGAAAAGAACGGCACAAGGTCTGCAATACGCTCCATAAATTTTTACTAGAGCAGGTGAACTGTATTTGATATTTGCAGTCTCTGAAGTTGTTGATTTCATTCAATGCAATAATAGTGGTAAGTTGCAGAAAGGAAATATTACCTCTCTTTCAGCTACTGAGTTCCCAATAATAAATCCCACAAGTCTTCTAGAGACGGTTGATGTACCATACCTGCGATGTATTACTGCCCTTACTGCCTGAAGCTGGTTCATCTTTAGCTGACACCTTCTGCTGCTTCTTGTTCATCCCTAGGAATATTAAAATCATGTAAGATACCTTGGCCTGTAAATACCATAAAAAGCAGAGTTCAGTATGAGAATGGAAGAGGTAGTACAGTGAGAATCACAGTCTGTCTTTTGCATGGCACTCAAAAAGCTGGTTAACTCTGTCACAGAATATCACAATATAAATCCTGTAAATTACAGGTGCCTCTGCATGTATTGCAAAGACTTTAGCAAAGTCAAGTTAGCATTAAGTAGGTGCAAAAGCAGATAAACCTGAGCTTAAATGCTACTGAATTCAGATCAGGAATATTCTTATGTGGTGACTTAATGGGGCTGTAGGTCAGCATGTCCTCAGTCCACTTGACCCTATTCAGGCTGAAGTAAAAATCTGATTACTGTGGGTGTGAAGGCAAAAATCATGAAAGAAAGAACTTTAGATATACATCTTTAGCACTTTATGGAATTTTATTAAAAGTCTAATTAATTTGTATGAATAGGCAATTTAAGTTCTGAAATCTACCTTGGTTTGATCTCCTTATCTACACACAAAATATTAAATTATTAGTCAGTCACAATTGATCCAATTCCATCTCAGAAACTGAAACATCTACATTTGCCTCAGATTTCATTCATATTGCTCATGTTGGTTTATATAAAATTCCTGTTTTGCATGATACTATGGGCTTCCCTATGAGTTTCCAGCATCCTGTATTTCACAAAATCATGGAATAGTTTGGGCTGGGAGGGGTTCTGAAAGATCATCTCATTCCAACCCCTCTGCCATGGGTAAGGACACCCATCTTCTGCTAGACCTGGTAGCTCTGAGCCCCATCTAACCTGAACTTGAACACTTCCACTATTTGGTGCTTTGCAAATATGACTGAATTATGGCAAAGCTTAACTCTTTGAAGGAATGTGTAGGACTCCTTCATCAATGTGAATGTGCAGGCCTCCCTCATGGTTTTTACTGGCATCAAGGATTATACACTTCAGTGGAACACAAGCCTCCTTTCTGGAGGAGACAGGATGGAAGAGGCCAAGACAGGCAGAGAGAGGAGCAATAGCACATTGAAGTTGACAGAGCAGTATTGTCCAAAAGGAAAGACACTTTGTTAAATAAGGATACTTCAACCAGCACATTTAGTGAGACCTAAGAATCCTTCATACTCATGTAATCTCTGACAAGCTAAAAGTGCATCTAGATATAACTGATGTTGAAGTTCCTCAAATAGTAGCTCAAAAAGCTGAGCTCCTAAAACATGAGCTAGAAACCCTGAGTATCAGAAAGCAAACCAAAACTCTCGGAATCATCTACACGCACATGAACACACATTAAACTATATACCTGCACTTTCATATGTGAGGAAATGGTAAATGCTACACACCTAAAGAAGAAAGTCATGGTATTTTAAAATCCCTTTGATTTCTCAATGTACATATCCACTGTCTGGTTTTTAATATGCTTTTGTTTATTATTTAATTCTTACATGGAAAACTCTGCACAACTCACTTTAGGATTCAATAGTAGAACAAATTATGTTCCTTCTCAGGCTAAAATAAACACACTAAACTGTACTTTCTAATGTAATCTTGACATGGTGATACTTGGGAATACTCTTAAATATACAGTTTTGAACATTATTGATCAATACTTGTTTTGTCAGATGAAGTCATAAAAGACCATGAACTCATGGGTAAAGTTAGATGGAACTTAGGCAGGTATTGACAAAAATCAAAAATCAAAAGTTGGATTTCAGCTGAATCATCAATACCTACTACATATAGCATTCAGTATTAGCTAATATTTACTTCAAGCACAGCTTAAGAATTCTAAGCACATTGAAAAATAAGGACAGCGTTTAACACAGTAATTTTCCATTTTCTTATTATTTATAAAAAAGAATAATTCTCTTTTTGGAATAAATTGAATCATGGTCAATGAAGATTAAATTGAATATAATGTTTTAAACAGCGAAGCTATAAGAAGAAACAGCAGAATAAAATACGCCCCTATATTTGTTCAACTTTAGAGTGATCTATAAATATCACCTGAGTAACCAAATGATATGCTTGACAATGGACTAAGGTAGATTCCACTTCCAAACATTGCACCGTGGAGCTGAAAAAGAGCAGAGTGATTACTTAGCATTAATTTGGTTACCTGGATAAAATAGTAATAATTACAGGAACAGATCATATCTTAACATGCTTACCCACCTTACTAATTTATTTCGGGTAATTAACAGTGTTCAAAGAAGTGTTTTTAAAAATCATGCCCAGAGTATAAAACTATTTTATATATATAACCTGGAAATTATGTCCAAACAAAAAACCAGATGCCCACACAAAATTTTACATAAGACTTATACATAAAATTGTGGTTTCTGTTTTTAAATCTAATATTACTATGGAGGATGTCTACAAGGAGTGTTTCTGTACTTGACCAAATATGCCCTGGGATCCTCTTCCAAGGTACATGGACTCAGCTCTGGGGAGAGCTGCTAACCACAATGCTAAAATACTCTGCATTAGAGCTCCCCAGTCCCTCTGTAGTGCCTACTTTGCTCTGCAATAATTGTGTCCTGATGATTCAGTCTGAGAAATTTGCATTAGATCCCTTATGGCCAGCACACTTCATGCTTCCATTGCCAAAGAAATCAGAGAGGCAGACAAAGTGCTGCAAGCCCAACTCCTGTAACTCTAGCATGTTTCTGGATCCTAAGACACCAAGACAGTTTAGGCAGCTCTGACTTTCACTTGCAACTGCTTTTAAGCAGTACCAAGCGAAGCCTCCTAGAGGTGCTGCTCTGCAACATAAAACTGAAATACTGATTCCCACAAAGAGATTTTCTAGACGTTTTAGCAGAACATTACTTCATCTTAATTGCATCAGAAAAGTAATTTTCACAGGAAACAAGATGATATTTGAAATTATCCCTTCTTCTAGCTATATAGGGCAACCAGAATGAAACCCCCTGAAAACTTGCCAAAGGTAGTATGTAACCAAATGTGCACAGGTTAGCTAAAATCTCTTTTGTTTATTTACCTGCAGCCTCGTATTGGAAGCAACAACTAAGCCGTTCCTCAGGATGGAATGCCAATTTTCAATGTGTGAACCACTGAATAAAATGAAAAAGAAAGCAATAAAATTCACAGCATAAAATGCAAAAATTACATCAGAAACCTTTTAAAACAGTAGATTCACAGCTGCAAACCTCAAATGCCAGAAGTAAAAAATATAGCATGGCATTTCAATAACCTTTGGTTATTAGGAATATATGTACTCACTGAAATGCAAAGGTACTTCCGTAGAGATTTTTAGCAGCTCGGAAATTGGATTCTTTGGCTGGTGGACTGCTGAGAAGAAGGAACTGGTGGGGAGTGTGCATAAACTTCAGTTGCTGTCAAATATAAGAGTGCACATGTGAATAGAAGTTGATTAATATGAAAGTATTGTAATTCTCTGATGGCAATCCTTAAGGTATCATGCTTTTCCACACAATACATGACTGCATCTAAATAACTACATGAACTAAGTTGAAACTGGTCTCACTCCCACAGTTTCAAGCTGAAATCAAATAGTAGAGAGTGACTTTCAGTTTATGAAACATATGGAAGTTTTTGGAAAATTTAAAATGGCTTTAGTAATTAAACTGAACCATTTCATCATAGTATTCTATCAGAGCTGACTTTGAATTAAGGTTATTTGGAAGGTTGCATATTACTGCGCCCTTAATCAGAAGTTACTTATATGTGGATCTCCTGATACAGCATGTTTGTGTGCACTGCTTTCTGTACAATTCTGCATCTAATATTCTATATGGTAAAAAAACCAAAAAGTGGTGTTTTTCTCACCTAAGCCCAGATGATTACAAGGTAGACACCTGAATTTGAGGTATGCACCTCAAATAGGTTTTTTATGAACATTATTCCCTTGACTTGTTTCAGATATTCACATGCTTCTAAAAATCAGGACCTAAAACTGCCTTGTCTGTTAAAGGAGTCCATGCAATCCGTTTGAATGCATACACCTACATTTTGCTAGTAAACTCCCACCTAAAATGCTAATGCATAAAAAAGATCAGAAAATAATAATAAAACCCACAGACACTTACTCTATTCACTGGTAGCTTCACAATATGTGATCTATTACTAGATATAACCCTAAAATAAGAAACAGATGTATTAGACGTAGTAACCAAACCAAACTTAAAAATATGTTATGAATGGCCATCACAAAGCACCCAGCTGCAGGCCTCTAAACCTATCAGATGGAAGTAGGCCAAAAATTAACTAGAAAATGAGATCAGATGACCCAGATGAGGTCCAGAAACAGTTCAGAATAGCTGCAGTTGAAAATACCAATGTTAATTATTAGGCTGACCTTATACCACATTACACTGGTCAAGTGATTATTCATTACAAATGATAATTTAATAATTATTATCTCATGTGAATCAACTTTATACCATTGTAGAAGAGGATGTGCAAGCGGGTCCTGTTTATCCATCTGCTTCTTTATTTCCAAGTAAGGTGCCTAGAAAAGAGAAATTATGTTATTTCTACATTGAATTTTTTATGTTACATTGCCCATGATTTCATCTATTAAAATGAATACATTATTAGTCTGAAATCACAGCTTTACTGATATGCAGCATAGTAGAGTTATAAATGTGTTTTGACAACAAGAATTAATATAGCGATTATTTTCCCTAGAGTAAGATAATAAGCATATAATTAGCATCAAAATGACTATATTATAGCAAACATTGGTGATCATAGGAAGAACAGAAGAAGACATCTATTTTTGTGTGGCTCTTGATTAAGGAATTGGGACTTTACCAAATTAAGGCTCTCAAAGAAACCCAAAATAGTCCATTTGGTGTTTTCAACTGTTTCAAGGTGTAAGTGCCATGTCATATTATAATTTCTTTAAAAACTGTTCTTGATTTTGATCACAATGCAAAGCATCCCTTTAAAATTCATTAGTCAAGAATTATTTTAACATTTGAAAAAGCAGAACTGTAATTATTTTTTATTTTTAAAAGTCATCATAATAAATCACAGAAACACCTGATTTTTAAAATTTTTACAAAATGTTACATAAATTAACAAAAAAAGTGAGTTTTAATTTTCAATTTATTTTATTCCTCTCTATATATTCTTCACTCAAGAATCCCAAAGTATTTTGTTAATACATAGAGCAAGATTAAAAACTGTTCTGAGGATGCATTTATATAGCAGTTGGAAAAGCAAGATATATGGAAGAGATTTAAACAACAATTTATAATCAGCTGGGTTGTTTGGAAAAGGAACATAAAAATAAACAGAAATACAACCACCAGATATACCATGAGAAATAATGACAGTTAACCCAAGAGACCCAACCCTCCAAGTCCCCAACTATACTTAGTTGATAGAGAATTTTGCTATAATAGAAATAAATATCATGTCATTTAGAATACTACTCAGAACATTGACACAAGATCAATTTCTTTTGCTTTGGAAGTGAAGTCTCTGGCTTTGACATTTCCAGAAAGGTAGTGATTGGTAATTGTACCTCACTACAATGTCTCATTCTGTTGTTATTATCTCTCATTTAAACTTCAAAAGATCTGAGTTCTACTTCATTACTTTTATTTAATTGGCATTAGGGATAGGTTTTGTTATTTTGAACAAACATTTCAATATCATTACAGTTATATAGGAAAGAGATGATACTATTGACTTCCCAACCCATCATTGGCAGGCAATATAAACATCTTTCAAGTTTTAGAAACAGTGATTAATTAGGTAAATATTTTTACATTTACCTGTGTCATCTCTCTGATGGAAGTGATACTGTCCAATGCTTTCATGACTCGGTCATAGTTCTTCTTCTGATGTGGCATAAAATACACAAAAAAGTTCAAAGAGAATTAGTATTTGGCTCTAAAAAACCTGAATTCTTTGAGTGTGTATAAACTAAAGCGAGGAGAAATGTTGGGCAAAACAATTCTTTCAAACATATCAAACCATTAACTTTCTTCAACAGACTGTCATTTATCATCCAGAAAAATTCCTTGAAAAAATATTGTTATGATCTTTCTTCTTTGAATTTCACTGGGATCTCCAAAACACTCCAAAAATCAGATTATTTTTAAACAAATACTTGTAACTAAATGCAGTTATTTGGACAACATGCTCTTGAGGCAAATAATGCAGTGACCCAAACAGATTTTAAATAAAATGCATATAAACAGCTGTGTTTCCTTTGCTAGCAGGTCTATAAAACTTCATAGATCCTTCAGTGGTCCCTCTGTCTCACCCTGATCTTTGCTGACCTGCTGCTTGGGAGCCACTACCTGAGTGAACTGAGTGAACAGGCTCTGAGCAGTCCATGCTCCACCACTCCACAGCAGCTCCACTGCTCCCCATCTTTGGGTCTTGCCAACACATTACTGAACACCTCAGCCTCTCCTGACAAAGAACTCTAGCTAGCTGGCCTTTTTCAGAAAGAGAGAGATGCATCCCAGCGCAGGACATGACGAGTTCTCCTCTATGCCTTTGGGGAGATGGCTTTAGGGAGATGGAATATTCACAGCTGGAGGGCATTCCTAAAAGGCAGCATTTGGAGCCCAAGGAGCAAGTAAGGCAAGCACAATTCTCTTTATTTCAAAACTGATGCTTGTACAAAACTCACCTATTAACATCTCATAAAATTACATACAAGGAAATAACTGTTTGCCATGAGAAAATGAGATGACAGCAATGACACTTCTAAGAATGAAAAGATGGACTGGAAATCCCCTGGCTTACATGACCTCTATCTCTCAAAGGCCATCTTTCTTTTTGTGTCCAATGTGCACACTGAGAGAAAAACACTTAGAATATAAAATTTTGCATCCAGAATTTGTTCCTTAGAAGAGTTTATTGGCTTTAACATAACCTACACTTTTGTCATGGTTTAAGGATGGTATTCTCCAATATACAGTTCCCATTGAGAACTAGCACTGCTCCTGTCCTCTTCCCACTCCTCCTTACACTCCCCACCTGCTGTGGGAGAGAGAATTGGGAGGCACAAAGAAAAAGATCACAGGTCAAGGTAAAAACAGTCAGCTGGAAACAGCAATGAGATAAGAAAACTAGCCACAAACAACATCCAACTGCTCCCTCTGCCAAGTAAAATGGTAACTCTTTTCCCTCTTTTCCCTGGAAGAGACTCCTGTCCCCCTGCTCCAAGAAATGATGTGAGGTGGTACAGAATAACCTCTGGGTCTTAGCCATACCCCATTCTGGCTACTGTAAAAATTAACACTGTCCTGGCCAGAACCAGGACAAGTCTATATTCAAGTACTTTCTCAGAGACAATAATAAAAGATGCAATGTTTTGAAAACACACTTGTGCTATATTCTGGAGCTCTATCACATAATAAAGGAGACTCCTTCATGAGAAGTCTTTGCTTTGAAATCTCATGTATGACTAAAACCAAGTGATGACATAATTAAAGGTAGCTACTTACCCTGGGGTTAAAGGCCAGCATCTGAGGATCATTAGGATCAACTACAGAAGGGTATGGCTCAAAAATGACAACTTTCCTAGGTGATTCTAATGCAGACCGACACATAGATACTAACAGATCAACTACCTGGGGATAAAGAAAGACATATTTATTATGTTTATTCAAAATAAATATTTTTATAGTGTATCTTCCAGTCCACCTTTTTTTACACCTTATAGATATATTGTATTTCATTGTTACCTATATTGCCCAAACTCTGTTATCCACAGGAGATAGTTCAGGACCAAATTTTTTCACTGACTTCAACAGAGTTTGGGGTCAGCCATGGCTTATTATTCCATGTGTATATACATAGGACCAGTATCTGGTCCTAAAAGTATTGTAACTTCAAATATATTGCTTGAAGTGTTGCTTTATCTTGTGCACACATGTGAATTCCTGTATCAAATTTATTCACCAAGGAAGTGAAATTAGTGTATCTCTGTATAGACACGCCAGTAAAAACTTTGCTCAAGAACAAGGAATAGTCTGTCAAATTTGTACCACTTTCTGCTCTTCTCCTGAAGACTGTAATCACAGAAACACTTGAAAACATTGCTTCTGCTAAACCCATAATACTGCAATGCTTTAACAGTCATCTGCACAGCTCACACTGGGGCATTCTCTTCTTTCCATCCTGCTATACAAAATTACAACACTTCTTTGATTATCTTTGATTTTCACAATTTCCCCACAGGATTGTGCATGTAATGTGCACATAGACATGTGTACATAAGTAAATACACCACTTAGACACAGATTCCCATGTAATTGTTTCAAAATATGTAATTCAGAGGTTAAAAATAGAATACAGCAATAACAAAAACAAGAGAATGCAGCTCTCTGGCAGCTGTGAAATGTAAATTCAGCTCATAATGAAATCCAAAATTGCTACATTAAAAAGTAGCTGCAGATTAACTCATTTCCTTGTGTTTTTTCTGTGCCTTCTGAAGACATTCCTGTGTGAAAATGACTTTTCCACAAAAGAAAGGAAAAGCTGAGACAAGCTGGAGTTAATAGGTATTCCTGGTTCCTCCCACAAGTCCACATGGATCAGATCTCATCTCACAGCTCACATTCATCTAGACGATTTTCTACATCTGTCATTGTATCTGATCATTTGGATGGAAAAAAATTACGGTCCTTTAGAGAACCAGAATGAAAATAAGAATAATGATGAAAGGGGAAAAAGAACTGTGCTGTGGTGAGTCATATAGCTGCCATTCTCCTTCTCTGCTCCTTCAGTATTAATGGACAATTTTCTCCATCAGTTTTAATATATTCTGTTAGTTCCAGTTACTAAATATCTCACATATATTGAAAAATGAAATTACTTAAATAATGATCCCTTCCCCAATTGTTCTCTGATTACTTTCCAGTTCATACAATCTGTATGTGAGATGAATGTTTAGAAATAGGGCATATGCACCAGCATTTACAAAGGAGATCAGCAGCCAGATCAGGCAGCAGACTTGCCCCTGTGTAAATGTATTACTGTGGAACTGAGCATGAGTTCACCCTGCTTCTGAGAAGCACTTCTTAGTCTGCTGTCACAAAACACTCCTAGGGAAGAGCTGTTTGAGTCCCCAGATCCTTTAATGCAGAGACTCAAAGCTGTCTTGCCTTATGATTTGCATTATGGGACACTGCCTTAAAACTGGCACAGTTCTACTCAGACATCATCCCTAAGTCCTCCTTTAAACAAACTGTTGACTCCTAGATTGTTTCCAACTCTGCTTTTTTTTTTTTTTACACCTGATTTCCCCTGAGATCATTGTTTTGAGTTGATGCAATGCAAAACAACTTAAACTGGGAGGTAAATCTAATAGAAACCCTATAATAGAGCCTTGCATATGCATTCCTTGGGAATAGGAAATGCTGTGGATCTAGCAGATGTCCTCAAAACTGGGTGTGAACTCCTCAATCGGAGGTACTGAATAAGTAAGGATTAAAATAGCTGTGTGAAGGACAAGACAACACTTGCTGATGACAATTCCTCTTCTGATATCAATCCCTCAGACAGGGCCTCTCACTCTCAAGAGACTCTTTAGAGCGAGTAAGAACTATCAAGAAATCAGTCATCTAATTTTCAAGCATTTTGCCTACATGACTAACACAAGGCAACCTGAGTTCAGGATGGAAAGTTTTAGAGAATACAAGCACTTATTATTAAGGAGAAGCCACTGGATTATTCGGAGTGACAAAGTAGGGTTGTGCACCTCAGGAAACTAGCTGAAAGCACAAAAGACAAAACAGGATATGATTTCTAATGATGGGAACCTGTATTTAGGCTTCTTCATTAGACAAAATGGTTTGGAGGAGGATTAATCAGACAAAATGTGAACACCTACCTTTTACTAGTCAGCCTAAGCTTGCTAGACTCTTGGAGAAATAACCACTGTGCTGAGTCTATGCTGTGATTCATACTCTAGAATTGATGATTTTTTTTTTTCTGAGAACAGGAATGGGGGGCTCAATCAGATCCCATATAGTGAGCTGGCTGCAATGCTATCACTAGAAACTTAGCATAATTTAGCTACCTAGGTCCAATGGGACAACAGACAAAACCCCTTATCTAACTCTTTTCAGCACTCTTAAGGCTGTAATCGCTTCAGAATTTTACAGTAAAGCTCTGTAAATGTAGAGGTACTTCAGAGATCTACAGCAAGCTCTGCACATGCCTGCAACACTGATACTTAAATAAAACAGAGTGAGAGCTAGCCAGGGCCACCTCTCCTCTGCTTAGTCAGCTCAACTTTAAAAAGCTCATACCTAATTCTTTACTCATTTTAGGAAAGCAACCTTCCAGCTGTTCAAAGTTATTCAATAGGATCCCCTGGACAACTGTTTTCAAGGAGGAGGGAGCAGATCAGAGCTGTCAGATCTTTAAGAATGTCTTCCATAGAGTGCAGGAGCTCTCAATCCCCATGTGTCGGAAATCAGGAAAGGAAGACAAGATGTCAGCATGGATGATTCTAGACCTGCTGGTAAGACTAAAAGGAAAGAATGAAATGCCCAGGCAAGGGATGCAGGGACAGATATTCTAGGAAGAGTATAGGAATGTAGCCAGCTTTTGTCAGGATGGGGTGAGGGAGGCCAAGGTGCAACTGGAGATGAACTCAACAAGAGATGCAAAGAATTATGAAGAGATTTCTGAAGGCATATGAGACAGAAAAGGAAGGTCAAAGAAAGCGCACCCCTCTTTGAACACAACTGGGAAAATGGTAACTGCAGACAATGAGAAGGGCAAGGAACTTGACAGCTCTTTGCTTGTCTTCACTGGCAGTCTCCCCTTCACACACCTCTTGAGTTGATGAAACTCAAGACCGAAAGCAGGGAAGCAAAGTGCTTCCCATTGTCAGCAAAGATTACATTTGAGAGTCCCTGAGGAATGTGAACATAGAAAGGTCTATGGGACCTGATAAGATGCATCCCAGAATCCTGAGGGAACTGGCTGATAAAGTTGCCAAGCTACTCTCCATACTAACTCAAAAGGCATGGCAGTCAGGTGAAGTCACAGGTGCCTGGAAAAAGGGAAATATTGCACCTATTTTTAAAAAGGGTAGAAAAGAGGGCTCTAGAAACTACCAACCTGTCAGCCTCACCTCTGTGCCTGGGAAGATCATAGAACAGCTCCTCCTGGAAGCTGTGCTAAGGCACGTGGAGGACAGGGAGGAGATTCATGACAGCCAGCACAGCTTCACTGAGGGCAAGCCCTGCCTAACCAACCCAGTGGCCTTCTGTGATGGAGTGACCACAACAGTTGACAAGGGAAGGGCTACAGATGTCATTTAAATTATTTAAAACAGTCTCTCCCAGTATCCTTATCTCTAAATTGGAGAGAGATCAATTAGATGGATGGACAGTTCTGTGGATAAGGAACTGGTTGCCTAGTTGCATCCAGATGGTAGAGGTCAATGTCCTGATGGCCACTGATGATGACTGGTGTCCCCCAGGGAGCAATACTATTGTGGGAATAATACTATACAGGGACCAGTGCTATTTAATGACATAGAGAGTGAGTTCAAGTCCTCTCTCTGCAGATTTGCACATTACACAAGCTGAGTGGCGCAGCTGATGTGCCTGAAGGACAGGAAACCATCCAGAGGGACCTGTACAAGCTGGAGAAACTGGCCCATGGGAATCTCGCCAACTTCAACAAATACAAGGGCGAGGTGCTGCACCTGGGTCATGATAACCCCTGCTATCAGCACAGGCTGGGCATGAACAGCCCCAGAGCAGCCCTGCCCAGAAGGGCTTGGGGGTGCTGTGGGTGAGAGGCTGCAGATGGCCCAGCCATGGCACTCACAGCCCAGAGAGCCAAACGTGTCCTGGGCTGCATCCAGAGCCTGTGGGCAGCAGGGCAGGGAGGGGATTCTGCCCCTCTGCCCTCATGAGAATCCACCTGAGCACTGTGTCCAGCTCTAGGGTCCCCAACATAAGAAAGAGCTCCAACATCTGTTGGAGCAAGTCTGGAGGAGGGCCACAAAAATGATCAGGAGACTGGAATGCCCTCCTGACGAAGACAGGCTGAAACAGCTGGGCGTGTTCAGCCTGTAGACGAGAAGGCTTTTGGGAAGCCTTACTGCAGCCTTTCAGTACTTAAAGCAGGATGACAAGATAGGGAAAATCTTTTTAGCAGAATCTGCTGTGATAGGACCAGAGGTAAAGCTTTCATACTAAAGGAGGGAGATACAGACTAGCTATAAAGAAGACTTTTACATTGCGGGTGATAAAACACTGACACATGGTAGACGCCCCATCCTTGGAAACATTCAAGGTCAAGTCAGACAGGGCTCTGATCTAGTTGAAGTTGTCCTGGCTCATGGCAGGGCACAGGACTACATGACCTTCACAGGTCCCTTACAACTCCAATTATTCTATGATTCTATGATTCTAAATGTACACGCAATGTAACATGTGCCTGAATTAAAAAAATTAAATGCTCACAGGACTTCAGGCTGCGGAAGAGCTGGGGCTTCATCTGCATACCTCCTTCCATTTCTTACAAACCTAAACTGTTATCCCAATATTCAGTATCTAGATATTACAAATCCAGTGGTCTTCAGACATCAGATGAAGAGCTGCTGTTCTGATTCCCCAGTCATATTCTCAAGTGAAGAAGGTGATCTACATTGCTGCAACTTTCTACCTTTGAGGATATGCTCATGGTTGTATTCAGACACCTACCTGAATAGTTTATTTCCAGTGACTATACTCACTAGTGCTAGTTAAAGTTAAATAAACTGAAGGTTTGTTCTTCCAAAAAGCCCATGCTGCTTACTATGTAGAATAACAGTAACCAGAAAACTGGACACAAATGCATTTTCCTTAAGATGCGCAGGTTTTTCCCATGAGATCTTAAAGGGAACTTAAACGTAAGATCTTTTAACTTTTTTTTGCTAATGAAACATTAGGTTTGTGATTTGGAAGCGTAATTTAAAATACTTTAAGAAAATACTGATAGGGTTGTAACTACATCAATAACTGAATTTAGAGTTAGGAAGCAGGCTTATATTAAATTCCTGATCCTTGAGAAGAAGAAAGAACCCTATGTGGCAATATCAGTAAGGACTTTCCCACTGCTATGTAATGATGGAAACAACAGATGCTCAGTGGATCCCTGCATCCCAAGACCATGAACAGGAAGTAACTTATTAATTGCATGAGAGTAGTAATGGCTCATTAGGTGAAAATAAATGTGAATTATCTCCAAATTACAATGGCTGCCTTTATTAACAACCCAGGTGACCTAATTGAATACAACAGGGCACAAAACCACAGTTACTCTAATTACATGGAAGCAAAACAATGGAAACACCTCATTAGTACTATTTGAATACACCGTGCATAAACCCAGTGCATTTACAGCTGTAACAGTGGACAAATAAATAATACTTACCAAACAGTACTCATATCGTGCATACAAGTCAAAACATGTACTGGAAGAGACAGAGAGGACTGAGTAAACTACAAAAAACATTAGATAATCCTACCTGTGCCCCAGTTGCAATTTCATCAGCAGCTTCGTTCATCACTCCTAATGTTTGGAAAGCAAATACACAGAGTTCCCGTTCACAAACAGTGGGCTATACAAAGAAAGAAAGTTAATTTTACTTCTGTTCTAATTTGAATTCTTGCTTTTAGCATGTCATGAGCTACAACAAAACCCAAACACAATTAATTCTAATTCTTCATATTTTAACTGCAACGTTAATTTTAAATAATTAATACATATCAATTATTGAAGAAGATACATTAGAGAAACATTTTAATAACCTGAAGAGCAAAAGTGAAGAACCCTAAAAGTCATAAGTACTCAGAAGGCTAAATTTAAAAGAAATCCCAGCACTGTTACAAAACCAAAATTACAGGCATAGTACTCAAATGTTCTTAAAACTATCTATCTGAAAACTTCCTACATAATTAAACTTCATGGAGAACAAATCCTGAAGCTAATGGGAGCAGGTTTATTTTTCAAAGCTTCTTACACTGCTGTTCAGAACACACATAAAAATCTGATCTGGAAAATAAATTTTTGAAGAGGCTATTTTTAATTTTTGACAATTAAACAAATTATTGGTAGACTATAAGAAAATCCATTACATTTTTACAGCAAAAACACTGTATTTTGAAACCTACTTACTTCAAGAAATAAAGATACTTCAAGTCTTTTTTCAGGTATTAAATAATAAAACCCCCTTCTTGTTGAACCAGCTTTTGCCTATTAAAAAGTAATTCATGATGTCATCACAAATAAAAAAAATTATGAAAACTGCGTATTGAGTGAGAATGGAACATTTTGACTTCATAAGGCAAACAAAGCAGAAACAAGTAGGAACACAGCTTTAGGTAATGAAAATAGGTATGTCCTCATGGGCTTCCTAACTGTTTACAATCCTTACAGCAACTCCATATTATTTACTGAAAGATAATTAGCAGACCAGCTTTATAAAGACTCAAGTAATATCACATCATGAATTGTTACAAGTATTCAAAATGAACGAATAGTTAAAAGAAATATGAATTAAAACCTTCCTTAAAACTACCCAATAAACACAACCTGTTATGACAATGCTAAAAGCAATAAAAAATACTTCCTGGATACTATTTATTTGAATGCATAGTATTAAATCCCAGCTCACTGAAACTTAAAACTCATCTTTGTAACTGAAAGTTCTGAGTCTAGTGATCATAACAAGCACAAAAACATTTGTAGTAGTATGCTTTGAAGTTCAAGCCACTGCCTCTACAAAGCACTTGCAGAAATGAAAAAATTAATTAAACACACAAAGAAAACCTAAAATTTAGCCGAATTCTGTTTCAGGCAACATCTTTGCCAGTAATAAGCATACTGTTATCCTTGCAGTCACTTGCTTTGCAGAACTTAAAACATTCATTTGCTGTGTTTCAAAGATTCAAGACCTCAATAAACATCTCAAATCTTCTGGACTGATACAGTCTTACTTCATTTGCTTTACAAGAGCTATCATCTTTCAAATCTGATAATGTCACCCATTTGATTTAGTTTATCTGTCATGTTACATTGCATTAGGCAGCAGATGAAGCCAAACATGATCAAATTCATTGTGCCATGGCAAGCTGGACAAGAGGTATCTATTGTCATCATTATTCTTGGGTTTTCCACATTTAGAAGATGGTTAAATCATTTGTTCAGTGGGGCAACTATCATAATCAACAGAATACACAGACTTTCTTTATTGCTAAACAAGGAATAACTCTGAAATAGCTGAGCAATCTAAATTTGGCCATGCTTGTAATAAAGAAAACTTGTAAGAAGATATTTATTTTTGAAATTTTGTTTACAGTCTCAGCAAAGTAATTTATCCCGAAACTTAATGATGGTAAAGGAACACACAATTTGTCACCATTTCTCTTTTTCCTGCCCCTCTGTTATGATCCCAGAAGTGTCTGAGCATCTGGAGAAGGAAATCAGGAAAACAGACATTGCTTTTATGCGTGACTTGGAAATTGGAAATTTTTTTGTGTCTTTTTGGCAGGTGTTTGTTTTGGTTTTTCCTTTTTTTTTTGGAGGGGGGGTTGGTGATTTTTTTGTTGTTGTTTTGTTTTTGTTTTTTTTTGGTGGGGGGGCACTGGTTGCGTTTTTTAAACTCAGGCTGACACTGGACAACTCTAGATATAACAACAAGCAAGACAGCACAATTCCAGCCCTGAAGTGGAACAGATACTTCTGTTAGGATCTATACAATTCTTCTCATTTTGATGAAGATTTCTGTCCACTATGTATTTTATCAATACAATAAAATGGGGAAAAGAATCCCAACCCTGCAGCTAAAGGGACACTTTAACTGTCTGTCTTCATTTATCTAATCTGGCTGCCTATTAGCCCACCCTACAGTCATTTTAAAAGTACTTTTGAATTCTGTTTCTGGAACTGTCTCAATTTATTAAAATAAGATCTTTTTAACTTAAATTTCCCACAGGTGTTAGAAATGTATTCCAAGAGACATTGGTATGGCCATTTCAGTGTCCTCTACTCCAGGCACTAGTTAAGCTCAATCATTTGCATTGTTTAAATCCCTACAAAATGAAAATACCAGCTTGCAATTAGGAAGCAAATGTTTCAGGGACTCGTTTGTCGCACTCTGTGACTTACCTATTCAGTGTTACATTTCCTTACTTAAGTTTTGCCTGCAATTGTGCATGCTAGAACCAATGAAAACATATGAAAACTAAGTAAATAAATCAATTCTAGAAGGCAGAGTTTAAAGAAAACACAAGCTTAACGGGGAAACTGGGATTCAAGGCTGTTCCTACTCTGCTGTCAATGTTTTGCATATTGATAGTGTGTTTCCCTTTATATGGTGTCCACTCTTCTCTTGTCGCAGGATGTAAGCCTTTGGGATGAGAACAGTATTGTTCTGACTTAATCTCAGATCTTCTCAGATCATAAATATGAAAAATGTCCCTAGCCACACTAAACAAACAAGAATATCGCCAACACAATTATAAAAGCTATGTTGTTAAAATGTCATCTTTGGATACTCTCACTTTGGTTCATTTATATGTAACACTCAACAAGCTAAACTTTAGTAGAAATCTTTGTGTCTGTACATGAAATGTTCAATGATTATGTTCTTACTGATGCGGGATTCACAGCCACATATGTACAGATTAATCACCTCTTCTTGGATTACTATCTCCCATTGTATCCAAGGGGAAAATACACAACAAAATAGGGCTTAAACACTTAAACATTTTTTTCTGAATATGAATTTCATCCTAGGTGCACGCAGTTCCACAGATTACAACAACCACCTTGAGGATAGGAGCTGACTGGCTGGGGGACTTTGTTGCTTCCTGAACAAGGCAACTGTAATTCCTCTCAGAAACAGCAGCTACTAGGGTCTCACACAGACTTTATTTTTTCTCTTGAAAATAGAATCTTAACATAAAGCCATTGGTCTTCACAGAACTATTAGTTAAGTGAAGATCACTGGGTGCTGAAACACTGTTACAAGGATCATTATTCCAGTGGGGAAAAAACAGAAAAAAATAAGACATGGGCAGTTAACCTGAGACTGCAAATGCTTGGAAGCAGAAGACAATGACAGAACCAGAGAGCATCTTCTGAATGCTTGAAGTTTTCAGATTGCTCCTTTAGCCACCCCCATTCTTTGCATGTTCAGTAGCTCCCACCCAACTGCTGCTGTGGTGGAAGTAGTACAGGGTTCTCGTGTGTTACAATGCAAATGTGGTTTCTTTCTGCAGCGACTGAGACTGGCAGACACACAAACTACTTACACACTATGACATATTCTGGTTCCTGGACTAATACACTACCTAAAATGTTTTCTAGACATTCTTTCCATTTGAAAAAGCTGAAAGCTGAAACTTTCATCGTCTGTATCCATCTATCAACTTTCTAATGTGTGCTGCAGCTGTGCTCAGAGCAACGTGTCACCCTTTCCTGCGGTCTCAGGGATATCACACAGACACTAAGGAGGCTGTAACATGACTGACACACCTAAAAACTATAGATCTAACATGAGATGCTTCAGGCAAGGCTCACTGCCTGACATACAGCAAATGTAATAAATGGTGATGGTGAAACCATTAGTGATCATCCTACTTTTCTTAATGAAAGCAACAGACAAGGAGAAAAAATGGAACTTCAAATCTCTGTTCTGCTTCCTACTTTTCACCATGCCAAGTCTTAGTTTTACTGTAAGGTAAAATCTCTGAATAGTCTCTCAATATTCATGTGTTACATGGAACACACTGCTCAAAGACATGGGAGATACCACAGTGGTGATCAGATACAACCTGAAGAAAGATGAGAGTAGTCTGCAGCTGAGTAAGAAATGCCACTTGTTCTGTTTGGCTTTGTTTTGTGTGATTTAAATTTTATTTTCTGGGCTTTTTGGGTTTTTTTTTCTGCATCTTACACTCTTTCAAAAAATATATTTTTACTTCACAGATACAGAAAAAAATGGTGAACAAACAAGCTTTATAGAATGCTAGATGGGCATGATGCACTTGGTAACTTGTTGGCAACAGGAAAAGCTATACTGCAGTCATTTTACTCTGTCAGTAAAATATAAATTAATTGAAATCTATTCTATTAAAACACAGATTGTAGCTGGAAGTTTTTTTCATAAAAAGAGATAAAACTAGCCTATTTTGTAGCATAAGAATTAGCAAGACCACAGTGTTATTCCACAAAAATCTTGGAATTCCATAAGCATCTTGGCTTAACTCCAGTCTGACTAAACATATTTGTACACCTACACTTTTCTCCACAGTTCAGTGATGTTTATTCTGTTCAAGAAATTTCCCATGATTAAGCAGCATACTCAATGCTCCTGTGTTTTCAGTAGCATCTAAGACTCTTGTATTCAAAGCACAAAGAAATCCAAGACCTCTTCAAGCCAACAAAATCGTCCAAGGTCAAGATTTCACCCATAGTAAATAAAACATAACTGAGAGCACTTTGGGACGAAAAACATTAAAAAAAATTCAAGCTTACTAATGGAAGAAATGTATCAGAATTACAGACTGTGCTTATTTTTACAGCTAAATAATATGAACAGGTATTTCATATATTACTGTATGGCATTTTACTGTTCATATTTTATCGGAAAAACATTAAACAGCAGAAGGTATGCACCACAGTACAAATTTCAAAGAAAGTAGTTGTAATATTTAATTTTGTTGATTTTTTTTTACTAATCCTTTCTTTGTTCAAAGGAGGTCTCAGTCTGAGCTTTCAACACAAGATGGCACTCTACAGAGACTTCTTTACTAAAAAAAACAAAGCTGGTACACAGATGGTCTTTTATTTACCTTATTGAATATATTCTAAGATTATTTTGTCCTGTATAATTGTCTCACAGGTCTTTAAAACTCATTCAGTCACACTGTTCTGTCAATGGCCTTAGTATTTGCAGATGAGGAATTTGGGAAGGCACAGAACAGCAAGATAGACATTAGCTTTACAAATTACACTATGCAAAAGCTGAATAAGATCAAAGAATTACAGAAAGATTGAGGTTGGCAATGATCTCCACAGGTCATCTAGTCCAACATCCCTGCTCAAGCACGGTCACCTGGAGCCAGCTGCCCTGAACAGACAGCTTTTTAATTTCTCCACGGATGTGAACACCACAGCCTTTCTGGACAACTTATTTCCATGCTCACCTTCAGGAAAGGTGAAAAAGGTAAAAAGCATTTCCACTGAAACCTCCTGTGTTTCAGGTTATATCCTCTGCCCCTTGTCTTACCACTGAACACCACCCTAAAGGGCCTGGCCCCATCCTTTTTGCACCCTTCCTTCAAATATTTACAGGATATAAATATTAATCCCTTCTGTGCCTTCTTTCTTCCAGGCAATCAGCCTTTCCTCCTATGTGATGTGCTCCAGCCCCTTTAATCATCTCAGTGACACTTCACTTTCTCCAGTAGCACCACCCCTTCTTGTGCTCAGGAGCACAGAGCATGCACAGTGTGGCCTCACCAGGGCTGTGTGCAGGGGTAGGATCACATCTCTCCACACACATGGACAATTCTACTGTTCAATGTAGCCCAGAACACCGTTAGCCTTCCATGCCACAAGTGCACATTGCTTTCTCCTGTCCAAGCTGGTGCCCTTTCCTGCCCAATCCAAGTTGCTTTCAGCTGGGTTGCCCTCAGCATACACTGGTGACTGGGTTTGTTCCTCCCCAGCTTGAGGACTTTGCATTCTCTTTGCTGAACTGCATGATATTCCTGGCATTCCACTGCTCCAGCCTGTTGAGGTCCCTCTGAACGGCAGACATTGCTCAGGAGTACTGCACACTTTCAATTTTTTCCATCATCTGCAAACTCTCTGAGGATACACTCTGCACCATCATCTAGGTGATTAATGAAGGTACTAAACAGGATTGGACCCACTACTGATCCCTGGGGTACACCGTGAGTTGCTGACCCCTAAGTAAAATTCACCCTGAACATCACACTCGAGGCCCAGACAATCCCAACTCACCATCTCCTCATTTAGGCCACACATCAACAACTTGTCTAAAAGGATCTTATGGCAGACACTGCCAAAGGCCTTACTCACATTCAGGCAGATAATATCCACAAAATCCACTGCTCTCCCCTCATCTACCTGACCAGTCGTTTCCTCAAAGAAGTTTAATCAAGTCAGTCAGGTATGAATTCCCAGTGGTGAAACCATGCTGACTCTTTGTGAAGATTTTCTTGACCTTAATGTGCCTGGAAATGGTTTTGAGGGTCAGCTGCTTCATCACCTTCCTACGGACCAAGGTGAGGGTGACCAGGGTGGAGTTCTCTGGATCCTCTCCTTCTTGCCCTTCTTAAAGAGAGGACTGACATTTTCTTAACTCTAGTCTTCAAATATGATATCATATTTTTATTGCACTTCTTTTAATCAGATCCTTGAATATAATAACCACTTTTGTTAATGACTTGTGATCTCATTATATGAAATGTTTGTAATAGAAGTATATGGTGAATTCCTAAAACAACTTATTTCTCTACTGTTACAGCAGCAAAACTGTTGCATTATTAAAATGCAACTTAGTCCTTCCCTAGAATATTCTAGTAATAATAAAAGGAAGACTTTCATACAGCATTAAAAGAAGTTAATAGCCTTCTAACATTGAACCAAATAATCCTTAGGTTTCTTTATTACATTCTTAAATCTGCTTTGGAAAATACATTTTTGAGATAGATGAGCCAAATCAGATGGTTGAAAAGGACCTTTAGAGGTCAGTCAGTACTTTTATTCTCTCATACAGGACTAACTTTATCTAAACGTTTCCAAAATTTTAGATAAAGCTAAAATAAGTTTTTCCTAAAGCTTTATCAAGCATTGTAACAGGTTGCTCAGAGCGGCTGTGTAGTTTCCATTCTTGGAGATCTTCAAAAGCCAGTGTAAGGCAGTGGATGAAACAAATTCCAGTTTCAGGAATTTTTCACTAGAGACACATGCCCCATGCAAGAATCTGTCAGTATTTCATAATGTGTTTTGTGTAAGTCATTCAACTTTCCTAGGTTAGTTTTTAATATTTAATCTAATATTGTAGTTTGACAGAAATCAGGATAATTTATGTAACTATTTAAACAACACAGATGTGAATGAAATACCAACTGTTTGAAAATGTTAGGTTTCAAAGCATTCCACAATGCTATTGAGACAATCCAAACCTAGCCATTTTTTACAAACACATAATAGTCCATTCTCACTCATCTAAACAGCTTCTCTGTTGAAAACAAAGGGAACATGACGCTAATAATTCAAATGACGAGACCCTTACTTTTTTCAGTAGATTTGCCATGTCTGCCTTCTGTGTGTCTCCTCCATCAAACCTGTGTTTGACCTTTAACTTTCCCCTTTTTCAAAACAGAGCAAGGAGCTACTCCGGAAGATGGCAGAGCTCCTGAGAGCTCTGTAGCCCAGGCCGCCTTGCAGGAAGATGCAGTGTGATTCTTCATATGAGTTAAGGGAGCTGTTTGGATGTACAGACTGCAGTCCCAACACTTGCTAATGATTTCAAAACTGTTTCTTAATCTTTCTGTGAAAAGTGAAACATGCAGGATTCTGATCATCATTAGAAATGACTGCATGAAATAGCATTGGTCCATGTTACGTAAGAGCTTAAATTATATTTTTTATTCTTAGGATCCGTGTATTCACTGCATTTTTCTTCTGCTTTGCAGAACAACTGCAAATCATTCCACGCAGTGATTTCAAATAATTTTCCAATTTTGGTGGTACTCTATATAAGTGTGTATCTCTAAACATCCAATTTGGCTTTTATAACTTCTGGTGCACTGCAAATAATACTTAGATCTCACTGTGCTTTTGAAATAAATACAAAAGAAACATGCTATGATGAGAACTTTCATTCATCCCCATCTTATCCGGGGAAGGTATGAATACTTATGGGAAAACATTACCTACTTTACTACTGGGTTTTTTTAAGTGGATGGAGTGAAGCAGTGGGCCATCAGCCTTTATAAAGAAGAGTGCTACACCTCCATGATGTGTTGTAGTACTTTTCCAAGACTCCTTCTTCCATTCAAGAGAACCTTTGTTCTTCGCCTTCACAGTAATACAGGTGCAGTTCCTCATGAGGGTATTAGGTTCGGGCATGTACTAAGATCACGCCATCTACCAAATCTGTTTTGTTTTCCACACACACAAACTTGTGGAGTACACAGAGGAACTCAGTATTTAAGTCTGGTCTTCTGAATTTCGGGGAATTTTGGAGCTCAAAAGAAAGCTGGTTACTCATTTTGCTCTGTAAAGAAATTCCTAAGAGAAATATAAGAATTTCTTACTTATTCGTCTTCAGTAAGCCAAGAAAGCAGCCCCTTTATTTATCCTCAATAAAGGACTAAGAAGGCCTAAAAACACCTCAAGATTTCAATGTACAACGAGGATTCCTGAACCAGTAGGGAACATTTGCATGATCAGATTGAGGGCTCTGGACATCAAGACAGATGTCCACTCTAAAATCATCAGGTCAAACATATTCAATCGTGTCATGCAGCTGTTCTGCAACAGAATCTTCCATAGCCTTATACGTCTGCCATGTGGATCTAGTGCCTAAATAAAGCCATACAAATTGAAACATCTTGTTGCTATCAAGTGGTTGTTATCTTATGGGAAAAAAGATGTCAGGATTTTTAAAAAGTAACTTAAATTGAAATAGATATTAAAGCCAGACTACTCCCCCAGAAAAGGTTATTTATGCAAATGAAACAATACTGAGAAGAAAGCTTGCTGAGAGAGATTGATTGAAAGATACTTTACAACTAAGATAAAATGATAGCCTGCAGAAAGAAAAAAGCTTTATCTCTCAGTTTCAGATGGTTTCTTCAGCTGTTGTGAGGATAAGACATCTGAATTTCCCAAGTCAGTAACAACTAGCACAAAAAACTATGTACAGTGTCAGAGTTTGTGAACAGGCCTAGCACTTCACAGTTTTAAAAGACTGTAATTGTTGTGTGATGGCAATTGCTCAATTTTTTAAACTGCATTTAAGACAATTAATAAACTACATGATAGTTCAGGAAAGGCACCGGGCTGACATTTGGGAGGATCAGAGAATCAAATTTCTCTGCGGCTTCTTTATAACTGCATAAAACTCCATAAAAGATCAGAAAATCAAACCTATACACATATTAAAGTAACTTTTCAAGCAGTAACTGTATTATGCTTTTATAATTTCATAGGTCTTTGCTGTTGAAAAAAAAGGTCCAAAATGTAGAAGGGAAAATCACCATTAAGAATACCCACACCTAGACAAGAACTCCCGTGTATCAGTATGGAGGAGCTAAATTTTAATGGGGGAAACTGGTGAATGACCCAGAACTATACAGCCTGTGGCATGTCTTGTGACACAACCTGCTGCAGAGAGAATCTTTCATGTGATGCCTTTGGGATGCAGGCATCTGTAGAAAATGAGATCTGGATACTCTTGCAAAGCGCACCCTGGCAAGGCACCCACCATTCCAAAACCTGGTGAGTTTACTGTGGTACCCAAAGAGAGAAATCTTTACAAAAAGGTCAGGGATCCTCAATAAGGCCACACTGCATGCAGCCTTGACTTAAATGAAAGCTTGCTGCATTCTTGTAACAAAAGTACTCAATTTCTGAGATACACTCTGGCAGCAGTACTAAAGAGAAAATGCTCTTTCTCCTCACACATGTTATTTATATACACATATATATGTATGCATGTATGTGTGTGTTCAGCTGAAGCATGTATATATAAACCCCACAAACTGACTTCTTCAAGCTGCCCCTGGCCAGAGCTCTCAGTAGAATGAAACATAAATTTCCTTAACACACTCCAGGGCAAGCTAATGCTCAATTCACACTGAGATCCTTTCTCACCTTCTACAAAAGTGCAAACTCATTAATGGCTCTATATTGCTTATTGAGCCATTCAAGCATACACAGAGTATGCTAGATTTCTTCCTGGTATCTAATTTTTCCTAGGTTATATAATAGACACTCTTTCGTTTTTGCCAAGCTTGTCAGGTTATGCTACTTCAAAGGAACTGATGAATATACGTTCAGAAGCAAAGATGGTTGCAGCTTCTTCTGTCGTGAAATGCTGACAAACTCTTAAACAGATAGCTATAAAATGATCCTTTAAACTGAAGACACAAAAGAGTAATTCTGAGAGATTTTAATCTTTATGGTGGGAAAGAAGGAATTTAGATTTTTTTTTCATTTAGAGTAGATAACTTTACATTCTGGTTCTTTTTAGTAGAATAAATCCTACTGTTTGCTTTGACCTATAGATAATAGATAAATTCCAATAACTTAAATAATTATGTTTTTCAAACTTTAATCACTCTTCCAACATTACTGATTTTGTCTTATCTCTTTCTGTAACGGGTAATATACATAGTAGTGTATTCAAAGACAAACAGTGAGGAACTGATGCCTTTTTACAGGCTTCTAATCAGTTTTGGCTACTGATAAACCTGTCAGAAAACCTTTCTTTTAAAAGATAGATATGAGCTTGAAGAGGCAAAAATAACTCTGATTAGATATCCAAAACTATAGGGGTTTAACCATGACTTAAACAGTGTTAACTGTTTGTATGGTATGTATATGCTTTTTCAAATTCTGCCAACAGCCCATTTGCACATCCCGAATGCAGTCAGAATGCCTGACCCTGGTGCCAGTCATTGCCATGGGGAGTGACACTGAGGTGACTTCTGCTACCAGGTAGAGCAATAGTCCTCCTGAATTTACTTCCATGGAACTATCACAGACAAGATCTGCTTCAGCTTATGGGCAGTCGCTGGCCATGCTGTGGAGAAATTGCCTGTTATCAAACCATTTATTCACTGGAGTTAGTTTTCCACGGCTTTAATCTTTTTAGGTTACTCCTGTTTCACTACTGGATGAAGGGCAGGTGAAACAAGAGGATTCTAAACTGCAAGACCAGCCCTAAAGCTAAGAACTGTATTCTGTTAATATACTCTTTCACAAAGCTGCACTGATCCAGCAGCTCCAGGCAGTGTGTCTCTCATGACCAATCTTACTCTTTTCCACTGTTCCACCAACAGCATGAGAGAGGCTACAATGATCAGCAGGCAAAATTCTGTTCCAAATCATAGAGGAATGAAAGGAAGAGCTGCCTAACTTTGGAGATACTGAGCCACAACAGTGCTCCTAGACTCCTAGACTGGGTCACTGCTAGGCACTGGGTCACTGATCAGGCACTTCACAGAACAGCTCCTTCTACTGCCTTTTTTATCATGTTTGAGAATGGCTCATTCCAGCAGCCTGTGAGCAAAACAAGGTCAGAAGAATTTTGCAGAGTGCTGGCATTAACACCAGTGTATGCAAATACCGTGGTCATGGCTTGATAAAAGCTCAGGGATGAGGTGCCCTAAGCTTTCAGAAGAATGCCAATGCACTGGGAAAACACTCTAATGCATTTCTCTCTGTCATCTGGCTGTGACTACTGCAGCACAATAGTGTTCAGTGAAATACATGCCCCTTTTCATTTCTGTGATATGATACAAGCCTAATTTCTCTCTCCCTTCCTTGTAAGACTTTTTTGTTTCCAAATTTACAGCAAAGTCTAGTTAATATGCTTCATATTTTTGCATCTCAAAAGAGTATAAGGATGAAACGCGTCTGAAATAATTTAATGGTTTTCCAACAGGTTTTTATGTCTACAGCTATTCAAGGCACTATAACATGCATTGTTTTACCAGCACACCACTTACCCTCAGCATAGGGCCATTCTGGAACACATGAGGTTCATCACAAACTACACAGTATTCATTCAGTACTGGTATCCGCTGCTCAGCAAATTCAATAGTCTGAGAACAATGAAAATGAGAATAACAGCATCTGCTTAAAAATAATTAAAAGTCAGCTCATGCTCCACAGTGTTTCATATATGAATAGGATATGACATCCTACCTGCACAAGAAAGCCACGGTCTCGCACTGGAATGCATTTTGCACCATAATTTTGCTGCAGGGGAAAAGTTGAGGCAACTTCAGTGTTGGCAGACTAATTATAAGGAAATGGTAAAAGCATCTGTAGGTTTTTGCATGTAAATATGTAAACAATTTCCATCTAAAGAGATCTCTCACTTGTGTGAACCAGGCATTACAAATAATCAATCCCTTTACTGTTTACTGAGTATGGCGTAGGTTTCTAGTATTTCTTCCTAGTTCTGAAATCTGATGAAGATTTGTATCTCAGCATCTGAGAAACTTTAATCTCAAATGAAAACACAGTGCCTTCACTCCATCCTAATAAACTGAAGTTTGGTAATTTCCATTGCGTTTTCACTACATATTGCCTATCCAAATATGGGCTGCATGTTAAGGCTTGAAAGACTACCATAACTCTCAGTAAGGCTGAAAACCTTTTTATTTTATATGTACTAAGGTCTCACTTCTGCAACACTGCACTAACAGATCTTTATGCTCAGTACTACTCAAATTATTTTTCTTTCAGCACACAACAACATACATTAGAAGTAACTTCTGTTAACAAGAGTCAGTGAGGTTCAGACTTCCCTCCAGATTGACATCTGTTTCAATCAAACATTGTTTTGAGTAGAGTTACATCAGCTTCATTTACAGTGCTTTGGCAGTTTTTTTAATAGGGTTATTTCCTTTCATTTTTCTCCTGTTTAATTGCTTAACTGCTTTTTCATTTTTCTTCTGGGAAACAATCCTACTTGTATTCATATATGAGACTCCCATATTTTAGCTGAGAATTGAAGGGAACTCAGTATCTTAATTCATCACTTCTACATTCCACTGACTTCAAACTGCAGTTAGGCACCTAGGTTACCCATATATCTGATGCCTGCATATAAAATGCGAAATAAGACTCTTGATGCCCTTCCACTAAAGTCAAACTACATCTGACCATGTATGTGATGATCTCCTCTCAAAGTAAGTGCATTGAAGCAATAAATTATGGGTAGGTTTTATAGGCTGCCAAACAGGGCTTGCCTTTTTTCATCATCAGGTGATAACATCAGTAATGAAACCTGGTCAGCTCTTCATTATCTTAAAAAACCAGAGGGACTTTTCCTATTAATGTCAGGAGAGAAAAGTCTTGCTATGGTAATACATTCTCTGCTGAATCAGAAAAAAAGTGCACCTCTAAACTGCAACAAGAATAAAGTCTGATGGCTCATCTTAAATTAATTTTGCTGTGCACATCACATAAGTCAACCACACAGCATACATATAAATGATCTTATGATAGTGTATCTCTGCCTTTAGATCTGAAGAGCACAGCTTAAATCTTATTAAACTAAATTACCATGAAACATAGTGCACTCAATATAATTTCATTATTTAGAATGAACTATTTTAAACATATGCATGGCATCTGAAGGAAGAATCAGCTTCCAAGGTACCACCAGGCAAAGGGAGTAGAGAGAACTATTTTCTAAACACTTCTCCCCACATCAAACACAAAAAACAGGCTGTTGTCTTGAAAGACTGCAAACAAACCCACTCTTCCTTCTAAAGTAAAAAGCCATCTTCAAGGAGGTATAGGCAGAAGAATTGATTTTGAAAGCTCTTAAATGCAAGAGTATATGCTGCCCTTTGTCTTCCCAATTGATCATGTCTCAGAGGAGAGTAAGAGGGCCAGCATGAGCCCAGTTCCTTGTGTGGCCTCCAATGTCTCCAAACACATTTGCAGGTTCAAGTTTAACCCTTCACAAATGTGCAAGGGGTGAGCTCATTCCAATATGATGGTGATGATGATGATGATGATGGCAGATGCAAAGACTAGAAGGAGAGGTGACATGGCACTCAAACCATCTAATGGACAGTTGTTTCCCCCACAAAACAAGCAGGGAAATTATAGAAGTCCTCTGCAACCAACCTAATTTTGCAGCACAGAAGTGCACACTCTCCCTTCTTCCTGTAGGAAGTATGCCGGGAAGAAGTGGGTGACTGAATTTTTCCCATGGCCAGCAGCTGTGTGTTGAGCTGCATTTCAACATGACACATACAATCTCTGTCCTGACCCCAGCAAATTCTGATTTTATAACTTAAGTTTATGTGTATGCACAGTTGTTTGAATCCTCCTTAAAAAGCTGACTTCATTGCTCTTGTCCCCTAGTATATCTAATATAGTCACTATCATATATCCTAAGTATTAATGCCTTCACACAAAAAGCATAATAGCACATTTGGAAAATAATAGGAGGAAAATGAGCAGAATACAAAAAAAATATTACGCACAGCAGCTTGTGAAGGTGATGATGAGGATGGTGTTAAGATACCAATAAGCCCTGAGGTAAGAGAGAGCCTCCTGCTCTCTGCCATGGTGGACTCCTTGAAAGGCTCCATTTTGGATGATTTAGGGGCATTGGAGTAAGTCTTGCTGAGCAACTTGTGGTTCTTCAATCCATCCAATTCTTCCATTCTAAGGTTACTGGAGCAGGATCTGCTTAAAAGTTTGTGGGGCTTCAAGGTGCTGTTGTGCTCGCATCGAGGATCCCCAGAGCACGACCTATTTAACACCTTATGGGGCTTTAAAGAGATACACTCCTCCTGCTTGACAGCTGCAGAGCAAGCTCGGCTCAGCAGTTTGTGCGATCTGAGAGCCATTGTCTGTTCAGCCCTCGGGTCGCTCGATAACGAGCGGCCAAAGGTTCTGTGGGATTTTGTGGCACACACATCCTCCGCCTTCACTGTGCTAGAGCAAGTCCTTCTCAGCAGTTTGTGGGTCTTGGAGATGCCGTCCTGCTCTGACTTCAGTTTTGATTTATTCTTACCACAGCCAGGTGGAGGATAACTTGGCGACCTTAGCATAAAGAACATGGAAAAGGTGGAGAATAATCAAAATCCTGGGCAAATCAAGCAAGATCACACAGATGTAAAGACTCCTAAGAGTCACCTGGGTTTATATTTTTCACTAGTGATAAAAGCAACCCAGCCTTCTAATAAACAAATATAATACAAAACATCTTCCAATATCAAAACAAACAACTTCTATTTACACATGAGCTCATCAATCAAAAAGACAATCAACTACTCAAGTAGAAGTTAGACCTGTGACCTTACAGCTTTTTGTAAGGTCTTCTGTGTCTCAAAACAAACCAATTATTCAAGAAATTATCTTCAAAATGAAATCCACCTCTTATAACAGATTTTCCTTATCAAAATCTGTATTTTCTATGTAATGATCACAGCATGATCCCATGAAAGTTATTGTATTCTGGAAGCAGCATAAGAAATTCTATGCTCAGATCCAATGGAAAATACAATGAAGTACCAGTGAAACTTGGAGACATTAAATTTAATTCAGATGAAAAGGATATTATTTTAAAATCATCCTAATAATCTGGGCATTTTGTGAAAGACAAATTTACCCTTCTTTCTGGTTATAGACAAATTCTAACCCTGTACCACGAGAAATGAGAATGTGAGAGACCGAAATTACAAACGCAGGAAGTAAAGAACAAAAGGTTTTTATGAAACAACATTCACACAAACTGTCACATTTCTGTAAGGTTCACATTCCCCTGTCCTTGCAAAGAACCTGTAACAGGTATGCTGAATCATTTTCCTATGTTTTATAAGCAACACCAATCTTTGGAGGTTTTTTCCTTTGTTTTGGTTTTTTTGTTGTTGTTTTTGTTTTGTTTTGCTTTGCTTTGGTTTTTTTGTTTTGTTGGGTGGCTTTTTTGTTGTTATTGTTGGGTTTTTTTTGGTGGGGTTTTTTTTGCATCAAATAGAGAAGTAAAAACCCAAGGGGAGAGGCTGGCAGGTTTCCCCACCCCATTAGCAAGTGTTGACAGTGGAGGATGCAGGTGGAGGCTGCTGATTCACTGTAAGCAGCTGGCTCACTATCACCCTCCTGCAGATGGGAGGTAGGACTGGTGCCCCGGGGACAGAGAGGGTCCCTGCACTTGGGCTGAGCCATCTCTGGACTTAAGCTCCCAAACCAAGAGGAAAAAGAATGGGCTGATTTTGTATTCTGAATAAAAACAAGCCCCAAGCTACAGCCTGTGTTTGGCAGTAGTGTATTGCTTGGTAGGGAATGGATAAGACTTCTACTCAAAACACTGTCTTTCCTCCTCTACCTTTGAACAAATAATGTTTTGTCATTTTTGGCATTCCCTCCTTTTTCAATCTGAGCAATTGCTGTATTCTATCTCTTTTTCATACTCTGAATTTAGAAAGGTAAAATTCATCAAAAAGAAGTAATATTCAAAGAAGCATTCAATTCAAATTCAGTAACTGAATCGAAGGAGTGATCTGTCAACCCTCCATAATCAGGAAAACACACTAAAGTAAATAGTCACAAACCTGAAAGAGGTAAAATCAGAGCCTGATTCTACATATACTTACGAGTATGAGCAACTGGCAGAAATCGTATTAAATTCAAATTCATTCAAACTATTCATTAACTCTTTCTTACGCTTTCTAATGCCTTTTCTCTTTGAAATTCTGTGCCTGCATTTCAGAAGTGGAAAACATTAATGTAGTCAAATACTGGAGAGGGGAGGGTGCTCAGCATCTTTAAAAATCATTCTTTCAATTATGATCATTCCAGTTTAAAAAAACTAAATATCCAAACTACTGTATAAAGAAGAGCTGCAAAAACAAAGTTTTTAAAAATATACATAACATATGCTATACATATGTATGACTTGAATTTTTATTCTTGCTATTCAAGTAAAGATAAAATAAAAATACCAACATAAGTTAAAATAAAACTACTTATTTCCAGTTCCAGTTGTAACAAGGCTGTTTCAGAGAGCAGGGCACTGAAATGCTCTGGCTTCTAATAATCTTAGAAGCTGCAACAGTACCTAGTTCACTCCTGATGTCATGTAAAGGACATCAGGACAGGAAACCCATGAGGTAAGATATAAATAGAGAACTTCTCTGTGGAGAAAAGTCAAGATTTCACCTTGTGAGGTCTGCTGTGGATTTTGAACAGTTTATGGTAATAACAGCCCATTTTTCTTGCTATTACCTGCGCAATGTAGAAAAGATGTGCAGAGGGGATTTCACCTTTTTGTCAGACACCTTCTTATTGTGCGTACAGTTAGATTTTTCTTTACTGTTCTTCCACTGTTGTGTAACAAATGTCTGCATGATTCTGCAAATTAAGATAGAAAAGAAAGGTATTCCTATCCAGCCAGGACATACTCATTTTAATACTATGCTCTCGGTGGTCACACACAGGTGACAATGCACTGTTCTCACTCTACAGCTGAAATTTTCTGTCATGTATGTGGATTAGTGACTGGCTGCCCCAGCTCCTCAAAAACCCTTTTTTTCCCACATAGAACTAATTTAATATGAGACTTCTAATGAGAATACAGTCTGTGTGAAGAACCACTGCAACTGCAAAACTTATGCAGACTATCCCTATCATGGAGGTCTAGAGACAAACTGAGTCAAGGGCACCAAATCCAGCTACAGAGGTCTACCTCTCACATGACCACAGGCTACTGCATCTGCATGGCTAAGCAGAACCTTGTTCTCTGACTAATCTGGCAGTGGGGGTCTTAATAGTGATAAAATCAAGGCTGAATTTGGTGAAAAAAAGAAATATCCCATTGCCATAGCCATGAGGGACCACTGGGCCCATGGGAATTTTTAGTCCTGCTCAGTTGTGAACTGTGCAGCTATGTTCTTGAAAATGTCATATGGGAACCTTTAGTAATTACCTGGTGCAAAAATCACAGACAGCGTAAATAGCAAAACATTTTAAGAGAACATTTTGAGGGAGCATTTCTGGTTTTTTTCCCTTCAAAGTCATGTACCATAGAGATTTTAATAACTTGCTTCATTTGTAAGAATATAAGAAAGCTGCACTGAATTTCTTAAAACACTAAACAAGATTTTTTTTTCCTCAGGGGTTTCTTAATGTTGTAATGGTGAGATACTAAAGCCTATATACTTAAAAATTTATCACATGTATAAAAGCATATGCAAAGAGATGACTCAGCAAAATTGTATTAAAAAGAGTTGTACTATGACCACATGAAACTGCCAGGTTTTTTGACTGTCCTCAAACATGGATGGCCTAATTTCTGTGGTATATCCTAGAGGCAACCATGAAAGCATAGCCCCCTCAGGGTATGCATGGGGCTCAAAAAGACTCCTATTTCAGAGGCTTCACCATCTAAGCAAGAACATGAAATTGAACATTCCTAGATATGGTCTTTATACCTTTTATAGCTTACTTCCTAAAAGGTACCAAAGTGACAGAAAACTCTGCCAAGTAACACAAATCAGGTTCTCATCAACAGCTGTCAAATCCAAACTTAAAATAGCAAATATTGACTTTTATTTAAAGATAAACAACTTCAAGATACTTTAATCCAACAACAAACCTGACAACATGAATTTTACTCTACTTGACATGGTCCAGTAACTAAGAGAGTGCAATATTTGCCTATAAATATAGGTTTGTACTATTCTAGACTTACTTTTTCAGCTGATGTCCCAGCCCAAATCTTTCCTTAGTAGAGATCTGAAATACATCCACAGTTGGCACTAGGGAAAAAGGACATTTGACACGTGAACTTACAGCAGTAATGACAAACTCATGACCACGTAAGTCTTATTTCAGGACCCTCTTCTTTGTGGAGCTTGACTACAGACAATTAAATTGAAGCAATGGTAAGGATTAAGAAAGGAATGGCCCTTTTTGAAACCTCAGCCAATACAATTTACAATTTTACACATGGAATTCTCCCAAATGTATCTCTTCCCACTTATTTTATTTACAAAAATATGTCTTTTTATACATATACATTATGCAAGTAATGAGCAGCATCAGATTAAATGTATCTGGACTGAGAGTTCATCTCACCTAATATTTTAAACTTTTGCCCAAGTAAGTAGTCTATACACACTAGAGTTCCTGTGGCTACAAAGGAAGTCCAGACTGAAACTGAACTCATTTGTATCTGGATTTTGTTCCTGAGGGTGTTTTAATACAAGATCAAAACCCATCATCTAAGTGCCTGATACGCGAATTCCAGTGGCTAAGGATCATCCTGAAATTTCCTCAAGGCCTGTCCTAACACTGGTATATCCATATTCATGTCAGAAATTGCAAACATACAGGGTAAAGGATGGAAATTAACTAGTGGCATTGCTAAAGTCCTTCAATAACATTTGTTAGATAGAAGTGGCAGATGGAAGCCAGTACTTGTGGACAGCCACAGGGCCTCAAGGCAGGACAACAACCAAAGCATATTACACGCATAAACAGACTGCATACTTTGTATTGCATAAGGTGATAATGACCAAGGTAAAATCAAAAAGAAATTAAAACAAAAAAAAATGGGGTTTGTTCAAATTTTATCAGAAATGGAAAATCAATATTTTGATGTTAATTTGACCATTCAGCAGAATTTTATTCAGAATATCCAAGTTGTACTCAAATTTTGCTTTAATAGATTAAATTTGATAATAAAATACAATATATCTAAGTTTGCCATGCAATTTTACTTAGTTCAAAGGTCAGTAGTTAGTTCTCCTCTAATGTTATTAATCAAATAACATCAAACATAAACTCATCTTTTAAAAACAAACCAATGATTTTTTTTCAAAAGGGATGAATGATTTCATTAAGTATAGCAACATCTTTGGATTGTCAAATTTCAGACACACTACAGGGGGCTGGTGGGATGGGGAATACTTTAAGTATTATTACACCTACAATCAGCAATCTTAAAATCTGACATCTAGACCAAAATTTTTGTCTAGACTCCACAATCAGCTGAGACATGCCAATACCTCCACTGGCTGATTCATCCTCTCTAAGACAAGTTTCTAAGGCATGAGGGACAAACTGCCCACGCAGACGCTACTGAGACAAGCTATTAACTAGAAGAACTACCTAAAATCAGTACATTACACAGCTACAGGGTGGTGCTCATATCCCCCAGTGTGCTTTGCAATGTAATGTGCTCCTGTTTCTCAATCAATAGAATGTAGTACAGCAGAAACAGATACAGTACAAAATTTTGGCTCTGTATTCTCAAGAAAACAGAAGAGGAATTCACAAAATTAACACAAAAGATGGTGGATCTCACTGTGCTTTGCTAGTAAATAAAGAGACATGGCTGCAACAGCAGCTGAACTCATAAAGCCAACGTCAGCAAAGTTCTTGCCTGTGGCCCTGCTCCTGCCTCTCTCAGAACTCTGGCACTCCCACAAGCAGCCAGCTGCAGCACTGGGAACGGTGCTTGCACCTCAACCTTGCCAGTGATCCAGAATATATATATTCTTGTTACTTCTCATTTCTCACTGCACGCTGCTCTATATACCTCACCTGCTCATATTTGCTGCACCTCTTTATTTCTTAAATTACATTTTGATAGGAATGTTCTGAACATTAACACTGCTTCCTGCTACTGCAAATGCATAGTTTAAGATCTGTATATTAACAAAAATGATTGAAGTAATAAACCACAGACAGAAAGACCACAGTCAAGGGGAAAAAAAAGATTGGTATAATGAAATGCTTATTTGAATGAACAGAATATAGCTTATAGTTAGAACTGTTGGACAACATATCCTATAGAAATAGCTCATTGGGACAGATTTTGCTAAACAGGACTTGAAATATCTATTCATTTTCCAGAGGCAGAGCTCTCCCACAGATAAAAGCATGAACTGACAGCCTGTACTGCAAGTCTCCAAGGCTGGGCAAGCTATTATCCAAACTGAGCCTGACTTGCACTGTAAACATATATCTGAAGTTGACTCGTTTATGAATGCTTCCAAATCTTCAAAATCAGTTGATTCTTCATGAGCTTGGCCATTTTTCTCTAATGTGAAAACTTTACTCACTTAAAAATTCTTTCAAATCTGAAGATTTCCAGAGTTCACATACTCATGTAGAAACCAGAAGCTGAAAGGGCAATTACCATGGCCTGACTCTCTAAAGCTGCATGAAGAAGGGCATGTTAATGTGCTGCACAGGTCTGTGTATGCCTTCATTATCAGTCATATCTTATCGGTGCAGATGATGCTTGATTTCAAAAATGAGGAAATCACATATTAGAAACTCTCAATCTTTATTACTTAACCCTGGTTCCTAGGGGAAGCAGTTGCATCTCAAAGGATGTCAGGAAAACAAGTTCCGAAAATCAACCTATGAAACTTTAAATTAGATGCCTGTGTCACTAGGAAGGGCCCAGCCATGCAAATACATGTAAGCCTAATTTCAAATCAATAGGACTCCTCTCAGCAGTAGAAGTGAGCACAAGCAGGATCAAAGATTTGGTAGTGAATAAGTGTCTGCCCCATGGCTCTGACTGGACACCACACAGGGCACAAGAATAATACAAAATTGACCAACCTGGACCATTTAGGTACTGTGTGAGTGAGCAGTGCAGTCGCACTATTATAGGCTCTGTGCGAATTACATCCCAGGCCACAGCAATCTCCTCCTAGCATAAGACAAAAAGAAAACAACAGACAACATTAGCCATTGTGAGGAACTACTGCTTTTTGTCAGTCTACCTTAGGGTTGCCATAAACACCATCCATCCATTCACCCAGTTGTTTAGCATCTACTCCAACATAACACATTAGACTCAGGACAAATTATGGCACATCAACACCCCCCGAAGAGCAGTGTCAGACTACTTCCAGTTCTTGGCTGAGCTCATTTAAACCAAGCAGAGATTTATACACAGCACTGCATGTACAGGCAGAGACATCCCCATCTACCAACAGGTACTGCTTCAAAGCTGAGAAGTAAAGGAGCAAAAAAAAAAAACCAGAATAGAAACTAGCCCCATAACTAAGGGCTAAGGAAACTTTAGCCTCTTAAAACTGGTCTAAATAATTAAAGCTATGAACAGATTTTCTTAAAAATTTAGTAAGGCTCAGTAACTGTCTTGTGTGCTGTGTGGGTCTGAAAATAAGACATATCTGCGCAGAAGCTAATGATGACCTTAAAAGTTCTCATTTTTGTTCTTTATATAGAGGCCAGGAAGTTGCTGCACAGATGAGGTGAGGAAGTGTGAAGCTGAATGACAGCACAACAGCTAGAGAAGCCACGTTGCCAGCAAGAAACAGCAGTACTGTCCCTTTGCCAGTCAACCCTCTCTCTAATCACTGTACAAGGGCGCTCCTGACAGAGTCCTCCTCCCTTCAGGATGTAAAAAGTGCTTTCTCCTGACTCATGCTAGGTTAACATACAAATAATGGTGTTTCGTTTATATTTATTAAAACATTTACCATTCACAAAAAATGTCTGGAAGGAAATACACATATGGCAAGTAAAAGCCTAACACAGCATTTTAACAATGTGGTCATAAAAGGGAAGAAAACCTTTCCACCGTGTATCAATCAATAATGTGACACCCACTTGTGAAGATCAAGTTTCCAAAAAAAAGGGACAGTATCAGTGGTTGTCTAGAAAGTCTGATGTGTAGCGAAATTAAATGGGTATGAATGTTCATTATGTAATTCTGTGATTAGATTACTTACATCAAGAAAGCTAACATCAATATGTAGATCAATATCTACATCATCAATGGCTCCATATTCCCTGAAAGGAAATAATTACATTACATTAGAGCTCTTTAAGATACTCCTCAATCCAGGAGTACTTACAACATGGAAGATTTTATAAAGGATTATCTTATCTGTAAAATCAGAATAGTTATAAAATACACATTTACATAGATTAGATCAATATTCCCAGTGGGTGACCGTCTCCTGCACTTAAAAGCTTTTTTCAGAGGATCTTGCTTAAACAGGCTTGCTTTTCCACTGATTCCCCAAAATATCTCTCCATTGCTGCTATGTATTTCTGTCTCACTTATTGCACAGATAAACGAAGAAAAATTAATAGTCGCACGCTACTCCCACTTATGACACAAGAAAACCCTTGATAATTTTCAGAAGTATTTCAGATTAACAGCCAGTAACCTAAGAATAGGCTTCAGATAAACCACTGTAGACAAATACAACATAGCCTAGAGGATGGCATGATATACCTGGGGAATTGCTACATATATTCAAGCATTTGTTTGTCAAAAATAAAGACTGCCCTGTAATGTGCTACAGGCAATAGTTACCTTTTTTATCTGTTATGTGTAGTATTGCAAGATTCAGATTTAACAGGTATTTCATTGCCATCTGCAATCTTACATTTAAACTGCAACTTTTCTGCCTCTTATTTTCTGACTCACTCTGATTGCTCTCCCTCAATGCACTTGAAGACTTCTGAAAAACAGAGCTAGAAAATACATATTCACACACCTAAACAAAAATCTGTTTTCCTTTTCATTTACATTACTTAAGTGGACAATGTTGTAGAAGTACTCTCAAATTTTCGCAGATTAGTTGCCAGCCAATAGGATGTTTTTAACTTTAAAACCCCATTTTTCTGCTTCTTGTCACAGTGACTTCCATGCTTTTCTATTAAACTTGACTAAGTGCAGAGCAGCAGTTAGTGCATAAATCAGTCAATAAGGCAGTTTTGAAACAGTAAAATGTAATTGTTTCCTGCCGAAGTGACCTCTTAGCTGGGGTAGGGCTGAGTTTGCACTGGAAATCGCTTGAGCTCTTCCACAGTTTGATGAAGGGAGCCCCTTCCACCAAAATTCAGCAACCCAGTGGTTCTCTCTGGTCAGGGGAAAGTCAAGTCCACTCTCTAGATCAGGTCTGCCCACACATTGCACACACAGGGCAGGTGAACAGCAGGACAGGACCTCCTGTATTACAGGAGACTTCCCAGCCACCTTTAGTGCTGCTCCAGTGTCACCTCACCCAGAGGTGACCTCCTACAGCTCACTGAAAACCTGGCTTTGAAACAGGGAAGCTCTCCAGATACTGAATGGCTTAGCCACTACCCTACCCATCAGTGGCATCATTTTTGTTCACTTTCCAGGAGATCCAAACATTGTTATGCTATCTGAAGTAATTTTTTATGAATGCAGGCTGGTGTTACTCACAAAACTGAGATTCAAAAGGCTGTAAAAAAGAATAATTTTATAAATAAAATTAAGGAATGTTTAAACTAATGGAATAGAAAGATTAGTCAAGAATGAATAAGATAAAAATTAGTTTTAACTGTGACATTTCCATATTCACTTGAAATCCCTTTGCCTGCACTCCACTACTATCCTAGAAGATGGATTTTAGGCACATGATGCTAAGTCTAGTTTTAATTTCCCAAGCTGACGTGAGGAGGAAATCATGTTTTATTCCAACACCTGCATCTTATGATCTGCTGTCTACAATAGCTTCATCAACACATCTTGAGTTTGAAGCTCCCAGGGGTCCTCTGCCCATAAATGAATAAGCACTGTAAAGAGATCAGCTGGATGGATCACTTTCTCGGGCTTTTGTGGCCAGATTTCTAAGGGCAGTGGTGAAAAGCATGCAGATACAGAAACTTCACTCTTACATGTAAAACTGACTCTGTGACAGGAAAAGGTTACTGAAAGGAGGGTACACTGTCTAGGAAATATCCACTCTCAGTGGATACCCTTGTCGGACAAATTTGTCTCTTCTTAGAGAAGTGGAGCTGCACCAGGAGGATGAAAATGAACACTTAAAGCTGTAGGGTGTATTTCCAAGAATTTGTAAATATTTTCAGCTGCAATAGAGTGGACAAAGCATGAAAGTTTTACACATGCCAAAAGTAGCCACGGGTGCCACTTTCTATAGAGTGAGCTCAAGGGAACCACAGTGTTTCCAGTGAAACAGCTGATTCAATAAACTATATGCATTTAAGTTTCCAAAAGGTTACACATAATGTTTCCATTTTAGGAGCTTGAAGTAATTTCATAGTTATCAGTTTAGTGAATAAACATTTATTCATTTCCTAAACCTATATACAGCTATTTAGATTTCGATTCCCCAGGTTCTTGACGTGTGATAAATTTCCATTTAATTTGAAAAGGTAGAGTACACCCCAGCTGTAGGTATGTTCTCTCTTCTTCTTACTTGTTTTGTAGGACAACTTTGATATTTTCCTTGCAATGCAGGACAGGTCTGTTACATCTTACCTACCTGTTATTTTTATGGAATGATTAAGATTACATTGATGGAAAATGAAGTTATAAAATACCTGATGCTTATTAAAATATATATGTGACATGCCTATGACAGAATCATGCACATTCATATCTGCCCAACAAAAGTAGTGTGTAATTATTCTTAGCAATTCACATCTGACCAAGGTTCTACTGCTTCCCTGTGTAGGATACTTTAGGTCCCCACAATCTAAAAACTTCCCTAATCTCTGATCAAACCCTAGCTTCTTACTGTCTCTCTCATGATGACAATACAGAGTATTTGATCACTCATTCTACCTACAAACAGCTTTTCTGAAGAAGAAAAACTGTTATTGTGTCTTCTCTCTCTCTCTTTTTCTCCTAGACCAGACAAATCCAATTCCTTCAGTCGTTCCCTAGGGAAGGTATTTATTAAATCTCTTATCATTCCTCTCGGCATCCATCCCTCCAGGGCAAAATATAGAATATGACAGAAAAAGAGTTTAACAAGGGTTTAGAGAAATGTTGAATAGTAATTTACAACAAAACACAGCTGCCTGACTAGAACTGCTAAAGACAATGATGTTTTAGAAGAGGGCCGTTCTCAGCACAGCTACTTGCAACCATGCTGAACAACAAAAGAACCCCCAAAAACCCAGCACTGATGCTGGTTTGCAATGCTCCCTCCTTTTGTCACACAACATGCAGAGATGACCAGAAAAGACTTGTGCTTCGGCAGTCAGGGAAGGTCCATAGAGAACTCAAAGTCCAAAACATTCAAGATTCCACAATACAGAAAGGCCAGTGCCATACCTGAGAGATACTGCATTAGGTCCATAGATCTCTCTCACTGCTGTTAAATCAGCTTCCAGCTGTGGGTGCTTGTGAAGTTCTCCATCATAGCTAACCTGTTGGGGAAAGAAAAATATTGGGAGTTCTGTATTTCATTTCTGGCACCCGATTTGGACTATTTACTCTCTGTAAAATACGTTGCATTAAGATTCTTTAATGCCACACTCAGAAAGACAAGTTGAAGCCCCGAGGCCACCTCATCTGCTAAAGCAGTAAGATTTTCAAAGCAGGCACCTCTGCCTTGAAGTGTTTGGAGGGTTCTCTTCCTGTTTGCGGGAAGAGAAGTTGCAAAGGACTCATCCATCTGTCCTATTTTGTCCCAGGGTTTGTTCTGGGACACTTGTGTATTTTAAAAATGTTAAGTAGGGTAAGAACCAGAAGTTCCCAGTCTTGCCATCCTAGTCCAACCACTGCAGCACAAGGGTTTGCTCACTCTTGCTTTGTTGTCACACTCTCATATATACTAGACACAGAAAGGCTTGGGCACAAGAGAAGCGTGAAACTATTCTCCATACCCAGCACCCCAGCATCTAAATTACATTTTTAGCTTACTCACCGGCTACATTCTGCCCACCAGTGCAATAATATCAGATGAAAAAAATAAAATTAAAAGAGCATTTTCCTGTGTTAAGTATTACACCAGAGCAGGTATAAAGAAGTATACATCTAGACACCAACCCCCCCTTTTTTTCAAACTCTACATGAAAAATGGAAAAAGTTATGTTTGTGCTTACACCAAAAAGCAAAACTTGTGAAATAGTTTGGTTGGACTGTATGAAGTCAGAATAATTAATATACTTCTACCTTCTACAAGGTCCAAAATACCTCTTTGGGCATGTAACAATCTATTCATTATCTGTCTATTATTACCTTCTTCTCAAGCAAAATGATCCTGATTGTGTGAACTTAAATCTATGTCTTTAGAGCAATTAGAATGACAGTAATTCCACAGAAGTCAATGAACTGCCTAGATTTGAACAGATTCAGAAATGACCATAGGATTTGGTCTGTAGCTTTGACAAATTCAGAAAGCAAAGCAGCAGAATGCAATTTATCCCTTTAGACCGACACATATAGATAACCTTATACAGGAATCCTGCAGAGAATTCTTGTTATTGCAGAGCCACATCCATATGCAGTACTATTTCTTCCATTTGTACACTCAAATCTATGGGAAACCAGTTCTATGACACTTACAGCTCTGATACTTAGAGATGTGTTTTTCAATTTAATTAAATGTCAGTAGTATTAAAATAATAATCAGATTATCACCTTTTTACGTTTGAAAATCAGCAGAAAGTAATTTGATTGGACTTAAACCTAGAATTCTTTAAGTATGAGGCACAAAATTCATCAGCATGGCATGAACATGTATTTGTCAGAGATATAAATGTTATCCATAACCAGAAGATTATAAAAAAGTATCCTTCCTTGGTTTGGGCAGGCATGTCAGAATAATTTTCCAAGTAGAAGAGCATGGGAAGAAAATTGTTATTGCAATTTTTTTCACTTTAGGTAGGGGGAAACCAATCCTTTTTCCATGCCCATTACTGAAAGAAGAATTCTTTAAAGATGCGTAAATAATTGCTGTCCTGCTTCCAAAGAAAGCACAGCAATCATTTCACAAATCGCAGCAGCGGTGCACTTGCCACCTTTGTTGGTCCTAAACCAGATTTTTAAATCAGTCTTATGTTTCAATAATAGTAAAATACAAAAGGAACATTATGCAGAACACCACACTGCTTAAAATAATGTTTTTTCTAATCTATTTTCTCATGGTAAGAGGCTATGAACTCAAAAAGGAAATAAAACAGTGTTCTGGCAAATTTTAAGACCACAGTATGGTACTTCCCACCCCTGAATTAGTGCCACAGACATATTGATGTACACAGAGGAGGCTGTCAGGGTTTTGTATTTCTGCATTTTCAAGTATGTCTTGTAGCAGAAGCATAAGAGACATGCAGAGAGAGAGCCAAAGGCAGTAGTATTTCTGTTTTCATCTTCTGTTCTTATTTGCAAATGTAGAAGATAGTGATTCAAAGAAAGAATTAGCAGAGTTGCAGAAAAAGTGAATATAAAAGCTAAAAAAATCTGGTAATTTTGCTGTGACTGAAAGGTCTATGTTCAGAAAGTCTCTGTTTTTTATCTGAGACCTTATTCAGATTATTTTACAAAAGGTTGCTTTTTAGAAGGAGATTAAGCGATTTACAAACCTAAATCCCATTGAAAATCAATAGGCCTTAGACTATTGAACCACTTAGCTACTTTAAAGTATTTATCCATTAAATCCTTAGGGAGGATTACAAGCAGGTGCTTAGGAAGTGGATACAAACATTTAATTTACAAGCAAAAGGTTGCATCTTCTTTACACTGCCCATCAAATGCCACTTCCCATCTTCCATGGGCCTTGTTTCATCAGCAGCAGCTCTCCTGCCTTTCCAGCTGCAGCCACTTAGAAATGCTAAGAATTATCCTGACCTCCATCCTTCCCAACTGTACTGCACACAATTGCACTGGCATCTCTCCCCTCTATTTGTTAAAGTCAGTATTTCTGCCCCCTCTCTCTGTGGGCACTTGTCTCACAGGAACGAGCTTGTCTTGTGTGTTCCCCACGCATATGGCCAAATCTTTTGTCTCCCAATACACCTGGTGCTCACTTGACAACTCCTACAATGCCTCTGCTTGAAAACGGGTTGTTCTTTTTGGTCTTTCAACAGACTTTGCTCATTACCTGATTTCCTATTTATTTTCTGAGTCCTCAGTGTTATTTTTTAACTCTAAATATCTTCATTAGATTTTATCTTTTTGACCATGAAATTTTAAATTAGATATGTCCTTTTTTCCTCTTTTTAAATATACTTTCTGTGATGCCTTCTTTTTTCTTTTCTTGTTTTTTTTTCCGTATTTTGTTTATGGATATTTTATAGACAAAACTGTAATAATCAACTGATATTATATTTTTATTGCAGTCTTAATTTTTTTTGCCAGTTACTATTCCTTCAATTAAATGTCCTACCTCATAGTGAAGACAATGCAATATAATCTAGTTTCCATTTTAATATCAGGCACTTAAATTCTAACCAGTCTTGTTTATTACACAGGTCTTTTACACCTTGCAAAATGCTGTACTGCTATCTGTGTTTGTATCTCACAGGCAGTGCTAATATTTATTAATTCATTCAGGCACTGCCAGGCATCCTTCAACAAATGTATCAGCCCTGGTTCAAGAAATAAGCACTCCCAGCTGTTTTCTGCCTTTTCCTTCACCTTGAGGTTACTGCCCTTCCTTCAGAGCTGAAAAATGAAGCAAGTACACACAACTCATCACTACAGGACAAGATCAGAAGCTTTTTCCTCTCAGGCAGACTACAATAAAACATCTCTCTTTGCAGTGAATTATGTGTATGGTCCTCCCCAGCACTCCCCAGCATGGGACTGTAGGAGTCAGCAGCTGAAGGGAGGCAATTCCTGCAGTCGTTTCTAAAGTGAACATGAGTCAATTCCCCATGTTGGCTATTTCAAACAATGAAAATAAATAATTTCAGTTCAAGCTCCAATATAACTTTTAATAGCTTTTCAGGGGCATAGCACTGTTTGTTTGTTTGTGGGGTTTTGTTGGTTTGGTTTTTTTTTAACTGTACAGCACCTCAACATGGATTCTGTGTGCTAGCCCCACCGCACTGTTGGCTCTGCAGGAGAGGAGGCTCAGCGATGTCCTGCTCATCAGCATCCCACGCTCTCTGCACCGACCCACCCTGCTGGCACTGCTGCCGTGCTCCTGCAGCCTTGGCTCTGCACCCAGGGCACGGATGGCTTCAGCCTCAAGGCTGAGGTAAGGGACAACCTTCACAGACAGCGACAGTAATTCACTAAAGTGTTCATTGAAATAAACACTTCTAATAAACAAAAGCGAGGAATGACTCCTTGGGGCAACATTGAAGCTAAAAAACAAGAGAAATCTGAATAAAGAGACTAGCAGCACAAAGCACACTGCAAAAGAAAAAGGCATGAAAAGATTTTATTGCCCAATACACAAGAGAATGTAAGAATTAATTCTGCTGAGGGAACAAGAAGGAAAGACACAGAGCAGTGCAATCATCTAAAATATGCAGCATTTTTCAAGGTGAATTTTACTCTAGAGCTCAGAAAAAGAATGGACTATTGCCTAGACCAAAATTGTTTTGTAATAATGATTTTCACCATAAAAATGCAGTGCTCTTTACTTTAAAAAATGGCAATTCTCCAGAAAGGAAACAGATCTGGATCCAGTCTGACTTCCCATTTGTATTAATAATGGGGTAAAAGCTTTACAGAGTCAGGTTATCTGTTTCCTGGAAGTAAGCAAGTAGCTTCTATTTTCAAGCTGAGGGGTATTTGCTTTTTCCATTTTTATAGCTTTGCAAAAGCAAGCAAAGTGATGTTATTTTGAAAATGTTGCAATTATAACTTTGAACACATTCAATATTTATGCCATAAAATGCTATGTACATACATACACATGCCACTCTACTCAACACTGAAAAAAAACATAAGAAAATAAATATTATAAATGTGTAATGGAGTGAACATAAGAACTCTCAAATATTACTTTCCTGGAACTTGTGCAAAAAATTTCCTGCATTACCTGTCCTCCATAATAAAATTCCTCAGAGTCATTATCTCCTTCAGAGTCTTCTTCAACTGTGCTGCTGTGTCGTGACTCCTTAATGGAAAAGGAAAGTTAACAATGATAGAAACAATATGTTGACCTTGCATGTACAGATCTGAATGTAACTACAGGAATTATGCTTTTATGAATAAGCTCATAGCATCCTTTCTTAAGAGATCTTTTAGTATAATTTTTTCAGAGCACTCATTTTAAGAATAATGAATTATCACATGAAAAAAACACCTAATACAGGGTACATAAAAACACCTTGAATACATGTTGGAGAAATAATACTTGTGTGGTTAGAAACACAGCATGGTATTTTAAAGAACTGGAAAATTCAGCAGACTTTGTGGGGATACTTCACTCTGTGCTTTTGCTAAACAAAGACTAACTTTCTCACCAAGACTGGTTCTGGACATAGATCTTTTGGTGTGTCAGCAATCTACTACAATTTTATTTTACTTTATCCTTATAATTAAATCCTAATAGTTTCAGGAAACAAGTCCAAACATGGAAAATCTTATGTTCCTTCCGTGAAAACCTGACACTCTGCTGCTTAATTATTATTTTTAACAGAAGTTCCATCCTGGTGCTGGGAAAGTTTCAAACTTAATTTTCTGAGTAGCTCTTCTCTGAGACAGTAAAAATTAAGGATTAGAGAGTCCTATGTTTACCTGAGTAAAACCCCCTCCAAATAGGCTGCTTTGTGAATAATGTCAAGTAAACTGATCTGATCCTGGTACTGACTGCAACTCAGCATGAGATAAAATGCTATATTCTGATTCCCACCACTAGAACCTTTACTTATAATTATGTAATTGCTTGAGAGAGTAATTCTTGTTTCCCACAATGCATATGTTATTTCTATGCCCTATGGTGACTAGTAGCCCCTAAAGAACACCTAGTAAAATCATCATTCTTCACTTCAACCTGAACGTAACATATTTAATCCCTTTTTTCTTATTCGTGTTCTACATGGACATACCATAATGGAATAGAAATCAGAAATATGAATCAAAAAAGCAGAAGCTACCCTTAAGTTCCACAGCCATAAATCAGTCAGTATGTATACACACATCACCAATTTCTGTGGTCAGATATTGTAATCCCATTTTTCTACCTCTGCCTCTATATTCCTGTTCTATTCACTGTATGTATACATACAGAGCAAAGGTGTATTTACCCAACCTCATGGCAACTTCTGTCAAGATATGAAAAATAATTTCTGCTTCACTAAAAATAGATAAAATAACTATAGCCTTCTTTGTTTTATAATAAAATTACTTCAGAGGGAAGTATGTTTCAAAACAGAAATCAACTGAACAAAAATCCCACACAGAACTCTCACATTAAAATAGTGACAAGCCCATCATATCCTAACCAAACCTTGAACTGTCTAGCCAACAGAAATCATCAGTATTAACAAATTTTTTTATAAAGGGGTTTTTCTCAGTACTTTTGCATTTAAGTACCTGATTCAACTACAAACAAAACAGAAGCTCAAACTCAATCCCACAGAAGCTATGTTTCAGGCTTTTGAGGAAATGGGTAAATTCTTCCCACACTTGTTTTTCTTATGTTCACAGAGCACTGAATACAATGATAAGGCAGAAGAAACAAAGTATTTTCAGTGCAGCTTTTCACGTCAAATGACATTTCATTCACTAAGAAACCCGATACACATAGCATCCAGGCATGCTTACCTCCCATTTCCAGGCTAAGAAACTCAGCACCCACCCTGACCAAAGGAAGACTTTAGGTGAAGCACCTGAAGTCCTGACAATGCCCAATCCCCCACTTGAGGCAGGAGCCTTTGGGTGCCTTCTTTGAGGCCATGACACGGCCAAGCACCAAGAGTGGGTTTCACCTTTGTGCCTCCTCCTCCTCAGTGAGATTGGTCAGAGAGCTGCGCAAGAGGCACAGGGCAAATGCCACCATGCCTGGAAGACCCTAACACTCAAGACCCTGCTCATGGTGAGAAGAGTCCCACACAGGCCTAGAGTCTGCAGTGGGATTGCTGGGGGATATATGAAGGAGCACTCAGGAGGAAGTAATTGAGATGAGGTCTTATGTGCCAGAGTAGGTTGAAAGGTAATGGAATCAGTGTCTACTTTTCCAGGAGAGCCATATATTTAGGGCCAAAAGAGTCTATAATACTGTTGGACAAAAAATGAAACACTAAAAACATATTTCCTAGGGTAGGAGGAGAATCTCTATCCCAACTAAGTGAATCGCTGATTAAACCATTTATGAAACCCAGAGAAATATGGTAATCTTCTAAAACACGTAAACATGCACAGATTGAATAAGTACATTTTGATAGGAAGTCTATGTTAAACATTCATATTCTATTATTTTCTTTTGTTCCTTAAAATAATTTCTGTTAAAATATGCATACAAGAAATACATACCTCTCCATTCTCCCTCTGTAATTTTGACTTTATGGATAAGCAATAGTTGACATCATTGGTTTTTCTTAATTCTTAAAAAAAAAAGGAAAATAAGGAACATAGTGTGGATAAAAAATGAAATTAGTTTTGCATATGCAGATTTGGAATTCTTAGTTGCAGTAGTATAGCAAATAAGGAACAAAAAGTTACAGATATGAAATGTATCAAAGAGTTTACAATGCAACAATCTAAAATTAGGAAGCCTCTACTTCCCAGAAGACTTTTTTAAAGTGTGAATAGAAACTCAGCTGATCCATCTAGGACTTTTTTTTTCCCAATTAGTGATTTACAATTTAGTGTCATTCATTAATTTAATATAATTTATAAAAGAATGAAAAATCAAACCCCTCAGGAAAACAAAATCTTCCATATAAAAGATAGGTTTTTACTGTATTGTAAATTACAGGCTTAATTTCTTTTCAAAGTAAAGAAATATTTGCAAGTAAAATTTATCACAAACTTCTGATGATAACAGCAAGATTGTGTTTGTGTGCCCCTGAAATAACTTCAGTAAGATTATTCTTGATTCACATCTGTATTAATGAGATAGTGAGTGAAGATCATACTGGTCCCCCAGTAGAATTCAAAATAATTCTCTGTTATGCAAAAAAAGTCAAGAATAATAATAATAATAATAATAATAATAATAATAATAATAATAATAATAATAATAATAATAATAATAATAATAATAATATACAAAGTCAAGTGTTCCCATCTGAAGACCTGCCAGAATTAAGAGTGCTCTGTGCAGTTTATTCTGCAGCCTGAAATAATCAGAGAATTTGTCTACTAGAATCTAAACTGTCTCCATTAAGTGGATTTGTTAATAAACAAATCTTTATTAAATACAATATAAGCGTGTCTGTATGTCTGACAATCATACCCTTTCATGTATCAAGTACTTTTTGAAAATAAGGAAATAATTTATAATGAAAGGGCCCCCAAAATCATTGGGAAAAAACAAATCATTTTTCTATAGTGGAATTTAGTGAAACAGCTAAACCATTTCCTGAAATAATTCACCAGGGGCAGCAGTAGTTACAGACTGTTTCATCCGCAGTGGTGAAGATTTAGTGAAGTTTCAAGCAAGTGATCATGAAAACTCATAATTGGAAAGTATTAAGCATCCCTAGCTGTATTCAAGGGGAATTGCTCTAGCACAGGCTGCAAGACATTAAAAGCAAAAAATACATTCTGCACACAATTGTAGTGATCCCCAGAAGAAATATTTTAATTTCTTCTATTCTGAAATGTTGGAGAATTTACTAAAACAAGCCCAGAGAAAATAGCAAACCGTACAGCTGAACCCTTTAACATCATATCTCCCTCTAAGTTCAGACAACATCCTTGCTTTCCTCCAAAATTATGAATTTGATAAAACTCCGTGGATATAGGATTACCTGTAGCAATTTGGTGGAAAATTACTGGAATTGGCTCTGTTGTAACTAACACATCTTCATCGTTATCAGAACTGGAAACATAAGTGTTATCTACGAAAGAAAAACACTTTGCATGGTGAAGTTCCATTGTGCTTTGTCAGCCCCTTCCAATGTTTCCTATCCCAGATTTTTGTCACAAGGAACCACTTCCCAGGTGCTTAGGGAAGCTGAGCACTACCACCTTCCTGGTGTGTTTGGATTTCATCCCTTGAAATTGTTAACAAAAAGAAAAAATATTATAAGTACAGGAGATTCAGACCCAAACTTTATAAAGCAAAACCATGGAGTGTGATGTCATAGCTTTTGTGAGTCACACCAAGCTCTGCTCTGAACCAACCCACAGGGCTTAGGGTGGCCAGCCTTTCCCAAAGCCAATACTTGTTGTGTTTTTTGCTATGTTTGACCAAAACTCAAAGCTAGATCTGATAAGCAGACTGAAAGCTGCACTGAGAGCAGGGTGTTGACCTGCCAATTATGCCAAATACCTGTGCCTCATTTTGCCTTGCCTAGTCACAACAATGTTATTTGAAGTGTCTTCAAACCTTTCTATCACCTGATTCAGGGAGAAAAGAAATCCCTCCCACTTAACCTAAACATTGGTATGTATGAATATTATAACTATTTCACCAAATTTTCTTTTAAAATGTAGGGATTAGACCAAGGAGTGTGTCTGTTGGGTTTTTTGGTGGGTTTTTTTGGTTTGGTTTCTTTTTTCTCTTTCCAACTTAATGTTTCCTAACAAAAACCAAGAAGCAGCAGGAGTTAATTTTGCATGTACTGCTGAACTGCTTATGAAAGCAATGATACTTTGTTTTCTAATGGTCTGGGCTGAATTGAAACCTATGCTCTAGAGCAGAAAGGCCAACAATTAGGATAATCACAAATAAAGTGACTTACGTATTATAATTTTAAACACTCGTGTCCCACACCAGCAACATGCATGAACTCACACGCAATTTTAGGCATACTGCTGCAGCCTCAAAGCCTTTGAGTGCTCCCAGTGAAATGTTGCAGGTGTTAACATTAACTGGGAGGAAAGTACAATATTATCATCCTTTGTATCACAGCAGTTCTTGGCCACCTTTATCAAGAGGGAGCATGGGGCTGTTCCACGCACGGTGTGCCAGGCTGGGCAGGGCAGCAGCTGCACCCCACACACAGATGGGTTTTCCTGGCTGCCACTTGCAAAACAGCCATTCTGCCACACACACACATCTGCCAGGTCTGACTCTGCCCCACACCTTTGCCTACTCCCTCTCCTGTGCTGTCCAGCAAGGCAATCTGAGGGATCTGGGGCTGGCTCCACACACACAGGCTGTGTGCAGGAAATGCTGCAGGAGGCCAACACCACAGATGCCCAAGCCCTGCACTCCTTGGGGCACAGCAGAACATCAGTCTGGGGCTGCTCAGCTACACACCGGCCACGGGGACGTGTTTTACAGCCATGGCATCGTGTGAACTAAGCGGGGTCCCTTGTGTCAGCATTCATTCCTTCTCCCACTTTTGTCTATTGGCAGCAGGGCCTGTGAGCTACAGCCACAGGACAGCTGCAGCTTGCCCTCTGCAAGAAGCTCTGCCTTGACTCTGTTTGCATTCTCCACCTTGACACCATCACTTCTGTGTCCACCTTGCACATACAACACAAGCACATCTGTTTCCAGTTTTGGGAGTGTAAGTTACTGCTATGGAGTCTAATGAGCTGAGATAACTGAGGCCATCATTTGGCTCTAAATAGACCTAACACCACATACATGCAAAGGAGAGAGGAAATCCTTGTGCTACAGCCTATTGCTGTATAGAAAACTAGGAACAGAGTGTGTTCTGTACAGAACAGACATACATATACGGAAAAAGGATTGCTCAGCTACAGGTTTTATAGATTTAACTACATTTTTATGTCCATTGTCATTCTTTCTTGGCAGCTGGATAATATGACTTTCACTGCCAAGTTGGTTTTGTTCTTTTGCTATTCGGCAGCTATTTGGTTTTTTTTTTCCTTCCATCGATATGATGAGACTTGAAATTAAGACAATGGCTTGATTTGTTTTCTTCAACAACCTGTTTCTAACACTTGTCACCTAGGACTACTTATCCTCTTCACTGGGGGACATAGTGCCTGGACCTAGCAGAGGGATGCAGCAAACTGCGATGGTTCTCTCCATCTCTGCTGCAATCTATTGAGATCTAAAAAGGTGTGTAACCTACAAATCACTGAGATAAAAGACTACAGCAGTTCTACAAGTTTCTCTCAGCCAACACAAATCATTCTGAACATAAATTCATTAGCAAAATGCTCGCTGTTCTGCTGGTTCCCACAGGAGTCATGATACACTCATGTAAGTGGGACTTCAGTCTACTCATGGACATTATATTCTATAACTGCTCCTTAGAAGGATTATTTTCTCCAGTTGTGTCAATGGTACGAGAAAATTGTTACAGTGATACTTTGTTATTACCTGGCTCTAAACTTTTATGTTTTCACAACTCCAGCAATGGATATGTAACTTTCAGACAATACTGTCTCAACACTGTTACTGTTAAGTCCTCAGTCTGCCTTTGTAAGCACATTTTTAGCTTCCACTCTTAAATATGAAACCTTCAAACACCTTCCATTATTGAAAGTTGTCACATCACATTACGGCTTCCATAGGTACAATTTAAAACCCAGCTGCTTCTATTTGATGCTTCAATAAGTACTTCAGCAACAGCTACACACTGTTGTCAGTACCAAAGTGGTGATGCTGCATACATTACAGCAAAGCAGGCTGTGGGAGTGTGTATACTACCCAAGGCTCTTCATTTAGTATCCAAAATTTACTTTTGGTGGTAGCATTTAGCTGAATTACATCACTTGTATCGTGGCCTAATGTCACCTATTTTCATATATTTATTGCACACATTAGCAGTTTATCTGATGATCAACCCTGACAGCCTTGTCTCGGACTTACAAATCTGATCCACTCTTGTATTACACAGTCTTAATCAACACAGGATAAAAGTTTGCTGTAGCTATGCACTAATGGACTTAAACCTTAATCTGTAAAGGTTTATCCTGTGAGAAATTTAATTTAAGAGCACATGCTGCTCTGAACTCTATCACCTTGCAGCAGTACTTGAAGAACACCTTCCAGCTGAGGACATCAGCACAGAGCTTCCCAGACTTGACACCATCACACCCTGACATGTCCCTGAAACCTTCCTTAAGACACATGTCAGAGAAGGAAGACACAGTCAGCAATAACATTAGGTTAGAAATTTAGGACAAAAACAGGTGACAAATAATTGGGCTTACTGAGTCAAAATGAGTGTTTTATGATCAAAGCTGCAAAATGGCAGAAAGTCCTTATTGCTCCCAACACACTGAACATATCATCATCATAAAGCACACATATATCCTGCCAAAGCTTGAGATGTGAATGAAATCAGCTCTTCTAAAGGCCTGAAGGGCTGGATTTTAATCAGTAAACATGTACTGATTTACTCTCTGCTCCAAGCTAACCACAGTGCGAAATGTTCAATTGCTATCTGCCTTTAAAATATAGGGCGTGATGGCACAGAATATTCATCAGGTTTCAGGGACACTAAAGCCACTCAAGCTTGTAGGCTACCAGGACATGCTGCAAATAACACTCAGAAGGAAATTTTGAGGTCTATCAGACAGAAGAGTTGGCCAGGAAATGAGCTCCCATGTGCTGTGCAAGTAACTGCTGCTGGTTCAGTGCTTCAGCTTACCATTTACTTAGAAGTTCCCAGAGGTCAAATTTTGTGATATTTAATGGAAGAAACACATGGTGAAGATTTTTTTCAACTATTTGTCCCTCTGTTCATCGTCAGCTCAATGCAGTGACTGTAAATCCATTTATCACTGGTATGACTGTGCATTTTATGAATCTCAGTTTCTCCCATTTCTAAATGTTGAATAGACTAATAATATTCCCCTCCACAGTTTTTACTGGTAAAAAAATAAATCTAATAGAGGTTTTAGCATTCTTTCACAGAACCCATTTTTTTGGCACCACTGTTGATTTCTTTCACTATCTGCTTCAAACACTGGTGTTTTGATGACACATAATCTGCTGCTTATCAGTGAAGAAGATCAAAGTCACACTTCTTTAGAGTTTCTAAAAGAAACAATACTTCTTTGAGAAACATTTCAGAAAAGCTACCGATAAAGATCAAAAAAGGGCAGAGGGTTTCACATCATTCACGGTACTTACAGTGTTAAATAATCACAGGTGCACAATGTGGTGCAGTCCAATAGTACTACCATAAACCTTTATTTGCATAGCACCTGTCATCCCCACTTCGCTCTTCTGCTTCTGATAGCCTGTGCTGCCTGAAGAACCTGTGCAGTGTCTTTGTGAAGGAAATTGGGGAAATAGGCTCTCTGAAAACTTGCTTTTGTCCTCACCTGCTTCTGTTTCCTATGAATAACACGCCACATCAAGACTGGCCACATGGTTACACAAACACCTTTGCCAGCCCAGCTCAAAGCACTGAGGGGAGGCTGTGCTGAGCAGCTGGGAGCCCCTCTGGGAGCCAGCACTACCACAGAGCTGCTGCACACGAGTGCTTGGCTCCGGCTGACCCCGAGAGGCACAGAGCCTGCAGGCTTAACCTGGAGAGCTCCAGCAGCCTCGCTAACGCCTCCAGCAGAAGCGCTCTGCTGGCCCTGCGCCAGCCTCCTCAGGCTCCTCAAAGATCCAGCTTTATCCAGCACGCCAAAGAGAAGCTGGGCACTTTCTCACTCCTATCCCTGTTGGCACCAGCACCCCAAGCTACAACCTGTGAAGCTGTGTTCTCACCCTGACCCAGATGATAAATGACACCTGAAAAGGAGAAGTGACTGTGAAAATGATCTTAACTAATGGAAAATGATTAGTACAAGATGCACCTGGAAGACATCAACACCCTTTCAGATATTCCCATTTGAATATAGCAAACTGTGGTAACATGTATATATATACATGTGTCATAGGCAAGGATGTTGCACTGTACCTGGGTAGTCCTCAGAGACATGTACTGAATAGGACACACTGTAAAAAAGGAAAAAAAACAACAACAAAATTAGAAACAACAACATTAACTGCTGGCACAACACTTTTTCCTGCTCCTGTATTATTTTATGCTTATTTATAGCTTCCTGACAGTTTCCAGAACAGAAGGTAACATCTATTTTGATGGCTTTTGAAGTGCTCAGCTGAAAATAAAAAACATCATGCCCATTTTGAAAGCTTACTTTGCTAAATTGGCATATCCTGATTTCAGTGTTCTTAAAAGAAGTATCAAGGCTGCATTATATTCCCTTTAGAGTAACACTTCACTTCTGATTCAAAAAAAAAGGTCACTCTTTGAACATCAGAACTAGAGAACTAGTAAAGCCCAGTTTTTCCTCTATCTGGTTTCTGTATTTGACTCAAGACTCAGAAGGAGGCCTTTCTCATTGTTGGACATTTCTGTTAGTTTCACCAAAGGATCTGGATGTCTTGGGCTCCTTCCTTCCATCAAAACTCTGTATTTTACATAGTATCTGTACTTTTTCATCAATTTGTCTTCAAATTAAAATTTGAGAGAGCCACAGTCACACTGAAGAGCAGCTTCACTACGTGGATTCCCTGAACCTGTTTCATCAGAAAACAGCCACTCAAAACCACCATCCTGATTCTGCAGCTCAGTCACATCTGCTTTCCCTATGTTCCAGGGAGATCTTCACTAAAGTCACTACTGAGAGCAGGACAAATAGGCGTGATGGGCTGCTCAGTTATCTAACTACCCACCAAGTCCGTCTGGTTTTAAGTTTAGTGTTCATCTTAATTTTTAGATTAAAAACATTCAACTATGAAGCACACTGAAAGGTTTCTGTTGTATAATTCATATTCTCTCCAATTCTAAATCCTATATACTGTGTCAACTTACACATTTAAATAATATATGGTGTGGGCTCATGTCCGTAGTGAGTTAAGCAAGCAGGATAGTACAGTGCTCTTAAGAAAGTTTGGTATGGATTGCACTTGCTGAAAAATTGTTGAAAATTGGTTCATACAATCTTTCTAAATGACATGAATACAGCTTCCACGTAGACAAGAAACTGAAGCCAGATATGATTTTTTATGTTTCTCTCTCAAGGATTTCCATTAAATGAGTTCCACTTTCACAATCCAGTGACCGTAAGAGGCAATAAATTCCCTCACATTTCCTTCTGCAAGTCAATCTATTAACACACAGCTCTCTCACCTGTTTCTGCACACCATCTATTCTAGAATATTTTATGTATTGTTTGACTGAGACACAAAGATGCCTGTTTCTTCAACAGCTGCAAATGTTCTCATAAATTGAAGCAGAAGGAGCATTTATTACAGCTGACCATGGATTTTGCCACACAACTGCTGATTAAAATCCCATCACTGTAAAATTTCAACATTTTATTACTTCTCTGGTTTAATTATGTTTTAGATATTTTGAATAGGCAGCATCTGTATCCCCTCATCTTGGAGCCTTTTTCGTAAGGACTGGGTTATTTAAATCTAATTAATCTGTCACCATGTATAGTATCACTATTTTAAATAAGGAAATGTTCCAAAATAAGGAAATGTTATATCTCAGTGCAGTCATATATAGAGAATTTTGCTCTATGATAAAGAAAAAAAACCAGAATATCCCCCAAAATTACTAAGAACTTGACTGCATGCTTGTTCTCAGCAAACCCCATTTTTTAGAAACATTTGTAACCATAACTTCTTCCTTCTACTACTGAAAGAGGTACTGAAAGAGCCTTACTTTTTTAGCCTGGCTGCTTGTACACCTCTTTGCTGCCTCCAGAATTTCTGGGTATGGGTTTGTTCCCATATTGAGAACAAGAACAGGGACTGAAGGATTTCCCAACCTCTTGAGTGCAGATACTCAAAATTCAGCTGGGAAAAGACATCAGCAACCTAACCTAACTTTGAAGCAGGATTTGATTTCAAAGCTAACTTCTGCTTGGTCAATGTGTTCATGTGCAGAAGCCTGACGGAACTGAGTTTTCTCTTCCTTTTTCTTCATCATGTGGTTAGCTCTGCCAGCAGCAACTGTGGTGCTGCCAAACGGAAACTAGTAACCAAACAACATACTGTTTGTCTTGTGAGGCGGAATAAATTAAAAGGTTAAGGAAAATGCAAGATAGAAATAGTCTCAGACCTGACTGTTCAAACTTGGGATCTGATCCAGAGCCCAGTGAATCCAGCAACGGGGAGAATAAATCCACTCCACCTCCCCCAGAGAGAGGTGGTAGTGCTTTGCTTCAGCTTGTCAGCTCATGTTAGTTATGTGTGGATCATGGAAGCAAAAAGTGGAAATGAAACTACTGAACAAAACAAAACTTGGATTTTTATCTGAGCTCTCCTCTGTGATTGTCACACACGGTCACCCTTCAGCACATTTTTCTGCTCTCAGGATAAACTGCTTCCTACTGCCTGCACACCTGATTTGGCAGAGAACAAGATATGCCAGGCAAACAAAGGTCTCCCAAGGGTTCCTGTCCTCCAGCCACCCAAGCATTTTCCCACTGACTTTAACAAGATTTATAGCCAAGCCACAAACACACGACCGTGATGACTTACAGCACCTTAAACAGCACAGACTTCAGTGAAGATGCAGATGTTCAACACCTCCCAGCGTCAAATCCCCCCAGATCCAAAGAAAGCCTTTCTTGAAGCAGCTTTTTCATTTAAGAACTCAGAAATGCAACTGGAATTAATTTAGGCCTGGCCCTCACATAGAAGTACAACATGATTATTCCAGTGAGGGAAATGATTTTTCCTTCTGGCAATGCAGCTCCTCAGCACACCCTTATTGCAGTTACTAAATACAGCTTACAGCAGTATAATTTATTCCCGTTCCCATAAACACGTTCACCATTGCTCGTTCAGTTATATTGCTTTAGCTACAGGAACAGTTAAACTCCTGGGTGTAAACAAAGCCTCCATGATGGTGCTGTTTCTGTTTTACTCTGACCCTCTACAGAAGACGTCCTGCAATACATGTATTTCTGAACCCTTAAGCTTAGAACAAGCTTCATACTCGAAATGGCCTAGTAATTTTTTTTTTTTTATTTAACAAATAGTAAAGTACTACATGAGAAATTAGTGGGAACTGTCATCTTTCATGTTTTTAATGTAAGCTTCTCATTGCTTGAAATAATATTAACATCGACAGCCTTGGCTTAGTAACAATTTTACTCACAGGGGTCTCATTGCAAGAATCTTCCAATGTGTTTTAACCATATCTATTTCTTCTACGGAAAAATTATTATGCAAGAGTTCATCTCCATTGGAGAACTAATTCATCAACCAGATGGGTATGCACCATGTAATTGCTATTTTTTAAATTAATCTTTCCCAACTGAATACAAAATAAGCAGATTCATCTTCATCTGACATTACTACAATTTCTCAAAGCTAGTTAAAAAGGAGTAGAAAGTCTTAACTGATTATACTACCAGGCAAAATGTTACCCCAAAACTGCATCTCCAGGGCAAAGGAAAATACTCATGAGAACTGAAAAAGACAGCAAAGCAAAAGTTACTGCAGCAAAGCACATTCATAAAAAGGAAACCAACCAGCTTCACCTCCCTATATCCATCTGTAAGATTGCTTCCTGAGCCTTGAACTGCAGTTTTACCCATCATGATATGAATCCCATAATCAGATACACATCCTAAAGCCATAACAGTGATGCTGTCTCTGGGATGCAGCTTCCCGTCAGTTTCGGGTTATCTCAGCTCCATGCTACCCATTGTTTCTCTCTAAGAAAGAAATCCTTTAAGCTGAACTTCCAGCTGTTTTGCACAGCAGGAATAGTGTGAAGCATCTGGTGCAAGTCTAAGATTTATGCCTATGGAGTAGTTATGACAATTGAACCAGCTCTGTCCCATGGCAACAACTGACTTACTGCCTTATTAAGTGTGGAAATTGTGATCTAGTTTCTATTCCAGTTTTAGTCATCTCTATTAGAGCCAGATCTCTATGTCCTAATGTTGTTTTTTGCAAACTTGATGAAGAAAGAAAACAAGATTTTTTTTCATGTGGAATCTGATGGTAATGCCAATCTATAACAAAATACAAAAGAAAGAGTAAATAGGACTTAACCATAATACATCCAAAGCTACAGAATTCAGAAGAGATTTTGTTTATGATGCATCAAGGTCTCAGATCTAGCTCATCAATGATGTAATGCAATCAGCGCAAAATTTTATACCTAAAGAAGGATACTAAAACTCAGCAAAGCAAGCTATGGATAAACTTGAAATATGCAATGCTGCTGTGGTATTGATTATACGCCAGGGTCAGCTTTTGAACAAGTTGGTGAAATAAAAAAATATGATGGAAACTTTGATACAAAAAGAAAAAATAAATTATGCTGGTGACAGCTTTGAGCCAAAGGACCTCTTTAACGATCTACATAATATTTTTAAAAGTACAACATCATATACACATCATGCTTTTACTCTTTTCTAGGCGAAACTGTAGAAAGGAATAAGATCCAGCTGAGAAGATGCAAGTGGGATTGTAGTCTTTCACTGCTTACTAGCTATAAACTGACAACATTCTTACATTTTTAGTATCTGCACACAACATGCCACAGCAGATCAACATTTCATGAATGTTCAGTAAGACCAGCATTTGATCCTGAAACCAGACCATTCATATTGCTTTACTTCCGACCAGCCTTTCACCATGAACACAAGCCACTCTCAACACTCTATTCTGAGATCCACTTTGAAATCTTATAACCTGACAATAAATCACATTACAAATACAGGGTAGAAATTATGATTTTCAGAAGACAAACTGTGGGATTGCACCCAAACAAAACTTTCAAATTGCATTTCTGAAATAAACGACCTTTGAAGAAGTGCCTTGAGAACTGGTAGATGAAGGCATTAAGGAATTGACCAGATGAAAATCTAGATACACTATTTACACAAAAAACTAGATTAGTTAAAAGAAAAAAAAAACCTTTTTTTTTGTAACTGACCTCACGTGAATTAGACTATGTGAAGAGAAGTAAAATTCAAAACTAGTGTTTAAACACACTGCAAAAGACACCAGTGTCAAGTCTTTCTTCCAATTTGTATGTAGATTACATGCATGCAAATAACAGCAGAAGAGACAGAAGCACCAATTTTCTATGGCAAAAAAGTATCTCCTGTTTGATGGACACCACCAAATGGTTGGAGACAACCATTTCATTTTATGTTGAAAACAGAACGAACAAAATAACTAACAACAACTGATAAATAAGCAAAAAATACTACAGCTGTGACAAAGAAACTTAATGAAATCTCTCCATGTGGTGTGTTCAACTGCCACAAGTATGAGTGAATGATAAATGTTAGGTTTTTCAATAGATTATGAACAAGTAAATTAGCAAGATACTCCATCACTTGGTATGTATGAGTGCTGTGCTGAGAAACACTTCATTACATTTCAGTGGAGCTCTTAAAAAAACAATAGAAAAATAATCTTGATTTCCACTCTGGAGCTTTTAAAAGATTGTATCTCACTCAGCACACATCAGCTGAGGAAGTGGTCTACTGAAGCTCATATTCAAAAGCAGAACCCTGGCAGCATTCTGCATTTTCTTACCTGGCAGATTTTGTAAGCAACACTTGCTGGCATTCACTTTTGTCTCCAGAAAAAAAAATATGGAGACTTTTAGAATGCGTTTATAAATGTACATTTACAATTATATAACACAAGTTTTGTTCTGCTTCTTCATTAAGAGAGTGATTAGGCATTGGAACAGACTTCCCAGGCAAATGTTGGAATCATCAACCATCCTTGGAAGTATTCAAAAGGTGTACGGATATGGCACTTGGGGATATGGTTTACTGGTGAACATGGTGGTAATGTGTTAAGAGTTGAGCTTTATGATTTTAGAGGCCTTTTCAAACCTCAGCTGTGCTATTATTCTGTTACATATCCCAGAATCACAGCAGGGGTCAGACCAGAGGCGACCACAGTGGGTCATCTGGTCCAACCTCCCTGGCCAAGCAGGACCACCCCAAAGTAAATGGCACAGGACTGTGTCCAAATGGTCCTTGAACATCTCCTTTATAGGAGACTACATAGCCTCTCTGAGCAACCTGTTCCAGTGCCTGGTCACCATCACAGAAAAGAAGACCTTTCACATGTTCAAGTGGAATTTCCTGTGCATCAGTTCCTGCCCCGTTGTCTCTTGTCCTTTGGCAGAGCCCGGTCCCTGCTCTGACCCCTCCCTGCAGACACTGACAGACACTGATGGGGTCCCCTCTCAGTTGCCTCTTCTCAAGGCTGAACAGGCCCAGCTCCCACAGCCTGTCCTTATAACAGAGATACTCCAGTCCCTTTGTCATCTTCCACTGGACCTGCCCCAGGAATTCCATGTCTCTCTTGTCCTGAAGACCATAGAACTCGGCACAGCTCTCCAGATGTGCTTCACCAGGGCTGAGAAGAGGGGCAGAATCACCTCCCTAATCTGCTGACAGTGTTTTTCCTAATGCACCCTAGGTTACCATTGTCATTTTTGGCTACAAGAAGACACTACTGTCTTGTCTCATGAACACCAGGCCCCCAGGTCCTTCTCCACAGGAGACGAGGCTGACCAGCAGGTCAGCCCTGAGCCTGTACTGATACTGGGTTATTCCTCCCCCAGGTGCAGGACCCTGCATTTGTCTCTGCTGAATTTTGGATTGTTCTTCTCTGCCTACCTCTCCAACCTGTTGAGATCCCTCTGAAGGGCTGCAGAGCTCTCTGGGGTATCAGCCACTTCTCCCAGCTTTGTGTCATCAGCAAACTCCCTGGGGAGGCATCTACTCCTCCTCCAAGCCCCTGATGACATTAAACACTACTGGGCCCTGTACTGACCCCTGGAGTACACACTGGTGACAAGATACTGTGACACTGATCACAACCCTCTGGGATCAGCTGTTCAGGCAGCTCTCAATCAGCCTCACTGTTCTCCCATCCAGTCCACACTCCCTGAGCTTGCCATGAAGGTATTGGGAGAGACAGTGGCCAAAGCCTTTCTAAAGTTGAGGGAAACAATAAAAAAAGTTCACAAAACTTAGTGAATCAATGAATACTCTTAGGCAGTACAAATCAGTGTGTGCTGCACTCCACTCACTCACGATGCCCTTACAATACACTCTCAGTAATGTGACAAAACCATAAACAGCACTAAGTAAATATTTCAGTTGCATAAAACACTAACTACAAAGTGACGTGTATCTCCAAACACACTGACAGACAAACAGTGTTAGAATCATGACAGTTAGAAATATACAAGAGAGCCTATCTCATAACGTGCTTCTGGAAATAAAAATTTGCAGAAGTTTTTTTTTAAATACAAATAATTATACAGGTTTTTGCTCTTTCACATGGGGAAATAGCTACCAAAGTGCAGGACTTCCACCTTTTTTTAAAGCAGTGACTTTAAAACTAATTCCATTAAATAGACTAATGATTAGCGAAAACCAACTTTATATTCTGGGAGAAAGCACCAGAAGCCACAAATGAGACAAAAATTAAAAGGAGGTGGACTTGGGTTTTCATGCATATATTTGCACAGCTATGAAAAAAGTGACTGTCAGTCAAGCACAGCAAGAATAATCTCACAATATTAAAGATTGGTTTATTTTCTTTTACAGAATTTAGAACTTGAACTAAATCCCACTGAAGTCCAAGGGAGACTATAGTACTTGTCAAAGAAGATTACAGGCAAGTTGCACAGAAAATAAAAGACTTCTGGTCCCCTACCACACTTCTGTAATTTTCTAGAAACAAGTACCTCCTTGCTTTACTAAAAATTTCAGTATGTACTCCAAAGGATGCAAATCTTTTTGAGCACTTTTTTCCTTTTTTATTTTTTCCTTAATATTTGCATATTGCTACACAACTGGACTGCCAACTATTTCACATCCATACCATTTTCTAGATTCTTTATTGAAACAATCTTCATGGATTTCTAAACACCTTTTGAAGTACCCTTTAAAATGTTTTGAATGTACATGTCTGCATCTCAGCAAATTTTTTTACAGATGTTCAGGCCACTTTAGATCTCCTGAAACACCTCAGTTCAGTGAGTTTCTGTATTCCTTGTGATCCAACAGCTGATGACCCAGCATTAGTCACAGCTATTTTTTGCTGCTAGATGTAGACAGATATCCATAAAGAATTGAAATTTGTGCACAAACCCCTTTCACCACACATTGTAACTCCCCATGATGCACCAGCAATTATACAGAAAAGAATAACAAGTGATTCTGAGTAATCTTTTCCTCTGGATGATGGAGAATATGCGTGTGTGGTGACATATGAAAAGTCCCAGGCACATCTACTGATGACAGATCAGAACTACTCCAAAGAGAGATGAGCAGTGTCAGTGAGTCAAAATTATTATAGTTTGCATTTGTCACTAAGAATAATTGAGCTAGTGGTCTTCTCATGAAACTGAATTGCACCTGAATCAAATGGGGAATGTTACTCACAAAGCCCTGCTGGATTTAGCATGTCATTCAAATAAAGGGGGCACAGAAAACTGCAGCTTCAACATTCTCCTTTAGCAAAGCCTCCGATGAAGAGGGCATAAAATCTTCTAGTAACTACATCAAAGTCTACATGATTGATCATTACTTTAGCAAACATGAGGGGACTTTCAAAAGTAAAATTAACAAATCAGGAACATTTGGGAGGGGGGGAGAAAAGTATGTGCTGTGTGTCATTCTGGAAGGAGTTACATTCAAGTATGTTGCTCTGGTTTTTTAAGTTTTTCTAAGCATTCTGATGTTTGCATTCTTGTAACGAACTTTCTCACGTACTTTATGTAAATAACTTATTGTTTTGCATTCTTTTATGGAGCAGGAGAAATTTGATGGTCTGTTAGTTTGTCCAGTGTCATTGGAGAGGTGGCACCGTCATCCTCCAATCCACTGTCACTTTCAGAAATCTATAAATGTTGGAGTCCAAAATTAAATGCTCTTATTTTTACCTTCAAGAGTCCTGTGTCTGCGTTGTGTTGTTTCATGTCCTACAGTGACACAAGTATGTCTACATGTGCAAAACCAGGCTCCCCACAATCAGACTGTACCAGAATCTGACCATTTCACTGACAACTACTAAAGCCTCCTGTTTGTCAAGTTGCCCTGTTTGACCAGGTGCAGCTCCCTCCTCCCAACATGGGCACATTTTGTACTTCCGGTCTGTATTCTTTCTCTCTGCTGATCCTGTGGGTTTGAATTCTCCCTGCGTATTCCCCATTAGCTCTTCATCCAATTTCAGTCTTCCTCAGGAAACAGAGCACTAAAAACACCTCAGGACAGTAAATTCTTGGCCCAGCTCAGCAGCAGCCAGAGCATCACATAGCATCATGTGCCTTTGACCACCTTATTTACGTCATGGGGTCCATTTTCTTCCACCATGTGCTTTCCAGAGGTTGATTTTATTTTAGTTTGGGTTTTTGGGGGGTTTCAGGGTTTTTTTTGCTGCCGTTCATGGTTTTGTGGGTGGTTTTTTGGGAGTGGTTTTTGAGAAGAAAGTTTTTTTCTCTTTTGAGCTTCCACGTTTTAATTTTAGAGCCCTGTGTCAGAAGACACTGTGATATGCTCTTTTTGAAGCCATTTAAGAGTTATTTTAAAGCCATAAGGGCTTAATCCACATTGTTCCTACTAGAAACCTGTTTTGAGGGTCCTATGGCTGTAATTCAAATAATCACATTTTCAATTCAGATCAGTTGAAGAGTAACACCCTGTCCGGCCCCTGTACAAAGCCTTTGTGTTGTTGTTTTTCAAAACTAAAATAAAAGGACACAAAAACGAAATGACCACAAACCCAAAGCACAAGGCAAACAACAAACTGAACAGGTTACAGCTATCCAAGAAGACAGAATCTTGACATAAGAAATTTTACCTGATAATTTTATATTTTCAGCATCTTAGCAGTAATGAAAACCAAAAATTAAGCCCACATAAAAATCCCTGGAGATATTCACTGTTTAACTTCATTATATCCCTGACAAGCAGAAGGGCTCCTTTCCTTTGCATGCAGTGCTCAGAAAAGGAGGAAAGTCTAAGGCATTGTTCTTTGAACACTCTACACATTCATTAATTAGTTGGCATTTTGCTCGTTTATCTAATGAAGTGTGCAGTAGGCACTGCTTGCAGGGAAAAAGTAACAAATTTACATACTCTTTCTTACCCATTCTTTGATATATCTCACAGAACTCAAACTTTTCCCCTTCCCCCTAAAGTCAGCCCTGAATACTTAGTACAGCTGAAATACTGTATTTATGAACTAAAATTATTCTTTTCTCTATTTTCCATACTTTCAGGTTCCATTATCATTAGCACAAATTTAATATTTAACTTCCAAACATATTACTTGAATGTCAAACTATTGCTTTTAAAACCATTCTAAACCAAAAGTGCACACATTCAACGTGACAAAATCCAACAGAGCAAGATTTTTAATACATGTTACCTGTGGAATTGTCCATAGTAATTCATTTATGCCAATATAATCCATTCACATAATTCAGGACCACTGGCATACCCACAGCCAGTTATTTATCTGTTGCTTACAGTTACACAGAGTCCCATCTTCAGATCATTAAGGTGAAGTCCGGCACCTCTGAAAATGACTAGATTGTGGTACAGCACTGACCCATATCCTGCACACATTTAAATCCAAGGCAACAGCTGCTGCTCCTGCTCACAGATGCAAGGACTGCTTACAAACTTGAAGCGTTGGCTCATCCTCCTGTCCCATTACACTAACATGGTCAAAACCTTTCTGTTTTCTGTGGTTAGAGACACAAAAGGATGGGCTACAAGGCTGGGGCAATGCCAATGGAGTTTGTCTCCTCTGCCCAAAACACCCAAGAATTACAGGGATGAAAGGTGCGACATGAAAAGCAGAGTAGGCCATTCCTCACACTTGGAGCCTCACTGGGATACCTATCTCTGCCACTACACCATGGTTGTGGAAGAGCATGCTCTCACAAACAGCAAATAAAATGAAAATTCAGTAGGAGATTATAAGAAAACATTTTTTTTTACTTCTTTCTTTTCAGGTATGAGGGTTTCAGTCTGAGGGCACAGATACACTTCTAACACAATATTCTATCCTGGTGTCCTTAAAATTAGAAAGATGTCAGTAAATTGAGGGGAATACAGCCATCATCAAGAAACAACCACAAATCTGGAAGAACGGACAGTGATCAAAAATATTTATGTGGGTCCAGACAGCCAGGTGTACAGAGTGTGGCAAATAACTGAGCAAGCATGGTAGGAAATGTGATGACTGCTGCAGCACCTTCTGCAGTATGCCAGTATGAAGATGGGTGTAATTTTTATACAACGGCCCAGGGAAAAATGGCAAGCCATATCCATGTGAAATTAGGGGAGAAGGTATAACTTGACTGAGTATCAGAAATGGAGAACCCCATTAAACTTTGGGTTAGTCTTCCAGGGAATGGGTAGAGGGAAAATCACATAACCATTTAAAGCCAGGATGGAGATGGAGTTTAAGTAAAATTAATGGAAAAATTTTGCAATGGCAAGGTTACTAACAACGGTGTTTCCTTTGCTAATTTCCATGAGTAAAATGTTGATGATCAAAACGTTACCTCCCTTTCTCGCTAGTAGCTCAGAGAGCAAAGTTGTAGGTTGAACACGACATTGACAACTCTCAATGTGACTCAGGGAAAAAATTCAAAGTATAACCCAGTACTATATTTCAATAGGGTGCCGAATAACAGCAGCAGGGAATTTCAGTTCAAGAGCTTTTTATACATTTGAAGTGGCAGCATTGGCGAGGATCTGAAACACTTCTTCCACCTTCTCACAAATTTTAGCTAATCCTGAATATCACACAATCTGTTTCTTCTTCCTGACAGCAATAGGAAGCATACTGAACTTTTTTCTTTTTTAATGTAGCTATATTTAGTAGCAGCTCATCTAATAAAGAACAATTTTAAATATATGGGCTGTTCTTGAGCCAAAGAATGCTTCAAGATGCATGACTGTTCATAGAATATTAATTTTACACTATATCCAAACACACCATTTTTTAATATTGCCTGGCAGACATTCCTACAGAAAATGCTAAGCAAACTATAGAACAAAAAACAACAGGTAACACTGGCACCCTACCCAAACATGTAGTTAAGATTTTAAATACCATTTTAATTTGTAAAGATAAAATTAAAAAAACTCTCTACCAGTCTTAATTAGATCCCTGCCTTCTCAAAAAACTAATTACATGCCAGAGGAAGCACTGGTTTAGGAAGCCCCTGTATTCTTGCAAAGGCAGAGCTAGTTCTATTCCCAGCTGTGTCTTGTTGTATGCCTCCCAGCAAGAAAAAATGCACACTTTCTCAAAAAGCGATCTGTAACTACAAAGCCTTATAGTCATTGATTTACCTTTCATGTGTGCTGAACCACTACACTTCCAAGAGAAATCAGCAGGAACCATCAGCAGTTTTGAAAAAAGGGGCTTAGAGTCCAGATTTTAAAAATAATTGGTCAACAATAATTGTGCAGAAAAGGCAGTTAGAAAACTAAACTTCATATTCCCTTGAAAATACCATCAGTACATACCCACCATTTTAGATAATGCAATGTACTCACTAAGGTACAAAAATTTCCATTCTGTTGCAGATTTCAGAAGAAATTTAGGTATCTGAAAAGGGATATGGCTACCTAAGCACCTTTTATGAGGCCAGCATTTAAATACCTTTGAGAAAATGGCAAAACAGGACTCATGCTAAGGTATTTAAAATTTGTACATGCTTTTTAAAACACACAATGAAGTCCTGGTCCCATGAAACTTCATAGGCAAAACTCCCAGGAAAAAAGTGAAGGTTTATCCTTCTGTCTGCTTCTTCATGAGCAAATTTGCAATTTAAAATTGTCAAATATGATGCTCTCCCTTAATCTCTTCCTTACTCTTTGCTCTAGTTAGCATGTTCACCCACCAAAATTATCACCAAAGCATGAAAAGCATCCAGAAGATGAGAAACAACCTGCAAAATGTAAGTTTTGCAATCAGGCATTCTATTATTAATGTTTCTAGTAAGTTTAGAGAATGAAAGCAAACACAGCCAGAAAATGTCAGTCTTCTACTAATGTGAGATTAAGACCAGTAAGCCTTTCACTAATACAGAGCTCTTAATCTGAAGATCTCCTCAGAGCCTTTAATAAAGACAGAGCTATGAAGACTTAATGTAAAGAAAAATTAGATGGCTTGAAGAGAACAAAACCAATTAACCAACAGAATGAAAGAAGAAAGGATCAGACACCGAAGATGGATGTCTCACTGACACCACACACACTGCTCAGCTAGCAGTGGCCCAGACTCCACAGAAAGCATCAGTGGAAACAGTAATGCAGCTTTAAGTGCTCGTCATCCTGTTTTTACTGAGGCCATTGTACAGAGAACCCCAAATATAGAGATTAAAAAAATCTGATTCAGACACGTACATCTTAAAATCTGGGTCAGTTTTACCAAGATACAGAGTGTCATCTCAGGCACGTCAGGACACACAAAACATACAAACACCCAAATGCAAGTAGTTGAAAGTAGGAAGAGCCCAAATAACATAAGTATCAGCACATGTGAAGGCTGTTTTTCAAATCTGAGGCTTGGGGTCCTGAGGAAAGAGAATTCACATGAAAAAACCTCCAGGTAATACTGGCACAAGTATTGTTAATATAGTGTCAAGTATACTGGCACCTGTGGGTGGGTACACCACATTTTCATCTCCAATGAATTCCCCTGGAAAACTGACAAGCAGACATGCATGGGTCAAAACTGCTCACCTGCTTACAGGACTGTTTATTACAGAGGCACTGGTGATGTGAGTCACGCGAGCCCCTGATCAATAAACTCCCTCCTCTCTCCTACAGCCCCCTCAGGTGCTAGAAGGTTACTGTGGGGGCTGTTCCTTCCAGAACAGAAAATCAGGAACTCAGTGGCAGAGTGATTATAGTTCACTCCATTTTGAAAGGTCACTCACTTTCCATCATCCGATAGTGTCATTAAGCCCAAAAGAAGTGGTGTAACCATTTGAAATTATTGCCTGTGGTGAAATGGAACAGAGTAAAGCAGTACCACTTATTTGCACCAGCAAAATTAAAAGGAAAAATAGCAGCCTTCTTTCACAAAAGAACATGAGTAACAAAGGGCCTGAAAAATTTAGCAAGATTTTACTATTAAACAAAATACTTACGGTGATATATTAAGCCACAGGAACTATTACTGTAGGAGGGCCATGACGTATTAACTAAAACACATTTGAAAACCTTCATCCTATTCTTAAATTATGCTAGACTGTGTGTGACCTGGCCTCATGAAGATCCAGCCACCTCCTGGGGCAATGCAGTGCTCTCAGCTCCTACTGAGAAGGCTGTGGGAGCATAAAGTTATTTAGCACCTTCCAGGGTAAGATCCTCAGTGCTCAAAGGAAAAGTCAAACAAAATTTAGCCTAAATTACTCAATCAGATCAAAAAGCTTTATTTAACAACATTCAATAACAATGGAGTTAGTAGTAAATGCAAATAAATTTCAAGGTTTACAAAAAAACCCCAAAAACCCAAACTACAACCACCACCACACAAACCCCTGACTATTTCACCCCGAGTTACTCAGATTCAAAACTCTGAGCCAAAGGGAACAGAAATAAACTTTTCCTCCTCCCCTCCTCCTCCCAACTTCAGTAGCTGGTGGACCACCAGAGGACACAGCTCTTGTTCTTGCTCTCAGCTGCATTCTCTCTGGGCCTCTGCCCTTGGGGAAACACTATCAAACGTGTTGGGACACCACTGTCAAAGGTGTTGGGACAACACCTCGATGGGAAAGCCACGGCTGCCCTGTGGGGTGGTGGGGCTGCCATCTCTGGGGAGATGTAGGGTGCACATGGATGTGGCACATGGGATGTGGTCTGGCTGTAAGCTTCTCAGCGCTGTGTTGTTGGCTGGTCTTGATACTGGAGGTGTTTTCCTTGATGGTTCTGTTTTCTGAGTGGGAAACAAATACTCAGCAATGACACTGAATCGTGTAAGCTCCACAGACAGTCTGTGATAGATTACAAAAGATCTCTTCTACAAGATAGAAACCATCCTTCCTCACAGCACATTCTTCAATGACCCCAAAACTATTGTTATCCACAGGGTACCAGTCTTTCACATTGATAGTCTCCTGCCAAACACAGATACTTTCAATGCCAGTAGGTGATTTACTACCCATTTCCCAATAGGTAGGTTGACTGACTTTTTGCTACAGTTTTTGAAGTCATCAGACACCCAACCAGAACGTTACATCTACCACTTGCCTACTTCAGCTAGGTGTATCCACCCATGAGTACATTATGCAATGAAAATCCACATAATGCAGACAATACATCTTTGCTCCTCCACATGCTGCAAAACCCTGCCACTTCCATTTTTCTGAAGAATGAAAAGGCTCACAAAGAAGCAACTGCATTTTCAATAAAATAAAGACTTTGAGCTTTACCTTTGGAACACTCCCTGTACATTTTTACCAAACTTCCACTAAACATCAGGTCATGGCAGCTGATCATGCAACTGCCACTACTTCTCAGAGCAAGGGGATATTACTGTCCTCACATTTGCTAAACTGCAAAGAGAGCCAAATGTGTACTAACCAGTTTGATTTTTTAAAAGATTGAAATTTTACTAACGTTATGTCTGTAAATAGCATAAGAGACAATGGGAACAATTCCACTGGGAGAAGAGGTATAGCTATACCTCTCTTGCAATTGGGACAATGCAATCACACAAAACTTTACTGAATATGAGCACACTTCCCCAGCCACCATCCCAACGTTGCCAAATGCTCTGCAGCAGCAGCAAAGCCAATGCAGAGCTCACAGATCTAGCAATGCTATAGAAAACTGGTAAGCAAAACTGAAAGAAAAAGATCATACAGAGTGACTATGTGACTTTAATCTAAAGAAAAACAAATCCTTTGCTTTATAGAATTACTTCCATTTATTTTGTAAACATTCTTTGCAACACAGATCACACTGAAATTTGAGAAAGAAAATTGCTCTTGTTTGATATACTTCACTAATGAATCCAGGCTTTAATGAGAAATTACGGTAATTCAAATTCAATCTTTCAAACAATTTGTTGTTCCTCCCCTTCTGTGAATTCACCATGTTATTCTAACCTAATGAACATCAGCATAATCTTTCTAATATCAAAACCACTTGCCTCTGAAAATTATAATTAGAAAGAAATGAAATTACTGGGAAATAACTGCATTTCATTTGTTTGATTTGTTTTAAAAATAAAAAGCAGATCCTGCAAGACACTACATCTACTACTAAGTATAGAATGAAGCTAATTTAATTTGATGTACTATTTTTACTTTATTAGATCAGAAGAGAAACAAAAATGCAGCATACTGTAAATGTGCCTAATAAAGTAAGCAAACATAGGCAACAACTACTCTCACAATGCATTTCCACTGAGCTGTATTTGTTCTCATCAAAGTATTTGTGCAAGCAGAAACTACAGTCTAAACCTAAATCTGAATATGAAAAAAAGGGTACAGCTGATTCAGGCAACTGGATGTCTAGGCATATGAAGTATTTAACAGGACTCCATTCTTCTCTTCAGGGTCATGCAATCCCTACAGTGACCCCAGAAAAACAGAATTCTAAGGCAAAAGTTGTTTTGTCTCTCTATTTGCACCTCTTCTTTCAAATCCACAGAGACAAATTAACCTCCTTTCTTAAAGACAGAACTGAGAACACCCTGATGGCCCCTCTTCTGTAACAGGAGGGCAAGGAGAGGGTATGCTTTAACCCAGAGAACATGTGAGACTGAAAAGACATGGAGAGTAATACGAACTGGGAACGCCTAGCAATTACATTTCTAAATAGAGCTCTTCCTAAACCCAATGGGAGCCCTGACATCCATTTCCACAGGGAAGAACTGCTTCCATGTGGTTACAAAGCTGCACAGAGGATCAGGCAAGGGGATGTCTCAGTAAGTGAAAAGAAATGCAAGCGAGCTGTTTCCCCTACAATCCATTAAGAGATCTAGCCAAAGAAGAAGAAAATTTTTAAAAAAAAAGGAGGAAAAAAATTCAGTTTGCACTCAAATCACAATTTAAATACACTAACGCAAGGGTTCAAGGAGTTCAGTTCTGCCTAGGAAAAAATGAAAGTTATTAATAGAAGTTATTATAAAAGTTATTAATAGACTGACAAAAACATATGGAAACAGCCTAATGAGTCAGTATAACTCGGCAGCTGAGGGAAATCTCCACAGCTTTCATACACCATGGACGCCTATGACAAGATCTAGAGCTGAAGCCACTGGTGGCAACAAGCAGCTCCCTGGGGGAGCTCTGAACAGAGGTACTGGAAATGGGCTCAGGCTGCTGGCCAGTCGAGTGACCATGTCCATTCACAGCGACACCAGTCAGGGAAGGCAGGCCAGCAGCCTGCTCTGACCAGGGCAGTCCCAGGGCAGCCACAGCTGAGCCAGGGCTTGCTGGCTCCATGGCTGGGGGCTGACACCCAGCACCAGGGGTCACTCGGAGGTGTTTCCTGCAGCATCTTCCAAACTGCAAGGTTACTGCCAGGGCAGGGGACACTTCACCAGGCTCCTGGGAAATGCACTTGGGAACTCCTGAACTCCTGCAATGGTAAGGACCAAAGGAAGGCAACAAAACATCAACAGGGCAATAGCAACAAGCATGGGGAAACAGAGGGACAAGGGAATAAAAGAGGGTGGCCCTGTGCCACCAGAACTGTTGTTTTCCTGCCCTGCACTGGGTAAGCATGAGCAGCAAGCTTCTCATGAACAGCAAGCTGGCCTGGCTGGTGAGCAGGATGGGGGGCAGTCATACAGAGATGTAGACCTGCACCAATGCCTATTGGGAATACATGCCCAACCCCACTATCTGCTGGACTTAGTGACACCAAGCTGTGTCAGCCTCACCTTTGGCAGGCTACCACCATTGACAGCTACTAGCAGACACAGTAGATTTACACAAGTAAGTGTCAACTCCTTATGTGATACCCAAAAAAGAACTATATAGCCACCAAAGCATGGTTAAGGATATCCTAACTATAATCCTCACAGCTCACATAGCTCACAAACTTCCAAAAATCTGTTATCATGGTGAGTTAGCACCGGCTGGATGCCAGGTACCCACCAACACCTCTCCATCGCTCCCCTCCACAAGAGAGGAGAGAAAATGTACGGAAAGATTCATGAGATAAGTACAGGGAGAGTGATCACTCACCAAATACCATCACGGGCAAAACAGATTCACATTGGGGAAATTAACTGAATTCCATTATTAATCAAAATCAGACCACGATAATTAAAATAAAATTAAGAACACCTTTCCTCCACCTCTCCCTCCTCTTAGGAGGAAGGGTCTACCTCCTCCACCACAGTGATGCAGGGGGAAATGGGAATTACAATCAGTTTATCATACATTGCTCCTGCCACTGCTCAGGGAGAGGAGTCCTTCCCCTGGTCCAGCATGGGTCCCTCCCATGGTAGATAATTGTCCATGAACTTCTTTAACATGAGTCCATCCCATGGGCAACAGTTCTCTTCCATGGGGTGCAGTCCTTCAAGGACAGGCTGCTCCAGAGTTGGTCCCCCACAGGTCATAAATCCTACCTGCTCCAGCATGGGCTCCTCTCTCCATAGGTCTGCCTAGACCCTGCTCCTGCAGAGCTTCCCCATGGGGTCACAGCCTCCTCCTCTCCCAAGCACCCACTTCCTTCACTGCAGGTCTTTTTCACAGGCTGCAGGTGGATCTCTGAATACCTGGATTCCTTCATGGGCTGCAGGGGCACAGCAGCCTCACCACTGTCTGTACCAGGGGCTGCAGGGGAATCTCAGCTCTGGCACCTGGAGCACCTCCTGCCCCTCCTTCTCCACTGACCTTGGCCTGCAGAGCTGTTCCTCTCACATCTTCTTACTCCTCTCTTCTCTGGCTGCAATTACATCTGTGCAATAACTTTTTTTTCCCTTCTTAAATATCATAGAGGTGTTAATACCTTTTCTGATAAGCCCAGCATACACCAGCAGCGCATTCATCTTGGACTGCTGCCAGCTTCTCACAGAAGCCCCCCCAGTAGTCTGCCTGCTACCAAAACCTGGCTGTGCAAACCCCAGACAGAAGTACACAGAAAGCTCTCCAGACATGTGCAAACTTGGTATCTGAGAGTAAATACTAACCAAAGTACAAGGCAGTAAAAGGGAAAAACATTAATTCAACAGTAACACTAGCTTGCCAGAAAAACATGTTTTGGGTGATAAATACTAGTTTGGGTGTGAGAAATACTAGTTTGTGGTTGCAGGTTTGTTGCTTTACATTCCTGTGAGCCACCAGCATCTCTGAAGAGCTTAGAGGAATCAAAGTGTGGTCTAGTGAGAAACTATGAGGATGAGGTCTACGCTTTGCAGATCACTTTGATTAACTCCTTTACATGGCTTTGAGCCTCAAGTTTCCTCTTCCCCTTCTGCAAAATGCTTTGACAATGACAGATAAAATCCCTATGTTTGTTACACATTATATTGAAACCTTCCACTCCAAAATAAAACACAAGTTAAACGCAGATTAAGTGCTCAAATTCTCAGATGGCAAACAGCAGCATGCCCAGACATCCCAGATTATTATATTCTCAAACCAAGAGGCCACGTCATGATTTAGTTGATGCTAACTTTTCACTTATGACAGGAACAGGAGACTTCTAAAAAACTTCTTGAAAGCTGTGATATGTCAGTCTGCATCTCCACAAGTAACAGATGTCCCTGGCCTGACAGAGCTGAGGCAGAGCTGGCAAGCAGGCACTGTGCTGGCAGACCCACCATGCCACTACCAATGGGCTGGGGCAGTGCTTGCAGAGGGGCCTGGGACCTCAGCCTCTGCTGAGGATCTGCCCCAGTTTTGTCAAAGCAGACTCACACCCCAGCAACTTGGCCCAGTCCTCAGATCAGCCATGCCACACTGCTGCCACAGCGGGAGCCACACCTGAGCTGACTGTGAATCCTGGCGAGTCTCTGCTGGCTGCTTCTTGCTGTGACTTCGCAGTGGTTCCAACAGAAATAAAATCTGTGCAAGCAGGATCAGACCTCTTGCCTAGTACATCAATTGACACACAGTTTGTCTGAAGATCAACATTTCTCTAATGTCTGTTGCAAAATAAAAATACCTCTTCTTGATGACTCATTTTCCACACTGAGAAATGTCTGTGGGTGGGAGAAAAGAAATGAAGCAACTCTTTTTTTCTCCTCCTGTCACTATTGTAGCAGCTCTCAACTCGAGCATGAAATATAATTGAAGCACTTGCAAGATGTTTCCAGCAAGTGAACTGCACTGTTTTGTTACCTCTTTGTCATCATTTTTATCCAGAATTATATTATATTAAGACCATTTCAGCACTGTTGTGCTCACCCTCAGAATATGACCTTCCAAGCAAAGAGGCAGAAGTGGGGCTTTTTACTGAATAACCTACACAAATGTATGGTATGTAATTTGTAAAAATACTCTTTGCTGTTAAGTGTTGTAAATCCAGTCACACCTTAGTTAAGTTACGATGTGAGTCCCTGTGAATTTAATGAGAATATATTTATCCCACAGGATTAGACTAAACAACAGCCTCTCAGAGTAAAGAGTGACTCAGAAAACCTCTCTAACATTGCTGGACTCTGAAACTCTACAGAGCTCAGCAAGGGCTTTCTCCTGCCCTAGTTCCCCCATGACACTGCGCTTCACTTCGAGTGGAGATGAAAGATTATCCCTTTTGTTCTAGATGCGGAAAGGCGTGGGATACTGTCACCTCATATCAGGACAAGTAGGTGATCCCTCTTAGGGAAGGAACAATTTTCACACACTGAGAGCCAGGCAGAAAACAGCCCACAGCTTCTGAACCAGGGTGCCCAAAACAGAAACAGCAGGAAGTGTGGGAAGATTCATCATAAAAGGAGATTTCCTTGCCTCCTCCTCCTTCCCTTGAGGAAGCTGACTCATGGTTTCTCAGCAGCACAGGCTCAGAGTCTTTCCCAGCAATGGCAAAGCATTCTGCAGTGACTATAATGAAATTCTAGTGAGTTGTAAAGGGTGACAGAAAAACAGAGGTTTTTTGAAACCTCTGTTTCAAAAGGTGCAGAAGAAGCTTGTCTGGAAGGGGTGCAGAAGGAGCTTGTCTCAAGGCGGATCAGAAAGCTCATCAGATGGTAGTTAATAAGAGGGACTGGGCACATCTTGCTCTCCAGTACCCCTGTTATTAAACACCTCCAGAATGCAGTAATCCCTGCAGCAGAACCTGGAGAGCCACGCTGCATCCTGCACTCCTAGCATCCCTTCTGCCATCACCCGGGGTGCCTCCCTGCTGCCACAGACAGGAGAGGACAAGGCTAGACAATGGGCAGGCCAGTACACTTTGCTCCCTGCCACTGTGGAAGGAGCAAGCATCAAACAGAAATACTTCTGGGCGTGGCAAGAGGCAAAGTTAAGCTCTTCATACAGCAGGCTATCCAAATTCAGATTACCCCAAGGGGTCCTACACTTCTTGATAAATCAAGATCTGCCTTATACTTAGCTTAAGAGGGAAGCCACATATGCTCATTTTCAATGCAATAAGAATATACATTAATTTTACTGAAGTACCTCTTACTACTTTGAGACAATTTTCTCTAGTGCTTTACTGTGTTGCAAAGTCACTACTTTTTAAGGGTGTCTGTGACAATGCAGGAATTCCTTCCCATGTTCTCTCTTTACTTACTAGATAAACTTATTTATTTATTCAAGTTTAAACATTACAGAGCACCAAGTCCATTCTCTGTTAGAACCACTGAAAACAACAGGCGTCCAGCTAAACCTGTTTGATAATAAATATTTGACATGGTTCATAGATCTTTCTCTGAGATAGTACAGTCTTCCAGCCTGAGATTTTACACTTATAAGGGGGAAAGATCAAAGTCCAATCATTCAAAGAGAGAGGACAGGTGCTTTCAGGCAGAGACAAAAATGTTCAGAAGCAAGCACAGGTACACCCAAAAGAGCAGTGCTTTGAGGGAGCAGTTGCGTGAGCAGCCCTAAAAATGCAGACAGAATAATCAGAATAATCAGTGTCCTGTGTGCATAAACTCCTCAGCCTAGTGACTGCTGATCTGAGCACAGATCTCAAGATGCATTTTTGTACTCTTTGTCTCTCACATCACTACCAAATACACATCCATAGATTACTTCCCAGACTTCCCAACATGAGAATAAGCTAGGGACTTCTTACTATATGCAGTCCTCAAAGTGGGTAACACCAAACAGACTAATGTCTGTGTGTGATATGATGAAGGAACTAAACAAAACTAAACAAACAAACAAACAACAGCAGTAAAGAAACAACAGAGGCACATGAGAAGTTCCAAACTGCAAAACAGTGCATCAGAAGTACTAAGGCTGCCACAGACAAGAGAGGATAAGGCTAGACAAGGGGCAGGCCAGTATACTTTGTTCTTTGTCACCATGGAAGGAGCAAGCATTGAAAATAAATACTTCTGGGTGTGGCAACAGGCAATACTACTCTCTCCACAGAGCAGGCTATCCAAATTCAGATTACCCCAAAGGGTCCTATGCTTTGTAAGTCAATATAAACCAGAAGTACTAAGTCTTTCTAAGTTCACTGCATTTCCAACACATCCATGATGTTCTTGAAACTCCTGACACAGTCAAAGCACTGACAGCTGTTATATATGGAGGCTTATCACTTATCACTCCTGGTGAACCTTTTAATTTCTGAAATCTTGACAAATGCAGGTGCTAAACCAAGAAAATGTAGTTTGACTTACTATTCTATATTGACCTTACAGAAGAAATTACCCTTCGTGTATCTCCCAGGATTAGGAATAAAGCCACAATAAATGGAACACATCCACCATGTAAATCTGCAGCTATAAACACAGACTGTATCTGTTTGAATTTGTAGTACAGAAACAATAATTAAACACTTACCCTCTGCTAAACAAGAGATAAGAGACAACTATTTTCTGAAGATTGGTAGAACTTGGCATCACTGGACCAACTATGTCTTCATTTGGGGTCCAGATTTTGTATTAGTCATGAGTAGTCATAACTCATCTGAAATACTTGCAGGCATAACAAATCTCTCCTTAGCTGAGAACTTCCAAAACAATTTATCACTGAAGAACACTATTTGTCTGCACAGGGTTTAAAGATTTATCATTCTTTCAAGGTATTGTATTATACTTATTTCTTTTAAGAGCAGGTCAGAACAGAACCCTCCTGCTGAATATGAAAGATCCTCACGTCTGTATCTCAGAGGGGTTTTTTAATCCGTTCATGCCCCTACACCCCACACAAATAAGAATGGAGAATAGCTGATTTCTCATCCCCTCCATTTCAAACTGATCAGGATGACAATCCTGTACTTTCAGTGATAGCTTTTTATCTCCTTTGCAGAGAAATAAACTTTTCACCCTTGACACCCCATTTAGATGTGGTGAGGTCAGAAGTCAGGCAGAAACATCTCTGCTGACGTGTATTTCACAATGATTAATAGGAGGAAAAGGGGGAAGTCATTAGAAAGAAAACCAGAAGAACCCAATGGCAAACACGGCACACAATCCTGTCAGGGTGTTGGAGATTATTTTTAAGAATAAAAATAAGAATAAAGAAAAAAGTTCTTGTCCCTCTCCCTCAGTTCAAACATGATGTTTAGATGAAGTGCAATACTTGGTTCAATGAGAAGAATTCCAGTTGGGCTTTGCCTGGGCAACTTGCGGCTTCTGCCACCCACAGCCAGCATATAGAAGAATACTTGTTTGTCACTTCACCTACCAATTTAATTCTCAGGACTGAGCAGCCCAAAAAAATACTATTCATATTCCATGCCAATTTGCTTCTCTATATTGTAAAAAATCCCCATAAAGTGGCAATAAATTCAGGACTAACTAATTTTAACTTAAAAATGTGTAAGTTACTATATTTTCAGCATAAAAATATAATCTGGTAGCATTAATTTGACAGCTTCTAAAGACTGAATTTCAAATACAAAATAACATTAGGAAACCATTGCTGGCCATGCAAATAGAAGTTTACCGGTTTTGTAGAAAATGAAGATTTCCAATGCATTTTTTTTTAATAGTTCACATTTATAATTTTAAAGTACACATTTACTTATTAAATTACCGAAACTAATTTTGCTAAGGATTTGTGCACTTAAAATTGCATTGCTTTAATATTACTTAGTCATTTTTTCTCTTTGTTATATTATGTTAATCACTTAATAACATACATACAAACTTCATTTCATTCTACTATAATGACATTATCAAGTTCTCCTTTCCCTCACTCCTCTATGAAATCTTTCTTCCTGATTTGCATATCAGATTCTCCACTTCTTTCCAATTTTCTTCTGCATTTTATTTTCTCACCTTCTCTTTACATCCATTTCTTTTCTCGTGATCTGCACAGAGCTGTAAAAGGGCTGTAGTTTATCATGCAAAATGGAATGGATTTTAAAACTCCCCATCATTTATTTAACCATAGAAAATCATGTCTCCAGAAGAACAAAAAATTCTGTGAGAAACACACCCTCCACACAGATGAGTTTTTAATCAAAATGGCAAATATCTTACAGCTGAAATGCATTTATATAGCCTTAGTGAATTCTGGAAACTGGAGCTGAGAAACCTTATGTCCTTTGTGGCCTGAACAGAGTAAGCATCCCACATTTAACACAGTGTCAGTCTCTCTTGCACATGATCCATCACCCCAGGCAAACAACCAACCAACCAACCCCACATTTCATTGCAAAGAGATAATAAAAGGAGCACTAGAGGGACAAAAGGCACAGAAGCCTCACAGGAGACTAAGTGCAAAATGTCTTGGGCTGAAATAAGAAATTTAAACTTTTCTGCCTTCAGCTGCCAGGTAGACCAAGCGCAAAGGGTGCAGCAGTAAAAGTCATGGGGTCACCAGAACAGTGACATTTGTTTGCTTTGTCATTTCCTTACCAACAACACAGTAAGGAAGAAAAGGCATAATATTAGGCCAGTATCTGAACTGAAACGTTTACAAACTTTTATGATTACACATTTTTTTATTAAAAATCACTTTAAGTGAGTTTTATTATGAAGAGTCTAAATTAAACACTTCAGCAATAACTAACTCAGGCAAAAATGGGGCTCCCTGTGTCTTTCATAGATACATATTTCAAGACTATCTATCCAAGCAAAGTACACCTTCATTCAATCAAGGTCTCTTACTATTTGAACACACAAATACACAGAAAAACTGGACTAAAATGTGTGGATTTAGATGTGAGTTACTGAAGGCAAACAGGAAGGGAATAGCCATACCAGGACTTACACAATATTGTGGCAAATACACAAGGCATATAATGACGTGCCTTTTCTGACCTTAATGTAGGTTCGCCTACATACACTGGACAGATAACTGATCTGGACCTTTCAATTATTTTCCATCCTGCTAGGATACATGACCTAGAGGTGACAGACATAAAATTCAGCAGTCATATGCTATGCTCTGGTAGGAGGCACTAAGACAATCTTTTCAAACTCCTGCAGATAATCACTGATAAAGCTTCACTACAGCAGCTATAATCATCTACTAAACAGTGAAAAGAAGTGCAATGGCTTTGCATGACTATTTCTGTACAACAAAAACTGACAGGCAAGTAAGATCAGACCTGCAAAAGTTTTCAGTCAATGCCAATGACTGAAAAACAAAACAAGGTATTTGGCAAAGCAGGACTGACCTGAGTTGTGAGGGAGACCTAGTAGCGCTCCATCCCCTCAGTTTAGTCAGTCCCTCTAAGATTGACATCAGCATCACTATAACAGGGGACTTCTTTGCCTCTTCACAGGAGAACAAAAACAAAATTTGGCTGAAAACTGCACTTGACAATTAAAATCCTCCCTGGGCTATACTTCCAAGTGCTTGAGAGTCTTTACACGCAAGCACCAACAGGGATGAGACGCACGAGCCTCATTAGAGAACACACAGACTTCTGTATGAAATGAATATTCTCCCTCTTTTCCTAATTCATATTAGGACACTGAATTAACAATTCCCATTTAAGTGCCAGTGATTACTGTTGTTGCTGTTGTTGTTGTTGATAATAATAATAATAATAATAATAACGATGATGATGATGATGATGATGCTAGTGCAAGCAGAGGAATCTCACCACAACCTAAGGATACAGAGGGTATATCCCCTAAGACTTTGAACACAGGTTATATTGGTCAAAGAAGGAAATCAAGCACACAACTCAAATCCCACTGTCTCCATAATAACTGAATTATATTAGAGCAAAGCTATTAAGGCTATTTAATACTATCATCCCAGAGTTCCAAACAACTTTAACATTTTGCCTGCTTACAGATACATTTAAATGGATCCTAGCTGAATAATTGGTTTTGTTGCTTTGGAGTCTGTTCATTAGCAGAACCCCTACCTTTTCCATGCATTATTAAAATTCCTTTCTTAATGAATTTTTCTACACATGGAAATATTTTACTGACAAAATTCAAACAGAAGTATAGACTATGTCAACAATGCTAAATTATCTTCACAGCAATGCATAACTGAAAGAAAAACTACAGCAGTGCACCACATGATAGAGTATGGCAGTCTAAATGGTCCCACTTCAATAAACAGTCCAGAAATAATGGATTTCAAAGGCAAGAGCACCTATTGATTTAATACAGGTATCTGAAAGACACAAAAGAGATTTGTAATCCTTGCTTTCTCTAAAATGCACAGAGATGCAAAACAGGTTATTTTTCCATGAGTAAAACAGAACAGTTGAGAAGAGAATGCATGGAGAAAAACAGCTTATTCTGAACACTCACTGTTCCCATAATCAAACATCACAGCCTCAATTATGAGACAGGAAATACAGGAAAGAATAAAATACTATATTGAGGGAGTTATATTAAATAATACACCTTTCAATCAATTCCACTCATTGGAGCATCTGCTCTAAGCAAGTAGCTGACGTTAGAAAGAATTACATCTGTGTTATACAGAAACCCTAATCTGAAGATGTGCATTGAGAAATGAAGGCACGCCCTTGCAGAAAGTCACACACATGTGAAAAGAGTCTTGGCTAAGGGCCCAGTCTGCAGCTGGGTACACTGCGCTCTTTAATATGCAAAGGAGAAGCTGGTAACCTGTAAATATAAATTCAAATATAAATTCAACTATAGGTCTATCAGGCATAGTGTATCAGAAGCAAGTACAAAATAGACACCAAGGAAAAAAAAATGCCAGTGCAGCTTTTTTTTTTTTTTTTTTCCTTGTGATAAAAGGAAGCACTTCTACAGCCATTTTGGAGCTGTGTCTACATTCCATGTATTGAGACTTTCCACCAATGTCTGAAAAACTAACCAACTAAAAAAACAGATTATCAAGTATTCTTACATACTTACACTTGTTTTAATTTTATCCTAACATTTCCATTTTTTAACTAAAAGGACAGCCATGCCCTTAATCACCACAATAAATTTTTCATCCAATTTTTATTAGCAGAACCCTGTGCAAGACATACTTTCTTTAAAGTACTGAGAAACTTCTCTCCACAGGCTCCTGCTTCCACTCCTACTGTATGTGGATGTACAATACATTAAACTGTATTATAAATTAGCTCTCAGAATGGAACAACCAGGTCCAACAAACAATAATGTTACACAATGTTACATTATATATATATATATATATATATATACACATATATACATATATAGGAACACCAAGTTCCTGCATTTACACTGTTTGCTTATACTAAGAATGGATGGTTCAACAGAAAATGCAAACACTAAGATGCCACAGCATTAACGGCTGCCACTTTTTAAACTGCTGAATTCTTTCAAACTGAGCAGAATAAATTAAAAGCAGCCATGAACAAGGAGCTATGTCTTTCAGTTACAACCCTCTCATTTAGGAGTCACTTTCATTTAATCATATACACTCGTCAAAGGTGCAGTTAACAAACATTTACTACTGATTTAACAGGCCCTAACACAATAACCCAAAGCAAAAAACACACTAACCCAAAGTACAAAGACAAAGATCAGAGTTTATTTTTCAGTCTGAAATAAGATGTCAAGTACCAGGCTCTTCACAGCCATTTCCAAACTGAACAATGATGTAGAGGGATCTAACCAGGGAGACCAAGCAAAAACAAAGCAGTGATGAGTGTAGCTTGTGTCTGACAAAATTGCAAAAAGAAGAGCAACTATTTAATGCAAAGGAATATGTTTTTGCAAGAACAAGAGAGATGCTGGTTCACTATCTACATTGTGGTCAGAAATTGGAAAATAATCTAATATTAAAAGGAAGGTGTCTAAAACTATATCCCAATGTCACCAATTTCTCTCTGGAGATTTATACATTTACCAAGTGGATTACCACAAAAGAGTTGCTCAGAAATAGGCTGGATTCAGTGTTATAGAATCTTTTCAATCTTATATTCAAAGCTCCAGACAGATCTCTCACCAGTACACATTATATTCAGGAAGTCCATCCCATTCTCAGCAGTATTATAAGTAGGCAAATCCAAAGCACATCAATAAAATATGCCTTCTCTTTCCCAGTTCTCTCTTCATATGCCTGCCTAGTTATCACAATTACCTGCCTTACAAACACAAACAAATAGCTGGAAATCGTAATACCAGCACTGCTGCCCTACAGTGACTAATATGAAGCGTATGAAAATTTTCTGATAGCTAATTCTCACCCCAACAGCTATAACCAGAGCCTAGTGGGAGCACCGCTCCTGAATCCTTAACTGGTCTGTGTGCTGCAAGGACGTGCCTGGTCCTGCTGCTGCAGCATGACAGTGAGAGATTGTCTGAACGTGCTCTCTGCACAAAGACACGAGTCTGAAGGAGCAGATGTTACAGCGGGCATCACATCCCGGGCATCGGAGGGACCAGAAGGTGTATGCCTAATGAAATCCAAACCAGACCACAGGGCAGCAAGGCAAGAGGCTCATGGCTTTCTCCATGAGAATGTGTACGGCATACAGCTGTGTCTGCAGTGACAAATATATAAATATAACAGACGAGGCAAAGCAAGCTGAAACCAAGGGAGAATGAAATGGTCGGACTGACAGGGGACATAAGCAAGCAAGGGCAGCGAGTTACAGTGCTACTAAAACATCTCACATATTATTAAATATTAGACACCCAAGAGAGCAGTTTTGTACTGTGGTTAATTTGACCTAAACACTGGGCTGCCACCAACAAGAGAGTCTCCCTTCTCTCCCTTCATCACTCTCACTGTTCCCAAGAACCAGCAACCTATTTAATCTCTCCCTTGTACTGCATATAACAACTGTGCAGCCATAATCACCAGTTCTCTAGCAAATCAAGGCACTGTGGAAGTGAAGGAGAATTAATATAGCTGCATACCCCTCTTTACCAGCAGATAATGAAAAAGCTCCCTTTGGGCAGCAGTCTGGGGTTAGGCTGGATTGCACACACTGAGAAACCACACTCTGGAACTGCAAGACTCTGCACCCACATTTCCCTAAATACTTCGTTCCTTTCAACCTTGTATTTGCATTATCTGCCTTAAATTTTCCAATCTGGGGAGCTGTACACATAAGACACCATCTTGGTTATGAAGATGTTTTCCCCATCTGGTATCAAAACTGCAACAAAAAGCTTTCAGATGTATCAAGGAATGTCACAACCCCTGAGAGAATAACTTGCATGGCCACAAGCATGAACTGTGAAATTTTCTCCTTATAAGTCATCAAAATCTAAGCCCTGAAATGTCAGGTCCTAAGGAACATCTCCACAGAGATTTAAAGTACCAACTGTATATGTAGTTCGTAGATATTCCTGAAGAAAAAAAGGAGTGCAAATCTTGCGCAAGGAAAGACAAAAAAGAAAAAAAAGAAAAAAAGAAAAAGAAAAAGAAAAAGAAAAAGAAAAAGAAAAAGAAAAAAAAAGAAAAAGAAAAAAAAAGAAAAAGAAAAAGAAAAAGAAAAAGAAAAAGAAAAAGAAAAAGAAAAAGAAAAAGAAAAAGAAACAGTTTGCTAGACAAATAAATTGACTACCTTACAATTCTCACAATAGCCACAGCACACAAGTACAGAGTTCAGCTTGAGAAGCTGAGATCATCTGGTGCTGAAATTGCAACTGCTTTTGCTGCCTGAACCTCAGATATCATAACAATGACTAGTTATAACAGTTTTGTATTAACAAAATGAACTAATTAATCTCAGAATAGTACTATGAAGTAAAATCCAATTATTCCCATGCAATACTGATGAAATTGAGGTACTAATTGATACTTAAAACATGCCTGTCCACCAGGCATATAGTCTAGTCTTCCTTTTGGGAGAACAAATATTTTCTGCAACAAACTGAATTCACCAGACTGATCATTTGGTGTGTGACCACACAAATGTTAACGATATGACAGCAGAGAGGCACAAAAAAAAGAGAAGTAGTATTTTACCCACACAGTTGTACTTCATGTGCTACAAAACAGGAACTCTGCTGCTTAGAACATAGTAATCTTTCAGCCAAATCTCAGTTGTGAAGTCACCATGTAAACAACTACACATCCTCTGTGCTCATCACATTAATTCTGGCAACACAGGTCCTGCCCATACACGCCTTTGAAACTGATAGTTGCCTTCCTCAAAACTGCTACACAGAGCTATCATCTTCCCCAACAAGTGTTTCAGCCTCTCTTTTAGCCTACAGACCCAGGACCTCTGTGATTCTGAGTGGGGTTTGCTGTGTGGGTGACAATTATTGCAGCTAGAGGAAGTGAGCACTGTAGAGTACCCCCATCCAAATTTACAGTCTCCATGTAGGCACATAAAATCCAAAGGAGGACAAGACTGCAGAAACAACATGCAAGAGAGACAGTGTGAGAAAAAAGGAGTATCTGCACTGGGCATCTTAAGCCTGTAGTTTTTTACAGATAAAAAAAAATGCACAAAAACTGAAAGCTTGGCAAAAATGGTAAAGAAAGAAGGAGAGGGCACAAGTGAAAATTGAAAATGCTGTCTGCAGTGCTGTGGGTGAATCTGTGTGCATAAAATATAAGAATTCTGTTCTGCCTTTATGAACTGCCTTGATTTTTATGTCTAACAGCTGCTTTTCACTCTCAAAATACACTGACCTGTGCTTCTTCCACTACAAGAAGAGAAATAACAACTACTAATTTGTCAGGGAGAAAAAATAGCCAACACAGTAATTAAGAGCTAGTAAGTAATGAGCATGGTTGCTTCAACATACAATGGCTTTTCTGATTTCTCTGGGAAAAGTGTTAAGTCTGGAAATAAATAATTTGCAAACAGCATAAAGAGTCCAGGCTCCAATGTTGTGTTCTGCGTTCTCTGGGGACTGAGGGGAAGGACACACGGACAGAAGTGCCAAGCCAAAAACAGGCTGAAGTAGGGTTTTCCAGCAAGCCAGCAAGCTCCAAGTTTCAAGATCAGCCTGGAATCTGGGAAGGTGGTTTATACATCAGCAAAGAGCCTGACCCTGATTCGAGGCCACAGGATGTTCACAGCAGCAAAGAAAACAAGACAGTGACCCCCTGTGTATCATATGGGCTAAATTAAGCAAAACTGAGACAAGAAACCCATGTTGAACCTACCTTCTACTTGCTTTCTTCACCTCTCACTTGACAGCTACCTATTAAAGCATAAAAATTCCCTGGTAATGAAGGTCTGGAAACAGATGTTAATCAGCAGTGCAGAGTCTGAGGCATCAGCAGGTGCTCCATGACCTGTAGACTAGCTGGTTCCAAATGTGGAAGGGTCACAACAGAGTGGCCATTCCCAGGGAACACAGGAAATGAAAAAACGAGTGGCAGCCTCTACAAAACCCAAAGAAAGGCAGAAGCTACTATTATATGACCCAAGCACCATCTCCTACTGTCTGTACAGTACCAAGCAGAGGTAACAGCAGCCCTGCTGCTTTCCTTGTTTTGTCCTGGAATCCAACTCACTGTCCTGGTTTACCATTTTCTCACTGCCACCCCCACTACCTTGTTTTTGGAAGAGGACTCACACCAGTCAAGAGCTGAAGCTAGTACCACATCTGACCTGTTTCTAAAAGGCCTCTTCTGAATTAAAGCACATGGCCAAGAAACTGCGTGTCTGAAAGATCCTGATCTAGCTAGGGAGACTTGTCAGACACTGCTGGGTCAAAGGTGAGACAATAGTGCATTTCAAAACCACCACGGATGACCAGGTAGACTTCTTTATGAAAGGAAAAAATAATAACTTGGGAACATTTCACTTCTTTAAGGAAGATCAACTGAATCCATATTCTGAGCATCTCTAGGATATACAATAATCTGTTCCTGTCAAAGTATTTCTAACGCTATTTTCTATTTCTATCCAAAATAACATTTACAATACAAAATGCCTTCTATGCAGAAAACATGGCAGTAGAAACAGTTTTCATGAAAGGAGAAGTATCCAATATTGAGAACTACTTTGTGAAGAAGGGTCTCAGCTTCCACAGGAAGAGTAGCCAAATATGTGCAGTATTTTATAAACCCAAAGACTTGGTAACATATATCTATCTACAGATAGACAGAGGCCACATTCCCAGCAGAATTTGAGCACTTATGGTTAAATGGGAGAAACGTTAGGAATTTAACATTTGGTACAGGAAATATACATCTGGGATTCCTATGCAAGCAAAGAGCACACTACGAGCATGACCATTACACCCTCCCTCCCCTTCAGATACAGCATTCTGCACAGCTGGAACAGAGCTGCTGCTCTGCCTGCAAATGTGACTACCTACAGACCTCACCGATCATGCAGTTTCAGCAGCAGATTTTTAACCATTTGGAAGGGATGCTGTTAAGAAAAGCACTGGCAGCTGCCACTTGCATACACCTTATTCCTCTTGCAGAAAACAGCAAACTCTTCAAAGGATGGGAGCTGGGGGTTGATATTCCCAACACTACCTTCAGAGACAGATGCTGTCTCTAACCCACAGCCTGTCAATGCTCTAAAGATGCATATCAGACACTCTTCTTTTCTTTAGGAAACATAAACAGATAATGGGACCATGTATTTTAATTCTGAAGTGTCTCAGCACTGATGGATGAAATATATGACATAAAAATGTCAATCATCTTTCCTTCAAGTGTACTATGTATCTCTGGGTTGCTTCTACCAGAAGTCTTGAAGTAAGAAAGAAGATCTGAATTAAATAATATTCTCCCTCAGACATATCCTTTCCTATGTCTATTGAACAGAAATTATGTAACATTTAATTTAAAGTGAATCAGTAAAGGAAAATAGCTCTTGGTCACGTGTACAAATCCTCTGAAGAATAAAATGCACAATGATGTCCCAACCTGACTTGATTTCCCTGAACCCAGAGAAGCGCACTTGGTGTCTCATTTCACCAGAGTTTAAGTTCATGCAGATTTAGTGGCTAGACCTATATGAAACATGAGGGATAGAAATTAAAGCAATCTTAGGAGCAGATACAAGAATTTCTTTAATATGCTTCAATTGCACTTTAAAACATTTTAAGGATTTTATGCAAAAATAGATATGTAGCAATGGTTCCAATTAAGCATCACTGATCTGCAGTCTAAGATGTGGGAAAGAAAGCACAGAAGGTGAAAGAAGTTTATTTTTTTTGCTTTGTTATAATTCCTCCAAACTTTATTGATTTCCAAGGAAAAAGTTCACAATTCACATGCCGTTAGTGAGGACAGAAAGGGACTTGCTGAGCTGTGAATAATTACCAAATTATTTCCTTCTTCCTGGAGGAAGAGAAACTCCCAGAAATGCCAGTGTCAGTGCAGACCGACACATATCCTATTAGCTTATGTGTTACCTATTCCTTGAATTGTACATATGAAAGTATGGCATTGTACAGATTTTGGCTGGGCTTGAGTTAATTTTCTTCACAATAGCTTGTACAATGCTGTTTTGGGTATGTGACCAGAGACCAGTACAACTCTTTCATGTAGGGTTGAAGGAGACTGCAACAAGGAGATGGCAAAATATCAACAGGGAATTCATGTCCCTTGGAAAGATGTTGAAGACCCATTTGCACAAGAAAGATCTGGACTTGCTGCACTGGGTCCAGAGAAGGGCTAGGAGCACCTCTCAACCTCTCATATGAGTAGGGTCTGAGGGATTTGAGAGGTCAGCCTGGAGAAGAGAAGGCTCTGGGGAGACCCACTGTAACCTTCCAGTATCTGAAGGGGGTCTATGAAGAAGACAGAAAGTGACTTTTCACATGGTCAGATAGGGACAGGACAGGGAGAATGCCTTCAAACTAAAAGATAGTGGGTTTAGATTAGTTACTGGGAAGAAATTCTTCACTAGGAGAGTGGTAAGGCACTGGCACAGGTTGCCTAGAGAGGTGGTGGATGCCCCATCCCTGGCAGTGTTCAACACCAGGCTGGGTGTGGCTTTGAGCAACCTGATGTAGAGGGAAGTGTCCCTACCCATCTTGCAACAAGATGCTGTTTAAGGTCCATTCCAGCCCAAACCATTCCATGATTCTGTTATAGCCAGTGCTGGTAACACAGGGCTCTTCTAGGTATTGCCGTGCAGAGCTTATACAGCACCAAGAAAGTGGTGGGGGTGGGCAAGAGTCTAGGAGAGGGCATAGCCAGCATAGCCAACCCCAAGTCACTCTGGCTGGGGCCAGCAAGTGACTGCAGCGCCCTGTGGGGCTGAGCTGCTCCATGGTATTCGCTGGGACACCAAAAGGAGGATGCTCCTAACAGTATATGCTGTGAGCTTGGATTTCATACAGCATCACTTCATACAGCAGCTCTTCAAGTACTTATGTAAAATTTCAAATACATCCAGATGTGCTTTTCTTATCTCCCTTCTCCATTTTAACTCATGCAGGTCCGAGAATGACCGTGCATCTCCAGCTTTGAAGGAACTTTGAAAACCACTAAGGATAACATCTTTTTAATGATAACCAGGCTTGTTTCAGGTGTTACTTTTGGAATACTGTGATAGCTTCTTTTAAAATACACATAACAGACCAGCAACAGACCCACACCCCATGTGGTTCACCAAATTTCCCATGTACTACTGCTGGTGCCTTCTTGGGACTACCTAAAACCAGAGGCCAGACAAAATTAAGAGCATAAAAAGCAGTAATACTTATTGAAGTGCCTTTAGGTACATTTAGGGCAGAGAGAGCCCACCCAGGGGCTACACCCAAAAATGGATGGTGGGTCACAGGTTTTCACACTTTTATAAATTCAGTCCATTTGCATATTGGGAGTTAATTTTCCAATTACAGCTTCAGGTAATGCAGTAATTTACTTCAAGTTTGCTCCCCCCCACCAAGTCATTTTTGTTTGCATTTCTCAGGGCCTGAGAGAGTGAAGAGTCCTTGATTCCCAGGCCTAGAGAGGAGTTGTTTTGTCTGACCAAAATGGGAAAGCAGTAGCTAACACTTGATATGGATTTTAGTGTTATACACTAAAGAATTGGAGCATAACAAACACAGGAAAAATATAAAAGCTAAAATCCTAAGGCATCACCACAGGCCTCATTGCAAACCATTATCTGATCATTCCCTGCAGTAACCTGTTATATGAGTAAATTTATGTGAATCTAGATTACAGTCCTTATTTAAAATCCCACTGACAGATGTTACAAACACTACAAATGCTTCAACTTTATGCATGCAAATATGCAAGTATTTTGTTTTCAGACCGAAGACAAGAAAGTAAAGTATTTTAATAAGAAACCTACACTATATACATCCAAATGGCTTTGTATAATTAACTCAATTTTGTTTGCCTGAAATGAAAATGTTAGTTCAGCCAGGAGTTAGATCTAGTGATTATATTACAGTTTGCAATCACACTTACAAGTTATAGGGACACAAATTAAATTAAATCCAATTTTGAATCTGATCATGGCCACCATTAAAAATATCCTACAATTTTATCAAACTGTAATGTTTAGGAGGCACATCCTCCCACAGATTATCTTTAGTTTTCTTTTTTTAAAAAAGCAAAATCTTAAATGGGCCAATTATTTCTAAGAATGAGACTAATTAAGACTTTCCTTTTACTCACATGGAAAAAATATATACTTATTTGCCAGACCTGGAGGCCTCAAGCTTGAGATCAAGAACATGACATTAAGAGAAAGATGATGTTCCAGGTATCTATCCATACAGACTTCTCTCCATTATACATGCTGATAAAACCTGTCTTATCCTACAGAGCAGCACTAAATACATACGCACTTACAGATTCTGATTTTTACTCTGTTTTCTTGTTGTGTAGTCCATTTTCTCCCTAAAGCATCAAAGTTTATTCTTCCCTTTATTCCTAGCCTATCAATATGGAATGGTACATTTTCTTGGAATATAATACATTCCTCTCCTTTTTTCTCAAGGGTGTTACTTTTCTTTTTCCCTGAGACACCGTCTTTCTTCACATGCTCACACTGGCGTCATTTTCTCTCTGACTCAAGCTCTCACACCTATCCTTCCATTTCCCCTTCCAAATCACATGCTTATCTCCTTGTCACTCCCCCTGCCCTTTCTACTAATAGCCAGCATCTTCCTTCCCTCGGTTTCTCCAGGGCTGTCTCCTGATTAACCCTTTCTATGCACCCATACCTGGCTCCCAGTCAGTAAGGCAGCTCCAGCACACCCACCTGAGCACTTTTTGTGTGGTTTTGTGTGTCTAGCCTGAGCCATGCTGCCACGTCAGATTTCCAATCTGCCTAGCTGCCAAAAGGTGTAAGGACATGAAAGGCAACGAAAGATCATTATTCCTGAAATATCCCAAAGCATTCCAGTAAAGCCAGGGACACCCCCCTAATGTCGCTAAACCTTTTCATCTGTAGATTCTGTAACAAGACAACAGCATTCACTGAGCCATGAGACATTCACCAAAGCTACATTAGGACAAGACCCGCATAATCATATTGTTTTAAAATTGGTAGAACAGCACTTCTCATCAAGAGCCACAGACATTCATGCTGATGCAATGGTATGTCACTTTTCCCCGTTCCACTAGACACCACTTTAAACATTAATTTCAAATACCTGAATGCAACTATATGCATTCATACAGTATAGATGATTGAGTTCATAAGCTCCATTATGTCCTCAGTGCAATACCCAGCTGTGAAAGACAAGCTCGTCCAGACCTTCTCTTCCATTATCTCTAATCTTTTTAAAACATACTATCAGAAGAGCAGAATACAAAAGAGCAGAAACAGGTTATAAACCACACTGTACCAAGGCAGCCTAAGGTGAAGCTGTAGAATGAGATATATAGATTTGGAGATCACAATGCACAGACTTTACTGGTGGGAGGGGGTGGAAATCAACTCTTATTTTTCTTTAATGATTAAATACAATCATCATATGGGCCATTCACTTATGAGCTGGACTTGATGATCCTTGTGGATCAAGCATGTTTCTACCATGTTTGTGGGTCGTCCCTTTCAACCCAGAAAATTCTGTCATCTGTGAAATATATCTTGGGATGTCAAAGGCCTGGTGTCACAATTCAGGGGCACTTGAATCTCACACAGAGAATATGCTGGACATGCACTGTCATTTTACCCAAAACACCACAGTAAGGCACAAATCTCACAACTGCTTTGTATTAAAAGATGGACTTAGAGCAAAATCCCACTGAAAAATACAGGAACCTATGTTGACTGACTCAGCTGAGTTTCACTTCACCAAGAGAACTCTTGAGACGACCCAGGAGACAAAAGACTGAATGCTCATTAAAAAGATGTCTTTGACATCTCCATTCCTAACCAGCTGTCTCCACCAAGCACCTATGTTGCTGTTCCAAAGCATTCATCCAAGCTGCCAGCATCCAAGCAGCCCCGCACAATTATTCACACCCAAAAATCCTTACAGAAGGATTTAGGATCCTGAGACCAAAGTTCAGAAATAGTAAAAGGTAAAAAATGAGAAAGGGCCTGACAATGCAGAGGTTTTAAGAAAGTTTTAGGCTCTATTTTCATGCTGGTACAGCCTAATTGTGGAGCTGGATTGTGTTGTCTCACAGTTGAGCACCCTGACACCTCTACCCTGGGAACTGATCAGATACACCAGTGAATGGAGGGCAACCACTAGGACAAAACATTTAGACATATTTTGAAACAAAAAAGGCCTGCACAGATACCTAATGCTACATTGTCACTCTTGCAGTGAGAACACCGCAGGAACAGGAGGGAGGCAGTTTTGTAGAAAGAGCAAAGAAGGCTTTATTCAAGATAACCACGCGGTTTATTTAGTGATATGATACATTCTATTTGATTAGCTAACTAACAAAAACACCTCCCTCACACACTGTCCTTGAAAAGAACAGAGAGACAAAGTAGAAAAACACTACCTGCAGATTGTTTATACTTGACAACTTATCACGTCCCTACAACTCCCTAAAAGTTCTCACAAGCCGCTGTGAGAAGCGCTTGCCATTTCTCTCTCTCTGTCCCATGGCATCAACACAACATGACTCTAGACAGGAGCTAAGTACCTACCTAAATTCCCTGGGAGTGCAAGTCCTGACACAAGCCTGTCAGCTTTTCCTACTGGACAACTTTGCAAAGCCTCTCCTCAGCACCCCGACAGTGCCAGCCAGAGCTGGGTGCCTGTACTGCCAGCTCCAGGCACAGGAAACCAGAGGAAGATTTCCAGTACACCTTACGAGACAGGTGCTCTAAGACCTGAGTAAGTTACTTTTCAAATTATTCAAAAGACCGACAAGTGTAAGTTTCTCTGATCCAAATGTCCCACTGCCTTCTTACTAGTACACGGGCACTTGCTTGGCATGTTCATCCATCTTCACTGTCAGTGGAAAATAAAGTTTTAGATTTTATTTTAAAAGGTGGATGTTTCTACCATGCTGTTTTGTAAGACACCGCTGCAGGCTCATTTGCCACTTTACTAAACAGAACTGGTTATGAAATAAGCAGCTGGTTATGAAATAATGCGAACTGAGTTACTCAAAATGCTATTGATGGCATTGACCATGTGATATGGTCAATCTTGATGAAAATTATACTAAGGAATCAGAGAGTACTTTGAGCCTCTGTAAACACATACGTGTTACGCTTAAACATAAGGCAGGGTGGGGGGTGGTTAGCTAGATAGATGGCCAAGATCCACACATAGATACACTGGGTTAGGTTCTTGAAGTGTAAATAAAGACAGTATCATTGCTTCAACTTTATGCAGCTGATTGCAGCTACAGAAATAATCAAAGCAATTTAAACTATAAATGAGATTATTTCTAAATTAAATTTGGCCAGAAGTTAAATATTTTCCTCAATTACTGCAATAAACTTTAACTGAAAAAAATTGAATAGTAAAGGTAAAAAATGACCATATAAAAGAAACTAAACTGTGCTTTCTCTTTAGTTAAACTTATGTCATCTTATCAGTTTCCTTTCATAGTCCAGAGGTGGAGAGGATCAGGCTAAATGAAGAAGCCTTTTATATATTCTGTTTCAATCAACATACTGATCAGCAGCAAAATGAAAATGTTTCTGTGATAATCTCCTGAAACTTATCAAGTACAATAATAAAAACCTCAGCAGTTCTGACCAATTGACTTCAAAATTGAAACAATCTAGGTAGGAAAGTTCCAACATCACCCCAGCCCACTCAGCCTTCACTTCACCAACCAAGCATTTTTTCAGTACAGTATATTATGTAGTTAGTTCATCATAAGCATATTGCAATCATTAGACATTGAAATCACTGAAGTTTGAGAGCTGTAAAGGATTCTCACTCAGTAGCAGCTAATGTCTCCATCACTGGCATAATGTGCCACTGCAGAGCTATGGGCTGCACCCAACAAGGAGCTTAAGGATACTAGAGGTAGAACAGCTCAACTGTTTTATCTGTCTGAGCCTTGAATACACATCAGTCTGATGCATAAAATATTACTTTTTGAATTTTAGGTAGAAAGTTTGAACGAAGTGTGGTATTAGTCATGCCCAGCTCTTCAGATTAAATTAATACAAAGCCTGGCATTGTATCTCTTAAGGAAATAACACAGCTATAGCACGTAATACATCCAGCTTCAAACTCCTGCCAGAATTATTTACTGCCATTAAAAGTAAATTTAAAATAACTCAAAGAAAATAAGAGGTAAACAGATAATCAGAAAACAGATATTTTCATTGTCCTTATTGTCCTTTAGCATAGATTAATTGAAGAGGAAAGTACATCTTACTCTGTCTTTGCTGTGTAACACAATCTCTTTAATAAAGATGCCTTCCCCACACAGGCAGGCTTGCACCTTAAACTGGTGTAACAGAGCTGAATATCGACCTGTGGTCTTTCTTCGCTCTACTTCCTCCTGATTTCACTTCTGTAGTCCTTCATGCAACAGCAGCAGCAACAAAGAGGAAACAGTGAACCTCTTCCTGTGACAAGGATCTTCTACTTTCAGCCACACATTAGCAACACCCTGAGCAATGTTGCAGAACCTCTGCCAGCCTCAGGGCCACTGTGACAACTTACCAGGGAAATGAAGGGCAAAACTCATTTACATGAGTATTTAAAAAAAACCACACACATTGGAACCAGAAAAGAAAAATGAAAGGGGAAAAATACTTATTATGAAGAGCTCAGATGTATTCAGATCTATAAATCCTCTGAGAAAGGACAGAATGCTAACAAGAAAGCTGACACCACTTGCAAAAATCAATGTGTATGCACACACTGGATATGGTCTGGAGTGGCTGCATGTGCTGCAGGTTGGTTCACGCTAGATATTGCATAAGATTAGCAATGCCAAAGAGATACCTTCTGCATAGTTCCTCTTCAGTAGCAAATATTTTATGCTTAACTTGAAGGACTCCAAGACCTCTGGGAAACAGACAATAAAAAGAGTCTGTGATCCTTCTTCAACTCCTTTCTTCCCAGATTTCACTGATACTGAACTTACAGAATTCCTTCTATTTGCCTGGCAAGCTTTTTGCTGACAACAAAACATTTCCCCCAGCCTCAATACTATTGTTTAGAAGTTAATTTTTACTTTACTTGACCCAACTTCCACCAAACAGCCCTGCAGGGTTTTGCTATCTGCCAGCCTGCCACTAGTCCTCAAGTCCCTCTTGTCAGGACCCAGGACACACCTCTGGCTGTCCAGGACACCAGGACCCCTGCTAGGGGTCTCAGAGACCCTGTCACGGAGCCCAAGACACCTGTGGTTTTGATTATGACCCATGGAGCAAATTACCAACCTTATATGAAGATCAGCAAGCCACAACAGTTTAGGTAGAATAATAGTGAAATTATCACGGGCTGGAAAAGAAGATTTTGGGTTTTTTGGTATGGGGGTTCAGGAGGCAAGATGGAGGGAACTGGGTGTGTCCAGCCTTTCTCCTTCTTCTTCTTGGCCTCCATCTTCTGCTGTGATGTTGGCACTTGGGGATTGGTTTAGAATATAGGTGCACTGTCTAACATGGGTGATAGGTATTGGAAGGTAAAAGTAAATATGATATACGTAATTTGTAGTACAAAAGACGACGCGGCCTTGGGAGCGGGCGGAGAGTGCCTGAAACTGTCTTGCTGAGCTGACCTCGGCAGGGCAGGAGAAATTTTTTTATAGATAAGATAAAATAAACAACCTTGAGACCGAGAAATGAAGAGCCTTGACTCCTTCTTCAAGCGCCGGGCTGGGAAAAGAGACTTTCGAACTTTTCTCGGGGTCACTCTGACCAGCTAGAGATCCTGACACCTCTTGCCCTGATGGAATGGAGGAGAGCAGTCTTTTGGAAGTGCGGGCTCCTGTGGCAGACTGCCAGGCTCTGTTCCACAGACAGCAGGGCTCACCTGGGGCAGCTCTCTGTCCTGCTCTGAAAGCTCTGAAAAAGACAGTCCCTGCAGGTGGATGGCAGTGCCCTAAGGGAGGTGTGACAGAGCAGCCTTCGGGGAGGGCGCACGCCCAGGAAGGAGTTTCACGCTCTCACCATTTCCACAGCTCACCCCTCCAGCTGTACACACTGCTACACCCTCCAGCCGATCTCCTGGCCACTACACGTCCTGTGTGTGGAGGGCACACCTCATCCACCTTCTGCCTTTGGGGCTGGTGATCTGCACAACAGGCAAACCTGGTTTTCAAGCCTGACCCTTAAAGAAGATATACCCAAGGCATGCAGTTCACACTAGTGAAACTCCACTATCAGGCCTCCACTTACAGGACATGTAATTCATCTGTGACTTACACTATTATAAATCAAATCAGAATCCAACCAAGGAAAAGCTCAAACATTACAGTGAATAAAAAGAAACTATCAAGCAGTCCTATTACTGACCAAATACAAGAAAATAACATTTGTCATGATCACCAAAGTGAGTACTGTGAGTGAACACCTTCAGTATCCAAAGCGACAATTAAGAGCACCATGTACCTAATGAAGCATACATTGTTACTGATCAAAATATCAAATTGCCTTTATTTAGGGGAACAGAATTAAAAAATAGTTACTGGAGAGAGACTCACAAAGGTCTACAGAGGTTGCTTGTTAAAGCATAAGGAGCCTGTAATATGAAAAATGGAAAACCATGTCAGCAACATTGGGTTCATTTCCTTTGCCATTCTATTTTACAATTTCCATCATGATAAGAGCATGCAACTTCTACTGGTTCAAGCTAAAATTCACTCTAACACCTGTGCAGCATCTACAGTTAAAGATCTGAAATACGTACCACTGCTGAACATCTAAGTTTAGACTTACTTAGGTGCAACAGAAATCACAAATACACCCCAGCTTAAAAGGACTTTTAAACCTAAACCAGCAAACAACTCAGGCAGCAGCTGAAATTACTTCAGCAGTGATTTCTGGGGGATTTTTTCCTAGCCACACAGCAACTAACATCCGTTATTCTGGTGAAACTTCCGAAGAACTGAAACAAGCGTTTCAGAATCTACATCTAAACTGAAAAGAACTGGGAGATGAGTGGTCTAGAGCTGCTCTGTGCTGTTAACATTCACAGCACACTTGTGTAACCGTTTCATGTCTGTTTTGTCTGTCTGTTTCAACAATATGAACACAACAACCAGAAGTTTTTGTTAGAATAAATCAGTAATCAGTATGCTATATATATATATGTTAGAATAAATCACTTCTGGAAAACAAAAGGCTGTAAGAAAGAAGGTGGAAAATTACACGTTGGGAAGAAATAGGAAGACAATTGCAAGGAGATTATGCTCCCCAGTGGCACAGACAAAATGAAAATAGCCAGAGTTCGTGTCAAACTTTCTCTAACTTCTGCAGACTGAAGTCATCATTATTGCCCAAGGGGGAGTGCAGAGAGGGTATTTTCTGCGGGATAAACTCTTCCTTGTGCCAGGGGTATCCCATGGGACCACCAACATTATAAACAAACTGGTCAGTGCTTTGCCAAGTTCACCTTAGCACTAAAAACCAAAAAAGAGACAAAGAGACCACTGTGGTGTCCTGGACTTTGCCTACGAGTTGCACCACATGCAAATCTGAGACTCAAATGCCACACTGCTGGGAACACTTGTTTGCTTTGTGGGAGAACATCTCAAGTCCCTATCACTTCAGGCATCTCGGCACCATTTTGGTTGTCCCCTCTTCAATACAAGCCATTCCTAAAAAACATACTTTGTATCTCACTTTATCAGCCTCGATGCAACTTGTCCTTACTTGTCACCTAAATGCAAACACAAATAATGTGTAATTTCACTTTAGTATGTAACTAATCATGCATATACTAAACTTTTCTATTAGAAGTCAAAGAAGATAACATTTATATTTAGCTTTGCTCTACTTACACTTCCTTAACTAGACGAATACAATTATAGACAGGTCCGCAACGCTGTAAATTGGCATGACTTCACCAAATTCCATGGCAATTTGGCAATTTAAATTAGCTGAGAATATGGTAATAATGTTACATCACAAAAAGTACAACAGAGAAGTTAACTTGCAATAAAATAAAGACAGGAATATGTTGTAAGCAGTAACAAGAAGGACAAAACGCTCATTAATGCCAGCAATATATGACGATCTGCTCAGTACTTATGACAAAAGCTCTGCAACTCACACACACTGAGGTATGCTGGAAATGTGCTTTAGAAATCACCATGCCACACAGGACAGGCAACCTTTCACAGTGATCTTCCAGTCAAAGACTTGACTCACTGTGCTGCTGGCTGATCGTGACTTTTTAATAGGTGAAATAAGTAAAGACTGTTAGCCAGCTTTTCTTGACCCCAAATGGTGATCGATTTATGTGCTCCATAAAAACATAGCTTTTGTAATTTTCATCCTGACTCATTTAACTACAACTCCTGTTCTCTTCACGGACAGCAATGCCTAATACTTAGGAGCCCCCTGGGAGGCCAGCATCTTCCACACATCCATGTCTGCCTTGAAGCCAGACAGAGCTAGATATAGAAGATATATATTTACCCAACATATCTCTTTATGTTTGCTGCCCTTGGCAAAGGTCAGTTTTCTGCTGAACTGCAGAATGAATGTGTTTCTTCATGTCTTAAATAAAGGCATACATTTTAGTGAAGTAATATTTTTTAATACCTAATCATTGATAATTAAACACAGAAACAGCATAATAAGCAATTATTCATCATAAGAGGGACAAACCATAGCAAGTAAATGATTATGAATGAGATGTAAATTCAGGTACAAAAAGAGCCTGGAGTCTCCCTGTACTTGCCTCCTCCCCATCTGTGATTCACAGGGAGAATGCAATTCTTCTAATTCACTGTATCTAGCTAAAACCAAGGAAGCATTAGAACCACTCACAACTCATCATTTAAAAATAGAATACCAGAGTGAACAAATAAAATGGAACAGCTAAAACATGGAACTGTAAATGTCCTCAGATTACACACCAAAATAGTTTAACAGAAACTGAACTGGTAGGTGCTAACCCCATGTTATTTTATTAATGCTTTAATCAACACTGAAGTTTTCTGTAAAAATTCCATCAACAGCTAAATCTGGTGCAGAGAACATGTAGAAAGCAGGATTGCATACCAAAGGCAAAGGTTATTTTTCCCCTGCTGCCACTTAAACATATCCAACTTCACTATTCCTGTCACCCACTGATAAAACAGTAGTCCTCCTTCAGCATGAGCCTACAAAATCCTAGCACTGAAATTTTATGCAAAGTCTAAAAAGCTTTCTCTACAGAATGGTTAAAAGTCTTCACAGCAAAATAATTCTTTAACACTATACTTTCTTGAAAGAGCAGAATTAGCATGTTCAGTTTTCAGCTGTAACTCTACTACAGCTACAACCATGTATGAAAGAGTTCATGAAAAATTCATAGAACTGCATCAAAACAGTAAACTACTTCATGTAAGTCCCTGTCTGTAACAGAAGACTACTGATAGTGCCCATAACTTCTGCTCTACAATATAAACCAAGTAGGTTTTCCAGAAGATTTTAATACCTGAACATCACGTTTTTTTGGTCTGAAATACTGTAAAACTTTTTTTTCCTATGTTTCCATTGTAGCAAAAATATATATTGAAATGACCAGATTTCACACTTTCAGTATAGACAAAACCAGTATGATCCTTTTAGTTTTTTTCACCGAACTTGTTTCACTGAATTTCTTGAGAAGAATTCATCAATTCTCTTTCAACTAATGGGTTATACCTACAAAAACATCTTGAACCATTTCCAGACTCAGCTTAACAATTGATACTGATTCTTACTGAATGATAAAGAGGCTTTTCATGTGTCCCAGAAGATTACATTCTTAAAAAGATGACTCTATGACAACCAGGTTTTCAGATGCTAAGGCTGGAAAGACAGAGGAGGAGCACAAGTTTGACAACTGCCCATCTGTCCATGCCCTCAGCAACATCAGCAACCTGGTAAGCATGCATGAAACAGAGTTTTTTCCATGGACAGACTGCAGCTCTCCAACCCACAAAAGTACTCAAAAATGAGAAAACACCTGCAAAGGTGACAGAAAACAGAATTCTGGTCTTCAGAATTTCCCCCACTCATACAAAAAAAAAATCACTGTTCACTAGGAGTAGTCAGCACAAAGCCAAATATTCAGCAGTATCACTGTGCACACAAGTGAGCCTCATCACATCAGCAGAACTACTGTAGACTCATAGCTGGAAATCAGATCAAGAAGTTGACTATCAAGAGGTACTTTTATTACAATGAAATTCTTCCTGGTTTCAACACCTTTATCAACTCCAGACTGACAGAAGAGCATCCTAATTATTTTAATATTTTACTGTGTGTGTGAGTATTCTGGGGTGAGAATTCCCTATCCAAGATGACTTTTTCAGCATTAAGGAAGAATAAGCAAGAATGAGGGATTGATTACACACACATACACACACACACACACACACTCACAAAAAAAAAAAGTCATTTGCTGAAAAGCTAAAATTACCTGAAATACTATGTCTAATCCACAGACTTTTTTTTCTACTTGAGAGAAACCAGTGTCTGTCACAAACACCTTTTTGGGCAGAAGCATGACATCTTAATGGTGCAAAGCAATGCTCTCTTCTAGCTTGGCTCTTAATGTGAAAAAATTCTTCTCTACAATCTTAAAATGGAACACTTATTTAAAGCAACAAGATGTGAAGATAGGAGCCTGCACAAGATGAAATGCAGAATGCTACACAATCTGAAAGGAATTTATCCTTTAATTACACACTCCTTTCCACAAATGGTATGTGACCATTTTTTGCACTCTGTTTTGGCAAACAGTATATTTCATTATCCAGGTGACATGCTGTTGCTCTTTTTATTTCTGATCAATGCCTTGAGGCTGGAAGGAAACATCTGAAGGGTTAGCTAGATTCTTTGAGCTTCCTCTTTGCCCTTAATTCCTGGCTCCAGACAGGCTCCCACTAAGCATTACAGACCTCTCCCTCAGAACAATTCAGCTCCATCCTAATTGCCAGGATATGCCACCATCTTCTGTGACAGACAGGAGCAGACAAGGCAGGCTCACACAGATCCTCTGCCTTCCAGCAAGCTACAGAAAGGTGCTCAAAGCACTGGACCAAGGCTGTTTTCTGCCTGCTGCCTTGCATGAGCATGTGCAAGACCATGGCTAACTTGGTTGCCCTAGCAGTAGGGGAATACAATTTCTGATGCAAAACTCCCAGAGGACTCTGACTTATGAAAGAACCAACTGCCCCCTTTCCTTACTCAAGGCACTTTCTTGCTCTTCTGCCCACAGAAGTGGGATGGATGCTACCTAGTGTGAGCATGCAGGGGGCTCTGAGGGGAAGGAGATGTTAATTCTGTACCTTGTTAGGGCTCTCTTCTTTCAGTAAGACTTTCTAGCTACTGCTACATGGGACAATAGGTTTACCCTTATGAGTCAATTTTATGTCATTTAAAAGGAGCTCCTTTTCCTCAGGTGAGGCATATTCCATGAAATACCTGTAAAAATCTTTACCCTCCCATAGCAAGGAGGACATAAATTGTCCTCTTCCACAGGATTTATTTAATGTTGAAACAGAATTATACATTGGACATTTTTTAGATTTACTCACATTTCATCCCTTTCCTAGTTTTAAGTGAACTCTCCCAGCAAGTTTAAATTTACTTTCACTCTTGCTGCTGAAACAATTTTGACTCAGGAGTGGTTCAACGCTGACTCAAATGAGAATTCACGTTCTACACACTAAGTAATCCATGGAAAAAAGTACACCAACAGGTATCTTCAGATCTTTATTTACGAGCAATGAAATATATGGGAAATTAGTAGAGACTAACAGGAAAAGGCAGAAATGGCATTAGTCCCAATATAGAGGAAAATGATCTAAATTAATTTTGGCAGAGTGAACTCTGCTTTCAAATTTATTTGTCGTACCACATTAACACTTTAACAGTGACAGCCTACAGGTTTATTTTTAGGTACTAATATGTTAAAATATGTGATGAAAGTAGAGCAAGAAGCCACTGAAATTGTTTTCTGTAAAGACGTTCAAGCACTTCCCCCAACTCCATGCTGGAAAACCATTCAAAAAACAGTGCATACATCTCTATGGCAAAAACACCTGCAATAAAAATGGTGATGCTTTTAAAACATGCTAAACAACCCATGTTAATACCAAGACTGCTATGTGGTGTGGCAGCTTGACACTTCTGAAAACTAGACCATTAATTTAAATGCCTAAAACCACATTTTTCTCATGGAAATGAAGGGGTTCACAATTTAAAGCAGTTGTTCTTAGTATCAGTACAGTTAGGCAGCTGAAAGAGGTCAGCAATTTGCTTCACCAGACCTGAACAGGATCTCCATAAGATCATGCTCTCCCTGAAGTATATGTTTCTTACATGATGCAGTGATGGGGACAAAGTTAATTTCAGACAGATTTTTTAACAGCAAGGTAAGAAGGAGCTGTCAGACACAAACCCAGCAAAACAGGCGGCTCAGTATCACATGAATGGAATGGCAGTGGCAATTTTGCTCTTCACAACCTTTTAGCATTGGCCTTAATGATGCACTCTTACTATTGTGTCTACTAGATCTCTTTCTAGGATGAGTAATTTGTTAAATCACATCTACTGAACTTCTTGCAGCATGTAACAAAAAACTGTCTACAGGAATGTATGGACAGGTTTCACGTACATACTGCACGCAGACAATATTAGAAGTAGTATAAAGTTAGAATGAAGGTGTATTAACAGAAGCTCATAGAATGGAAAACACTTGTCTTAGAGAGAGATTTAAAAACTGAAGTTTTAGTAATGCCTGACCCAAAACTGCTATTTTCGAGTACCAAAGGCTGTATTCAAGATTACCCGATCTAAAGAATCTTTAGTGAAAAAATGAAAATCAAAATTCTTGACATGTTATAGCTAAACTAGACTCCCATCTCATACCACAGACTTCTCTCTCATGGAAACAGTGTAGGAAATGGTGTAGTAATAGCAAAAAATTTTAAGCCATATTTCTTAGGAAATTTAAAACTGAAAGATGTAGAAATTTCCAGGTATTTTGAATCAGCCACTAACAGATGGCTAGGTAAAAGGTGTGTATCTAGTTTTCACCCCTCTCTTACTGCAAGAGTAGATTTTATGAATGTAATTACCTACTTAATAACCTGAACACAAAAGTCATACACAGCCATCAGCACCAGGAGATGAACTGTGCCTGCACCAGCCCTTCCTAGGCTCTGCATAAAACTAATTACATCTAAACTAAGACCAGTCAGGGCAATGGATTCCATTAAAATCAAGTTCCCACTTTCGTAAGCCATACTTTCATCTTATGTAAGCTACCACTGTTTCCAAAAGGAACAGTCCAACCTTGCCCTTCCAATCCTGGCACAGCCAGTACGCACACTGCCATGTAACAAACCTGACAGAGGAGCTGACCCCAACCCAAAAGACACTGATTTTGGAAAAACTACGTGATTTTGGAAATAAAGAAAAGCAACCAAACAAATGTCCTTCATTTGGGGATTTTCTGATGGACACAATTTTATGTTTTAGTTTAAAAACTGTTTTTCGGTTGTCTCTTTTTTCCTGTGTTTTACATAAAGTGAACATCAATATTAAGATATGTATTATTTATCCCAAACATGCTTTTCTTTACAACTTTGTGTACCAAAGACTTCAGTGTTATCAGAATTACACCACAATTTCAAAATTATTCACCAAATGGAATCTCTCATGTAGGCAGTTTTATAAATCCACAGAAGCATCAATAGAGCATACCATAAAAGAGGGGGAAAAGGTTATCTGCACCTATGTATTGTCAAGTGGTTTAAACATCTTGTGGATGTAATGTGCTAGGACTTCAGACAGCGGTTTCATCTCTAGCTATAAAGTTACAAGCAATTTAGTCACTCTTTCAGTGGCACAGCTCCCTACCTGTCAAATGCTCCACTACTACCGTGAAATGGAAAGTAACTCCTCATTTTACATGAGAGTGTCTGATACTACAATAACTTCCTGAATAAAACACAAAAGGCCAAATATTCAAAATGAAAACCATGTAAGATAACAAACTGTCATTATTTTAAGCAAAAATAAACAAGTACTCCAGACCAGAATTTCCTTGTTTTTTCAGAACTGCCACTGTTACAATCACTGTGCTGAAGTACAGAAGGCAGAACGTAAGTCCACTGCAGGAATAGGAGATGAGTACTTTGCTGGCAAAATTATTCTGCATGTTCAGGTGTTACCTAGTTGCAATATGCTGCAGTATGAGATCTCATTATTAGTTCTCATGCACAACCTTATCGTCATTGTCCTTCACTGCCAATGAGAGTTAAGAACGTATTTGAATGAAGAAATATTTCAGGACTGATACGATGTCCTTGTTTAGCCTCAGGGAAAAAAAAGAGCAGGGTGGAAAAAATAGTAAAGAGAAAATATCTTTTTTCAGGACAACCAAGCACTGTTTCTATGTAAAGCATGTCAAATGACATATAAACTGAAAACAACTTCAGGGCAGCATGCATTTTTATCTGAAAGATGACAGATCAGCAGATCTGTTCAGTCTGCTTGGTTTCTGGAGGAACAGTGTTTCATACAGGGACAGAAAAAGGAAACTAGAGATTCTTTTAAAATTGACAACTCCACATGTTCACAATTTAATATCTGTTTTAGATCCTGCAGAAAAAAAATACTAATTTTTAAATTTTCTTCTAGATATAGTTAAAGGAGAGTAAATCTTGCACAGTCACAGCACCTGGCTGAACACCTCTTTTTATAAGAAATCAAGCTACTTATTGCTTTCTGACAATGAAATAAAAACATATTAAATTGATAAACAATCTGCCCTCTACTTAGTGCCCACATTATGCATGAAGACATGCTTTTACTAATAAATTGCTAATTACAACCTTCCTGAAACAGGTCACATCTCTGCAGTGACAAACAGATCTAGTAATTTGGAAGTGTGAACACAGTGCATTAAGGAATACACTCTAAAAGGACTGTCTGAACTACTACTAATTTACTATGGGATTACAAGTTAAGTCCACATAAGCAATAATAAATGTCCTCTGCATTAGACATCTATTTGGATGGATCTGCAGCATGCTTATGTACTACCTTAATATTTCAAATAGCAGGAAGAGGCTGTTCAGTCAATCCAAGCAACAAGGGAAAAATCTGATAAAACCTGAAAAGCTGGTCCCAAGAAAAAAAATCTCACACAGATAAACTCAGCAGTTTGAAGGAAAAAAAGCACAAATAAATCTTAGGTCCTGATAATAACTGAAATAATACTGGTACACGGACTTCCATGGACTTACCCTGATGTACTGTTAATCTAGCTCTGGGTTTATAAATTTAAGATCATTGATAAACAAACATAATGGACACTAGAGGCAACTACAGTATGCTGAGGAAAACCCAGAGAGATATTAAACTTGCTAGTATCATCATTTGCCAAAGAATCCTGCTTCTCAAACAAACTGCCTTTTTTCAAGGACTGCAGCTCTTCCATGTAACCACCATGGCTAAACCAAGGCCGTATTACACACTGACCTAAAAAAAAAATATTTAAAGGAAACAAAGCGTGAAAAATTCTTAGTTACAGGCATGGCTAATAATGAGTGCTGCCTCCACTAAAGTACTTTAATCTTTCCCACACACCACTTCTACTCTTATTCATTCAGACCTTTTCTTGGTTTGAACATCCATTCAGTGAACACCCACTCCTCTGCCCATTACTCTAATGCTTGTGGCTCCTGTGGACTGGAAAAACAAAAGTCACTGGGCCCACTGGCTGATGATCATGATCTTAAAGAGGCTTTATCATTTTGGGACAACTCCTGAGTGCAAAAACCAGAAGATGGTGTTACCACCCAGGAAGAGCACAGCTGCAGCAGTGTCAGCAAGAAAAAGCTCATACCCAAAGGCCAAAAAGAAGGTCCTAGGATGACCTTGCGCTCTCCTAAACTGTCACCATGTATAAGCCATTGCTGCTGACCCTGTACTGGAGACTTGCCCAAATGCTGCACGTGTTGCAGTAGAGCTGCTGCTGCTCCATGAGAGCCTCCTCTAAGAAGAAACCACTCACACACCTTTGATGTACGAAGCTGAAGTTTTTTTCCTGAACAGCTTTCATTTTCCACACTTCATTTTACACATATGTATGAGAGCTTATGGCGTAAACCTGCCACTCAGCACACCACTGTACACCAGTAATACAACAGAACAACTTCCTAAATCACAATACAAACAAGGAGGGAACACAGAGAACACGAAACCCTCCTCTAAAAGGACACTTTCTTAATGTGCTTAAAATGTGAAGAGGAAAGTGGAATTTGAGTGTGCTCTAAGTAACAACCCACTTCAACCAATTTCTGTAAGCATTATCATTGTTTCTCAATTCTGTTTGAATCATCAAGGTCCTGAGACTGTTTTTCAGCCATCAATTTCCTAAGCAAATGCTGACCCCTGTTTAAATTCAAGGCTGAGGAATGTAAGGCCCTCTTCCGTTTCTCATTGAGCAAGTGCCAACACTTTATTTCAACATTGATAAACCAGTTTGTTTGCCATCAGTTATGCCCTTAGGCTTTTCACTTTATTCAGCTCAGAAAATGGAAACAATAGACGGGTTTAACTTCCTGTTTTCTTCTATGATCTTTGGTTTAGAGAACAGTTCAAAGCAACTTTCAAATTCAGTCATTTTAGTGAAATGATAAATGGTCTCTCTGTTAAGTAGTTTTTACTGTATTGATTCCAAGGAATCTACTCCACAGCAGGTACTGCTGTGTAAAGAAAAGCACACATCTTTATTGATGCCAAGAGAACATGCAGGGGTTAGCACCTCCATATGCATGTCTGACTGTGGTTCATTTTACACTGGCTTTTATACTTTTACAATTCTGGCATCCGCCCTTTTTTGTTTCCTTATCTGAAAGGTACAGTTTTAAGGGCTGGGATCTTACATAACTTGTGGTTTCATTATCTTAGGGTTACAAACATGGCAGATAGTTCCTATCATATTCATCACATTTATCCAACTGATACTACGCTTTGCTATGACAGTGCTTTATTGATTATGTTCTTCTCTTTTCTATCTATTGAAACAAAACTTATGATTTTGCATTTTTCTTGCCTTTCATGACAACCAACATGCCTCTCCCTCCTTACCACCTTAGCCCACCAGAGCTAGGCCCTGCTTGCAAAAGTGAGCAGCCACACCTTTCAGGTTTTGTGAGTTCATACCTATGCTAAGGTGCTTATGTCACGTGAGGCCTGTGTTTCAGTATCAATCCTTTCAAAACTGTCTTAAAACCACACCAAAACAAAGCATATATTAAAATACTGAAGGTAAAAGTATGCTATGACCAACCCAAAAATATATTGGTTCTCTCAAATACTGGGTGAAATATTCTACCTCACTGAAAATGAAAGAAGTTGTCCTTTCCTTTAGTAGGAAGTGGTAGGGTAGTGAGGTGGGAAAACATTTTTCTGAGCAACACTGGGGGCCTGGGGACCATCTGGGAGCCTGGTCCTACAGCCAGATCCCAAAGTATGCACAGAGGGAGCATCGATGGCTGTGGGAGTGCTGCCTCCACTGACAGGTTCACTTGCAAAGAATATGAAAAAATGCAGTACTTTAATGTGATTAACCCTGCAAAAGAAAAATAAATGACAAAGATACCAGAGAAACTGAATTATCTTAAAAAAAAAAAGAACCAAAAAATAAAAGCAAAACTTCTTGCTACATCAAATTTTAAAAATCTATCTAAAAGAGACCAACTTACCATTCACTTTTATTTTAGCACCTTATAACTAACAATCAGGGAAAGCAGAAAAATGTGTTCAAGTTTCTACATACATTTCCTTTTGAAAACTGACAAGCACAACGAATGAATGGTGAAATATATTTTGAAAACGTGTACAGATACAATCCAATTTATGACCACAAGCTGGGATCCACTTAAAAATAGTATTTAAACATTCAATACAACATTTTTTTAGCCTTCTAGATTATACTGACATTTCATTTAATGTCTCAGGAATTTAATTTGGTCAACTGCAGACAGCCTTGCATCTGCCATGGGACCAAATATGGCTCTCATGCATTGAAGTAAGCTGCTGATGTGAAATATGGCCTATTTGTTATCACAATCTTAACTTTTCCCAGTTTTTTAACATGAATTAACTTTACACCATACATTGATGCCTTTGCAATGTTTCTATTAGGTTTACATATGGCAGGAATTCTATGTCTCTACATAAATTGAGGAAAAAAACAAAGACAAAAACTTCACAGAGCTGGACTCTAAGGAAGGAGCCTTTGACGACTAGGATCACCTATCTCATCACCTCCCTCCACACCTCTTCCTCAGTTTACGTTTGCACGAAGGCTGATGATTTAATAATCCTTGCAAAAGATAAGGAAACAAAAAAACCTGCCACGTTATTGAACCACTGCATTTTACTGCCAGCAGGAAATGGAGTCATTACTGTAAAAAAAAGTACCTTTTGGAGCCTCCAGTATAGGTGAAGGTAAAGGTGGAATCTGAGTACCTGAAATCTGAAAGACAAAGACCTGCTTTATTACAACTTGTCTTTATTTCGGCTGAAGTAGCCGAGGTTTTACGGAGCAGCGTTCAGCTCCCGACACGGGGGCGGTGGACAGGGAGTCGGGTGAGCCAGAGGAAATGCAGCATCTCCCCCCAGCCCCTCGCAACAAGTGCCCGGTGCTATGGCAACGGCAGGGAATTCCATTGTCACACACGGCAACAGGCAGCCGACAGCCGGGCTCCTGCGACGGCTCGCGGCCGCCGGCACCGCACCGGCACCGCCGATCCCCGCGGGGCCGCTGGCACGGACAGGGCCCCGTGTGCGGCTGGGCGTGCCCCGGCCTGGGGCCGGGCACCGGGGGCGGCCGCCCGGGAGCAGCCGCGAAGCGGAACTGCGCGGGCTGCGCCGGGCTCGGGCTCGCCCCAGCGCTCCGGGGCTGCTGCGTGCGGCCGCCGCTCCGCTCCCCGGCTCGGGATGCCGCCCCCCCCCCCGCCCGCCCCTTCCCGGCCGGCGCCCGGTCTCCTCTGCCCTCATATGCCCTCGGAAGGAGAGCAGGAAGACGGGATCTGAGAGCGGCCCCGCGGCCGGGAACGGCGGCGAAGGGCACGGGCGCGGCGGGAGCGCGGTCCGGGGCGGGCGCGGCGGCGGCGACGGGAGCCTCCGCGCCGCCAACCTGGCGCCCGGGGACAAACTCACCTGCAAACAGGCAGTCCTTTTCCGCCTTGCACTTTTGGATCACAACGTCAATATCCTTCTGAATCCTCTCTTGTCTTGAACACATCCCCATGAAATAAATCCCAGGGGAAAAAAATAGCAGCCTTTATTTCCACCCCACCCCACCCCCCGCGCTGCCAGGGTTTTTTTAAGATTCAGCCCGAAAGAAGGAGCCCGGGGCTGACGAGCAGGAGCCTCTCCGGCGGCCCGGTGAGATCCGTTCGGCCGGTTGGAGGACGTTGGAGGCTGTCGGCGGGAGCCGATGTTGTTTGCCCAGATGCGCCCGCCCAGATGTGCCGCCGCTGCCGCGAATGGCAATTTCCTCACAATGGATCCAGCGGAGGGTGGCGGCGGCGACACGGGATCCCCCAACCCCCCACCCCCCACGCCCTCTGGGTTTTTGGGGTTGGTTGGCTGGTTTGGTCTTTTTTGGAGGCGAAAGAAAAAAAAAAAAAAAGGAGGAAAAAAAATTTAAAGAAAGGGCGGGGGGGCCAAGCCGACCCGGCCGCTGCCGCTCACATCCCTGCCCCTCCCGCCAGCAGCGGCGATCGCCGCGCAGCAGCAGCACAGCGCGGAGAGCCGGCGGCAGCACCCGCACTCGGTCCCTGGCGGCGCGGCGGGGCCGGCGCTTGCTGCAGCGACGCCGAGCCGCAGACCCTCCCCTCGCTCCCGGCCCGGCACGTACGGCCCCCGCCGGCTCCCCCGGCGGAGGCGGCGCGGGGGGAGGAAGAGGCGGATGCACAGAGCCGTGCGGGCGCCCCGGGAGGCGGCGGCGGGCGCGATGGTCCCGGCCCTGCCGCCGGCGCTCGCCTCCGCCCGCCCGGGCCCCGGGCACATTCTGCCGCCGCCTCCCGAGCAATGGGGAAACGCCAGGAGGAGTTCTGCGGGCGGCGGGGCGGCTCCCCGGCCGCACCGGGAGGAAGCGGGCAGTGCCGTGTTGCGCAAGGCCGGCGGCGGGGCGGACGAGAAGGGCGGCTGCGGCCCGCGGGGCCCGCTGCCCTTGGGGCTCCCGGCCGGAATGCCGACCCGCGCCGCCCTTCCCGGGAGAGGCCGGGCTGCGCTGCCGGGGCTGCGGCTCTCCCGCCGCCGGGCCCCGCTCCTCTCCCGCGGCCGAGGGCAGGGCTGTGCCCCGCCGTTCCCGTTCCCGGCAGGACAGCCCGGCAGCCCATCTCGGCCGGGTGCCGTCCCCTGCCAGCCTCCCCTTCCGACCTGTCGACGGGTGTGCGTGCCCATGGAAACAGTAAAAGGAGGATCTCTGTGACCACCGCGATGTTAATTGCGCTCCTTTCCCTTCATTCTCCAGCAAAACTGTCTCGCAGACCTAAGGGCTTCGGGAGAGGGCTCGGGTAGTACAGTCCCTAGCAGTGGGCGCTCATCCAAGTTAGGCTTGGGGCTCTAGTCCAGAACAAGTAATGACCATAATATAACTTGGAAGGAATCATCAAGTCCCCAAAAATGGGTATTCTTCCACCCCAGTGAAATACATACGATTAATAAAATCAAGTCTGAAAGTAGTAGAAACGGGTTTGATATAAAATTGAAAGAATATTCACAAAATTCAGGTTTTATGTTCACCCTGCTCTAAACAGCTCCTATGGATTATTCATTCATAGTGGGTGGGGTTTTCTTTCTCATTTAGGAAGTCTGAATTAATCTTGTATTATTGATTTCAAACACAGAACACAAGCAGTATTTTATGAAAAATTAACTCCATATTTTTTTCTATCTATAGGAGGGAGTAGAAGGGAACTTTAAATCCATCTTGTGATATGACTTCCTGCCTCTTAATAAAATAATTTATCTTGAAGGGAGACTTCCAGATGAGTTTCAGTGTGGAAACTGTACAATATTGCTTTTCATGTGAGTCTGTCCTTGAATAAAACTTACATACAGTTAGGAATCGATTTTCTTACCATAAAAGCTTATACTTTTTAACTTTTGCTTTGGTAAAGCAGATAGAGCACCAGGATAATGCATTTCTGCAGGACATTTATATGAGAAAGTTTTTCTGGAACCCATGACAGGTTTGGAGCTAGATGATCTTCAAGGTCCCTTTTAAGCCACCCCATTCTATGTGTTCTATGATTTTACTCAGCAAGACTTTTCCAAGGCATACAGAAATTGTCACCATAGTCCAAAATACAGTATAATATGGTAAGACACTGTCATTCTGTCAGGTGATGCAATATTGGTTAAGAAGTGCTGTTTCTTGAGGTGTCTTTCTAGATCTTCCATCTAGGATATCAGCAGCCATGTTTGCTGCCTTCCCCTTCATCACAGTTTAAAGACTAAATCAGAATTTGATTTATTCTGGTGGGATTTTGGTCCTGAACCTTGTAGTGAAAGGTCTCTGTTATCCCTCCCAGGTGGATCAGGAAAGGGAGAGGTTATTAGCCAGTTGCAGGATATTTATGCTGACAATTCTGCTTACAGTTTATTCTAACCACAGGGTTCTTCTCAGTGTCATGTCAATTAGCACAATTCTTGATGGCCTTTTTAAGCCTCAGACTGTTTTCATAGGTTTGGTAACAGTGAATTGAAAAGTCATCTATGAACTAAAAACACCATGTTCAAGAAAGTTCGTATGTTTGGCTTGACTGCATCAACTGGATTGAACAAGAAGTCTGCAAGTACAGTTATTTATTCTATTTTTGTTGTTGTTGTTGCTGTTGTTGTTAGTGGCTCTTAAGTTCCTATTTTCTTAAGTCAATTTGGCCATTGATTTACCTGATTACTTCAGCAGTTATGGCAGCAATTGCTGATTTCAGTGAGGAAAAGCTTGATCATAGCATGAGATCATTCCATTTATTAAAATACTGAAAATCAGGTGTTGGAAAGTCAAGGTGAATCCATAGAATTGATCCCTAAATTTGTAAAGATTGACAAGATGTTGGCATACGGGTGCCTTAAGTGTTATTGCAAAGGTATCTGTGTGCATGCTTTAATCTCTCTACAGGGGATGTACCCCCTGTGCTGGTTTTGGCTGGAGCAGAAACATACAGCCATGAAGAAACTTCCTGGAGAGCTTTACAAGTAGTTTCATGAGCAATAGAACAGTTGGCCTTGAAAGTAATGGTCATGGCTCAAGTGAATTCAGGATGTGTCTTTCTAGTTGCTTTCAGTCTTAAAAACTGGTTCATGTCATTTCTAGTTTTGTCCCAAGTTCAGCTCAGCTCAGCTCAGTTATATTGTACTGAACTGATTAAGTAAAAAAGAAACACAAATAACTTTTATGTTAGTGCTCCTGGAAACCTGAAAATATTTACAGAGGTGTAAATGAAGTGAAAAGAAATTAAATTAATGGAGGTACATGATTAGAAAACTTATGTGACAAGACTGGTCCAAAATGTAACACAGGAAAATAAAAGAGAAGCAACACAGTCAACACAGTGAATGTGTTTTGAGTAATGTGTGAACAGTGACTGAGAGGAAATGCATAGGTCAGACAAATTCTGCTCATAAATGCATTTTGCCTTTTTTAGACTAAGTAGATATCTTTCATTTTATGCCAGAAATAACTCCCCTTCCCACCTATTAGTAAAGCTGTTAGAAATATTTCAGTAAGGATCAGGACACCCTATTCTTTCCCCACATCTCTTCTTTACATGTTTTTCTAAACATGTTCATGTGACATATAAACACACACTAGAAGTCTTAAGGAAAACTAAAAAAAACCCAAACTTGAAAGCTTGCCATTGTAGGGAATATATACAACTCAGGGCAGAGGTATTTGTCATCTGTCTAATATCTCTAGTGCAGGAGAGCATTCAAAAGGGCAGAGGCTAGAAAAAGAATCCAAAACCACAAAATGGCCATCGACACTCCAAAAGAGCAAAAAATATTTTTCTCCACTTTTGTAGGCTCCAAATAAAGCTGTAGTACAAACCAAACCAAACCTCTAATTTTTCTCCAAGGTCCAGGAATACCTGCCAGTCACCAGTAGAGTGAAACTCAGAGGTGTCCGAAGACAGTGACTTCCAGGGGTAGAACTTTTAAAGGATCAAAACCATTCCACTCTTAAGGCATAAAACACAATAAAGTGATGATAATTTCTAAAGCAAGCCGTCCATGAGCCAGCAGTGTGCCCTTGTGACCCAGAAGGCCAGTGGTATCCTGGGCTGTGTTAGGAAGAGCAGTGCCTGCAGGTCCGGGAGGCCATCCTGCCCCTCTGCTCAGCTCTGGTGAGGCACATCTGGAGACCTGTGCCCAGTTCAGGGCTCCTCAGGACAAGAAGGACATGGAGCCCGGGCACCACATCCAGCTCAGGGCTATCGAATTCCCTAGGGATTTGAGGACAGGCTGAGGGAGCTGGGCCTGTTCAGCCTCGAGAGGAGACAAGTGAGGGGACTCCATCAATGTCAGTGGCTTCAGGGAGGGGTCAGAGCAGGGACCGGGCTCTGCTCGGCAGTTCCAAGCAATAGGACAAGAGGCAATGGGCAGAAACTGATGCCCAAGAAGTTCCACCTGAACATGAGGAAGAAATGCAGTCTGATTTCCCAGAGAGGTTGTGGAGTCTCCCTCACTGGGGATGTTAAAAAACCATCTGGGTGCAATCCTGTACCATGTGGTCTAGGATGGCCCTGCTTGGGCAGGGAGGACCAGATGACTTGCTATGGGCCCTTCCAGCCTGACCCATGCTCTGGTTCTGTGATTATCCTGAAAACATAGCACTGAGGTGTGAGAGATGTGGGGGCAACACTTACCTGTTCATGCCAACAGAGAAGTGACACATGGCATAAAAGCATCTCTGGTATAATTTTCACTAGCCACCCATTATTAGCAACTACATTTTAATATTCTGATGTAATAGATGTAATGATGTAATAATACTCAGAGTTTATGTAATTTTCTTTAAGCCTGTATGAGTTTTAAGAGAGATATGAAGTGAGCTGTGCTTAATACCATTACTGCTGTCCATCCAAGAAGTCAATGGCACTCTATGTATATACAATCCTTAGTGATGTTTTCCTGGTGAAGCTATAAATATATTGACTTCTTTGGGTCATCACTGCAAGTCTGTGATACTTGGCTTAAAACACACTAACACAGTGAACTTAATAGGATTTCAGACTGAATTTTACTGTAAGTAAAGCATCTTCACTGAGTTTTGGAGTGAGCTAGCACTGATTCATTGATGAAAGTAATTTCCTTTAAAAAAAATTAAAATGTAATTAATAACATGACCTAAAGTATTGGTTTAATTCTTAATAAAAACTTCAAATATTTTTGATTCTAAAAAGTAATGTCTTCAATTACAATATGAAACAAAACTTTACATATATATCACGTCCTTACAACTCCCTAAAAATTCTCACAAGCCGCTGTGAGAAGCGCTTGCCGTTTCTCTGTCCCATGGCATCCACATAGTAAGTTTTTAGGAATTATTTTAAGCTGTCTCATACCTTAGGGAGTAAAAACTCTCACATTACTTTTTTTAAAATTTCAGTAATAATAGAGGGGGGAAAAGCATTGAAGTGATAGAGGACTAAGCCTTATTTTTTCAATTAGTCCAAAACAACTGTATTTATTTTTAATTTTAAAAAGTGTATATTAAACAGCCGGAATAGTCACCTCAAAAAAACCATAAACTTGTACAGGTCCTACACACAGATGTAGTGTGGATTGCTCTGAATTGCTATGGCAATGATCGCTAACATTCCATTCGAATGAGTGCTTGTCCTTCCAGATGGCACCGAGGCCCACAGTAGCTAAACCTATGGCTTCTGGCATGATAAATGCTCCTAGCAATGTTTAGTAAAGCATGCAATTAGAGTCCCAAATGACACCACATTTCATTGTAACTCTTAGTTTTATACTTTGTAATGATGATTTTAACTTGTTCTTCTTTTTTTCCTCCTTCACTATTATCAGCTCAGCTTTCAGTCTTTGCTTGTTTGCCTCACTTCCCCTATTTATTTTTCCTTTCCTCACTAACTCTTACACAATTAGGACCCTTCTTTTCCTAGTGCATCTCATTGTTCCCTTTTTTCAACTCTGAACTTCTGTGCATCCATTCAATATCCTTCTTGCAGCCCACTCTTGGTATCTCACTGCATAACCAGCTCGCATTAGAAGGGCTGAAATGGAACATTTTTTACAGAAACTGGAGTTTTAAAAGAAAGGCAAGCAGGAATGTTTCAAAACCTTATATACGCAACTTTGTGATGTCAGTCACCGTCAAGTCCAGAGGGAAGCCCTTAAGTACCTGCCAGTTCCTAAACAGATTTGCCTTTTTCCAGTAACCTTGCTGTTTCTACAAGTCGTGGGCATTCCTGGCTGCACAAAGGCAATGCTCTCTAATGGAAGTGATGGGGCCTCAATTCTCGATTACTCTGCAGCAGGGTAGGTAGCATATTTCTCTAGAATTTGAGAGTCCTGAGTGTGTAATAGACTGTCATTAAGTTGAGCTTACTGTGCCTCTTATCAGTTACAGCCTAAGGCCGAGCAGTGATCAGTGCTGAAGGTCTGCCCTCCTGCCTGAGCATAACAAAGCCTTCCCATCAATCTGAGGCACCTGTCTCCAGGGGTGCAGATAAACCCAGGGGAGAGGCAGAATTTCAGGTCCCTTCCTTACCTGGCTACAGGCTATGCCTCTTTACAACTCTTCTAAATAACCTTCCCAAGAGCTTTACTGCTTCCAGTCACTTCACAGGGAACCTGGATGGCTTTGCTATGCACACAGAATAGCTGAATTTATGACCCTGAGACCTGTAAACACTGCTCCCAGTTCACACACTGCTCCCAGGGACACACTGGTCCCAGAAGTTTAGTGAATGGCTCAAGAGTACACAATTCCTGAAATTTGTACTATTTCTGGTGTCATTAAGTGCAGCATTAAGCATTTACTACATTGTAAATTTCTCAATTTCTGAGCAAACACATGGTTAAAAACCTTAAAACAATCTACTCTGTTCTCTTATCCAGATTGCAATTTCTTAATAGCAGATAGTCATGCCAGAAAGTACTCAAACCATAAAATACCTCGCTAAAAATAACAAGTCCATTTTCTGATATAGTAAATATCATTCACCAAGTCACCCTCTATTATCAGGTACTGATGCTTTCCTTCTGTAACAACTCCATTGCAGACAACCTGTGCTTCACCTTAACTAAGAATCTGTAACCCCAAATTAAAAAGATTGTCAGGTATTTCCTATTTAGATGGAATTGATAGGGTGGGAAGCATTCAGCACCTTGCAAGATTAACCCTTAGAAACTGAGGACTAATTCCATCAGTAGACCGTGTCACATTTACACTGCAGGCTGTGGGGTACTGATCTCTGACCAACTCTAATGAGAGGCTGAAGAAGAGGGAAGATTAGCCTCTGTGCTGCTGCAGCTATACTCTTTCCTGTACCCAAGCAAAGTCATATAATGTTTGCTCAACCACTGCTGCACAACCTTGCTTAACTTCACAGACATAATTAGATTTGGGTGCCTGCATTTGTTCCCTTCAGAAGATTGGAACCAGGAGTTAATGCAATGTTCAGTCAGTCTTCTTAAACCAAGGCTCTCTTTAATCTTAAGGAACTAAACATAAAAGAAAGTGACATTTACAATAATTAATGAGCGTATGCAACTGTCTCATCTAACTCTTACCAAAAGCATCCCAAGCTTGTATACAACAGCCAAACTTTCAGACTCCATAAGGGTGACTTCCTTGGTCACTTTCCCACAGTCCTCCATCCAGTGCCTCAACAGCTAAGGGTTTTATCTTTTCAGCTGTTTACAGGCCGTCTTTTATGGTTGTTTCTCATCTGGTAGAACAGTTACGTCATGTGGCAGGAGCTAAGATTGCTTTTTCTCCTTTATAAATAATAGCTCAGCCAATTATATTAAAATAACGAAGAGAGTGCATTGTGTGGGGTTTTGCTTATTTCTGTAGCTGTTAGGAAACACAGCCAAACATGTAAAGTATTCTTCACATTGACCATGTCTTTTGGTAGTTATGCAGACAATTTGTCTGGAAGCCATGCTCATGATTGCCACAAGTATAGCAAATATAAAAAGAAAATGTGGAATATTTAAAACAAAAAGATCTGTCCCAAGGAAATGTACAATGTTGAAGGGGAAAGAGAAGAAGGGGAGGTAAAAACCAAAATTAATAAAAATTTAATAACTGGAAGAAAATGAGTGGGATGGCTTCTACTTGGAAAAGAAGAAATATTTAGGTAATTCAGGTTTTTTAATGGTCATAAAATCAGTATTTTTGCTTCTATAATGCCCATGGGTATTAACTATTAATGAAGACCAGGCTTTTGCAAAGCATATCTGAGCTTTCACAATGAGTAGTCCCATTGATGCAAGCAAGATAAGTTATGAATTAAAATTAAATTGTTAATTAGGTTTTTAACACAAGTCGTAGTTGTGCCACATCCATACTTTGTTTCTTTTTTTAAGAAAAAGCGTATGAAAAAAGGTGGCATTTTCTGTAAATCTAGTGATGCTTTGCCTGTTCCAGTAATAGTATGTATAGATCTATCTATCTGTCTATCTATCTATCTATCTATCTATCTATCTATCTATCTATCTATCTATCTATCTATCTATCTATCTAATTTAAATTAATACTAAAAGCAAGCCCTCATAAATACAATACATTCTTGAAAAGGATTCCAAAATAATTTAGTGTGCTTATTGTAAAGATTCATTAATATCTTTGGGAAGGAAGTTGGGATATGAAGGGCTTGGGGGTGCTGTGGGTGAGAGGCTGCAGATGGCCCAGCCATGGCACTCACAGCCCAGAGAGCCAAACGTGTCCTGGGCTGCATCCAGAGCCTGTGGGCAGCAGGGCAGGGAGGGGATTCTGCCCCTCTGCTCTGCTCTGCTGAGACCCACCTGGAGCACTGCAGCCAGCCCTGGGCTCCCAGCACAGGAGGAACAGGGACCTGTTGAAGACAATCCAGAAGAGGAACACGAAGATGGTTGAAGAGATTGAGCTCCTTTCCTGTGAGGAAGAGCTGAGAGAACTGGGAATATTCAGCCTGAAGATAAGAAGGTGACTTAATTGTGTCCTTCCAGTACCTGAAGAGAGCCTACAAGAAAGATGGAGAGAGACTACTTACAAGAGCATGTAGTGACAGGAAAAGGAGACTAGGTTTATATAAGATTTTATGAAGAAATTCATTACTGTGAGGGTGGTGAGGCAGTGGCCCAGGTTGCCAAGAGAAGCTGTGGATGCCCCATCCTTGAAAGTGTTTAAGGCCAGGCTGGATGGGGCTCTGAGCTACCTGGTCTAGTGGAAAATGTCCCGTAGCAGGCAGGTTGAAACTGGATGAGCTTTAAGGTCTCTACCAACCCAAACCATTCTATGGTTCTGATTCTATGGCACAACCACTAATGAAGAAAAGCCTACAGCAGGGTATGTACTATCTACCTTCTCCATTATTTCCCTGATGTACAAAACATGCAGTAAGACCATGGTTATATCTTAAAAGTAAAGATACACTCTTGTAGGCAGTTTCTCTACCTTAGCTCAGAGAGAGGGGCATCATATTAATTCAAAACCACAAAAGTATTGAGGAAAAACATGCAAAAAAAGTTTCTGGATTAAATGTGTTTTCAGGTCTTCTATGTGACCTTTTCAGCTTTCCTTTTCTTTTTCAGCTCTGCTTTGATTCTTTCTCTTAAATGAGATCTAGGCTGCCAGCAGTGAAGTAACCCATTTTACAAATCCTATTGTAGCTCCATCTGTTTTGGTTGAACTTTGTCTTTACTTTGTCCCATCTAAAACCCATAAGCACTAATTAAATATATTATAAAATGCAGATGAGCTGTCTTGTGACTGACAAGGTTGTTTTACAGAGCTTACAGTGTGTTTATACTAAAGCTTGCATAGAATAAGACCAATTTATTTTAACATTCACAACATAAAGTATATAGTTGTCTAAACAGTCTAACTGAATTATACTATTCTTGCTATGTGGGAGTAGTATAGAAAAGCAGCCACAATTTGTACTAGGTCATTATTAATGATTTCCAGGTGTAAACTTCAGGGGTTTTATATTTTTATATAAAAATACATTTTTTCTTATTTGTTTTCTTTTTCTTTCAAATCTTGAAAACATATACATTTGTGAAATATTTCAAGGGTGAAAATAATCGGCTGATAATGTGTCAGCCTATTTTCTTTTTGCATTTGCATCTGCGTGCATTAATTACTAATATGCTCATTGTTGTCTTTATTTTAGTTTTTTATATATGCTGTATGAGGTCTGGTGTGTAAAATAGTGATAAAATGTTACATAAGGAGATTTACCTTGGTTTTCTTATCTTTGTGAATTTATTCTATGCCACTATGGACACTTCTATACTATCAGCTTTTTTGGTTTTTTCTTTTCCCTTATTAAATTAGATTTTCATCTTCCTACATAACCTGAATTCCGTAAACTACACAAATGTAGCTCTTGGCACAGTATTTCATACTGAAAAGAGAATGTTAAAAGAGAAATACAGATGGATAGACTTCTAAAATATTCAGGTCTGATTTCTGCATTTCATTAAGCATGGCCACAAGAACAGTGCTGAATAAATAGTGGGAAAAAATCTTCATGGAGACATTTACAAATTCCTCCCTTGACTATAATCCTACCCCTTATACTTGCTTATCTTAGAAAATATTCAGCAGGATTGTTGTATTAGAGGATATGAATACATATCATCTAATGCATAGACATGATAATTCTGGTACCAGTATTAGCATTTACATTGAGACAGCAAATTATTCTTTTCTGTTTACATAGTCTAGAAAGACACAGTATTATGTAACATAATCACAAAAAAATACCATAAATAAATTATTAAAAATATTAAAGTGAACTATTTTTAAGCAATGTAGTACTCAACGGATGTCCACAGAAAGGTGATTAAATGAAGAACACATATATTCATGAAAATGACAGGGCAATGGTTTTTGGTATTCTGGGGTCATTTCATCTGAGACTTTTGCTGTTCAATCAATAAAAAAGGTAAATCATATTTGGGTTTTATCAAGCTAAACTTATTTTTGTCACGCCTTCTTGAGACTGAAAAAGGATATAGAGAAGTTCTGATCCATTTAACAAAAAATTGATCTTTTAAGCCTGAAACAAAAAGTTTTGTTTTGGGACACGCATTTGAGGAAAAACTAAAGTTCATAACATTGCCCTATGAAGTAACATAATTTTATACAGGATTACAAGGCCTTAGGAGACCTCATGTCAATGCCTCGCATTTATGAAATGCCTATTGACATGCGTGTAAATATTTTACAGAAGATGAAATAGCTTCAACAAAGGACCCCAGCTCTAGAAAACTCCATCAGCTCCTAGCTGGAATACTTGGCAGAATCCAGGTTTGGTTTTCTTTCTGTCTTGACTGGAACAGAGAAGCAGCGAACCTTCAGCTCCACTGTTTTGAAATCCCCCAGGAGGACCTGAGGCCCTTGCTCAATGTTTTGGTTTAGACAAAGAGAGACAACTTCACAAGTTCAGAGCAAATGCACTCATCTGAGAGCTGTGTATTTATGCCACTCTTTTCAGGACCATAAATCTGTCTCCTGAAGAGGAAGGAACTCAGATCTACTTTCCCATATGTGGAGTGAATGCACAAGCCACATTATTCAATGAAGGAGAAGATTATGTTGTGCTGGGAAAAAAATAACCTATTCATGCATTTAACCAGAATAAAGTCTCCCTTAGAAGGCATTTCTGTTACTTGATAGAAAGAGCAATTGTTCATATACCACTTTGATACTCTACTGAGAAGGAATAAGTAAGAAAAATGTCCAGGAAAATTAGGCATAATTTGAGCACCTTTGGAATTTGGAAATCCTTAATTTTCAGAAACTTGTTGATTGACATAGTTATTAGTATTCTCAAGGCCATGTTGCTTGAACTAGAACATCCAGCGGGGCAAAATATGATCAATCAAAATCACTGTAAAATACAAAATTTTTAAGCATTATTTTTAAGCAAATGCAAAAAGATAATAAAGAGATAAAAGAAAAACCCAAAACCAATCTAGACTAAACTTTGAATGTGAATGTCAACAACAGCCACTACAACATAGTATAGAAGGCAGTTTCTTCCTTTCCCTCCCCACTTCCTCTCCTGAAATGATGATGAAATTTCACCAGTTCAGGTCAAGCTTCCACTGTCCACTTATCTTCTACCTTTGCCTATGTGTACCATTTGACCTTGTGCAAAGAGTGAGCTGAAGCAGAGAATGAAACCAAAAATCAAATATACATAAAAAGCGATTTTCAACTAGATCAACTCTTGAAATGGGTTTTTGCAAAGCTGTACACAAAGTAACATGCTGATTCAAGAGAGGGGACAGGCTGGATGGAGCAAACCACACCAATCAGTTGTAGCTACCCTGAGAAGTTTCCTGTATTGGTTGGCACAGCCTGGTTTTTCGTAGTGGGGGGACCACAAAAGTGGTTCCTGTGAGAAGCTGCTGGAAGCTTTCACTGTGTCCAGCAGAGCCAAACCCTGATGTCAAGAAAATCAAAACAAAGTCATAACGTTTCAGCTTCTAGTCAGCAAAAAGGAAGTGAGAACATGTGAGGGAAACAACCTGGAAAACACCAAGGTCAGTGGAGAAGGAGGGGGAGGAGGTGCCAAGATTCCTCTGCAGGCCAGGTGAGTGAGGTGAGACCATGGCAAAGCAGTTGTGCCTCTGCAGCCTGTGGGGATCCACAAAGGATGCAGAGATCCAGCTGCAGCCCGTGGGGATCCATAAGGGATGCAGAGATCCAACCCCAGTCCATGGGGATCCATAGGGATGCAGAGATCCAACCCCAGTCCACGAGGATCCATAGGGATGCAGAGATCCAACCCCAGCCCATGGGGATCCATAGGGATGCAGAGATCCATGCACAACCTGTGGGAATCCATGGGGGATGCAGAGATCCACCTGCAGCCCATGGGGGAGGTGCGCATGCAGGAGCAGGTGGATGCATGGAGGAGGCTGTGATCCATGGGAGACCCAGTGGAGAGAAAGGGCCCAGCTTCCAGGCTGGAGCAGCCTGTCCTTGAGGGACAGCACCCCCTGGAAGAGTGGCCACACCACAGCAGTTTTGGGAGGAGTTTCACTCCGTGTGAGGGACTCACAGTGCAGCAGGTGTGGTTTGGCTGCTGCTCCTGGGAGTGAACCCACAGTGGAGAAGTTCACAGAGAACTGTTCCCATGGGAGGGACTCCATGGCCTCACAGGGAAAGGATTCCTTTACCAGAGCAGTGGAAGAAAGTCTTGGTGATGAACTGACCAAAACTCCCCTGCCCTGTATCCCTGGCAGCGGGAAGGAGCTGGGGGGAAATGGTGTTTTATGGGCTTATTTTACTTCTCATTATCCTCCCCTGGTTCTGTTAGTAATAAATTTCACTTTGCAACTAAAGTTGACCCTGTTTTGCCTTTGATATATTTCTCCCAGTCCTTGTCTCACTCAGGAAGCCTTTGATAATTTTTTCCCTTCTCCCTCCTTTGCCCAGCTGTAGCAGGGGAAGGTGAATGAGCGGCTCTTGTGGGTGCCTGGCGCTGGGCCAGTGTCAAACCACGACACTTCCCAAGTCCAAATGTCATTGTGCATACATTGATAAGAGCCAAGCAGTCTACTGACCCGTTGCACAAGAACATAAACATTGTGGTCTAAAATATAAACCTTCTACTGAAGCACAGAATATGTCACTTCACCTCAGTCCTAAAAAACACCAGCTGAGCTGTACTGCTGAAACATTTGATGTGATGACAAACTAACTCATCACAAAGTGAGGTTTTAGAAAACAGGCGGCCATGTAACTTGCCTAGTTACCTCCTTAACACACAGGTGATCAGACCAGCTAGACTCTGGAGATGGGTAGGCAGCCAAGTGGGAAAGGACACAAACTACCCAGGAAGGAATGGTCCTCATAATGTAAACATCAGTCTGTATTTTTCAGATAGTCTGGGAACAGATCCGTGTGTTCCAGTTTATAAGGGCACAGATCCTTGAGTCGTGTGTTCCAGTTTATGAGGGCACAGATCCTTGAGTCTAGCCTCCTTTCAGTCTGGAATAACAAATATCACTGTCTCACCTAAATAGGTACCAGCTGTTTTGATTACATGAGCTTCCCACTGGATGATCCATGGAAGCAAACATTGTTAAGACTGTCACTCACTTGTCTTCCTATCTACAGAGGAGTGGCAACACTACCCAATTAAATGGTTCTAAACATCATTTGTGAAGAATATAGTTTCAGAAGAAATATTGCAGGAGAAAAGAGGCATAGTTACTTGCTATACTTGCTATAAAGCATTTTATCACAAGTTCAGAAACTAAAATTCTTTAGCAGCAAATGCCCCATTAAATTCTTCACATTTTAAAATTATATATTGTCCTATGGCCTTATTACATTTTAAGGAAGTAATGTAGCATTCCTAATTCTTCAGGAATAAATGAGTGTGGAGACCTGTGCACTTGTATTCATTCTTTGGTTGCTGCAGTATTCAGCTATAGAATTTAGTCAATTTATCCACATTATCCTGAAATATTTTTTAACAGTAAAGACAGTGTACTGGCATCAAGCTTCACACTGTGAGTACAAAGAATAAACTCTTTATGTGGCTGTTTGCAGCTTTCTCTAATTATTCTCTGTGTTTACTTTCTCATTTACATCCAGACAGCTATTACATCGCACCGCAACACAGACATAGCTGGTAGAAAAGTTTGTGCTTCATAACTTCATCCCATTACTAAAAGATTTGCTAAATCCCACCTCACTATCTGTCTCTGAGATCATAGCAAATAACAGACATCTGAGTAAGCCCTTTAATTGTATGTAATCAGTACTATTCAGTTAGATATCTGAGGCCTTTTACATTCATTATTTTTGAAAGCTAGAAATTGCTTTTGGGCTGTACATCTTCTTTCAGTTCTAGGACTGCACATCAGGTTGATTGGTACAATTTTGTTTTTCTTGGAGTCTTCTAAGACATGGGGGAACTTGAGGGCTTTGGGAAGTGTGTGTTTGGGGTTCAACACAACAGGTGAACAAGAAAGGAAATGTGGCAGGTACATAAACCAAGTAGACAGCAGAAGCTGATGATTTAGTTTTAATTTAAAAGTCACCTCACTTTTTTTTTTTCCCTAAGCAACTGTACTTTTATAGCAGAAATTTGAGTTCTAGAAAATTTCTGACAAGAAGCACTCCCCTAGTCTCTTCAGCAGTTTGCTGATCACTCCTGTAGGTAATACCACATGACAAAAATTTGGGTAGAGTTGGGGATAAGTAACTGTAGAGATAAGGCTCCTGTAGACTCCCATAGCTACTCTCTCTATAGCTGGAGGCAAAATGCCTGTCCTACTAAAGTGCGTGCCAATGTTCTGAAACCAAATCTCCCCTTTCAGACTAGTTGCAAAAGTCATGAGGTACCCAGAGCTTCCTTCACTGCTGTGGGCTGGAGGTGTCCCCAGACTACCTGTTTGTTTCTGCCTGCCACACCCTCAGTTCTGTGCATTCTTCTGTTGCTGCTGTCTGCCAGGCTGTGAGCTCTGCACCAGTCATACAGGAGACTTGGACTCCATCGTGCGGAGATTTCCTTCAACAGTGGGAGTAGGGATGGGGAACAGGGAACAAAAAGCAATGACAGATTTCCTTTGAAAGGCATGAAGTTCATACAGCTGAAGTATACAGTAAAACAAGGGCCTAGAAAATTCAGTTACACAATGTCCAGGCTGGTAGAAAATACATTGGATGAATTGTTGCAGAAAGAACCTACAAATACTCTGTATGGCTACAGCCTAAATCTGTGCTTTGAGATTAAGGAAGCAAAGCCTCCTATAGACAATGGAGGACCATATGGAATCTGAATCTCCTCTAGTTCAATAGTATTTTCTTGATAAAAGGATATTACCTTTCAAAAACAGTATGATTGCATATCTCAGTTTAAGGAAACACCTTTGGGAACTGCCCTCTTCCCCCCATATAGATTCCAGATCCTGTACATATCTTCCAGATATTACTTTACTATCCCATATGCACACGAGATTTCCTCTTTCAAAAAATTCTTCCCACAGAATTAGATCATTACTACTCAGTGTTATTTTCTGTATTGGGGAAAACTAAAAAACATTCCTGAGTATTTGAAAAAAACATAAACATGACCACTTGTAGTTTAAGCAAAACCAAGTAGGTGGATTTGTTGTAAACTACTGTTTTGTGGTTAATAAAGAGCCATCTGTATATACAGACTGTAGACTACTGGGTTATAATAAGAGTTCCACTAATATTGATGAAGGGCAGCATAATCAGATATGAACACTTTATCTCCTTGCACATGCAAGACTTACGGCTGGCAACTCTTTCTATATTTTATATAAGGTTCATGGTACATGTTGCATACAATTTTACAGCGCATACCTAAAGAATCAATAAAAAAATACTAGGTTTTAAATACATATCATGGCAAAGAGTTATAATCTAAGAACATGTTGACAGAAAAAAAACGGGAAAGAGATAAGACAGTCCAGAGACTAGTAAGAACATAAAAAAATTAATAAAAACAAGCAAGAGAGGTCTTGCATGCTTATTGTTTTACACCAAAGACACTGATTTTGCCTCTGTAGTTTATAGTAATATTCTCTGATGCCTGTTCAGAACCTCTCAGGTCTAATAGCATCTTTTTAATCCCTAAAATTACAGCCAATTATGGTAAGTAGTAAGTTTACCACCATTTAGTCTGTCACGGTAGCACATATTTTATTACTTCTCCATAGTGAGCTATAAACAGTTTTCTCTATTCAAATAAGAACAGAAGACTACACTAGATATCATTTAAAAAACCCTGCTCAAACTACTTTTTGATCTGAAAAGGCATTTACATTTTTGCACTGATAAAGCTTATTTCACCTTCAATGGAGAAATCTCAAATGACCACAATATATTTTTCAAATCTGATTTACATGATATATTTGTCAAATCTGAGCTACTGACAGCTCCCAAAAGAAGTGACTGAGGATGAGTCCATTCAATGCTTCTCTTAATCTTGATGTTTCAGTACTTGGCATTACTTACTTAAGTTTCTGACTTACATGAGTATTTTAAACATGGTCATCAGAAAGGACTAGACATCTTCAAAAGCATCAGCCAGCCAAACTCCTTGCATTAGCTTATTTGTTGAGTTCCCCAATTCTTCCCAGCTTGGAATGATTCTATTTATTTGCATGTTATTTACTGACACTTTCTTAAATTATGTGAAAATCCTTCCTCCTGGAAATATCTGGTTGATTTTCATCATAGTTCAAGAAATGTGCTTGGCTATGGGACAATTAACTTTATGTGCAAGCTTCATTATAGTCTACAAAACCAAAATCCCATCTGCTTTAGTTTATAATACTTCTGCCACTATGCTTTCTTCTGTCTTTTACCAAGGAGCCTCAGGAAGAAAAAAGTAATCTTTGAACACTGCAATTAGAAGAGACTTTTTAAGAAATCACTGCCAAGCCTTAAGAGGCATAAACTGGTGACAAATTGCATGCATAAAAATATAGGCAAAATGCTGATGATTGTACAACATGAGCAACTCCTACTGAGGCTTAAAAGTAGTGGGTGAGCAAAATCGTACACAGAGGTGTATTTTTACTTCAAGAATCGCTAAAACAGTAAAATAAAAGATAAAATTAATTTTCTTTGATTATATGTTTTTAGCCAGATTTCACTGTTCCATGTCAGGAAATACCTCCATAATTAAAGGAATAAAAACTACTATATCTCTCCTTTGACCTTTTTTTTTTTTAGCTGAAATGAAAAACTAAAATTCTTGACTGTTATCAAAACCAGAATTTCTTGAATGAGAATAAAAGAGGATAAAGACTGAACTACTTAAAAGCACTTCAGTTTTGAGGAGATTCACAGGGACAATAATAAAAGAGTGTGCCTGTATTGAGGCAATGGAAGATTACTTTTTCTGAATAAATTAGTGTGTGTCTCCTTTAGAGAAAATGTAACCCTTAGGAAGTATGTAGCCATCAAACAACAGCTAATATAAACCTGGGCCAGATCCAGGGAAGAGAGAGGTCCTTTGTGTAGGTGTTTAGAGAGGAATTATCTACTTAGCCTGAAAACAGTGTTTAGCACTGTCTAAACTGGCACCTTACCTTGCAGTCAGCCAAATGCCACGAAGTGCCACGGGCTGTGCATTTGATAGGCATCACTCAAAAGGGTTCTGTGTATCACCCGTTCATTCTGATGGTGCCGAGGTTCTCAGTGTCCCCAGTCAGACTGCACCATAATCCTCCTGCACATGCCTCTGTGTTCCAGGGTGGGATTTTAGCGCTGTTAGGAACCAGCTCCCTTCCCGAGGGCAGCCAGTCTGCTAACACCAGCTCCATGCAGGACAGCTGGGGAACAGCCCTGCAGTGAGCCCCAGGAGCCAGAGGTAAGGATCAGCAGGTAGGACCCTCCTGTGAGGCACAGACACTGCTCCGGGTTCTCCTCCCCCAGTGAAGCCCAGTGAGCGGGTCTCACCTCAGTGGTGAGGACTCACCACTGCCAAGTCCCTGTTCAACACCTGAGATTCAGGGGCTGGAACATCAAAGGGATTTAATGTCACAAGGCCCTTCTTCTGGTCTGTATTTCACGGTCTGTAATTAATTAAAGTGTCACTGGATGAAATGCTTATGTAATGACTGGAGCACTCAGAGGTGCTGGAGTTACCCAGAGTGCCTTGAACACCTCAGGGCATGGGCTCAGCATCTTCCCCTGCTATGGGGCTTCTTTTGCTTCCCATCAAAGGGCTGAAAAATGTTTCCACCACAGGAAACACATGAGTTGACATCCACTGATAATAGTTTCATTCTAAAAATAAAACTTAAAATATGAAATAAAATAAAAAAATTGATACCTGGTGCTGTTTAAAGAACTGTTACTGAACAAAGTACATTATTGGGTGTTGCGGTGTGTGCGTTTTTATGTTCATGATGATTGTACGGGTTCAGTTATATGTATGTTTGTTTGGTATGTTCCACCCCCCTATTTCATTTTTGACGGTTCTGTCCCCAGTTGGTCCCTCCCCTGGGCGCCCAAGACCAGGCTGTCAATCTCCCTCTCTCTCCTCCACAGGGGCCAACCACAGTTCACTTTGCCCTGTCAGCCCTCCCTCCCTCCTCCCCTCCATACCTGTCTCTCATCACCCAGCCCGGCCCAGTTTCCAGAGGGTTCTTCTCTGGCTGGGCTGTGACTGGTTCCCAGACCCTAACCACACCCATTTCCCTCCCATCTCGGGAGCTCGGTGGTCTCATGCTCTGCCTGTCTATCTGCCTGCCCAATCGGCAATGTACCCCTTGGTTCCTCCCTCTACTATTTAAGCTGGCTGCGCCCAGCAATTGTTGGCAGACGCTCCCTGCTTCCTTTCCATCAGTTGTTCCCTTGCACCTTGGAATAAACCCTACCCTTCCCCACAGAGAGTCGCCTGCTGCTTCTTTCTCGTCCGTCGACATCTCTGGTGGCCAGGTTTTCCCTCTTTCTGAGGGTCAAGGCGCGAAGCCTCCCACCAGTGCCGTGGGGGGTCGCTGCCTTAGGCTGCGGTCCAGCCGAGCCTGTCTCTCCCTCTGAGCCGCTGCTCGCTGCCGCCGACCGCTGCCCCCGAGGACTGCTGGCCGTGTGCTGTCCCCGCCAGCCGGGAAATTTGGGGACTAACACCAGCAATTGGGATTTAGAGTATTTCCAGTTACTCTCCAGTGACCATGTGGCCGCAGATTCATGCCATTTTTCAGTCTGCCTCTTCCACCCAATTAATCTTTAATTATACTGTAACAAACGTGAAAGCTACTTCAGAAGAGGTGGAGAGACAGGAGTGGGGTTGGAGCCTGACGTGGTGCAAGAACCAGTACCATTTCAGTGCCATCCAACTTTGGGATTTTATTCCACTTTGGACATTGAGAAGATGTCATTTCCCAGTTTCTCACTTATCAAGCAACTCAGGTTAGGGTCAATCCCTCGGACACATCTCTGTATCTGCTCTAATTATAAATGTGGAAAGTGTTTAGTTGTGATGTTGGTATCAATAACTCCTACCTTGAGCATGCATTATCTGATTATGTATTTTAAGTAGCATATTAGGGAGACAAAGGCAGGTTTGTTTTAGCTTTTTCCTTAAGAAAAATATTCTAAAGTGTCTGTAAAAGCATAGCTACCAAAACAATGAAAAAAATTCACAAAACCAGACAGTACAAAAATAAAAGCATTCTGAACCTAGGACAGCCAGAACTCTATTAAAAACACAAAACTGAAGAGTCTCGTAACAAACATGAGGAATAGGGAAGAATAAAGACAATCCCTGAGAGAGGGAATGTGAGACCTGAGCGGATAAAAATTATGAGACTACAAGCATAAAAGCATATGCAAACTGCTGACTCTAGTACTGAATTCAGCATAATGATAGATGAGCAGATGTTTATGTGTGGGAGTGCATAAATTCCTTGCTTTTAAGAAATAAACAACTGAGGCAAAATCTAAAATAACAATTGGATTGTAAACAGAGAGAGAATGTAGTCGAAGAAAAACAGGAGAAAAGACATGACTCCTATCTTAAGGAACAATTTTATCAAGTCTCAGCCTTTCTCACCATGAAGAGATACGTGGATAACATTTAATTCAGGGTGGTTTGGGCAGACACAGCAAGAGAGAGAAAAAAAAAAAAAAGAGAAATAATTAGGCACACCAAGAAATACTGAGATACACAACTACTTTTTTCCCCAAAAATGGTTTCCCTACCTTTCCCACTATATCCTTTTTGTTAGATGCTGTATACAACATGAAGCATCCAGAACTTCAAGATGCTGTACCAAGCAAACTTTAAACATCTGACCCAGACTTTTGCATTTTTTTCCTCCTTAAAAGAAATGAAAGCTCCCAAGAGCCCCTGTATTGCAATTTATCACAATGCATTTATCACTATCATTAGAACTCTGGAATTATCAACTAAAATTAGACAACTAAGGCTTTGCTTTACTAATTACTAGATTACAGGAACATCCTCAGTAGCATTTAAGTACATATGCTAGGATTAACTGTAGCACTCAAGAGTTTGAAATAATGCACTTTAATCTTTACAAGGAAGAATAAAGACATTGTTTTTAAGGCCATCTCATTTTGTATTGACTGCAACAAAAAGACCTCTTTGCCACATTCAGTATTCAGCATTCTCTCAGATTTCTAAGTGTTTTAAATTCACCTAACACAGTTACATCTAACCTACTATTATAATAGGCATGAGAGAGGAATAATGGTTTCAAAAGTTGAGTTGATATAACCATAATCAGAAATAACAGCAAAAAATCACACAGATCATGTTAAAACATTCCAACTTCTTGATCTAGTCACACAACTGTCGCTCATCATCTTGCATCCTGCTGTCAGGAGGAAATGTCTATTCACAGCCCAGAGAACCAGCCTGGCTGCATCAAAAGCAGCAGTAGGCTAAGAGGTGATTCTGCCCCTCTGCTCTACCCTTGCAAGTGCCCCCCTGGAGCACTGCATCCACTCTGGGGTCCACAGCCCACAAAGGATGCAGACCTGCAGGAGTGAGCAGAGGAGAGCCACCAAGGTTATCAGTGTGCTGGAGCCCCTCTCCTATGAAGACAGGCCAAGAGGTGAGGTTGTTCAGCCTGGAGAAGGGAAAGTTTTGCAGAAACCTTACTGTGGTCTTTCAGTTCCTGGTGAAGGTATCCAAGAGATAAGGCTGTTCAGCCTGGAGAGGGGAAAGTTTTGCAGAAACCTTATTGTGGTCTTTCAGTTCCTGGTGAAGGTATCCAAGAGATAAGGCTGTTCAGCCTGGAGAGGGGAAAGTTTTGCAGAAACCTTATTGTGGTCTTTCAGTTCCTGGTGAAGGAATCCAAGAGAACTGATGAGGGACTTTTGACATGGGTGTGCAGTGACAGAACAAACGTGAATGGCTTCAAACTGAAACAGAGTAGGTTCAGACTAGATAGTAGAAAGAAATTTTTTACCGTGAGGCTGAGAAGGCACTGGAACAGATTGGGTAGAGAAGCTGTGGATTCCCTACCTCTGGAAGTGTTCAAGGCCAGGTTGGATGGGGCTTTGGTCCAGAGCAAGGTGTCCCTGCCCATGGCAGGTTTGGAACTAGGTGATCTATAAGGTCCCTTCCAACCCAAACCATTCTATGATTCAATACTGTCAGTAAAATTGAGTTACTAGTAACACTGATAGTATAACTATGGCATTTTACTAAATGTATGTATGATTTACCTCAACCAGAGATAAATCTTTCACTCAAAAAAAACAAATCTTCAAAAAAACCCAGGCATATAGTATCTGCCAACAAGGATCAAGAACACTTTTTTACATTTGAAACTATACAGTTCTTTAGGTGTCAACAGAGAATGAGGACCTCTCCTTTCATCTTACAAGTCAGCAGTCAAAATGAGCTTGTCTAAGCATAAGTGAATGCTGTTATCTTCATGGAAGTATTCAGTACTTTATACAGGGCACTACAAATTCTTATTGCATTCTGAGCTCTTTTGCCAAAACTTTATTGCAGTATATGGAGTGCAAGCACACTGCAGTCTATAGGGACAATTTTAGCACTTTTAAAAACAGGTCCCACGTAAAAGAAGAAGCCACTCAGAATAAATAAAGCTATCCTGGGCTGCTGATCTGTTTTTGAAGAAGGATGCCTTTAAAATCTATTACTGGAGGAAGATAGCTTCTAGAATGAAAGGATGCAGTGACTAAATATGTGAGTGTCCAATGTAATAACAACAGGATTCCAAACATGGTTGAAAACTACGCACAAAAAGTACATTATTTATTGTAACACCATCAGATCCTCATCTGTTTAAAATAGTACCATACATTGTAGTCCCAGGAATTTCTGTTCAGTTTCAAAGACAAACACAAACAAGGGAACTACAGTTTAAAAGTGTGTTCCCAGTGCCTGTAAGTATGATCCAACCAGCTATGAGTGCCAGGATCCTAACCTGCTGGTATGTCATGTCCAAACACAGCCTGGCTGTAGGGATGTTTGCAGTCAGGCACTGCGATGTTGCTTGGAGCTGGAATTCAGGAGAGACACAATTTACAAGTATCAGGGGGAGATCAAGTTATCCCAAGTGGGCTGACTCTTTTCCAATATGCATTTGTGTCATAAACAGAGAAGGCAAGATGGTGTGCCAGTTTTGGACATCAAAAGGAATTGAGACATTAGGAGAAATTGCTTCACAGAGAGTTTGTTAATGGATTGTTCAGGGAGTGATCATCCCTGGCAGTGTTCAACAAATGACTGGAAGTGTCACTCAGTGCCACAGCCTAGTTGACAATGCAGTGATCAGTCAAGGCCTGGACTTGATGATCTCAGAGGTCTTTTCCAACCTAAAGGATTCTGTTAATCTATGAATAGGGTATTCTGCTAGCTCATTAGAAAGAACTGAGGTTCAGAAATGCAAAAAAAAAAAAAAAAAAAAAAAAAAAAAAAAAAAAAAAAAAAAAAAAAAAAAAAAAAAAAAAAAAAAAAAAAAAAAAAAAAAAAAAAAAAAAAAAAAAAGGATATCTATTATACACAAATTTAACCCACTACTGATTTGCTGCAGCTATGTAAACTTCTTGTTAGTTTGACAGAGCTTACTGAATTAAAAAATAAAGACTGATTTAAAAATGTTTACTGGATGACTGTGATAAAAATCAATTTATCTTCCAGATGAATTGAGATGACCTTCCTTCCAAAATTAAATATCCGTGTACTCTCTCTCGTCACTGAATCCTGCATGCCTGCATGTCAGTATATCCCTATCAGCAGTGAAGTTATCTAGGGATAATGAGGCAGAACCTGAAAAAGGAGGTTTGCTTTCCTGCAGAGTTGTGCCCCAGGGCAGTTAGTGGTATCAGTGAAAGAAAACGAATGACTTGTCATTATCATTCAAAAAGATAATCTTGCATTGGATAAAGGATTTTTGTTTCAATTTAAGCCTGTTTTGCATATTTGTTGCTAGCTGGGGTTTATACAAACGTGACTCGTTTAGATATGTCTACACTGTTTTCCAGATACAAATCCAAACCTGCACACAAGTCCAAGTTCATCCATGCCAAAAGTACATGGACTTTGGGCAAGACTCAACCATTGCTAATAGGACAGCAAATCACAAACCACTGTTCAGTATGACCCCAAGTACATTCCTGCCTGGTCTCTAATCAGTGCCTACTGACAGGAAAACTGCTACCTCACTCTGTGAAAAACTGTGCACATTTCCAACAAGGCAGTTTTTTGTGCCTGTAGTTCACATTCTAAATGTATTCTACTGATAGCATTTTCCCTCTAGGTCTGTAAAGGAAGAAGAGTGATTAAAAAAAAACCCCACGGTATAAACTTAGCATTAGGGATGATATTCACATTTCCTATCTCATCTTTTCCAATAAGAACTAGAACTGATGACTGTACTTGTTCATTCAGATAATATTTACATGCACACACATAAAAGATGGCAAAAGCCATTGCAGATAGATAACACCAAGAGTGAAATAAACAAATGTACAGTTTAGAAACCTTCTCTAGCTTCTGTTTTAAGAGGGAAAATGTAGCAAACACTGAACAAAGGCCTTATCTGAATAAGAGACATAAAACTGCTATTTGATAGCCCTGCTGTTCTCAGTAGAAATCTTCTAGAGAAATGCTTGCTCAGTTCCCAGAGAAATTCAGCCCTTTTGTGAGAGATCTCCCTTTCGTACTTTACTTCCTTTTTTAAAAGCCCAGAATTTTAATTTTTTTGAACTACAGAGGATTTCTGTTTAGGACTAAATGTGGACAGTCATACTGTGAATCAGATAAGCTGCATACTTGGCAGACAAAGAATTGGAAAGTGTGATGCTTCTGGCTTCAGGTTGCCATTACAAGATCCTGTCTCTTTTTGAAAAGTTTCTCTTCTGAAAATCTCCAAGTGTGGATTTTTTGAATGTTCACAATGTTAGACAGTATGTGTTTTAGGAAAACATAGATAGCAATACCCTCTCCCTTTATTCTGGTATCTTTTTTTTAATGAAAAAAGTACTTTTTTCATAAAAAAATAAAAAGAAGTGAAATAAGGTACCTGAAAGGTTATGTCATGGTGTAACCCCAGCTGGCAACTCAGCTCCAGAGCTGCTTGCTCATTCCTACCCCAACAGCAGAATGGGGGAGTGAATCAGAGGAATACAAGTGAGAAAACTCGTGATTCAAGATAAAAGCAGTTTAATAGGGAAAGCAAAAGCCATGCACACAGGCACAGCAAAACAAAGATTCATTCACCGCTTTCCATTGGCAGGCAGACATTCAGACATCCTTAGGATGGCTTGTGGGATGAGGTAAGGTGCAGAAAAGGCCTTGATACTGTATAAGAACTGTTCAGTGATAACTAAAACATCTGTGTATTATCAGTACTGTTTTCAGTAAATCTGAAACACAGTCCCATACCAGCTACTGTGAAAAAACTTAACTTTATTGCAGTGAAAACCAGCATATTCATCACTCGTTCGGCCAGTAAAATAAAACTAAGTGCCTTATGGACCACATTATATTCCTTGTTACAATCCCATATAGAGATGCCCTTTCCTTGCAAGGTTCTCTGTTTCTCCAGTAGTAACTAACACCTGTACTGCTTCTACCTCAGATGTTACACAGCATGCTTTGAGGGTCTGTTAAATAGTGCAAAGATTTTCATGGGCCATGGATGGGTCATTTTTTTTCCCACTAGGAGGGAAATACATGATTCACAGAGTTTCAGTGGGCAGAGCAACTTCTGCAGTACAAAACAGCTGGAAAAATTAGTGCACTGTCATGAGAACTACCTGAGAACTGTTTTCTCTTTCACTGTTCAAGGATAAGGCTGCAGAGGAGCTGTAGAATAGTGATGAATTATACTGCACTGATAAAACTGATATGTACTAGATGATGCAGGCTTATCCATGCCTATACAGAATCATCACAAAATGGGTTGGTTTGGAAGAGAATTTTAAAAGTACATCTAGTCCAACCTTCCTTATCAAGATTAAATGAAACAGTGATTAAAAAAGGTGTGTGAAAAGAGTATCATTTATTTTCCAACCACTCTAGTCACAGATTTCTGGCAGTGCCTTCTGCAATCCAGATTTATTCTCTCACTTTCCTACTCCTAAATTAAATTAATTTTTTGCATGGAGTTCGTGGTCTCTGTGTGAAGTAAAAACTATTTAATTATTACTTTTTAAAATGTAATTAACACCTGCACTGCCCCTGGCTTGATGCATCATACTTGTGAAGCTCCACCATCCTCAAGAGGGTATAACTGAGAGAAGAAAAAGACTCAATGTAATTTAGAATTAATAAGCTTTGTCTTTACAACTTTATGAAAAGCTTGAAATAATTTTATGAAACTTTCAAGCATATTTAAAAGAAGTGTGTATCAATGCGAAACTATAACTGAAATTTTATTTCTGGTCTGAAAATCCCAAGACAGTTAAAATGTAGAAGTGGGCACACCACTTTTACAGTAAAGCTGGACAGTATTTTTCGTAAACCTAGAAAAGACACCTCTGTAAGAAGTTTTTCCTTAAAAGGAAAGCAGTTTTTGTAGTTGATACACTAGCTACAAATCGAGATCTGTAACCACAAAGCCCCTAGAGATCTACAAACAATAAAATTCTTTACAAAAGTCCTAGCATATAAAAAAAATTGAACAGCAATTTTTGGATCACTCATACTTGGAATCTAATTTCCAACAATGCCAATGTATAAAAGTGCTCAAACATTTGTTTTCATCAAAATGGCTGTGTTCACAGAGCTGTCTGCTGCTACAGGTGCTCACCTGCTGCAGACTGCAGCTCTCATCCTTCCCAAACCAAGTCCAAACATGCTGTCTGTACGAAGGGCATGGTGTGCTCTCTCCTAAAAGAAAGAAGACTAATAAAGGTCAGCAGGGAATGTCTCTGACTTTTTCAGTGCACCCTAAGTAGCCTTTTCTATCTACTCAGCTTTATCCTTGGAATCAAAAATAACCTGGCACGGTGCAGAAAAAACTAAAAAGAATAGTTAAATGTAACCTTTTTCCTGGGTTATCTCGGGTGAGCCACTTTGAGTTTCACTGGACTTCACACTACTCACGAGGCTGATGTAAGGACAAACACATTAAATGTTGTCAAGCATGGGAACAGGCTCCACATGGAGAGATCACATTTCCGTCTGACAGACTTGTTTTAACCCCGTGAGGAATATAAGTAAAGATAAGTCAGAATGACCCAATATCATCAAAGTAGAATGTTTAGCATTTTTATCTGAAACACAATTTTTCAGTAAGTAACTATGCAACCCTTAGCAGTATGTTTTCTAAAGCCCTACCACTGTCAGATACAATTTATTGTTCTTATATGAGTTATTTAAATATCAAATAATTTTTTTTTCTTATAGAAGACTGTCTTCGTGGTACTAACTCTAATTTGTGGCTAAATCAATCAAAATTCAATAATTAAAGTACATTAATTCTTACACTAGAAATTGAAATACTACTCTAAGTATTGGTTCCAGTAACTCTCACAACCAAAAGAAGGCAAAACACACTACAGAGGAAGTAGGAACAATGAAAAATGAAAATATGCCATTTTTTCCCCCTAGCATTTCTGAGGTTTACAAAACTGGAAATAAAATTCATAGATCAGCCAGGATAAGTTGGTCTCAGTTATTGTTGGAAAAATTTATATTAGCTCTGTAGATTTTTCACTACTGATATGCTGTGCACATTCTTCTATTCATTAATAATTTTTAAATTATTTTTATATTGAAAGGTAAAATTCAATTAGGATAAGTTATCTTTGTATAATTCTCCCACAGTTTACAAAGACCAGAAGTATTTGGAAATACATTAACAATTGCTGAATCATAACTAAAATTAAAAACTACTTATGATTATTCTTTTTCACTTTGAAATTCACATTCTATACACCAATATATTTTAGGCTACTTTCACTTCTAAATGTATGTATGTGTTTTGCCTCTGGAAATATTACCCAAGTTGTAATATAACCCTGATGAATCTTTTGTGGAAATGCCTTGCAGAACAAATCTGCTGTTAAAAAGTCACACTCAGAAGTTCATCTTTGAACTCTTTTGGTGTGACATAATCTCAGCTGAAAAATCCATTTTAACTCTAATATTACCAAATAAAATTGATGTAATTAGAGGACTAAAAAGATACATGAGATGACTCATAGTGGAGGAGCTCCTCTCATTGATCCCACTGGATGCTTCTAATGAAGTGGTTTACACCTCTGGATGAAAATTATTCCCCTGCAGAAGTACAGAGTACATATCACTTTAGGCACCAGAAAAACAGTAGGATTTTGATGTATATTCAGACTGCAAAAACAAACAAGGGAAAAATAAGTATTCCACAGATTCTTGGCATGCAAAACCTGAGTCCTGATAACCACTCTTACAGCAGCAGGCAAGTAATTTCCTTAATATTGAGGCTCAGATGGCTTTCTTTCGTCTGAACTCTGCTGCATGGTATTTTTCTACTAACCCAAACAAGATATTTGCAGACTGGAAAACAGCCCATATGCAAAGAATTAGAAATGTTTGCAGACAGTTTTGTGTTAAAATCATGCTTTCCTTCTCACATGAAGATAATTATCCAAGACCACCTCTCTCTGAACCAACATACTTCTTTTTATTAAAAGTACTAAGTTCTGAACTGTACAGTACTGCTACAGTTCTGAACTGTACATAATACTACTATTCAGTTCTAAGTATGCATCATTTCAGTGAGTATTTCAATAGTTCTATATCTGTTACACAAATGTTGAATTTGGGTGAACTAAAACCTACCTGAATTATCATTCTAGCAAGCCTCAAAACTGAATTTTCTCTTTAACAGGAAGAGTATGGTACAATAAGCATGGATATATTCCTGTAACATGGAAAATCCAGGGTACATTTGCTTATGCTGTCTTGGATGGTGTTGTTCTACCATCATGTATATGTATTCTTAAAATTTAGGACAGTGAATATGCACATTCATTGAGATTCTCTACTATTAGGTATGTCCAATGCACACAGGCTGAGAGCTGTGCCTCTGTGCTGATGAGGACAGGAGCATTTCTTACCTGCCTTCTGCAAAGTTTTAACTTCAGTTCTTTGGTTTTGGTTGTGATGTCTCCATCGTCAGTAAAAGTGCTGAAGATTGTCTTATGGTTTTCAAACCTTTTTCATCTTTCTTATTTCTGCTCCCTTATTGGGAGTAGAAGTCCTGTCATTAGAGCATAAAAAAAAGCATAGCTTTCATTTAATAGACAAAATAATTAAATGGCAAAAGACTAATAGAATCTGCTTAAAATCTCAGGGTTTTGGAATTACAAATAATACTTCTAGATACATAGCTTTCTTCACTTTTTTTCACTGAAGCCCTCTTTTCCCCTTCTAAAGTAATACATAAAAACTAAAGGAAAAGATGTTCTAAATAAAAGGATGCTGTCAGACTTTCTAAAGTTTACTGAAGTTTGTTCATAAATAAATGGACTGGCATTTAACTTGATTACTTTTCTCCACCAGGGAGGCTTATGCCACTTAACTTGTTACTTATTTTATGCTGCCTTATCTTCAGATTTTATCTTCAGAATTACAAACATATTTCCAAATTAAAAAAAAAAAGAAGGAAAAAAAATAAAACAAAAGATGAAACTGAGTTTCTGTAAACTTAAAAAAACAAACAAACAAACAAAAAAACCCCAAACAAGTCACAAAATCTCCCCAGCCCAGGAAAACCATAAAACACATAATTTGGATGAGAAAAAGTCTACACTCTGTCACCATACCCTCAAAAAACAGAAAGCATTCATACATTGACTACCCCAGAGCCTAAGCCCCAGGTACCCAAATTCAATCACATAAGTAAGGCCTGGCTCTTCAGGCAGTTTAGTGCTCCTGCTTATTGGTGATAATTGAGCAAGTACTGCAGCAGAATGGAGGATACCTTTATTTATAATTTATATTATATATAAAATTCTCATGATTTTTTATTGTTGCCACAGAAGACAGGCTGTTTTTAAAAGTTTGAAAGGTTAGAAAATGGAGAGTTTGTGATAAAGAAAGACTTATCAAAGGTGATCTTCATGCTGATATTAAAGCAGTAGGTGAGACTCACCTGTGTGCCTTCATCATAATTACAATTAGAGTAATTGTTCTCAATTTGCATTCTGATTAGAGGCTGCCTTACTTTTGACATGTATATTACTGCAATGAAGGATACTGCCTCCCTTCCTCTCTTGAAGTCTGATCCGGTTTGAGTCACTTAAAATATCTTCTGCAAATTTTGAAGCACAGCTTGCAAAGCAAACCCTGTGATGAGGTGGCATCCATTTGTATCACAGTGAACTTTAATTCTATATTAAACTAACAGATTGTAGACATTTCTTGTCTGTACATAATGGCTGCAATTTAAATTGTGTTTTCAACAAAGTACTGGTTTTTTCATTATATTTTCCATTTTAAAAATTAAATTTTTTCAGATATCAGAAAGCAGGGGACGGGTAGGCAGAAAGAATTCTTTGCCAAAATCTGGTTTGAATTTTTAGATGCCAGTTCTTTATGATGGTGGGTTTGCCATGTGGACAAAGCCTTTACTGCCTAATCTGCAACCCTGCACAGTAACCCTGTTACCCTCAGTAACAACAGAGTATTGACAGTATCGATAATCAGTATCAACAATCTCAAAAATTGGTACTGGCAGCAACCTAGGATTTTCAAAATATATGATCCTAAAGCACTATAGCACCAATTTTTGTTTCTTGTACAGCTCTGATCGTAGAACACAACATTAAACATTTGACAAATGGCAGAATTCTCATTAGAGATTACATGCTTAATCTTGAAAATTGTCTTCAAGGAGGTAGCAGGAGATATTTGGAGTTACAGCCGCTCAGAAGGATGCAGACAGTGCAGAGAAGGCAGCTGCAGAGTATGCAGATTGCATAAACTGTAATTTTGAATCCAGACAAGAACTCTGTTTAGTTAAATCCTTAAAAGAGAGCAAGCAAAAAATAAATGTTTAAAGGAGACAATAAAATTCTGCTTTGTAGTCTTGTACTAGCACTCAGTATATTACTTTGGCCCTTAGAAGCATGCACATTTTGCACTGTTTTCTAAAAATTTTATTATAATCTAAGTGTTACAACAGAATGGAGAACTAATTCCCCAACGTTTGTGTTGCATAACATCTATTTCAGCACATCCTTTTGATAGTGGTCCACAGTTTAGTAACACATTATCTCCTGGCCATGCAAAATTATTTCCGGGAGAGCCTGCAAGACTTATTTCTACAGTAATTCTAAATTGTGCCTCCTATTAACTAATGTTTATTTTCATGCTTTTACGATTAAAAATGTCATACCCATAAAAAAATAAAAACTATCTAAAGTCTAATAAGGTCTTGATGATTCAGCTTCAGATATTGAAATCTGCTAAGCACCGTCCCTGAAGTCAACTTCCACCTTAAATGGTTTTAAGTCCATTTTGCTGGTTTCCTTCTTTTTTTACAGTTCTTCTGACATACACATCAGTTACCTTTGCACAATCTGAGTGGATTTTATAAAAAGCAAACCTCCAACCAAGAAAACTGCTGGATCACATACATCCTTTCATTAATTTACTGTTTCAGTTTTTAAAACAAATAAATGAATGCCAAAGACTGGCCTTTGAGAACACAGGATTTGGTTGTTACTGAAAACAAGCTGTAAAAGTACAAATTACAATCCACATTTTTTTTTTCAGCCAATAATCAGCATGTATCAGTATTCAGAGTTTAATTTACTTTCCTTTTGCCATGAAAATTTTTAGCAAAGATCTTCCTGAATCAGCTGAATAAACAAGCCATTTCCCTGTATCAGAGATTTTATTAAATATAAGGTGCCAGAGTATGATGCAACATCTGAATTCTCATTCCAAAACAAGTGTCACATTTGCCAAGTAACTACCATGTAAGAATAAGTCAAAGTTTCTCTGTGCAAGTGAGAAATGAGGAAAATACACTGCAGATGAATAAATGGAGTAGATTAGACCTTGGTATGTAAAATTTAAATACTTTTCCTGAAATTTCTAATTAGTGGCCAGACAATGTTTCCAAATGCAAGCTAATAGTTGATTTTTTTTAATATCCCAAATATTCTACTTTACCATTGTTATCACTAACCTTAAAATTTCTGAAACATCTCACTCGTTCAATGATCTAACCAAATACAGCTGTAGTTCTCAGTCAGTAATCTAATCTGGTAGTCTAATCTAATCATATTATAATGCTAAAGCAAGCACTGGAGCATGGAAACCCTCAGAGGGCTGTTTGGTTGCTTGACCAGTTCCTCTAAATTCTGCTTCTTTTTTGCCTTCCTTCTGCCATCCTTCCTCTTGCCTTTGCTTTTCTCTTTACTGTTGCATTCTCAAACTGTTTCATTTGTGGGTTCTGTACCTCATACCATGAGTATAGGTAAAACCATTTCTCTCAGCAGCAGTTTAATAATTATTTTCTTTCAATTCAGCATTAAGTAAGTGTGGGATGTACCATTAGCAGATGAGAAGAGCTAAGATGAAAGCCTGTAAAGATGTTCATCATGTCTTCTGACCGCTCACCAAAGTTAACTTGGCGGAAAAAAACAGTCCAGTCCTATACAAGACTAAACACCAAGTCACACAAAACAAATTGTTTCCATCTGAACCTTCACAGTTTCCGTTTAGTAAGAGCTGACAAAGCTACAGCTATGTCCTAGATGGGACTGCCCTAGCAGATCCATTTGTGCCAGTCACTAGTGTTTAGTCATGTATTTCCACCAACCAATCCATGTTGATTGCAGCTGGATAAAATCTGTCTTACCAAAAGGTGCTGCATACCCAAACACTAAATAAAGTTAATATAAAGGGTTTTTTTTCACCCATTCCAGAGAGAGCTAACTGGAACTATAAACCAGTCCTTCCATATCTTTAGGCAGTTGACACTCCTCTCTCCTCTGCCTCTCCCTCTCTTTTCCTCCCCTTCTCTCTCCTCTCCTTTCCCTCACCCTCCCCCACTACCAAGAGATAAGTCTCTTCAGTCCTAACTGGTTCAGATAAAAAGCTTTCAAGTGCCAGCCAGTTTTTTTCCTATTAAAAGCTGAAGATCATCGACCATTCCTAAACAGCTTTGTCTGAATTGGATTCTCTCTCTGAATCCCATCACTCCATGCATTTTAGCAGGCTGGCAGATTAACAGTCATGGCGGGGGTTCAGTCTCTCCTCATAGCACATTGCATTGTGATTACACCTGAATACACAGCAAAGGGCCTAATGAAACAGTCCTGTTCCCTGTCTTTTGCCATTAGTTGTATTTACTGGGAGTCTTTATGAAAGAAAATTTTATTCAGAAGGTCACTGTACTGGTTTTGGAAAATAGGGATGGAAGCATGAACACGTCTAGTGCTGGAAAATCAACACATAGGGCATTTATTCTGCATAAACACTTACAGCTCTGTCAGCATGGCGAGCTAAAATGACAAAAAGGCTTTTTTTTGCAGTGACCTTTTTGTAGTGATACAAACCTCACACAACTCAACCTCTGCATTAGCTGAACTTGACAAGAAGGAAGAAGCAGAAAGTACCCCATCACAAACTTATTCTTTCAGAGAATGCCACCTTGCTGGAGTTCATTTCACACTATCAGAATTCAGTTATTTACCAAGCAATAAACAGAAATGCATATAACGCACATCTATAAATATATATATACACACATATGAGTGGGCTTACTAGGTAAGCACACACGCATATAGAAAAAAGTGTAAACAATTTCACTTAGCCCTAATCGAAAACCTGAGGAGCTTGCCAGAAATTGTGCTCCCGCATCACTGCTGTACAAGCTGGGAGATTTACAAAAAGGGATGCAAAAGAGTCGCAGCTCCCATACAGTATAACCCAGCTGTTCTGGAGGCAGTGACCCTCGAAGCTGCGCTCTCCAGAAGATCACCAGCCAAAGAGCAGGGGCAGACAGGCTCTGCCCGAAGCAATCTTCCCCGCGCAGGCCCTCACGGAGCCGTTTGCCGCTGAGCGTTGCTCCGGCCCAGGTGGTCCTGCAGCCACCGCCCCTCTGGGCCAAAGTAGATCCTGCGTCCCTACCCACCCCGCCAGCCTCCTGTCGCCCCGGGGGTCTCTGGGGCGGCTCAGGCCCCAGGGCCTCGGTCCAATTAGCCACCGGTGGGAGCCCCCGCCCTTCCTCCGCCACTTAAAGCTCGGCGGGCCCGCTGCGGAGCACGTTGTCACGCGGAAAGCAGCGGTTGTGGCGGCAGCGCCTTCCTGGCGTTTTTTTTTTCCTGTTTTTTCGTCCCAGTGAATTTGGAGCAGCTTTGCTTTGCATTTGACCCCCGTCATTGCTGTAGTAGCCGGCTCTCCCGCAGAGCTGCTCCGGCCCGCTTGAGGCTTCCTCAGGTGGCGCAACCCGCGGGGTGCGGCTCCGGGCCGAGGCAGGGGAGCGCGGCGGGGCCACCATGCCTGCCACCTTCTCCGGGCGCTGCCTGGTGCGCCTGCTGCTGCTGCTGCTCTGCACCAGCCTCTCGGGCGGGAACCCTGCAGGTAACTGTAAACTCTCCCCGGGCCAGGTCCCCTCCGCCCTCCGTGTCGGGAGGGCCGGACACCGCCTGGGAGCAAAGGTCCTCCTTGCTCCGCAGCATCCCCCCCGGCTCTCGGGGGACGTAGCGCTGCCCCATACGGCAGCCGTCTCTCAGCCTTGCCTGTGTGTGCGGCTGAGGCGTTTCTTTTTCTTAGCGACCCCGACCCTTCCTGGCGTCCCTGTCTCCCTCAGGGGTTCTTTCTCCTGGGACAGCAGGGATCCGCGCTCGCTGTCCCCCAGCACCGGGCGGCCGCAGATGGGCAGAACCGTATCGGCGATAAGCCGTCCCGTAGCCTCAGCACCCTCTCCCTCACTTACAGAAGGGTTTATTGGCTCACAGGTACAGGATTGGGAAGGTGTGGTGTTGTGTCTTGATTCTGTCGTGTCCTTACTGAGTAAAGTGTTTAAATGAAAAAAAAAAAAAACGCAAAACAACCAACCCACCCCCGGACAGATCGGTACATTACATTACTAAGGTGTCAGTGTGCCTCATGGATTATGAGGGGTGCTCCTTGGGATTTGTTTTTGTGTTTTTAAATATAGGATTTAAAATCTATGAAGAAAGAGGGGCTTGAGCTTTCTGGGCCCCGTTCCTCCTCGAGAGGCTTTCAGCAGTTCAGGAGCAGGCCCGTTCTTTCTCAGGAAATACGATCTTATGCCTAAAACTACTGGATTTCTGTCATTTTTTTTCTTCTTTTTGAGGCATTGCAGATTAGTAGGAAATGATTATAGCAGGAATTATCAGATGGCTGATGTTTGCTGTCCAGGGTGAGATTCTTGCAGTAGATCTTGGCATGGCCAAGAGTTCTGTCCTGTGTATTTGAGCATGTACATACTTGTATGTCAACATCAATGCTGTGACTTGAACTCAGTGTGGTTTAGCTGCATTTTCAGTGTGTGAAATACGAGCAGGTATGTTTTCTTCTGCCTCTGGTGCACTTCCTTGTACCAAGAAGACCAGTAGTGCTAGGTGATGTTACCTTTTCTAAAATTTCTAGTAGTTTCACATAATGTGAGAAGAAACATACTTTGTACTTCTCAAGTCTTGTTTGAATGAGTATTTAAGTATGTACACAGACAAAAATCTACTTTGTAGTTCTTAAGTCTTCTTTAAAATACATGTGCATTGATGTACACGCAGAACTTGACATCATTTCTAGCAGTTTACTTGAGGAGCTTTTTGAGTGCAAATGGTCTGATATTTGTAGCAATGTAATGAGAGTTAGCATGTGGCTAATTGCCATAAGATAGTTATTTTGATAGCTGTTAATGCCAAAACCCATACCTGATGGTGGTTGAAGCAGTTTTAAGTTTATGTAAAACCATTGGTGAAATGAAATGAAAGCCTCTCGTGGGAAGAAACAAAATAAACAAGTGAATCAAACAGCAAAACCTTCTTTACGTTTCCAAAAACTGCGCAAATCTACCATCTTCCTATAGTCGGGGGTATCGTGGTTTAGAGCAGACTTCAGAAATAAGCCACTAGCTTTAGTACTTTTCATGTGTATAGAGTGAAGGTGTTGTTTTCCAGACTTCTGTTAAATGTTTTTACAGCTGTACGAACTAGATAGGGAGGCATCATACTGTGACTTCTTTAAGTGAAAAAATGGTAGTTTACTCTTTCATTGGTTATTAATTAAATCTGTATGAAGCTAGTTGAGCACAGGAACTCTACACAGCTGCAGCAAAAGGAAGTTCATGACGCCTGAAGGGAGGAAAACTTCAAACTGTTTTCCAGTGAAGTCCAGAAACTTCACTGTTTGTTTTGGAGATGTGAGGGAGCTTCATCCAAAAGAAATGCCTACAGTAAAAGTAAGCAGAGAGAGCACTTGCACTCAGAGACTGAGTTGCAGAAAGGTGAATTGCGTGGTCTGCAAGCTGGTCAGGCAGATGCCCCAAAAGCCCTGTTAGATTTGTATTTTGAGATAATATCTTGAAGATTATCTTTATTTTGTTATTCTTATCTTGGTCATGTAACTGTTTCATTATTTGTTTTGGAAAAATCTAAACTGTTGCTTTTATTTTTCATTGATTTAAGGGTAATTTCTAACTAAGCGTCAGAACACTTGTTCAGAGCTTGCTGCATTGTGTGGGTTACCTTTGTGGTTGTCTTAGTTTAGTTGCAGCAAGTGCTGCCAGATTGATTTAGGACAAACAGTCCCACCACTCACTTTCATCTGTCAGTTTCTGCTCCTGAAGAATTCAAGGAGCTATGAGTATAGAAAACACCTCATTCCTTACAGACTTCGCTTCCAAGTTGGGTTTTTCTGGTTTGACCTGAGGGAGCAGCTTTTATCAGGGTATTTGGGAGGCCTTAATGTTGATTCTCTGATGTCTCTGGGGCATGAGGCATCCACCATCTGGTGGATGGTTTTGGATGCTACTGATGAATGCATGTGATCTTAAAAAGTATATGCTTGATATTAAATTAAACAGTAAAATAAAGATGTTAAATTAAACCAAATTGTATTTCAGTCATTTCTTACTCAACTACTTTTCTGGCTGAAAAAGAGCAAGTAGATTAAGCCTGAAATTACTCTGGTAATAGTAAGCATGGTACATCCGTACCTTTTTGCCCCCAAAACACCAACTGCCATATGAAGCAGAAGTAATGTGGAAAACTAAATTCATTATATCATAGTCTTTCCTATTCCTTGCTGCATGAAAATCAAGGAAATGAGACCTCTACAAGCTACCACACTATTGATTAAATCTAGTGCAAAACTACTGCAGGCTAAGGCATGCAGCCATGACTCAATAGTTTGAGAAGCTACTGCACACGACTTGCTTACATCGCTGCCTGGCTGGATGGCACTAAAGGTGCAGTGTTGGCCCATGCTGATCTCCAGTGCTATTCACTAAGTATATATGAGAGGAAGAGAGTGGTGCAGTGTTATCTCTGTTCTGTGTAGTTTGACATGTGGACAGGTAAGGTGAACGATACATAAGCACGGGTGACAAAAATAACACTACTTGACTTCTTCCACTTGCTACATGAATTAAGGAAGAAAGCCAAGATGAGAACCCTGTTAGTATGCAAACCACATTGAGGGTTATCTGCCTTCATTGCAGAGAGATAACAGAGCTGCTGTACAGCTTGGCACTGGCACCTTCTAAATTTATCATCTTTAGGGATTTTAATTAATGTGGAGGTGATCCATGACATATTTAGAACGCCTCAAGATGCTGCAGATACAAAAATTTGTGGAGATCTTTCTTCAGTTGTACTATGAATATCAGAAAAATAATAGCTCTCTCTGCTCAATGCCTCTGTCAGGCAAAGAATAAGACTCAGTCTTTTTAGTGTCTGGCTCATAAGCCAGCACATCTTCAGAACAGATCTTTTAAGTTCTTTTCTTAACTGAATGGCTGGGAGGGAACAGCTGGCTGTGGGACCTGTGGACTGATAAAAAAAGTGGGCCGCTGTTAAGAACCACTAATGTTTAATTCTTTTAATATCTTTTGACTACTGTGTTTTACTTGTGGTCCAAAGTGGTTGAAGTATGAAGTATGGGCAGATTGAGACAGCAGATGGTGTAAGCAGCCATGGCTGTGATAGAGTAACTGTGCTGGAGGTGCCAGTGGAGAATCTATGGGCTGTCTATGCGTGTAGGTGCTGAAATGGGGTAGGAGTGTTAGTTCAAATGTTCCTTTGTAGGAAATGGCACAGTGCTGACTTCACCTTCTGCAGAAGGCCTGTGGTTCTCAAGTTTGAATGCACTTAAAATGTGACACAGCTTTTTACTGTTCACTTAAGAGTTCACTTAAGACTGGAGCCTTGCCTTCCAATTCAGAATGTTCTGGGATTTTGTGATCTGTGCATGTTTGTTGCTATCTTGGATGTCCAGAAGAGATCATGATCCCAATTCCACCCCCTTGCCAAAGACTTTAATTACAAATGCAAGATACATGTCTTTTCTTTATGTGACTGAGTCAACTCTCTCTGAGTGCTATGGCACTAAAATATGTTTTGGAATACTTTTGCCAGCGAAGCTAGTACCAAATAAACACTAGCTCTCTCACCCAAAGGTGGGAATAAAGGAATGAGGACATGCTTCCATTCTTCTAAAACATCTAGATATCTTGATTTTCTTAAAAGAGTGACACAGCTACTAACCAGGTCCTTTGCCTCTTCCGTTGCTGTTCTTTTTCCAGTCAAGAACACAAAGCAGACTAGAGTCTTAAATGGCTCTTGTAAAAACTGTATTATAGGAGGAGGATCAGATTTGCAGTGGTACTGAGGAAAATTGGAAATAATTGTTAGTACGAGATGCTGAAGTTACTGTTTGATACAGGTGTCTTTTCTCTTGTTTACTGGTGGTGATAGTGGAACCAAAGGAGGTATGTTCATTGCTTGTTCATCACACTAGATTTGTAAAGTTGTAATGAAGTCCGTACTCTATTGGAAAATCTGCTAATCTGTATTAAGAGTAATTGACCAATGTCAGTGGCATAAGTGGTGTTTTAAGCCTATGAACAAAAAGGATGTGAGTACAGCTTGAGAAGTTGCTGGAACATTCTGAGGAGTGGCTTTGCCAGCCTGTAAGCTAACTGCAAGAAAATAACTCTATACAGAAATTAGAGATCAAGTAAATATTGCCTCCATTCTTTAATCTTCTCTTGCCTTAAGTGAGCTAACAAAAAACAATTCTTGTGTATTTTTTAATGTGTATGCTCAGAAATTGGGGAAAAAAGGCTGAGGTGATTATTTTCCTGAAGTAGCTTTTTCTAACTCAAAAGTTTCTTTAAACTTATTCTGGTGTTTTGTTTTGTTTCTTTTAGATCCAGCTATGACAGCACAAGATTCCAATCAGACTCAGGTGAATTCTGTGACTAAGGTGTCCGTGACTGGACATGAATCATCTGGTAATTGTTTTATTTCAGTACGCTTAAAACTATAGTCCTTTTTCCTATTGATACTTGTTTATCATCCAGAGTCAACATTTTCACACTTAAGTCTCTTGAAATAAGATTGTGACTTTCTGGAAGAAGCAGAAGTAGATACAGCAGCTAGGTCTTTTAAAGCCACTGCAAGAGCTTGAGTGTCATAAGTGTCTCCAGAACTGGAAAAAGCTATGCAACTACCAGTTTCGTGACCTGTTGCCCTTAGGAATATATGCCTTAAAAGCAGCAGTGACCCTGGACGTCAGGCAGTGCCCAGCTTGTGCCACTGCAGGGAGATGTTGTTCTAGCCTTTAAGTTTTTAATATGGGAGCTCCTTATGCCTGTGTATTAGTGAAAGGTATAAAAAAGACCCTTGCATCACTGTGCCTGCTAGCTTCATCTTTCTTAATTATGGCTGTGTCAAAACTGTCTGTTGTCCCTTATACATTAATTGTATTTTTAACAGGGAGCTGAGAATAAGTTCCAGGCAGGACAGGAAACCAATGATTATTGGTTCTATTTATTTCTCCATAAAGATCAGAGAATCAGAATTTCAGTACTGTCCCAAAGCTCATGTTGATTAGTGCAAATCAAACATGAGCTAAGTTATATTTCTGTGTGAATTCGATCAGTTTCTGGCAAGTTATTTCACCTACAAGTTGGGGTTTTTAATGAGATAATGGTATTTATCTGGTGTTCATCTTTGAGCTTTTCAGCACAATGTGAGAACTAGGAGTGCAATAGCTAATAGATTCAATAACTCTCTACATACATAAACACACATAGACATACTTGAAATACAGAAAATGTTTCATATAGTATGACCTCATCTGAGAATTTTCATTTGATACGTGAATTGAGGAAGAAAGTCATTGTGAAAATCCTGTTTGTTGCAAGACACTTCAAAGGCTGTCTAGTTTTTTTTCTGGCTAGATCTACCATATGAACTAGCACTGGTGCCTTCTGAATGTATCGTTGCGAGGGATTTCTGTGAAAATGATGTGTGTACTGGACTGACATAAACTCAGCTGATCTGTGACAACCCTGGCATGCTGTCCGAGTGTTTGTGCACACAGGCAGGCTAAGATCTGCCATAACTTTTCAGCCTTGCTATTATTTCCTGGGCAAACACTTGGACTAGTTTACTTCTCCATGGGGCAGAGATCAAGGCTTGTTTTGTTCTTGTCTAGAGCCAACAGGACTATTGTCTACTGCTAAAGACAGCTTTGATTTCTCTGCTTAAAAGGCCATTTTGTACTGTCAGTTCAGATTGACAACAACCTACTGTTAACAACACCAAATTAAATAGCCTGAAGTTCTGTTCTTCCATACAAAACACCTAAATATACAGGTTTATTTTTAATTAAACTGATTGAAGCTTGAGGGAAAGTATGAAAATGCAGGTGGAACAAGCCAGGAGAAGGGTTATTGCCAGTGGCACAGAATTCCTTGTGCTATGAGCTTGAGAGGATGTTTTCTGAAACTGGCCGACAACTTGAAAAGGCAGGTGTACCTCTGCTTATACCTTTAGATGCAAACCACTAGCAGGGGCCTCCTTCAGCACAGCCAGATCCTCTCAGCTGTAGCTCAGAAGCATGCATTTAAGATCTTTACCTGAGAGTTCATTTTATGCAAGGGAAGAAAAGGAGTCATTCTGATGAGATGTAGGCTTTCAGAGATGCTTTTTCTACTTTACAGTGGTCAGTTTTGCCACCCAATGCATCTCTCAGTGAGAAGACTAAAAGTGTAGCCCAGTTCCTCTATCTTCTCAGTTGTGATTGGGAATCTTTACAATCCATGAATGGCAGATGCAATCAAGCCCCTTTCCTTCTATGAAAACCAGAATAATTTTCTCTTACAATACTGTGTGACGAGGCAGAATCAGTCTCTAACTACTGTTCATATATTTCTGCAATGCATTATGAAATATTTGACAATAAAAATACTTTCCAACCATGTGTGGCATAAAGCATTTAGTGTGTCTTTTGGGGTGGTGGTGAAATCTATTTCTTTCTTTTCATCACCTTATTTAAAACAAGACTATTGTAGCTGGGCTACATCTGTTAGAGCTGCAGCTTATTAATTTGCTTTCTTTCTGTGTTCTTGAAATGCATGAGAACAAATGATGGGAACAGACTGTGCTTAGAGTTGCTTTATCAAGCTTTGTAGATCTTTATTAAAGATCTCATATTCTCTGAAGGGTGTGTGATCCACAGCCTCACCAAAAAGGAAGTTTGGTGACCATACACCTTGTACATGTAGGTTTTCCTAACAAAAGGAGAAGAACATTGTTAGGTCATCCATATGATGGTTAATATCGGTGTTCTTTCTTTGTAGAAGGGCATTGCCTTCTATATGAGAAGTTTTGAGAAGCAGTGACAGTCTTTGACCGTTTTGCAGTTGACCACAAGGTGTTCTTGCCTCTGAATTCATTAAAGCAGCACTTAGATTAGATTGTCTACCTCTGACTTCTTGGCTGTGTTGTTAGATTGTAGAAGCTTTGGGAATGGCAGCATTCTGTTGTTCTGGGCTTTTTTTGTTGGGCGAGTTGTGTTGGTTGGTTGGCTTGGGTTTTTAAAATTTTTCTAAAGCTTATTACTTTTTCAAGAACTATTTAAACGTTGATGTAGTCTTGTATGTAAGCTACAGGTGACTTTTTGAGTCAAGCTGTAAAACAGCGATGACATTTTAGATACTGACATTCACAACCACAACATTATGATAAAGCTAGAAACCTTTATCTAACAGCATAATTGCTGTAACAGCAACTCCACAGCCCTCGCTGCCAAGACAGGCTTATAAAAGGATGGCCACAGTAGTTAGCCCTTGACAAGGTCTGTTTTCTCCTTTCAAGATTGTTATAACTAATAATTGCCAAACCATATCATGTCCTTGTGTCATTATTTATATAGGATAACTTAACTTTGTTTCCACCCATACCTTATTATGTCCAGGTGCTGCCACACAAGAGCTCAAGCCAGGAAACAAGCAGAGCATTGATCTCTCAGAGTATGTGATAGTCCTACCTGGTGAGTGTGTTACTTTTTGTCTTCCAGTTATTTTCTATTGAATGTGACTACTCACAAACTTACACATGAGTTGTAGAAGCATCTAGAATGGCAAGTTCTCGATAAAGTGAAAATGTTCACAGTGAGCATGTAATGGGTCCAGTGAAAGGTAATACATTTATGTTACTATTAATTTCTCTGTTCTGGTAATTTGCAGTGGAGAATTAGATTCCTACTTTTATTAAAACTAAAACTAATTCATAATTCTTCCTCCAAATCAATTGAAACAATAGTGTTTTTGCACTAATGAATCCACGTGGAGAGACCACGTAAACTAAGAGTACTTGCTGAACAGCAGTTGGTAGCTTAGCAACATTGCACGAGTTGAAGTGTGAAGAACAGCAAAAATAAACCTGTTCCTAAACTACATATGAAGTTCCCAGTTGCCAAACAATAGTCTAGAATTAATTTCTTGGATAGCTGAAGAAACTGATCTAACTGAAGTATTTCTGGAAGATTTGCAAAGTACTGGTGTGATATTTTAAGGATGTAATTTTGCAGCATTTATGCTGCATTTTCTTCTAGCAGGAAACTTAAAATACTGTCTGTTTCCTGTTCTGGTATCTGCACTCTTAGAACAGGGATGCCCCAGGCATCAGTCTTGCTATTGGTTGATCTTCAACATCATCCGTTTCTATGTTTCGTTCATTCACGTTTTAAAATCATTTCATAAGGGACAGATACTGTTTTCAGCTTGTGTAATTAGGCTGACTGTGAAACTTCTGCTGCTGCGGAACCAATTCCAGTTGTAAAATTACGATCATAAACAACATCCACAAGCTGAGTTATGCTTGGCTCATATTTATTCAGCCTAATTGCCCTAATAAATGAGTTTCAGTGACTGATGTTGCTCTGCAATGGAAGACTGAGGTGTTGCACTTCTAAGTTTATCTCCAGTTCGACAGATTTGAATTGTTTTGGCTAGGACTTGCAGTTCTGAATATGCTGTTCTTCAGGTTGTACATGCCTCTGCCAGACCCAGCAAAGTTCACTTACTCTGGATCTCGTGCTGTCACTCCAGTGAGACTTTGCTGTTGCAAAGGCTTTGTATGACTTTCATTACTAGGTCAGTGAGCTGTACCTTAAAACTTCATTTTCTCTTGGAAGGAATGTGAGCTGTGCAAAGCACCTATAGTTTTTTGACCACCAAATACTACAGGGTACATCTAGAATTGAAGTGAGGCATGAATACATTTTCTTGGAGTATTTAGATGACAAACCACACTTCTATCCAGAAGGCATGAATGAAAAGGCCAGTTGTGAAATAAAATGTCAGTACTAATGTGTAAAACATCCAGAGTGTTCTCTTATAAGGAGGCTGTTTCTATGGATCAGAGAAATATTTGCTGTTGATAGCTTATTTTGTGCTTATGAACCTATACTCATAAAAAGCAAAAAACTGACAGATTTTTCTACTGTACTGTAATATTTTCCTACTGTGATTCTACTGTCTTGCCAGGAAGGCAAAGGCGGCCATAAATGGGTTTGAAGAGGGTTTGATATCAGCTTGAGTAACTGTTGGCATGAAAGGCCTGATCCGACTGTGTTAAGATTGCAGATTTCATCAATAGCTTCCTCAGCAATAGGATATATCTGTGATCTCACTGTATCATAAAAATCTGCAACTGGCTAAGATTCAAATAGTTACAGATCCTTATGTCTTACTCTTTTTGACATTAATATAATTTTATATATATATATTAAATACTGAAAATTTGTTGGTTTGGATTAAATCATGTAAAAGCTTAAGTCTGTCTTGCTTTCAGTGAAATGAGTATTTATGCTTCTATATTAGAGCCTTCCAGGAAGTTTACCTACAAATTCAGAGTGTGTTATTTTGTAAAGGGATATGTATTTTAACTCAGTTATTAGTTAAGAAAATTGCTGTGAAACTCTGATTTTGCAGGGGCTTTTTTGCCCTGGAGAGTGTAAAGAGCACCTGTGTCCACCTGTAATGCTGCATATGTAAATGCAGTTTCTGAAGTTCCTTTACCTAGAATGAGGAAATACATTTTTTCATTAAGTGTTTTTAAACTTCTTATAGGTGTGTCTGAAAAAAATATCTCTGTGGCCAGTCCAACTCAAGTTGATCTTACATGCAAATTAGATGAGAATTCCAATTTGAAAAATCCTGAAGTGACATGGAAAAAGGGAAGTGAAACAATCAGTCACACCAGTAAAACTCAGAACAGCTGGACCATCCAGTAAGTAGCATTCTTTACATTGTGATTTGCAGATTCTAATGAGTTACCATCTTATATACAGTGCCCAGTACTAGTTACATGTATATTAGAAAAGGGAAAAATGCAGAGGTTAATCAAAAATTCAGAGAATAATCTCCTGTCAGAAAGGAAAAAGATTGCAGGCACCTCAAGCCTGGAAGATGAGCTCCTATTTTTCTTCTAGTGCACATAATTTGTTTTTAAAAATGAACATAGAATAACGAAGCAGTTCCTTAAACTCTAGTAAGTCTGTTTGGTAAGTGAAATAATAATCAGTCTGAGATTAAAATATTTTAGCAATTTCTCTTTCCACTCCCTCATTTTCCACATGCTCTTTTCCACCTCATTGCTGCTTTTGCAAGAGTCTGGAAGGCATCAATGGTGATTTTCTTTCCTTCATAGGTAACAAAAGGTAGAAGTGAGATTTCCAGTAAAGATATTTTGAAGGTTTTCTTAAGTCATTCAGACCTCTACAGAAACTCAAAAATATGTTGTAAAAGCCTTTCTATAATCAATACAATTTATTGTTCTTAAGAATTAGGCCAATTACACATTTTAACTGACTGGTCTCCATTTGATTTCTGTATAGCTATAAGAGCAGTAATACTTAGAGAAAATTTCTATTTATCTATTATTGTCTATTAGTTATCTATTATAATCTATCTTCATCTATTGTTACCTATCTATTTCTATTCTTTTTCTGTAGAAAATATGATGAGAATATAACTGTCAGTTTCTTGATAATCCATATACACAGACACATAAATCTTTTTCAAAGTGACAGTAAAATGTATAGTTTGCTGGTGGAGAAGATGCTGGACTTCATTAGATGAAAGCTCTTTAAAACTATTTATTTATTTATTTAGTGTTGAAAAGATTGCTTAAATGGTTTGTTCTTCCTGAGGCCCTATGTAGACATGGGTTCACCATGTGAACTAAGAAGCATATCCTAATTCAGTAATTTGTAGATAATGCTGCTTAAAGGTGTCCTTCTGTCAGCATGAAGGGTGAAAATGTTGTTTATGATCCAAAGTGTGTTTGTGCTCTTCTATTTTCTTAAAAACATTACACCATTTCTGCATTGCACTAAACCTGAATCCTTGTGTCTCAGTGGTGGTATCTTCTCTGTTCCATTACTAATTCTTACTGTTTTCTCTGGAATGCTAATTAGTAGTCACTTGTAGTGCAACAAAAAATTTGTGATTTTCTTTTTTTTCTTTTTTCTTTTTTTTTTTTTTTTTAAGAGTGACCATCTCAGAAAGGAGCCACCTGGGAAGTTACACTTGTTTTCTGAAGGCTGAAAAAGAAATCAGTGCTACATTTCATTTGCATGGTAATTTAATTGATTTGTGTTTATTTAACATTTTTGGACAGTATGGAAATTGCAACGTAATTTGATAAGTAATGGCTAATACAGTCAGGCTAAGTGAGAATAACTATCAAAGTTATTTCTCTAGCATGGATTGAAGAATTTTGCGTCAAAACCTAAAAGCCTTTAAAAAAAATTCTGATAACCAAAAGAGCATACAAGTCTGTTTTTTACCCTTCTTGACTAACTGGTTTCCCCTTCCCTCTCCAGATGTGAAAGCACTTAACTTTCTGGGGCTTGAGATTACAGGATGGTGTCTCAGATAAATTTCTTCAAAAAGAGCCAATAATTTGAAATTTGAGTATGAGGTTAGGTGTTAAAAGTGAAGCAGGGATTGGTTAAATGGAGGCAGGATTTTTTAAATTTTATTTGTATTTCTGAAACACTACGTTATTGCTTTAGTGCTTTTATTCTGTAATACTATAAGAATAGTACTTAGACAAACAATTAGTGTACTTCAGTGAGCAGTATGAGTCCGCTTTCTTCTGTTTTGTTTTCTTCTCCAATAATGTTACCCTGGCAGTAGTAGGTGAAATTCAGATGAATGGAAGATATGTGGAAATGATAATACAAGCTGCTGAGCTTATGAGTATCTCTAATGGGAGTTAATCCTTTCTCTATTCCTACCATCCAGATTTTGCAAAGAGCAAGGCAAGCATCCGTAAAGGCGGATATAGAGACATTTTCCCTAAACAGGCTCTGAGAAAACCTAACTATTCAAATCATTACCTAACCTTAGGGAGTGGGTCTCCCTAAATCTGAAGCTGCAAGCTGCCTTTGTTCAGTGGGATATCCAGTAATAGGACTTAAGGAAACTCACGTGGGTTCAAATATCAGACATTGATACCTGCTTTCAGACCTTCAGCCAGGAGAGACTAGATTGCAGTGCTGAATAAAGACGAGGTTGTAGTTTATTCAGGCCTTTTAATCTCTAAAAAATAATTATGTGTTTTTCTTGTCAGCATGTGGGTAAGGTTTAGTCAAATAGCTAACCAAGTCAGTGTAGATGGAAAAAAGTCAAAGAATTTTTTACAGAAATTTTTTTTTTAAGTACACGATAACTATTACAGTAAGGGCAGCAATGACTCAATAGGAAAGTCATCGTTTCCAGAACAGTGCATAGGACTGGTTGATTTATTATAAGAAGATGAGAAAATTGCTGCCTGATGGTTGAATGCTGCCACTTCTGATGCCATAAAAAGTACTGGCTTAATCCTTTTAAGATCAAGGCAAGAGTGCAGGAAATGGGAAAGAGAAGTCCTTGAATCTTCCAGTCAATAATGCAGGGAGAACAATTTTCAAACTGAAAGATGAGTAATGTGTTGGTATAGACTCAGTGGCTTCAGTCATCACTGCTGTAACTAACTGCAATATCTTTTCCACAAGGCAGTCAGGGATTATTGCGTGTGTTACATCTCCTTCCCCCCCCGATTCCTGGCCTGGCATAACCCCTCAGATTTTGAGGAGTAATGTTTTTACTCAGGTTTGCAGAAAATAATGAGATATTTACAGAAAGTTCCAGTTAATAAACACAGAGGACATTAATGGGTGTTACAAAACATTGTGAAGTACTGCTAGCCTCTAAAGGGTTAATAGATTAATTTATTTGCCCTTTGTTGATCCTTAAAGCTGCAGTTGAGGTATGGGCACCGTGAAATAGCTCTGGTTTTTTAACACTGTGTGGAAATCTGACTAGTGTACATGCTGGTGCTGACACCTATATATTTGTTTCTTCAAAAGTTGGCTTTGTGTGTGCAGCAGAAGTATTTTGTAATGAAATTTGGTGTGTAATCCACTTGCAAAAATACCTGTCACAAGCCTTGCATGCATTCAGGGATTAGCTGTTACAGAGCCAGATCCCAGAATTTGAAGTGTATATTCCTATCCTTAATCATGGCTAATGTGGTCACATACGTTGCTGGCATGCTTGCAGCTGACCTTTGTCACTCACCAGTGTGGCTAAAATCTCTTTGACTGCCGCATAAGGTTGTCGTGCTGGGTATATAGGGTTGTTTTATCCTGACCTGCTTGTATGTCTTCTACTCTAAATTGCAAGGGGGATTGCAGCAGTAATTAGGGAGGTCATCCCTTTTAATGGCAGCAGAGAAGATACACTGCCAGTACTCTTTAAAATTATAGTGTTTAATGATTAAAATATGCTCATTGAGAGAACTTCACTAGTAAAGAGTCTTGATGTATGATGCAGCGAATTCTGAAAACAGTGTTCTTATTAACAAATTGGTTTCATAGCTATTTCTGTATAGGAAACATAAGTTTGAATACACATGAGAAGCAGACTTCTTTGGGGAAAAAATAATTTGTGCTCACCAGTCAAGAAGGGGTGAGGACAAGAAAAATCTTAGCTTGTATCAAATTGTTCATTATAACTGCTGAAAGCAAATACTTGGCCTATTTAGTCTAGCGTGATCCATAAAATCTGAAGTATGTACTGGATCTGTACTTAAAAAGTACAGCGAAAGAAACTTGAAGTAAAATTTCCAATGAGTGAGTCTGTGGAAGGCCTGTTGGTAAACATCCTAATAAAGAGGGGAAGGAAGTGGAAATAGATACTTCAGCATAATGCATCTGCTAAGCTCTTAACAGTATCTGTAGGATAGTCTTAATATATTCAGTAGCCTTTCTGGGCGCATGCTTTTGGAAGTTTGTGGGCACAAGCAGTGACAATGGCTAGGACAAGTAGCTCTAAAGTAAGACTGATGCCTTGTTTCTTGTTGACTGTATTCTGTCCTCAGTAAGATTGGACCAAAAGTCCTTTTTATTGGCATGCACCCAAAAGTCATTGCTTCAGCTCAGAAAATGTTTAACTACAAAGCTGTATCAATCTGCATTTTTTTTCTCAGTTACAGAAACATTCTCTGTATGTACAACTTGTCAGATGCCATTATGTAGTCTCATTGTGGCTGAAATAGACTTCTAGCAGTTTCTGCAGAAAGAGTGAAATTGCAGGAAAATTATATGTTTGTTTCTAGTGTACTAGGACTGAAGCATGTAGCTTGCAGCTGCCAAGGAAGGGAAAGAGGAAATGGGCAAGAGTAGAAATCACAGTCTGATTTTTTTTCACTTGACGTTTGGTATTAATTGGCAACTTCACAAGATCACACAGCAACTGAAAACAGGATTCCACTTGTCTTCTGCACGGATGATATATCTGAAATAGCTGCCCAAAATAACTTCTCATAAATGATAGAATCATGAGGGCTTTAAGTAGAAAAAGTGAATGGAGTACTATAAATGAATACCTAAATATATTCTTTGTAACACTAATGAAAATCTGTATCTCTCACTTGATGATTTTTTTTTTCTCCTTGTTCTTAGTACCACCCATTGAAGGAAGAGAAAAACCCATAATCACTTATATAGGAGATACAGGTGTAATGGTTTGTAACACTGAGTACCATGCCAAGGGTTGGAACTGGTATAAGACCAATGGAACCGAGCTGGTAAGATCTCCCTCTGTTGGGCAAGCAAAACAGTGTGACAAAAAAAAAAAGTACAGATACTTCGTGGTTCACTGCAAGCTGTACAAATTCCATTTCCATTAACTTTAGCAGAAATCTTTATGGAAATGGAAAAAAAATCTGTAATATTTACAAGTATTCATTGTTAGAGATGTGTTTTTTTGTGATCTGGCTTGTATGTTTCTTTTTGAAAAAGGCTTTGCCATACTCCCAAATAAGGTGAGTCTTGAGAGACTTGTTTTTACTGTATTTATACTAGTTGTACTACTCAAATCTTGCTACTGGATACAAAAATAATCTTACAGCAGGACATGCTTTCACATGTAAGATGTTGTAGGATCCTTTACTTCCTCCACGTACAAGTAATTCTATTTCTTTGCCTTATGACGTATCTAGAAAGCGCAGCTTCCTAAAACACTTTCTTTTAGCCCTCTTCTGAGGGCAGCACTGTCAACTGAGAGAAGGTGAAGAGATCTGTCTCCTTAATATGGCTGGAGACTAGCACTGACCTTTTTAAGAGTATCAGTATATTTCCCAGTGAAGGAGAGCTCCCTCTTCCTGAAACTGCATGTTTTGTGCTGTGGTGAAATCCATGCATTAGATCTGGCAGCCAAGGATGCCTTTGTCATTGGAGAGTGAATAGAGCCAAAGGTGCCTTTTATCTCATCTTAAATAAACTACAACAGGTCAGACAGTTTGCCCACTGAAACTTTATATTTTCTTCCAGTGAGTTTAGAAGGAATTAGGGTGTCCAGCTAAAATAAACCCTTCCCTTTAATGTGGGGTAATGGTGCTTCATGAATGCCTTTTATTCCTAACTCATTGTGTGTATCTATACAGAACTGAATGTTGATGATACTGTTTGATTAAATACCTCTTCATTACATTATTAAGACTTGCAATGTATTTTTTTTAGGCTTCCATTGATAAGCTTTTGCCTGCGGACAAGTATGAAATTCTGAGCACATCTGGCAGTACAAGCCGTTTGGAGATACACAGGCTTACCAGGGCAGATTCTGGTGTATATTGGTGTGAAGCTGCTTTTGAATTAGGGCCCAGTAAAGCGAAGTTTAAATTTGAAGTTCTGTCCATCGCAGAACCTCTCAAACCCTTTATAGCAGTTGTGGCTGAAGTTGCTATTCTTGTAACTACTATTGGCCTCTATGAGGTGTATTCAAAAAGGAAAGCAAAAGGTAAGTTTTGGGGGGGGGCGGTTTGGTTGGTTGGTTTGGGTTTTTTTAATTAATTCCTAGCTTTCTGTTGAAATTACAGCCAAAGGTAGAAAAGTAAGACCTATAGTGGAGCATATATGAAGTTAAGTCATTTTCACATCTGTGTTTCTGAAAATTCTTTCATCTAAAACACTGCAATGAAAAGAGCTTTCACTAAGCAATACTTATCCATAACAGTTTTGATAGTTGTGGGGTTTTTTTCCCTTACAATACAAGAGAATTTTGAGGCTGTAATTTTTGGGAGAATGCTTAGAAATGGAATCAATTCTTGGTAGCCTTGATGGGAGAAGTTTCTGTAGAGACATATAGTAAGAAGGAGAAATGCATGTGTCTAATAATACAGACATAAATGCATGTTATCTAGATTTTGAAATACAGAAATGTATAAACCTATGTATATAAAAATGATGATTTGTATTAAAATCAGACTAATAAAACCTTATCAAAATAAGCTTTTTCACCACTTTGGAGGTGATTGCCTTGAATAGATGAACAAGGTAATTTGAAATAAATATTTAAGAAAACTAAAAAAATAACATCTTGTTCTGATTAAACAATTACTAAAGGTACTAAACAAGAAATTTTGTATTGTTTATTAAATGGATACTTCTATATAGTACTTCTTTTGTTCTGCAGGAGGTGGAAAAGAGTTTGACCAAATTGAGCAACTGTAAGCAAAAAAGTTCCTATACTGTAGTTCAGTATTTGTTCTTATGTGTATTTGTGTAATACAAAATTATACCTTGTTGTTGCTCCCATTGGCAAGGGGGGTGGTGGTCAATGTGAAAGACTGATTTATTCTTTTCCTTAAGAATTCCTAATTCCACTTCTTTTCTACTTGGAAGTTGATTTTAAAATTACTTTTTCTTTTGGTGGTGGTTTTCTGTTTGTTTGTTTTGTGTTGGTTTTGGATTTTTGTGGTTTTCTTTTTGTGAGAGCACTATGTGTCCTCATTATTAGCTCATTCTAGAAGTAGAAGACTATAACTGCATAGAAATAATTTCCAGGTGAAGGTGTATCAGAAGTGGCCCTGGGTTTTTTTGTGTGGTTTTTTTTTGTGGTTTTTTTTGGGGTGTTTTTTGTTTTTGTTTTTTGTTTGTTTTGGCAGTTTGTGGCAGTTTTTTTCCCCCCAAAGTGTATTTGTCCATGTTAACGTACATTTCTCTACTTTGCATGTGGTCAAAGCCCTGACTCTCATATCTAAGCCTGTAGTTGCTGGCATCTTGGGAGCTGGCATGGTTGGCTGTTTTGGCGGCTAATTCCAACCTCTCAGGAAATTTCACACTATGGTGGTACCTTGGGCTTCCTGGGCTGTGCTGCTGCAACCAAAGGAGCAGGTGTAGGCACTTCTGTTGCTGTTCTGCAGTTCCAGAGTCTGTGCTCCCATGCTGGCTCCCCTGTCCTTAGGATTATGTATTTCTTCAGGCTTGCTTGCTTAAGTATGCTACACTTGTCTCTCTGCCTGTCCCCTGAAGTCTGGTTCCTCTTATTTAACCTGTTTACCTCTTAAAAGAGGAAAGTTGCCCAACAGCTCATTTTATATGTGTCCAGTCTACTCTAGTTTTTGTCATCTTGCTCCCTTTTCTCCTGCTGTGTTTGTCTCCCCTTTTCTTTTGACCGTTTCTTTCATCTCTTTCCTGCCTTGATTTTTTTTTTTTCTGCAACGATCTTTGTTTTCCTTTGTTGTATTCACTTTCTCATTCCTTTTTTAAGTGCTAAGAAGATATTTTGGTTACTTTCTACTTATCTGAACAGACTTAAAGCTCTAATTAAATTACAGTATAAAGTGGGAGTATGTCTTGGGAATATAATACTATATTATACTGCTGAATGTTTGGAGATATGTCTTGAGTTGAAAATTGAAAAATTGTCTTTATTGCACAGCCTGCTTCTCGTAAACATGCTGAAAATACTAGGATGGTAACACAGAATAGTTCACTAAAATAATGTTTTTGTCAATGTGGGGTGTAGTTCTCTACAGCTGCTTAATCTTTATTGTGTAATTCTTAGATAAACACATACGAGGAAAATTTATTTAACTATGTACTTCCCTGACTAAAGAACTGAAAGCTATTTCAACTGTGGCTGTTTAGAAGATGGATTTGTGTACCAGAGAGTGGCTCCAAAGGAACACGTCTGGTCTGTTATGTCAGGGGATGACTAATACAGCTGTATTTGGTTGATGAGGCTATAATTAAATGTCACATCCAGCAGTGTATTTAAGTGGGAGCCTAGTGAATCACAAACTTTTTTTTATCAAGAGAACTTTTAATTCAAGTCTCTTTTGTAATGTACAGCATAATAGCTAGTTGCAGTTATTCTAGAAGGAGACTGGGAATGATTGTGCTGTCTTACTGTTCAGTTTTGGAATTTACCCTTTTTTTCTTGCAGTAAATCAGGAGACAACGTAACTGAGAAAGCCAAGTAGTTCTATGCAGAGCGTGAAGGTTCCTTTTAAAGGTAAGTAAGAGATGAGAGACCAGCGTTTACTTTTCTCTTGAGCAGCCTAATACTAGGACAAAGAAGTCTGGTTTGCCATCCCAGTCCTTTTTTTTAATGTGGGGCAGCATAGTAATTAAATCATTGCTTAGGTGAAGTAAGAAACAGTAGAATAAGAAATCAAGTCCAAATAATTTTAACTCAATTGTGTTGTCATTGTCATTGTGATTTACTAGTTCTGTTAACCCATGCAGTCTTCAAAATGGGACGCAGGTAAACCTGCTTGACCTGATCATGAATGCGAGGGTAGGTGCTGAAATGCATAAGAGGTACTGCTGTGTTCAAAATCCCAGTCCTTCCAGCTGTATTTTGGGTGTCAGGTGAGTTTATGAAGGAAGGATCCTCTGTAATAGCACTTGGGAAGTGCGAAAGTTCTGGAGAGGTATAGAGGAGTCTGGGAAAGAAGACTGGGCTTAATAGATTGTGATTGAAAGGACTAGTTGCAGAATAAGAAACCAGCCTGTGAGTTGTAATACAACTGCAACCTGTAGTTGTAGAAGAAGGAACCAGCCTGTGAGTACATTGCATCACACACGCTGAGCAAACCCTCATTGCTGGTGGCAGGTGCAGGCTAGGATGGGATTGGCTGTGAGCATGGCAGTAAATAAAACAGGGACAAATATGACTGGAGTGCTCAAAAATCAAAGTTTAATAAAGGAAAAATAAAAGGCCTGCTAACAATAAATGCACAGCAAAAACATAAGCTGTACGCTGTAGGGAGCTAGTCCAGAAGACCATAAAATGAGGCAGGCACAAATACAGAGGGCAGGGAACCAATAAATAAAGAGAAACAGAAACCGTATCTTATATAGAACACATGACTAACCGATCAGAAAGCAAGGTTCATAACATAACCTTATATGGAATAACTTAATCTGCATAATTGCTCCCACCATTCCTTTCTTCCCACCCTAACTTGAGGGGAATTCGCAGAGCCTATGATGTACCCTTCCAGGGCACAGCCCTGGTAGGCTCACAGGCCTCCAATGTGTAGTGCCATGAAAGCTATATAATGAATTTCCTGATTCTCTGCCCTCTTCACAGTCTGATTATAGGCTGTTTCTACTTACACCATCTGAAAGTGCTTGTCAGAGCAGTCTGTCAGTTGAGGACCAGTCCCATACACACTAGTTTCTCTTCTGTGTCTGGCACCTCAACCTTTGATCTGTAGAAGAGAGGTGTGAATGACTTTGCATTTATGTGGCTGCTGGTTCATCCTTACCAGAAGCCATCTACCTGAGTAAAGATTGTTGCCCTACCAAAGAACAGAAGGAAACATGTCAGGTGGAGTTCACATAAAGAGAGTTACAACTCAGAAAATTATCCAGAACAAATGTTTTCCAAGATTATATGGTCTCTGTTCTCTTAGGTTTAATCCCAGCTGGCAACTCAGCCCCATGCAGCCACTTGCCTTTACTCTCTGGTGGGATGGGGTAAGAATCAGATGAGTAAAAATGGGCGAGCGTAGGGGCTGAGATACAGACAGCTGAACAAAAGCTGAACACAGAAACAAAGGAGAGACTTCATTCACTCTTTCTTATGGGTAGGCAGGTGTTCATCTGTCTCCAGGAAAGAAGGGCTTCATCATGTTTGAACATGTGTAATAGCTGCTTGGGTTAATCAGGAAAACTAGTGCTGTGACTCTAAATGTGTGTCCCTTCCCCATTTCTCCTTCTTCCCCCAGCTTTACCTGCTGAGCATGATGCCCTATGGGATGGAGAATCCCTGTGGTCAGCTGGGGGCAGGTGCTTTGGCTGTGTCACTTCCCAACTCCTTGTATTCCCCAGCCTCCTTGCTGGCGAGGGAGAGGACAAGGCCTTGTGACAGTGTAAGCACCTAAGAGCAATACCTAAAACATAACTGTGTTATCAACACTGTTTACAGCACAAATCCAAACCTAGCCCTATAGCATGTGCTGTGAAAAAAATTATTCCAGTCAAAACCAGCACACAAGAATTTATCTTATTTTGGAATTTGAGGTTCTATTCTTACAAAGTTCTTTTGACACACAGCAGTGAGTCAATAAATAAGGGTTCCTCTCTGAGAATCACCTGCTTTGTCTTCATATACAGTGTCAAAAGTTTTAATGTCTTTAAATGATAAATTCCAGTTGCTCTCTATAACTCCCTAAAAATAGGTTGTAGCAAGGTGGGGAAGAGTCTGTTCGTTCAAGTAACAAGTGGTGGTACAGGAGGAAATACCAAGTTGTATCAGGGGAGGTTTAGTTTGGTATTAGGAAAGCTTTATTCACTGACAGGGTGGTCAGGCACGAGAACATGTTGCCCAGGGAAGTGATGGAATCCTCAACCATGCTCAGAAGGTGTGTGGATGTGGCACTTAGGTTTATGGATTTCTGCTAGATATGGTGGTGCTGAGTTAATCGTCGCATTTGATGTCGTAGAGGTCTTTCTAACCTAAACAATTCTGCAATGGCCCATTGGACCATTGAAAAAAAATGGATGTATTGATTAGAATGAAGTTTATTTTCAGACAATATGGGAAAATGCTAAGCAGCAAAATAACAGAATTTGTATTATAATGAAATGTGTTTGTTCTTTTTTATTGCAGGAGATTTAAGCCAATAGAAGTGGAAATCATCATCAAGCTACAGAAGATGTATGCAGCTACTTAAACATTCACTATATTTTGAAGTAAAATTCTCTACATTTGCGAAACAAGGTGTTTTTAAAATAGCTCTGAAACTACTCATTTTATACCAATGATAATATCATATATTGTATTTAGATGTTTATCTGTAACATTTTATTACTAGCAGGGTGTTTTTTATGTGATTAGGCTTGCTGTTGGTTTATGATTGATCTGTTTGATTTTTATCTCCCAAGTTGGAGCTAGTCTTGTATTCACTGAAAAAATGGTTAATATAGAGTGGGCATATTATCTGACTGTTAGAAAACTGGATGATATGTACAATCAAAAAAGTATTTCCACTCAAGAAAATGCCTTTTACTAGCTGATGAAGCAAATGTGATGCAGCTGCTTTTACCAAAGAAATGGTGAAAGGGGAATCTTTATCAGGACTAAAATGAAACATTGAGAGAGTTGCAGTTTACTCTGAATAGTAAAATGTCTTCATTCTAACTTATCTTAGCTTCATTCTTAGTTCTTCTATATTGTAGTCCTCAATAGGCTAAACATTTAGATACCATACAGCTCAGATATTTCAGTTGATGAAAGAAGTATTGGGGATACAGTACCTTCTCAGATTAAAACTGCAATAATTCCTTATGCTTGAAAAACTTACTGCACTCTCTGGACCTGCAAAATCAGTTTGGTTATTATAATTTATATGGAGTGCTGAATTTTCAGGAATATACCTATATAAGCTTCCGATCATACACTGTCTAGTTGGTACTTCTGCTTCTTTCAGCAAGCTGTTGTTTCTTATACTCCTTGCAAAGCACAGAGTGGGTCATGAGCAGCTAATATTTTCAGGATAATGGGATGAAGCAGCATGAATACATACCACTACTACTCTTACACAAAAAATTTAACACTGCTGTTAATGACTTACAGTCTATCACTTTAGAAGAGTGTGTTGCCATAATACTGTTTAGTAACATTATGCATTCAGCAATTGAAAATGTTTATCTAATAAGAGGACAGTTGGTTGCATCAGTTGACTTTGCTTGACATAATTAAAGCTTCAATTTTGAGAGGAAGAAGTCTTCAGAAAAATATATTTTCTCCATAAAAATGTTAGGAAAAAGGAAGCGCTTGCAGACTCCATAAGAAAGTGAAAGAAGAAAAAAAATACACAGAACTTCTTTGTACTGGTCATTTTTCTTTGAACATAAAGGAAGGTAAAAAAAAATAGATAAACCAAATTTAATTTCCTTCCTTGATTTTTTTCTATTTTACTGTTCTTAGGGGTTTGAAAAATATCAGAAATCCTAGCATTGGCTGTTTTGTTGGAAATAGGAGATAAAATCCAGTCTGACATATGCTTTTTTGTTTTCATAATTTATTTTCCAGTTTCAAGAACTACAAGTTAAGGTCCAAATAAGACACAATGAGAATTATAAAAGCATTGGGTGATTGACTGTAAGGAGTGAACACTGATAAAGATTCCCCTTGCTTAGATACTGTGTTTATTGTATTTTGCCTTGGAGTTTCTATGCACTATTAAAACCAGAATGCATCTACAGTTTTTTATATGAATTTCTCATTGATACAATTGATATTTTTATTGCAGCAAGTAAATGTGGGCAGTTTTAAAACGTTTACTTCTGGTAAACATTTGTAAATTTTTTGGCACATTTCAGAGTTTGTAGTAATTTGTTTCCTGTAGGCAGTTAAATAGTAAAAAAGATAGTCTTACTTTAGAGAGCTAAGAATTACATTCTGAATAGAGCAGTATTAGTATATTTTGCAATGGAAATGAGGCTAGATACTGTCTGGAAAAAAAAACCTGCCAGTTAATCAAAAATGTTAATCTTTCTGCCTCCATGTAGCATTCCTACCTGATCTTGCAGTTGGGCGGTAAAGTCTTGGCTAGTATAGGCAAGTTATACAGACAGATAATTTTTTTGCATTAGCAGGGAAAACCTGGATTAAGCATGGATTTTAGAAGCAGCACATCTTACATCTTTTAGGACTATATAAGCTTGGTCAGACTGGCTGCTGAAACTATGGCTTCGCCTTGACCTGCTTCTACCATATTCTCCTTGCTTTTTCTAAGGGATTGGTGTTTATTTTTAGGTTGGTGAGTAGTTTTTCATCATAAGAGGCTTTACTCTATGCATATTCTCCTAGGTTTAAATCCTTTTGGGCTGCCGTATGGAGGGAAAGAACAAATAATATTAAATGGTAAATATTAAGTAATTGGCATAATTAATGGTCAACTTCAGTGGCATAACCTCTGCTTTCTTGCTCCAATTACCGCAAGAAGCTCTGGAAATCTTGAAATTTATCTTTTGAGAAGTATGTGTTGTGTATGTTCAAAACATTCCTGCTGTAGTTGCTTTATGATCTTAGCATTGAATAGAACAAAACTTTCTAACATTAAAAAACCTTAAAACTCTAGGCAGTGATTTTTTTTTTACTTCATTCAAGCCAGGAGATACCAAATAAGATCCAAAACAATTGTGAAATTTCTTTCAAACAGCAGTTGGAGCTAAGTGTAAGGATCCACAAAATTAGTTTTAATAACAAAACATTAAGAGGATTGCATTCGTAGACTGAATCTTAACTGCAGCTGTTAGGCAAATTTTGTCTTCCAAGATTAAAATCTTTCCTTGCAAGAGGGGATATTTTACTGGATTTTAGACCAGCAAAAGCCTTACCAGTTTCATAGCGGAAAAGGTTGAAATCTGCAAAAGAATCCTGAAGGCCTGTTTCCTAACACTTCAAGCTGCTACACTGCAAATTCTTCCTGCCCTTAGGTCCAAAGTAGACACAAATAGCTGTGAGACCAAATTCCTAGTGAAGATGGGGGTTCAAATAGAACTGCATTAATATTTCTTTAGTATGGAGACCTAAGCATTACCCTGCAGTTGTTCAGCAAAATTGATTAGCTGTGGTTCCTTTGACTCACATAATCCTGGGGAAGAGAGGGACAGCTCATCAGTACTGATGTTGCTACTAGAATCAGCATCTGTGTGCCTCTTAAGTCTTTTTCAGCCAGAAAAAGTTAGGTTTATATTCTGCCTTTAAATTGCGCCTCAGAACTTTGGAACAGTTGACTGCTGAGCAATGAATATTGAAAAGAAGCTGATTGGTACGTTAAGGGCAGGGGTGGTTTTTGAGATGCATGGCACCCTAAGTGTTGAGCTACCCAGTACGTGTTGTCTGACCACAATTAGCTGCATGATGATTCAGTTCTAGCTGGAAGCTCCTCTGAAACAGGAAGGTGTGGATAGTGAGGAAGCAACCAGATGAGGACATCTGAGGGACATGGGAAGGAATGGCATTTTGGTGTTGTGCAGGGTCCTGAGGGACAGACAGCAGAAGCTGAGGTGACTTACAATTAGACATGTTCAGGGAAGACTGAATGCGAATCTGTAGGAGAAAACATATTTTCAGTTGTACCACTCAGACTGTGTAGGAAGTTCTGTACAACAGCTGAAAAGAATCTGCCATTGCTGAACACTTGGACAGATGAAAGCGCAAAGCTAAATGAGATATCTCATAAGAGAACTAGAAGTTACATGCTTAGAAAATACTTCTTTGCTAGTTTAACAGTTTTGTAGTCTTGTTACTTCATTATGCTAGAATGTGCATAATTATTCGTGAAAAAATAAACCACCAAGTTCCAAACTTTACAACTTCTAATGGAAGGTCTTGATTTGTCAAAATTTACTGTTGGCAATTGAGTTCATTTATGTAGTTGTATAATGTTTGTTCTGTCATACCCAAAATTCTGCCCAAAAACTTCCTTACAGAAACTTGATCTGCTTTGTTTTTGCATTCAGCTTTATATTTAACCAAAGAGATTTTGTGGGTTTTTATTACTTATGATATTTCTATCAACTAATTTGCTGAATTATTTTCAGATAGATATTAAAAGTTAACAGTGCCTTGAGGGAAGACCTTTGTTTACCATAGTAAATTTTGGTTTTCACAGTATGTTTGTTAAAAGTTTTCCTCTGAAACTTGACAGCAAAATTTGTTTGTCTAGTAAAAGGCTACTAAGCCTAATGCTTTTTTCACACTTGCCTTGCTTTACATTCTGATTTTAAATTCTGTGCTCACATAACTGTTCCCTTGTATTACTTAAGCAAATGGAAATACCCTGTTTGATATATATGACATAATGAGGATGGTAGTTATGAATAGTATGAATTGATAAGTGTACTTAAAAATAATTTCAATAAATGTAACCATAAAGTGATTGTGATCTGATGCCTGGTGTCATAGAGAAACAAAATCAAACTCCCTCTTATGTAAATTTTTAAAAATTTATTTATTTCTCCATACCCTCAGATCTTTAGACCAAGACTGCACATTTGCTTGATTACCCAACTGTCTTTACTTATATCTGTAACCTTCTAGATGGAAATTCCTAAAGATAAAATAAAATCTAAGTAATTCCTTTTTAAATGCACACACTGCATCTGGCCTAGATTCATCCTAGATTGTAACTTGGACATACAGATTACATCTAGTGTTGCATCTAGTGTTTCACTGTTAATGGGAGATGGTGCTAAAGGGTGTCTTCCAGCAGAAAATAGCAGCCTAAATAGAATCTGGATGAAGCAGGATGAGTATCACCCTGTATCAGTCCTATTTCTTTAATGAAGCACAAGATATCAAAACACATTTACATGGTGTTTGTCTTCCCATGAAGATAAATCTCTGCTCTTGGAAATTGAATTAAACACTGATTTTTTCCTTCCAGCTGTCAGTTGAAGGAAGACCTAAGGGCTTTTCATAGGTTGCCACCTTCTGTGATATCCAAGGCATAATACGACATTTTGTTAAGTACATTCACTGTTTGTGCTGTGTTAAGTAACACATCCTTGCTCATTGTTCTCTCTGCCAGAAGAGCTCAAATGAGATAAATAATCTGCACAGTGGGAAGTGTATATTTGGTCCCTCTTTTGGCAGCTGTTTTGAATGTTTGTGAGCTTGTTCCCCCCAGCAGAGGACGGTTACCAGGCAGGATGACCTGTGGAAGAGGACGGAGTACAATTACCTGCCTTTCTGCCACTTGGAGTTTGCTGTACAGAAGGGCGAGTCTATACAAAAATAGGAAGGACTAAAGCTAACCCCTATGAATAAATGGTCAAATCCTAAGCAGAGGTAGATGTGCAGCCAAGAGCATGTGGTCAATAAGTTATTACAATAGAGTAAAAATGAATCTATGTGTTTGAAGTACTAAATACTTCTTCATTTTCTTTTTTAAAAATCTGCTATTTAAAAAGCATCATGTAGAAAATGGAGAATTATAGCAGACGGAGATGAAGTTTGGAGTTCTTCCAAAAGAGGAGAATAAGGGAATTTGTATCCTTTGCTGTTAAGGGTCATGAGTCTTCTAAATGCATGACTACTTCCAGAAATCATAAAGGAAAACATGTAGAACAGTATTGTTTAAAAACGCCAAACTTCTTGACAGCTCAAACACATACTCTGGATTGGAAAGAAAACATCTCCCCAGTGCAAGTAAAATAGCAATAGCCTTTCCATATTGCAGAACAACTGCTGTTTACTGACTTTAATTCTGTTTCTGTGGATAAAGAGCTGGTAATCATGTCTGACATTTTTAAATACATTAACCTCTGCATTACTTGCAGTCCCTCTAAGATTGTCAGACAAAATAAGGGAATGCAGTTACTCTTTAAAACTTGGGAATTAGGATCATTTTTTATAGTGATGTATTTCTCTTGGTGGGCTGATCTCAATTTACCACATAGTTCAGCCCTTGCATGCAATTGTTTTGTCAGAACTTACGGGTTCAGGTGCAGTAGTTCTGCTCAGAGAGTTCACACAAATCTCTGCAACCACTAACTTTTATGACTCTGGAATGAAGGAAAGAAGCGGTAAGAAAAACATACAAATCCCAGAAGACACAACCACACATTCAGAAAAACTGAGTGTGTGAATTGACAGAAACAAATACTGAAGGACAACCATTAAACCACTGACAAAAAGCAGAGAGCAGACTTATTTCATTACCCTGGTAACAAGACCAGGCAGCAGAGACACACAGGGACACAGCCCCCATCAGACTGAGCTCATCCTAGCGGACAGTGGGGGTGCCCTGCTGCCTTCCCCTGTATAACAGAAGGCTTTCCACATGTCTGAATATCTTATCTCTCCCCGTGATTTCTGCTTCTCAAAGGATGAGCAACAGTAGGCATAGGAAATGGGAGTTTTCTCACACTGTCAATTTTAGAATTCCCAGCTGCAGGGTCACTTTGAGCAAAGCTATTCCTTTTTCCTCACCAAATCTGGTTTAACCCTTTTAACCCATACATTGAGCATATGAAAAAGTTCTTCTGGGCTTTTTGCATCCGTGTATATGTAGACACTACCTAGACAGTGCAATGCAAAAGCACAGCCTGCTTTTGGAGAAGTAAATAAAAGCATTTCTGTCAGATCAGTTAACCTTGGAGAAGAGCTGTGGGATCAGTTTGTTCCATCAGGCTAGACAGAAGGATCTGCACATGTCTGTATGCTCTGAGATGTCATCATGAGGAAGTAAGATACGATACTTAAAAGCTGTTCAGGTGATTTTTGCTTCTACCATGCCTCAGATTTTGACAGTGCAGACTACATGAACTACTAGTGAGTATTCTGAATATTGTTTCCTGTAACCTTTCAGAGTTCCCTACCTTTGGAAGCGTTTTACATTGCTTCTGGCTTTCTGGCATTTTTTGTAAGAAAAATGTGCGGAGAAGAGAAGAGCAGGCTTTGAAAACAGGTAGTGAATGAATTTTTGATTTTGTTTTGCTTGCATGCACAGCCTTTGCTTCCCCTATCAGAGTGTCCCTGTCCTGATGCTAGAGTGGCTTTGCCTGCCTTCCATTTCCTCCATGTCTCACAGAGAACCAGAGGGAGTGAGCAACTCCGTGTGTTGTTGGCTCTTGGCCAGGGTCAAACCACCCCCACAGCCAGCTACCCAGCAACAGCAAAAGCACAGACCTGGGGCATGTACCCCTAATACAGCTCTTCCAACCTAAAAAATTTAATCGAGGAGAAGAAAATCAATAGCCTTTCAATTGTCTCTTCTGAAATATTTATTACTTCTCCCCATATGAAAAAGCCCAAAGTACAAAGCAATACGGGTGAAGAACCTTCCTTACACTAATAAAAACATTGGTGCCTTATTAAGGTATATAAATGGTTTCTAGATCAAGCAGGCTTTTTCTATCATTTGTTGATACATCAGTAAAAACTAAAATCAGGAGACTTGAGTATAGATGGTACACTGAGGAAGAGTCAGTATAGGAGTAGTGTCACCACACAAATGTATAGGAGTTATTCAAGGAAACCGTAAACTCATGGAAAGAGTGAAATGGTGTATTCAACTTCCAAAAATATTTTTACAAGGTCGCATATTAGCAGTGTCTGAAAATACACAGGGAAAAAGCAACAGACCTATTCTAGAACAACAGTTGATTTAACAAGAAACAGAAATATGTGAATAAAGTGCCGGGATCAACACTGAGATCCATGATGTTCAACATAGTAATAAAATCAAGAAGGGTGCTTAGTGAGCTCATAGAGCACTGATAGTTATGAATCGGAAAATGAGTTCTCAGAGTTGTAGAAGAAAAACATTTTAAGCAAGATCAGGTGGCAGATAACAAGTTGATAAAAACAAAACAATAGATGGTTTATGTACAGATTGTTAGGTTGTAGTTTTCCCATGAGATGTCATTAAACTGAGAACTAACTGGTGCAGCATATTATGAATATCAAAGCTTAGACAAGCTTAAAAAGTAATTATGTAAATTCACAAATGAAAAGTCTGCCAATACTAAGTACTGATTAGAGCCTTTGTCTCAAGGACAGTCTAATCCAAGGATGGGTCAAATCGTGCAGATATCCCTGAAGCATATCACTGTATGCCTGCCATACTCTCATACCCTTTCCTATGCTAAGGGCAGCAGAAGCATGCTAAATTTTTCTTGTTCCCTTACTTCAGGGTTAATGCTGCAATAATTATAAAAAAACTTCATAATACAGATTTTTTTTTCAAGACTGTTTGTCACTACTTAGGACTAAAAGACTATTTAGATCGAGAAAAACTAAGGTACAGTTTGTCCATTTTTAAATTTTTCCTAGTGAAAAATACTATCTAGAAACCATTTATATACTCTATATTTACTTTATATACCATCTATACTCATGTCTCCTGATTTTAGTTTTTACTGATGCATCAACAAATGATAGAAAAAGCCTGCTTGATCTAGGAATAATTTATATACTTTAATAAGGCACCAATGTTTTATTAGTGTAAGTATGGTTCTTCACCCCTATTGCTTTGTACTTTGGGCTTTTTCATATGGGGAGAAGTAATAAATATTTCAGAACAGACAACTGAAAGGCTATTGATTTTCTTCTCCTCAATTATATTTTTTTTTCCTCAATTATATTTTTTAGGTTGGAAGAGCTGTATTAGGGGTACATGCCCCAGGTCTGTGCTTTTGCTGTTGCTGGGTAGCTGGCTGTGGGGGTGGTTTGACCCTGGCCAAGAGCCAAAAACCCACAGAGTTGCTCACTCCCTCTGGTTCTCTGTGAGACATGGAGGAAATGGAAGGCAGGCAAAGCCACTCTAGCATCAGGACAGTGACACTATGATAGGGGAAGCCTGCCTTTGGTAGGCAGATGTCCAAATTCTTCCTGGGAACCAGGGCCTCAGCTTGTGTAACAGCTGCTTGAGAGGACAAATATCATGTCCTCTGCCATATCTCATATATTTTCTCTGAGTGTTTTTTGGAGATAAAGATGCTCTCTGGGGTGGAAAATTCCTTTGGTCAGTTAGGGAGTTGTTCTGATTAGGTGGCATTCTAATGCCTGCCCACACTGGGTTTACTTTCTGGGGAGTCAGAGCACAAAAGATAAACCCTTGACACTGTGCAAGTTTTGTTCAGCTGTGCCCAAAACACTGCTGTGTTATCAACACTGTTCTGCCACAATTTTGAAGCAAGCACTGTTTGGGCTGCAGTGAAGGACATTGACTCATCCCATCCAGACCCAGTACAACAACATTTTGCCAGGTTGGGTCTCCTTTCCAACACTGGCCTGGAAAAATGGGCAAAAATATCTTTTTTTTTAACTATACAACTGTCATAAACTTATCGAGCTTCTTGCCCACTGAGTTAATTTACTGTAAATTTCTAGCAGGAGTCAAAAAGGCAAAGGCCTAAGTAATGAGAACAACTATTTAAGCAATACAATTCCTCCCCCTTTGCTGAAAACATTGAATGGAAAATATATAATTCTTTAAAGCATATATCCTTCAATAGTTGGCAATAGGTAAATATGCTTCTTTTGGGATTTTATAGTTTTTCAAATAATCCCTATTTGCCACTGGTAATTTTCAAGATTTGGGGTGTTTCTGGAAGTATGTACTTTTCATGCAAGATGAAGCAGCAATATAGTCAGATTCAAGATTGTAAGATGCTACATTGTTATTTGCTTTTCATCTCTCTTCCACAAATCTTAGCAGAGGATGAAATCTAATCTTTTACTTTAAGGTCAAGCTGGGAGATTGATCCTTGGTCCATCATATAGTGTAAATTTTCATGATTGCCTCTCTATTAATCAAAAAAGAGCTAAATCTGCACAAAAAGAGCTAAATAATTATCTATATATGTGGGAGGAAATAAAGCAAAATAAACTTCTCATAATTGTGTACTTCACAAATGGAAATTCAAGATTATAATTTCCTTTAATAAAATTATTCATAAAAGCAAATTACCTCACATTGCACACTGTTTTGAAGGCATACCTTGTAACTAGGTATATATTTATGCCCTATCTGATTAGAGTTGGATCAGAGTAAAGGCACCTAAAGGCTTTGGTGCAACATGTTTGGTCATTGCTGACATCAAAAAACACCTGGATATAAAAAAACTGATTCAGGCTTGAATTTGGTGGTGTAATTCTGTTGACTCATTTGTTAATCCAATGATTTCACAGACCAGTGTAGCCTGTATTTAAATTATTTTACTCAGAAAAAAAAAATCTTGATGTTGTTCTTATGGAGAAATGGAAGAGCTGTTTCTGCAATAGTAAAAAGGTTACAAAAATTCCTTCTCCCTGCTCACCAGGAGCCTGAGTAACAGGTGACTCCCAACCTCTGAAAAGAAAATTCTTGCAGCAAAATGCTGAAAGCTACAGAAAGTTTACATGGTAAACTCTGTACCCCAAAATGAAGGGACCAAGTGAGGCAGCTGTAAAGTTATTTTAACAGTGGGAAGCCAGTCAGGAAACATTATATGACACTTGATGTGAATTTGTCAGGAAATTATTTATTTAAACTACTGGTCAATTAAACAAAAAGTACCAATGAAAGAAATTCTATGTCCTGTTTATCAAAACTTGATAACTGAAGTAAAAATACTGTTTCCTTCTCAGTGCTATAGCTCTAATGACAATGAAGAAATAGCTGATAGCACATGCTGTCATTCAATTTCTTATTGAAACAGTCCAGTATCACTTAGCTATAAAGAGTTACTGATTATCACCACTGAAAGGAAGGGATCACAGAAACATGATTAGAAGGCAAAAATGCAGCCTATGATGAGACATGGTGCAGTGGTTTTACTGAACAACCACAGACAGAGATTGCTGCTGAAAAGAATACAACAGAAATCTTTTCTGTTGCAAGCAGAAATATTAACAGCATTTGAAAAAAATCCTAAGTGGAAGTGAGGTTTCCATACAGTGGTTTGGTAAATAATTGAAGATCTCCAAAGGGAAAGATCTGTAAGGTATGCCTGGTTAAAATTATGGACAATAGCAAAGCATCAACATATTCAATCAGAACATGGCCATGTTCTTGCTTGGTTATCAATATACTGCTAACATTGATTGCTTTCTTTTGGGGAATATTTTTAACTACTGACCTGCCCAACCACACTAATTAGGAGAAAATGAGGTTCTAGTCTATTTTATTTCACCCCTTGACTTATTACAAGTCAAGTTGAAGCCATTTGGCTGAGTTATTAAGTTCCAGGTCATGCTTAAAAGAATAGTATTTTTATGTTATGGTAGTTCATAAGCTCTCAGTTGGTCTAAAGGTACAGAACTGACATAGTTGAGTCAACCAACCAAAACCCCATCTTGCTCTATTCCCCCTGCTCTCACCACCAATTCTATTCATCAATGGCCATGATGACAGGCAGCATTTCAACCAAGGGCAGACTTTCTGAAGACTTCTAGCAAATTCAGTACATAGAAAGAATAATAGAAGGTTTTTATGAACTAGCTAATCCTGTAATGCTGCAGATACTCAGCAGCCTTACCTGTCCTTCCATTTTCAGACTCTGAAAGAAACAGCATGCTGGTGTTTGGCACCTCTGTCACAATCTGTGGAAGCCCACATTGCCTGAGAAGTTCAGTGTGTGTCACATGGAACACTTCTGTGCCTGCCACATAGGCACAAGGTAATGATGATACATTGCCACATATCTCCAGAGAGCTTCACATTCTTCGTTCCCCTGAGTAATGAATATTCATTAGGTTTTAAATGAATATTCATAAGGGACTTAAAAAAATGATTGACGTTGATTTATTTAGTTCAGCCCAATTCGAAAACATCACTGGCCAAATACCAGCCGTAGAGTATTACGATTGCCAGCATTAGGCGGTTGAATGGTATCGGTGGAAAGCAATTAGCTACCAATATTTTAAAAGAAAACAGAGGCTGCAGGAGAGACAATAATTGGTCTTTCTCCACGCCTGCACTACCCGAACTACAGGAGTGTTTGGGGCGTTCTGCAAATCTTACCTTTGGCCGGAAGGTGTCGCTTTGTCACCGTTGTTTGCCGGCTTGGGACGACCTGCTGTCGGTGCGCAGAGCCCCGCGACTCGAGAGCCGCGGCCGCGCAGGAATACCCTGAGCACAGGGATGTCTGAGCACAGGGATGTCCCGAGCACAGAGATGTCTGAGCACAGAGATGTCTGAGCACAGGGATGTCCCGAGCACAGGGATGTCGAGCACAGGGATGTCTGAGCACAGGGATGTCTGAGCACAGGGATGTCCTGAGCATAGGGATACCCTGAGCACAGGGATATGCTGAACACAGGGATGTGCTGAACATAGGAATACCCTGAGCACAGGGATGCCCTGAGCACTGTGGCTGCAGCCACCAATCTGAGGCTCTCAGCTAGGCCTCCTGACAGCAAACACAAAATGGCACTCATACTGCAAGTGCACCCAGCATTCTCATTCCTGGTGCTTTTAAGGAATGTTACTGTTTTCTATCCCAGAATTAGGTAATATCCCTGAATTTCTTCACCATTTATTAGTTTTCTTTCTGCCAGCATTTGGCAACATGTTCATCACGGCAGATAGGACTGCCTTCAGTTCAAAGAATTAAGTTTCTGAATTATTTTGTTTTGTTTTAAACTGCAAGAGCCAGTACTGCTTCTGACAATTAATAGATGATAGGAGAGCATGAGACCAAAGGCAGCAATGTTACTGAGAAGTGAGTGGGAGGGAAGAACAGCAGTGAATTCTCAGACCTGATGGTTTTTTTCCTAATGTTGGGCACTTCAATCAGCCTCCCAGCTCTATTTATCCTAGTCCATCTGGATTTCATGAAGACACAGAGAAAGATGTGTCCAGTAGCAACTCAGAGTTAATGTAGCCATAAAGCTGCCCTCTGTCCGTAAAGCAGCCTGGGCTAAAGGACTCCCCCTAGTTCAGCCTCACAGTAAAATGCTGGAAGATAGCACCAGGATGAATCTGGGCCACCTCTTCTTCACTGGCTTTTTTCAACAAGGAAGGACAAGGATGCAATGCTTGAAACATTTGATTTTATCAGCAGTAAAAGGTATAGATCTCTTTATCCCTGGCAAGGCTCTACTTGTTTCCACAACTGTTTTCCAGCATCACAGATTTTATTCAAAAGAAACACTCTGTGAGTAGCAGATCTATGCAAACATCCTTGCAAATGTTCTGTGGAGTAGCAGTTTTTAGATAATCACCTTCTGCACAGCCTTCACACACTCTCCCTGTCAGATCCTATTAGAATCACTGTGAATAACACTGCTGTGTTATTCCAACATTATAACTTCCAACATTATAACACAACGTGCTGTGCCAGTACAAAAGACATGACCTTCTAGAATGGAGTTAATGAAGCATTAGGCAAGCACAGTAATTCTATAAAAGCAGAAATATGTAACAAGAATAATATATGCAGAAAATCACTGCTTGGTATGTTTTCACTTGTGATACATCACAACAAAATGGCTCCCTATATTTCATTTTAGGAGCAACAATAAAGTTCATTTAGTATGTTTGATCCTTTCCACTGTGATAGAAGGAGTGGCAGATTATTTCTCTTATTCATACCTATGTTAAAAAGATATCAGGAACCTCTTGTAATTCACTATCTATCTTAAATAATGTTTTATGCAAATCTTAAAATGTGTGTAAAAAATAAAAGGAAGGCATGGCTCTTACACGTCATACTAAATACCAGATTCTCATTACTTTTCTGGAGACAATGAGGTAATATATTTTATAAGGTACAATAGGTTAAATAAAAAATTCCCATCAGCATAATCAAAATATATTTAGAGCCCAGAGCATCCCACTAGGGAGGCTGTAAACTGAGAAAGCCAGAAGTTCCTGATGAGCTCTCAGGAAGTTCTTCCCTTTCTGGGAAAGACAGCACTCAGGGGCTGCCAAAAAAAAAAAATGTGGCCGCTTTGCAGCTGTCTGAGTTCACTGGAAAATGGGCTGTTACTGTGTGTTCAGTGCCTGGATTAATTTGCTGACAACTGGGCAACATCATTATACCGATGTATATCATGTGAGCTATATACATTTTCTAGTTTGTTGGCTAAGAATGTGTATTTGAAATACCATTATGTCAATCTATAGTGTGTGAACAGAATATATTTTCTACTAAGCATGTGCATTTAAAATAATTCTTGATTATTTTAGCTTTATTTGGGCTTTTTTAAGGCTTCAAGATCTCTAGTTCTAAAGTATTTATGGACTTTTTTCTAAAGTTTGCTTTATGTGCTTTCTTCTCAGTCCCTTGAGGGATATACAATTCCCTTCCTATCTGAAGATCTTAAAGACCATGTCTAAATTTCTGGAAGAAATGAAAACATAATGTGTCTACTTTTTTGAATACAGCTTTTGATTTGGTTTGGGATGAGTATCCTGGATAAAGGTCAAAACATACTCTTTTCTAGCAAAGAATTGAAAGTCTCTGCCAGAGTCTTTTCCTCTCCTCCCTCCTATTACAAACTCTCTTGTAGTAATCTCAGTAGAACAAAAAAAGTGGTAGTTTTAATGATTTAGATATTTTAGATGTCTATCACTTTAGATACAGAAAATATTTCTTTGTAGCTAATATTGATGAATAGTGGAAAATTAAGAAAGTAAGCTGAAATGCATATCAAATATGTATTATTAAATAAAGAAATGCATATGAAATATGTATTTTTAAATAAAGAAATGCATATCATACTCTGTCCTTAGATATGAAACATATTAATATTTTGTTTTCATTAATTCCAGTAAAACCCAGGTTTGCTCTGCCAGGTCTTATCTTGCTAAATACATTGTTCATAGAATAAGCTCTCTGACCTCCTGTTGGTCTCCCAAATATAATCAGATATTACTGCTTTTTATCATATGTCTACATGAGGATTTTGTTTTTCACTGGTGATTAGGCCAGGCGGAGGTTAATGAGGAACAGTGTGCACAGAATGTGACCTTGCAAAGCTGTTTTATCCCCCAGCAGCTCACAGAAAACAGTCCTTTCTAGTTTGCAGTGAATCATTAATTTTAGCTGACAGACCTGAAGGCAGCATAGACATTGGAGTGCAGCCTGCAAGCCACCTCTCTCTGTTGACCTAACCAATGAAATCACTCTAATTTCTACTGTCTTCTCCAATTTACCAGCAGTTCAGAAAAACTCCTCCTCATCCCCAGAGACCGCTTTTCAAAATGACCCTGATCTTACAGCAGTATCAAATATTGCAGCAGTATGTTTGTAACTGATTCACAGATGTCCAGCCTAATATACAGGAGGGGTAATTAATATTTGATATGATTCATTAGCAATTAAAGAGGGAAATATCAAATTGGTAATCATTTATTGAAGAGAAGCTGAAGTGATTCACAGACTTGAGGTTTTGGGTTTTTTGGGTTTTTGGTTTTTTGGGTTTTTTTTGGTTCAGTTGTCTCTCCATCAAGAAACAGAAATTGAGCAATGAATAAAGGACTTTCACCATCATTCTGTCACTTGCACCACTATTTCTTGTAAGTCCTGATGTCTCATATTCTCTTCCTTAGTGTCCCACCAGGTATCATATTCTCTGTACAAAAGCTTTAATAAAATTTCAGCATTAATATGCATGAGACTCACTTCAGGTAGCACTGACAGATGCAAGGAGGAGGGTACATTGATTACACCACAGGATTGATAACTTCCTCAATCCAAATGAATCTGAAAAGGATGAGCTGTGACAGGAAGTTGAAATATGAGGACAAGGACATTATTTTATTACTGCAGAATCAAAGAAGTATGATCAGCTGAGAGAGAATACATTTCATCAAAAACGGTTCAGTTAGAATACTTCTAAATATCCAGATCAAGTTGTCTGTCTGTGTTTTTGCTGTTCGTACGTCCATTTCACCATTATATTTTCTAGTCCATGAAAAATGGAGTTTTGTCTTCATGGGAAACATATTATTTCAATGTAGATAGGACAGTAAGAACAGATATGTCTTATTACAGGTCAGGAGGAAGAATTAGACTGTGGATAGTGTCAGTTCCCAAAGGCAGAGGCTCTTTTTCCCTTATTTGCTTCTGCCCAAATTAAACAGATTAACTTAGTTTAAATGGATGTCTGAGTTCATCTCATTGACAGCTCTTGCAGTTATGCATTTTGGATATGATAGCAGCAAGTTTCCAGGTATCAGTCTTCAGTATTTCCTAGCAGAAACCTTAATGTGCCCTATGGAAGTATTGGTGGTTCCCAACACACCACAATGAATTTTCCTGTAAGTTTCTTTGAGGCATGCAACAAAAAGGAGCCGCTGCAGTATCCGGTGCTGTGAGTGCTAAACCCTCCTGCAGGTCCAAGCTGCCTGCACGTCTGTCTGTGAAGGCAGCAGGAGCTGTGACACCAGGATGTGCTGTCGTGGAGGGATGCTGGGACATGATGTGCTCCTGTGAGGAAATGCCATGTCCTGGACATTTGTTTGTGATGTCTCTGTCCCTGACTGCTGGGGCTGGGCAGAAACCTCGTGCAAGTACAGGGAGAAGGGAAAGAGGAGCTCTGGCTTCAAGGATGATATATAGAGCTGTCTGTTTCTTTGTGCAGGAAGACAAAAATAAAGATGATAGAAACAAGTCAAATGAGCCTCCCTAAACTCTAGTTCTACAATGAGTAATGATGTTCTTAACCTTTACCTTGATAGAAAATATTTATTATATGTTTTTAAAACTAGTCTGTAATGCACACTTTTTTCCTCTAGGGAGCTCAGTACATAAAGTTATCTTTTATTAGTCTCAGGGTAAATTTGTTTTTGAAGTGGCTGAAAAAATCTGCATTCAAGCTTCCTTGAAGTAAGGGTTCAAGGACTAAGGCTGCAATAATCATAACATAGGGTGCCATACAGGTAATTTTGTCCTGAGAAGGGTTAACTCAACCAGTTTGCAAACGAGAAAAACATGGAAGGGAGCCTGAGACTCTGGGCTACTGCAGTTACATAGGGGATGATGCTCTGGCTCTGTTGTCCCAGCTGCTACAATTGGGATGGTCACAACTCCCTGTTTCTAATGTGACACTTCCTGATCCCTCAGGTGTCCTGTGAGCTCTCAGGAAGATTAGTCAGGGAGTTCATACAGCAATTTTTTTTTTTGCAGCATTAGTTTTCTAAAGTGTCTGAACTGATTCACTGGTCTCTAAGGTGAGGTGCATGCACAGGAAAGTCCCGGTTTGCAGATTTTTTATGTTGTCAATAAAAGAGATTTTAGAAAAGCACCTCAAAATTTATCTTAATCTCATCCTTTTAAATCTCTGGTTTTGTGCATGCATTATAGTATGCATAATAGTAAAACAGTAAATATGAATAACATTAAAAAATATATAGGGAGTGTGCTGAAAATAATTTTAATGATGGAGTGTGTGATCAAAAATTTTGAAGACTGCTGCATTACAGAATCAGTTGATGAAGAATCTGAGTAATGGGGGTAAAACCCATGCGGAGGGGTTGGCACCCTTCTTAACAGCAGCTGGTTAAATCAGTCCTCAGTTGTGATAGTCACACACCACTTCCTCTTCTCATTAGTGAGGTTAGCAGAATTAAAAAAAAAAAAAAAAAACCAAAAAACCCCCCAAAAACTCCAAGTCTTTCAAATGCACCTTTATTTCTAGAACAATGACATTTATTTCAAGCTTTCAGGCATCAGATCACACATGTGTACCTACACATTATCATTCTCTCCTCTCTGGCCTGGATCTACTACACTTAGGGTGCCTATAGTTACAGGATCAGAGATCTAATTTTAAATGGACAATGATACAACACTTACAATGCTTACAGATGTTATTCTCTTTAGTTATGTTCAATAATTGGACTGAAGGAATCACCATACAAACTTCAGAAGATATAATAACATAAAAATCTGCTTCATGGCTTCACAGCATTTTACAAATGTAGTTTTCTACCTGAAAAATTCAACTGGAATTGTAAATGCTAGGCAAATAATTCTGTAGAAAGCTAAAGGTGAAAAAAAGGACAAATACCTACAAAAATATCTAGCAAAACCTAAGAAGTATTACTATTATGTGTGTAGAAAGAAAAGGGATTTTTCTGTATATTGAGAAACAGCATTTGTATCTGGATTTGTACATATTCTAGTTCTTGCTAGATAGGTTAAAATGTTACCATTTGCTTCAAAATCATGGTAGAAATAATACTAATGGCAAGCTGTATTTGCCAGATGAGACATTCTACTGTGAAAAATTCTCATTTTAAGAAAAGGCAATGTTTGCTGCAGTAATTCCAAAGGCAGGTTTTTTCAAAGACATTACTGTCAGCATCTATGCTTCACAAGCAAGTGACCTGGCAGAGAGAGGAGCACATGTTGCTAAAGGGATTTTTCAGTTAAGAGAACTCAAATTAACTGTGCTGGCAGCTCCTGCATCAGCTGGAGGAGTATGCCCACTTTAGAGGTCAACAGTCCAAAAAATTCTGCAGCCTTTAGAAGGCAATCATCATCCAAGATGTCCCTGATAAAGGACTATGATGCTAATCTCAGTGTTTATGTTTTCTTCATTTTTGCAATATCTTAGAGAAAGTAAAGACAGAGAAACTAAAGTGACAAAGCAAGCCCATAAGAGTGCAGATCCCAAAGGCTGCATAGATCCGTGGTCCATCCAATGCATTATACACGCTCTAATACCTGGCTGCAGTGGATGCCTAAGTAGAAAAATTAGAACAGAATGAGCATACTGTAGATTTTTCAAATGCCCTTGTAACCTTCAAAAACATGCAGGTCTAGGGCTTACTAGCAATGCCTCTGTACTAATAACTTGCAGACAATTTTCTTCCCATCGTTTGATCATAAAATTATTGAATCCATGCAAATTTTCTCCCTCCATAGCAGCTCATGGCAGCAAAGTCCCATAGTTTAATTGAACATCATGAGAAATACCTCCACCTTTGGTTTGTTCTCAGCCTTTGCACAATAGCTTCATTGAATGCTTTCTAGCATGTACATTGGAAAATATGTACTGTATTTTCACACAATTCACCCTCTCTCCTGATTGCACAAACTCACCATATGCTTCTCCACAGGCTGGAGAATTTCAGGCTACTTAGCTGTTTCCTGGTACACCCATTCTGGATTTCTACCAGTAAGAAAGTATTTTCAGGAGAGGTATTTACACTTAGGCCCACAAGTGGCTGGCAGTAGGATTTGCTGGCAACCTATATGTGAAAGTTGAATTATGAGTGGTACAAAGAAGGCAAATACAGAACAACTGTTTGTAGTTTCTTCCAGGGTCACTTTAGGCAATTGCATTTGAGCTTTCAAATTTCTTGATTCGGGATACCGCAGATGTTAAAAGCTTATGCAGGATCTGTAAGAAGCGGACAAATATTTGTCCAAGAAAAATACATGAAGATGGTATATCTGAAACAGAAGGACCTTTAGTTATGAACACTGGGATTATACCCCAAAGAATTGCTACACAGTCTTCATTCCTTTCTCCTTCACTCTCCTCTGTATTTGCCAGGATTTATTGCTTTGTCAAAAGATGAAGAAGTTGCTGAGACATAAACTTGTATGTTCTGTGGTTATTTGCCTGTCTCATTCTCTCAAACAGTTATTTCTTTCAAGAAAGAAAAACGTTTTGATAACCTGTGTTTCACATTTATGGGCTCTTTGGGCCCTCAAATAATTCTGAACAACTCAGGAGTTTAGTAAATAGTAATTAATTTTGACTGATTTTCTCTTGTTTTCCATTACTAAGTAGGGTAAACCAAGACAGGCATGGAGCAAAAGCACTGATTAACTTACCAAGGGTCATAAATGTCAGGGCCTAATGCATCATAATTTTCTTGCATGTTTTTGAGAATGGTAGGCAAAAACATCAATAAATTTGAAATAATAATAAAGCAAATAAGTTGAAAATTATGTTCTATCTACAGTGTACATTGTGTCTTATAAAGTTTATCTCAGTAGGAGGGAGATCTTTCCTCCCTAGAAAGGTTTATGTCAGAGCTTTCTTTTTATATATCACTACTGAATCATTGGGTAACCAGATAGTTCTTACAGATTGAAAGGTAGTGGAGAAGTTATATAATAAGGATTGTAAACATAACGCTTAAGTCTTCTTTTCAATTTCTTTTTTTCAATTTTAATTCCTTTCAGCATGAAGGCTAAACTTACACACTTTGAGGGGCAGACAGTATTTTGATGTTATTTGCAAAAAAACCCAAAGAAAGGGTAAATCTTAATTTTATCTTTCCTTACAGTTCTGCAACTAGGGCAGCAAATTGTCTAGACATTTACATTTTTTCTGTCTTTCTTTTAGAATTACTGTGTGACTCAAACTCAAAAGCAGAAGCAAACTACTTCAAATGAAAGACCTGTTTAAAGAATTATGATTTATAGAAACTGAGTCATATTTTTTGTCTTGTTTTTGAGGAACAGATAGAGTGTGCTTAGTTCTTCAGAACTAAGTATTTTAATAAGACTGTCCTGTTATGTTGTCTTTTCTTTGGAAGCATAAGATTATGAGGTAAGAAATCTGAGAGGAAGATTATTGATGATTACTTGTCTTTGCAAAGACATGTATAGTCTTACCACAAAAAATGCAAAGAGAAGGCCACTTCAGAAAGAATTTTGGCTAAATGACAAATAAAATATCAAAATATCAATTATTTGTCATATCAAATTAAGAATTCTTCTCCCATAGTTTCTCAGGGGTCAGCAATAGGTAAATAATCTAGGTGTGACCACTGTCGTTGTTTATTTATTTGAAGAAAAATAAATAACATACAATGCAATTTATATTGAAAGGTTCTGTCTGATAGGAGAAAATATAATAACAATATAATTAATTGTCAATGTATCCCCTTAATAGACTGAAATAGAATTACCATGATTTACACTGAACAGATTAATGTTCAAACATAAACAGGCTGAAGCTTCTGCTAAAAGAAGCAATACTGAAATAGACTGTTAAGGCTGAAGGCTTTCTGTGGAAAGACAGCATAACTAAAAATATTTCTGAAATACAGAAAAACTGTGCAAACTTAAAAATGCAATAACATAAATATTATAATATTAAGTGTGAAGATGAACACATAGGAACTAAAATATGTAAGAAAGAGGAGGAAAGATGTCAGGCGACAAAAAAGCTGTAGAAAAGCCAGAGATCAACTCTGAATAATCCAGGTTAGATTCACTCAAGAGAAATAAGGAGATATGGCCTTATTAAAAAAAAAAAAAAGGTTTTACATAGTGTCATGAGTATTCTGAAATATTCACCTTAAATATTAACAGAGCTTTTGTCACAAATTCACATAGTGTCTAGATTATACTCATCTTTATCTTACAATCACATTTTCTAAGGATACAGGTATTTTTAAATCATTTTGAAGGAAAAGAAAAAATCTTACAAAACTATGCTAAAAGTGTTACATATTGCAACAAGCAATTGGTACTGGAGGCAAACTGTGTAAGAGAAGTACTTGTTGCAGACATAATTGTGTTAAACAATAAAATGATCAAGTTAAGATAATGTATTGCATAGGTGTATGAATTGCTTTATATTTATCTGTTTCATCCCTAACTCCCTTTTCATAACTGAATAAGCTATTTTTAATAACAAAGAACAATATAAATTTAATATGTAAAAATATAATTAAATATATATTTTAAAATCTGTCTACATTTTTCTGTATCACTGAAAAAAGATTTTGGTAATCTACTTGGCTATCTTGCTGGGAACAAGTTTGTCCTCTAAACCATTTCACAAAAGCATCAATAGATTATGTAATTCTGACATCAGGATTCCTTAACATATCAAAGCAATTGCCAAAGCAAAGAGAATAATTTTTAACTTTTGCATGTACAGGTTAGGAAAAAGTCACATGTGAGTGCACACACAAACACAGACACATGAAAATCACCAGCAAATCTCAAATTCAGTCAGAAAATCTATGCTGATTTGCTCATAAAAATGTAGAAGACACATGCCAAATATAAAAATTTATTGCCTCTGTACAGAGGGCAAAAACATCAATCATGCACTGCATACTGGGCATTTTCCAAGCTTCCTGATGGAAAGACACCAAGGACAAATGGTTTGGTATGTTCAGCTGTCTGCTAACCAATAATATACATGATCGATTCCCTAATAGCAACATCAGCTTTTTTCCCTAAGACAAGTGCTTGTATAACAATTTCTTCTGCAAAACTACTGTGCTTCTGCTACTTGTAACATTTTAGAAACATTATTACATCTTTCGTGCCTTGACTGAATAGTCTTTTCCTTTCTAATTAAAAGCTCTTTGTTTTCTTTCCCTACACTCCTATATGATAGGGACCTAATAGCTGGAAAATTACTTTTCAGGAGACTACCTGGGGATCTTGGTGGGCACAAAGTTGAACAGAAGCCATAAATATTCAAGTAGTTTTTGAAAGTTTGCATGAGACCAAGCAAAGGCACTTCAGCTTACTGAATCGTAACAGGACACACATCGGGAAGATGAAAGAATCTTGAGGTACTAACAGGCAGCTGCCATTAAAATCAAACTTTTATGAGCTTTCCAAAGAGCACAGGATCCCACCAGGAGTCGACCTGCTCTGGTCACACAGTAGTACTTCCTTATTCAGTGACCAATGTGCCTCAGAGGAAATGTGTGAAGTGTCATGTCCAGAGAATTAAGTCAATGGATATGCAGATTAAGGAACATCACCTTTCTAGCCTTTAGAGAATATCTTATTTTCTGTATTTCTGTGGGGTTTAGTCAGCTAGTTAGTCAGTTTGTTAGTTTGTTCTTTTGGGTTTTTTTTGTGCTATGGTTCTTCAAGGGATGAAAACTATGCTTCCTTCATTGTTGCTTTTATGTTTCACCCTGTCTCTCCTCTGAGAATAATCCCCAATTTTGTTGTCTTAGTTACTGAAAGTAAGCTAGGTAAGATTTTAATTTGATTTGTCCAAAATCATTAGCTGTATGCAAATTATTTATTAAAAGTTTGCCTGTTCCAAATTGAAACAGAAAGTAAAATTTTCCTGAGAAAAATCAGCTTATGTATTTGCTCAGTGCCCAAAATCTGAACTTATCTATTTCTAGTCCTTGTGGTGATACCTTACATCTGAAAATAAAGTGAAAGTCTTTGGACATCTATGATAAAAGCATAAAATCTGATTTCTTAGGCAGAAAAAGAAAGATATTTTGGTAAAGGATATTGCTGCTGCCTCCTAATCAAATGAATCCTCATGTGGACACCTGGGGGCAGTAAGTCTTCACTGGCTGTCTTTCTAACTTAGGCTTCTTATTTTCTCAAAGCAATAAAAATAAGGGAAAAAAAACTCAAAAAAAGAAACTACTAAGTTTCCAATAGTCATTTTTCAAACAGGATAAAGTGTTTGCAGCAATCCCAGACATATCTACAGGTTGGAAGGAGAGGCGATGGAGAACCACCCTGCAGAGAAAGATTTGGCAGTGATGGTTGATGAAAAACTCGACGTGAGCTTGCAAGGTGCACTTGCAGCCCAGAAAGCCTGGACTACATCAAAAGGAGCACAGCTAGCAGGGGAAAGGAGGTGACCCTTTAACTAAAACCACTACTCTTTGTCCTATTTAAGCAGGCCCTGATAAGATATATGTCCTCATCTTTCTTATCAGCCCCCTTTAAGTACTGAAAGGCCACAGTGAAGTCTCCCTGGAGCCTTCTCCTTTCCAGGCTGAAAATCCCAACTTTCTCAGCCTTTCCTAAGAGGAGAGGTGTGCCATCCCTCTGGTGATTTCTGGCCTCCTCTGGACCCTCTGGACCCACTCTAAAGCTCCACATCCTTCTTATGTTGGAGGGCCAAGAGCTGGACACATTAATCCAGGTGATGTCTCATGAAAGCAGAGGAGAGGGGCAGAATTACCTCCCTCAACCTTTTGGCCATGCTGCTTCTGCATGCAGCCCTGAACAGACAATGATGGATGAAACCTAGGAAAAAAAATTAAAAAAAGAGGAAAGACTAAAGACAATTCATCATTGGAGATAGCTGAAACACATCTGAACAAGGCCCCTAGTAAGATAGATACTAACATGAGGAAGTACATCTTGCTGTAAACCAGGGTTGGATTAAATGGCTGTGAATGATCCCTCAGTTATCTGATCATTATAACGTGAACATATATCATAGCAGAGATACACATAAAAAAATGTTAAGATCTGAAGATTATTCTGGTCAAAGCTTTATTAAAAGACATTGTTGAGAAGATTGCCAGGTCTTGAAATAACTCCTCAAGCAGTTCAACAGTATAAGCTTATTCTGTGTAAAGCACTGCCCACTGTCAGTCTGGAAAACAGTTCTGCAAATGGTGCCAGAACCCATTTGGGTTGCAGAGGAGTGGCAGAGGAGCCACTGTAAAACTGCCAGCAGGAAGGGCTAGCAGTATCCAGCACTGGAGGAATAGGAGCACAGCTTCCAGGAGGGACATTATGATCCCCTTCAATTCCACACAACTTAAGGCAGATGTAGGTACTGTGTCCTCTGAGCTGGGGTCTCCAGTTCAGGAAAGACAGTGCCAGGATTAAGGGAGCCCAGCAGAGGCCCACCAGGATGCTGAGGGAACTAGACCACCTGCTCTGCAAGGAGAGCCAAAGGATTGGAGCCTGTTCTGCCTGGAGATGAAGGGCTTTGGGGGAAATTCAGATCAGCCATCTCCTACCTATAACCTTGCATGCTGCGAAGGCAAGGCCAAACTCTCAGCACAAGAGACAGCTGGCAAAAGTTAAAATAACACAGCTTCAGACTGGACATAAAACAAAACTATTTTTTTCCCCTGGGGACAGCCCAGAGTAGTGCAGGCTGCCCAGAGGCTGTGCAATCTGCCTCCCTGGAGATTTTCAGCGCCAGACTTGAAAAATCCCTGAGCCACATGGTGTGGCCTCCTCAGTGATGCTGGTTGGAGCAGATAGTTACACAGGGTGCAACCTCCTGGCATCATTTCCAGTCTGAAACCTCCTATAAATCTACAATTACTCCTCTCTTCCAACACTGTTTTCTCTCCTATCCAGACTGCCCCATCCCATTCCTCTTGCCTTCAGTTCTTTCCCAAATAATTTTTGTGGATGAGTCTCACTAATTTTCACAACATCCCTCCATCACATTTGTGCAACTCCAAACACTCTTGCTTCACATCCTGCAAAGTCTCTCCCAGTTCTGGAGGCAGTGACCCCTGTCAGCCTACAATAGCCCTGCGCAGAACTTTTGTGGCTGACTCATCCTGGCTCTGAAGAAAAGGATGTTGAGATCCTGGTGGACACAAAGTTGAGCATAAGCCAGCAATGTGCTCTTGCTTCAAACAAGGCTAGCAGTGTCCTGGAATGGACTGGGAGGATTGTTGCCAGCAGACTGAAGGAGATGATGTTTCCCCTTTCCTTGGTATTGGTGAGGGCACCATGTTCAGTTTCAGGAAATTCAGTGTAAGAGAGAAATGTACATTTTGGAGATGGAGTCTGAAGGATGGTCACTAAGATGATAAAAGGAATAGAAAATCTCTCATAATAGAAAAGGCTGAGAGAGCTCAGACTGCTCAACACATAAGTTTTAGGAGAATTCCATGGAACAGAAGGGAGGGTGCAAAGACAACAGATCCAGACTCTTTCCCTTGCAGTGTGCTAAGATGCATAGAACACAAACTGAAATACAGGTTTCTCCTAAATAGAAGGAAATATTTTTTTCTCTGTGGGCATGAAGGAGCATGGAAACAGGTTTCTCAGGAAGGTTGTGGCATCTTCATCCTTGAAAGTCCTCAAAAGCTGTCCAAACAAGCTGTCTCAGAAGACTCTGAGATGAACTTCTGTTATGCCAAGGTACTGTTGCAAGCATTCCTAAACCAGCAAGATCTTGGAATTAGTGCCAAGAGAGGCGCCCCAGCCCCTCTGTCATATGCACAATACACCCTATCTCTGCAGGACTGCCAGCAGGAACTAAGAATCAAGGCCTCAGGGAGGCCAAGTGAGAACAAGATTATATCATAAATTCATCAAACAAGTGAGAATCAGAGGAGAATGTCACCACAAATTCCCCAAGCGAGGAGATAACAACAAAAAATGGTTAAGAAGGCCAAAGAAGAACTTTGTTTGAACTTTTGTGCTAACCTTTAGTCATTAGCTTAGTAAAATACATGCCCATAGGCTGCAATGGCCTCTTACTCACTGTTGGTGTCTTACTGTCTGAAGTGCACAAAAGTGAGTAGCTGGCAGGCTGAGGGTGTGCTGGCCCTGTGGATTCCCCATAGGTTGATAAGAGACTGGAACATTTTCCTTGTAAGGGAAGGCTGAGGTTTTGCATCTGCTCAGCCTCCAGAAGAGATGGCTGAGAGGGAACCTCATCAATGCCTATATGTATCTGAAAAGATCATATCAAAAGGATGGATCCAGGCTCTGCTTGGTGGTGCCAAGCAATGGGACAAGAGGTAACAGGCAGAAGCTGGAACACAGGAAGTCCTACCTGAACACAACAAAGAACTTTACTGTGTGGATGAGCACACAGTGGAACAGGTTGCCCAGAGCAGTAATAGAGTATCCCTCATTCAAAAGCTGCCTGGATCCAATCATGAACTACATGCTCTAGGGGATCCTGCTTGAGCACGGAGACTAGACTTGATGACTTCCAACCTTCTCTTGTCCATTCTGTGCAGCAAAACTTCAGAGCCCAGAAATTGGACTGTATGCTGGAATGAAGACTGCTATGGAAGTATAACAGCTTTGTGCCATGGGCTGGAGCTGTGAAGGAAACACAGGCGCAGCACCTGTAATCTTGTGCTCAAGAGGAAGCCTGAAAACCAATTTTGAAGGTATATTCAGTGGCAAATTCAGAGGAAGCAGCTGTAGTAGTCATGTCATCACCAGAACTTGGACACAGCTGCAGAAGTACTGAGTTGCCCTAAGCATAAATACTCTTAGCAGTTTCCAAAAAAATCAATTCACAAACTATTCAAACATGTCTTCCTTACAAACCATCATCATGAGATGTAAACTGTCCAGCCCATTTGATCTCAACAATTTCGCGATTCTTTGATCCTATATTTGAGGAAACACAGACCTCCTCTGACCTTATTCAGAGATGTCTCTCAGAACCAGACATGCTCCCTATCTCCTTCCTCACAGTTGCTCTATCTTTTATATTTTGCTTGCAGCTTTAGTTAGGGCTGTGACTCCTTGAAGTACTGTTAGACAGCAAAGATCAGTTCATACCTGAGTCTGTCACAGAGTCCCTTTTGTGGGCTGGAGTAATGAAATCCTTACATATATGAACAGTGTAATGACTGCTGAATGCGTCATCTGATTGATTCTCAGACTTCAGAGGGTGTTTCAGACTCTGAAAAATCAGGGCAATGAGGGACAGAGAACGGTTTCTGATTTATAGAGACAATGGCTGATGGATGGCACTCATTAATGGTGTTCAGCATTATGGCACTCCTACTTAACTTCCTTCTGACTTCCTTCCACATTCACCTGCAAGACAAATAGTAAGGAAGAGAGAACTCTGTGGAGCTGTGTGTCTAAAACCTGCATTATGGGGAACACCAGAATGGGGGAAGACGAAGGTCACAGCCATGGCAGAAATCAGGAGATAGAGATGAGTTGGAAGTGCAGCACAGAGCTGAAATATCTCCTGATGAGAGGAATGAATCCTGTGAACAAAAGATTCCCAGGTCTGGGATCCCTAACTGGTGTTTATGGACTGAAACAGATGTGTTGGAAGTCTCCATCAAAATACTTGGTTTTAAAATAGTTAAAACAATATGTTATAGGAACTGCACCCAGATATTAAATGTGAATTTATTATCTATCTTTGTTTCATTTTACACATATCCTTTGGCAGATGGAGGAATATGTGCATGCTTGATACAATTGATTTGTATGGATTTGAATCAAAAAGCCTTCATTTCTCTGGGGAATAATGTACATACACTACGTGACATGTTTTTCCCCACTAAAGAAACTAACACTCATCAAGCAATAGGTTTTCACGGCAATTTATTCTGATTTGTGGAAGTGAATCAGCAAAAGGTATTGTGGGTGCTTTCAAATCAGAAACTGCTTCTTCCACGAATTAATTATCATCGAGCAGATGGTTCCGAAGAGGCTGTGGCGACCTTTGGACGGGAAGCTCAGCATTTTTAATTCCCTCTGCCCGCCGTGCGCTCCCGTCCCCGCTCTGTCCCGCGGCCAGGCCCGCTGCCCGGACTGGAGCTGCCGAGAGGCGGCCAGACACCCAGCCGGGGCTGCCCAGGAGCACGGGCCCCGCTCGGGGCTGCCCAGGAGCACGGGCCCCGCTCGGGGCTGCCGACATCGGCTCCAGGCGGGCCTGCCCGGGAGCACCGGCCCCGCTCCGGGCTGCCGACACCGTCACGGCCGCGGTCCGGGCGGGGCGAGCGGCGGAGCAGCGCCGCCGCCTGCTTGAACCGGCCCTGCGAGCGGGGCGGAGGCGGTGGGCAGGGCCTGCCCGCGGTACGGACCCTGCGGGCCCGCTCCGAAAGAGCGTTATGGCGGGACACACACTCGGTCACCGTCAGCTCAGGCACCTGCTCTCTGCGCACTTCCCAGGGTACGGCCTGCCGCAGGTGTTTGGATAGACCTTCTCCACGAGGTCTAATCATCCTGCCCAGCCCTGCCTCGCTAGGATGCTGTCTCCTACCGTGAGAGGCATCATCCTCACGTATTAGGTTTCAGATTCGTGGGAGGCCCTGGGAATATTTTTCCTGTATTTTAGCTAGATCTCTAGGGGCATAAGGGATGGTGCATATGGTGGCTTGCTGAACATCTCCCGCGCTGTTCGTGGCAGTCGCTGTCTCAGTCAGGCCCCATCTTCCACCATGGAGTGTAATTCTTTCATATTTTGTAAGTCATTAGATGGATATGCTAAGTTAGACACTCTATTCTCTCCTCCTCAAGGAGGAAATGAGCCCTCTCCAACTATTCCTTTAGTATTTTTCCCCTGTCCAATGATTCCACCAAGGTGGCTGGCAGTCCCTACATATCAGTTCAGCAGCAAGCCAATGGGAAAGGCTGTCTCATTTCCAAGTAATTCCCGTAAAGCCTTAGCCATGTCTGATGATGACTCAACCATTCCACTTTCTGCCTGTTCTGCCTGCTCATGAGCTTTTTCTGCTGGATGGTGACTAAGGCAGTCTCCAGTACCACAGAGACTGAAGGTTTTCCTTTTCCCCATCTCAGCCTTCACTCAGTAGATGGAAATTCAGCCACTGCCCGTGAATCATGGCAGTACCTACAGGACAGAGTCGTGACAAGGGGAGAAGGCCAGGCATGGTGAGCCTCTAATCTCTGCAGCTGGGGAGTGCAAAGCCTGTCACTGTAGGAACTTCTGGGGAGGCCCTAACAAAACCTGCAGGTACTCTTGCTCATTGGGATACGGGTCTTCTCAGAGAAGGTGTTGTGCTAAGGAACCTGGTGCTCTTGACTCTTAGCACAAAAAGTGGTATCCTAACCCTGATGCCAATCCAAAATGTTGGGTCTGGAGAGCACAGTCCAGGGCTGCATTTTCTGAGAGAGCTGACCTTCAGGATACCTTTAGGTGAAGTTATGGCAGAACCATGCCAAACAATCACTTAGAAAGTTTTGTTTATGGCAACAATGATTTCAACTTTTAAACCTTACGATAGGTTGAATGGTCTCTGTCAGCAACGATTTACATTGTTGAACAGCCTGCGGCAGCAGAGATTTAAACTTTTCTGAACAGCACATGGCAGCAATGATTCTGGAAGAGCCTGTAGCAGCAGCAATTCAAACTTTGAACTGTGTGAATCAGACGGAACAGCCCATGATTCAGTGATTTAAACTTTAGGGAGAAGAAGAAGGAAAGATAGGAAAACAGAGATAAGACCTAGGTCACCTCCCAGGGTTCCAGCATCATCTCTGGCGTGGTTCATCTGGATGATAGGTGCATGGATGATGGGTGCACACACAGCCCCTCTCAGTTGTGCTATTTGTAGAACAGTCTTTACCCCCACACACATTTTGTTATTCTGGAACATTTCAAAAGGAGGCTGGGGAGTCTCTTGGTTTCAATTCCCTTTCCCTGGTCAGATACACAAGTGCAATGCTGTTTCAAACTTGGTTTTTGAGATAGTTACCCAAGATAAGGAATTTTTCCCAGAAAAGTGCTATCCTGTCTCTGCAAGACCATCTTTTTAACTGCACTTTCCCCTCACTGGCATAGTAACATTCCTGTTCTCCCCTGAGAAGTGTCTGAGACTACAATAACCCTTTCAGGTTTTAAGTCTCTCACACGAGACAAGGTAATGAGTGCCATGTGACAATAGCAGAAGTCATGGGAAGGAAGGACTGACTCCCCTTGGAGCTGTTGTGACCAGCAAAGGGCAGCAGCTGAGAGGCAGCCCCTGTGGAATGTCACCACTGAGCACCTGTGACTGCCTATGGCCTCACAGCTCTTTAGCAGCCCCCACCACTGCCCTGGCACATTGTCCTCAGGGCACCTGTGGGCACACCTGAGCAAGACCCTGGTCTTGGGCTTGAGTCTAGACTTTGGGAGATCAGCAGCTCTGGGTGCTAAGGCCACCCCTTCCTGCTGTGGGTCCCCCTGAGCTGCTGTCCCAGGGCTACAAGCCCTATTGAAGGCAGACAGCAAATTTCTCTGTCTTCACAGAGCACCGCCTCCTTCAGGAAGGGTCCTGCGAGGTAAAGTCGTGGTGGTTGTTTGGAAGCTGGGGAATGAGGCTGGGGAACTGGGATTGGTTTTCAGCATGTCTGGGGGAGCAGATGAGGGGAGCAGCCTTTGGTGCTGTCTTCCCCACAGGACTGCTGCTGCTGTGGCTGCTTGTCAGCTCTCAAGAAGAAAGGAGTCTTTGGGAGACCTGGAATGCCCCTGTCCCACCTCTTGCTTCGGTTCTTCCTACTTTCCCCTTCAGTATCATGTAAGCCTAATATATGGCATATCTGTCTTTGCAAGCTATGGTGTCTATTGCTGAGGAGGCTCTGGAGGAGTGTGCTCTGCCGTGATGGCCAGCAGGGACCAGCTGAAGCAGGCAGGGCAGTCAGAGGCATCAGAAGACGACCCATGCCCCATCTGTCCAGGAGAAAGGACCAACACAGCCTGCTTGTGGTTCCGTCATTGCTGCCTTGGCTGTGTCCAGTGATGGCCCAGAGAGCTGCATGCCCTCTCTGCAGGCTGTCGTTCATATGTGTCCAATCATATGTGGCAGGTGCCACCATCTGATGACAGGGAAGAAGAGGACAGAGCTTCCACCTGCCACCAGAGAAATGAGGCCAGGAAGAGGTCCCAGAGCAGATCCCCTCAGCAGCACTAGGTCCTGTCCACGTATGTCATGAGGAACAGCCTCCCAGCCCGGGGGAGGAGGCCTGGGAGGAGCAGCCAAGCAGTGAGTGGTGCCAGAAGTGCAGGCTCCTCAAGCACCTCTGCCCAGCAGGCATCTGTGACCGGGATTTCCTGGCACAAAACCCCCGAGCACAGGGGAATCTGTGGTCAGCCCTGGGGGCAGAGTACATCTCCACATTAGTGTGTTGGCACTGCCTCCGCTGCACGTCCAGGCCTCCTTTCTGAGACCCTTATAAATACACTGTAGCTCTTTACAGGGGTTTTTTCATGTTCCTCAAAGTGGTGAAGGAGAGCAGGCATTTCTGCTTTCATCCTCCCCTTTCTCTGTTGCAGGGCCACATAATCCAAGCCCTTTGAAGAGCAGCTGGGCTGATGGTCCTGAAATCCTGCTTATCCAGAGACCACAAGACTGTCCAGCTGATAGCCCTCATCCTGATGGATCATCTTGCTGATTCCTTGAACTGAAACAGCCCCTGCCATCATCCACGCACACCACTCTGAGCCTTTCTGTGACACTTCTCTACAACAGCAGGCCCCATTCCTCAAACCCGTGGTCTCATCACTGGCTCCTAAAATCCATTCCATGAGTCCCTTTTGATTGAACCCTTTACCCTGTCGAAGAAAGACAGCTTCAGTCTTTTTCGATTGTCCTGGATGCTGTTCAAGCAAAGCACATTTTTTTCACAGGCCTAATGCATGGAATAGTTAGGTTTGATTAGCAGCTCTCATGAGTCTGTGTTTTGCCCTGAAGGGACCACGATATTATGATCTCCGTAAGAAGTTAGTCTGAAAAGGTTCATTCAAATACCTGTCCAGCATTGCTACCACTATGAAGAGAGTGGTAGCAATGGTTTTCATTCCTCTTGCACAGAACTAATGTTGGCCATTTATCAAAGAGTTGGTCAGTTTAGGAGCCTCCTAAAGGAGGGAGGGAAATGGTTCTTTTTCAGATAGTACTAGAACAGAAGAAGTAAAACAAGAACATTTGTAAAGTCGTGTGAGCCTGCAGCTGGTGCACACCCTATGGGCTATGGAATAGGCTGCAAATAGCCAGACCTCATGGGAGGAAGTTGTCCACAACCAGAGAGAAAAGAGCAGAACTTGGAAAAAAAGAAAGCTACTGAGTTTTAAAAACCTTGACAGAAATCAAGTATTTGCCCTGCAAGGACAGAATGGGCAGTGGAGAAGTTATTTATAACGTCTTTTGATTTCTTTTCTCATTTACTCCCTTTGAATTTTCTTTATGCCATCTCTATAACAAAAGCTAATGAATTTAATTTATGATCTAATAAAGATCTGTCTGCTTTTCTATGCCTGTTCATTTTCTTTGGGGAGGTCATTAGAAGAACACAGAGGCAGATCTAGCTCATAGCACTGTTGACTGTGGGACATTGGACACAATGTGCAAATATATTTAGGCCAGTTTTCTCAGATGTTGCTATCTCAGCTCAAGCACCTGGTAATTTTTAGATAAACTATGGATTTTTCTGGCATCTCCAAATCCAGTCACATTAGGATTTAAAGATGCTTTAGTGAGAATTTTCTGAATTTTTTATAAAGGGCGAGTCTGTTCTTTTTTTTTTTTTTTTTAATTTTCCATGAAAAAGAAAAGTGACTTTTCCATAACATTGAAAACTCCCTTGACTTCAGAATCTACAAGAATTCCTCAGATTTTCTAAGATTTAAATTTCTTGTGGAAAAGAAAATGACTAAGGCACTGGACTGATATTCAGCAGTTCAGAGAATTGTCTGCTGATTTCCAGATATAGTCACAGGCAATTAACTCATTTTAACCTTTGGTTTTGTCTGGAAATTAATGACACTTTCCAATTGTTTTGGCAGATTAGGAAGAAAAATCTATTAGTTTATTGTAAGGCAATCAGATAATATTCAAAGAACACCTTAGAAAGCACTCAAAGAAAAGATCTTGTTTCTGCAATGCAATTTGAAAGGTGCAAAATTATTGTGTCCTGATGCTGCATGTCAGACAACTGTATAGACGAGTTACCTCCTTCAGTGAGCAGGACAGTTCTTTGTGGCACCATAACATAGTGTTGCTTTATGAATAAGAACTGCCAGAAATATAATATTTCATGTTACATATACACACACACCAAGGAGCTGATCTATTTCCTTTTATATTGTTAAATTTTTATGAACTTAACCCCAGGAGGGTTTTGAGAAAGAAAGCATGTAAAAATCTTCCAATTTGCTATGTAGCAACAGCATATAGATCTACTTGTATGTCTCTCATGTTTCCAGGAAATTTGAATTCCTTTCTCAGTGTCTTCTGTCCTGGGTCATTCTCCTTGGCAACCCATCAAGGGCTTCAAACTGACATCAGCACCACATTTCCAAATAGAAGCCATCTTTTTTTTTTTTTTTTCAGACACTATCCTGGATTTCTTGGCATTATCCTCCTTTTGTCATCTAATAACAATGCAATTTCAGAAGCTTTTATCTATTGCTTCTGTGTGATAGGTGATGTATATCCTTATGAGCTGAACATGAGTCTTCTGTTAGGACATAGTTTACTTTTTGCTCTCTACTTGCTATCACTGTTGTTTATGTCACCTTCAGTTATATTAATATAGAACCTCGTACTGTTTAATTATTGCATACTATTCAATAAGACCTGTTTCTCATTTGGCAGCTCAGCAGTCTGGGTGCAGCGTCTTCTAAAGGATCACATTTGGAGTAAATGCGTATTTTCACAAAACAGAATGTGAACCTCAATGCATCCCGTCTTCCTCTGCCAACTATAAAGCAAGTTTCAAATGTATTCAAGTCATCACCACATACTAAAGATGGTACTTTTTCTTTTTATTTTCTTTTTTTTTTTTTTTTTTTTTTTAGGGGGAAAGAGAGCTTCATGGTCTCATCTGTGATCTTTTTCATTTTTGGGAGGACTCCACCTCCTCTACGTGTTGTCTCTCTAACTGTGGGAGCGGAAATAATCAATTTTCTCAGACGAGGTGGCATATAGAACTAGATTCTCAGTGTCTGTACTGTTGTCCTGAAATCTTGTCAAGTTCAAAGGAAAAAAGACATTCAGTATAAATGTAAGGCCACATCTCAGGTCAGAACCAGTTTATTATGAAACAGACAATAGCCCGTCTCAGGAAGTGGGATTAGAAAGACTGAGGTGATTCTTATACTATTTCTCATAGTGACAGAAAACATACAGAGATACCAGGCAAGCAAGAACAGAATGTTTTCTCCCCTGCTCTTGTCATTTATTGTTTTTCACTAAATTTCTTTGGCACGACAGTGGTGTCAGAAGTCCAAGCTAGAATTTAGAGACGGATGTGCCTCTATTTTTTTTTAAAGCGTCTTGAGAGTCCTGAAGATGATTTGAGCCTTAAAATAAAAGTTTTTACACTCACCCCCAGATTTTATCCAAGCAGATGTTGCAAATAGAATATTCCAAAGAACTAAAAAATAATTTTCTTCCTTAAGTGCACTGTAGATTAGTAGGATGGGTTGCTTCCTTCAGTCTTTTTCTCAACTAAATTATATTTTTGGGGGATAGAAGAAGATACTGTGAGCCAACTCTACATAGCACCACTGTTTTGTTTGGATAGATTTGACCCTTTGACCCTTTTTTTCCTTTCTCTTTTTTTTTTTTTTTTTTTTTTTTTTTGGTGGAAGGAGTGTCTTTATTTTTAATTTCATACTTTTTGAAGGTCTTTTCACAGAACTTTTTAAACAAAATCTTATCTTTATCTCATTCTCTATGGGCCATAGTTGGTCTTCCTTTATTACTACACTGATGTAGGATAATTTTATCTTCTAGCTCCATTAATGTACAGAATCCCTCATTTTTCAGATCCATGTTGTATTTGACAAGTTCACATTTAAATACCCAGGTGTTTTTCACATACTACTTTTAACAACCCATGTCAGGCATTTCCTTAAGTTCCCAAAAAACAGTCTTAGCAATCTGTAAATGTATTTTTACCCAGTGCTTACAGAAAAAGCTTCTCAGGTACCTTCTTGAATAATATGGAACTATTTTCAGAGAGATAATATAAAGAAAATTGGTTAGCCTGGCTGATAGACTAACCAAATGTTACTATCCCAGAACAGAAAGAGTAATGAAATTTTGAACTAAATGTTAAAGAAGTATAACAGATTTTGTGCCATGTCCTCTTAGAAGACATCAAACATTGCAGTTTGCAGCATCTCTCCAGTCTAATCCACCAGCTTTGGAACTTCAATCTCCATCAGACTACTGGGGAAAAGCACTTCCCTGTGAGTAATAAACCATCACCTTGCAATGCAGAAGACAAAGAAGGTGGCTATCTGTTCACATCACCAGGGAGACAGCTTTGGAGTACATTAATGAGCTTCACTTTTGTCAATATTATTCTGCAACAGTATAAACAGACATGGAAACCTTTGTTTTTGAAGTGACACACAGTTTTGCAAGATTCACATTAAGTCTGCTGAAATAATGAGATAATTTAAAACACTGTTGAAATTCCTAGTATGGTTGTTTGTATAATCTGCTCATCCAAGTTAGAAAAAAAATCTTTCCATGTTTTCTGCATTTAAAAAATGTCTGTGAAAGATTGCATGGCAGATAGCAGAAGTGATGTCACCAGAATATAAGCATTCCTAAGAGGAAAAACAGTTATAGAGAAAGCTGACCAAAAGAAAAGGGAACCTTTCATCCATAAATGTCAGGTCTAACATGAAAAAGCTTAGGGGCTGAGGAACAGATTATCTGCACATGAATAAATGTAAGAAAGTGCTATTATTGCTTGCCACAGTATCTTGTAAGACTTGTGTTCTTCCCAAGATAAACAAGATAGGTGTTAATCTGACAAGGAATACATAAATAGGGTGTTGGAATACAACAAATTAAAATCAGTACTTAAATTTTATTCAGCTCCATGGTTTCCTGATACAGTTTCCACTCAGACACACATTAGAAGTATGTTAGATACCAATGCAGTTTTCTAGTGAAGAAAATTAGATTCAAGGGAAAGCCTAAAGATTTTTTTTAGATTTTTTATAGAAAAATTTGTGCTCAAATTCAAAGTATTAGTTATGGATTTGAATGATCTTAAAGTTCTTTTCCAACCTGAGTGATTCTATGATTTCACTTGGAAAAAACCTCACCTCTTCACATGTCCTTTGTGAAACTGTTTCTCCTACATCATGATTATAGACCCAGAAATTAATTATAGACCCAGAGCTGTAGGATTTAAAAAAAAAGGCAGAACAAAAGATTGCATATGTGCATTTGTGTAAATGTTTTCATACTATTTCTTGAATATCTGAACCATAAAGCCATAAGAAAGGCTAAGCTGCATACCACACAGGCAAGACTTCTGAGTAAATGCAAATTTCATTGGAAGGACAGGTAATCTTTCCAAATGTCTACAGAATTCTTCTCATTTGCACATCTATATACGCACAAGGCATGTATTATCTACTCTTTGTAGTCTGTGAAGAACAAAATATAGATTAATTAATTTACATTTCTTTGCTTCAAATAAGAGTAATTACATAAAACTGAGAATTGAAAAATAAGTGTTTTACGTCTGTTTTTCAATCCAGTTGAAATTACAATCAGTTGTAATTAGTAGCAAAGCAAAATATAATGGAATATTATTTCAAAGCAGCACAGAAGTTTTGCTAATTCATTTCTTATCACTGGGAAAAAAAAATAAAATCAGTTATCAGCCAGTGCTGCTGTGAAAAGTTATGCAAATCTCAAAACATTATTAAGAGCAGGTAGAAGGGGAAATATAAACAAAAACTGCAGAAGGACTGGATTAAAGTTTTCAGGCTGAAATACTTCGTTTGCAAACACATTACTATCTCCTTCAAAGCTTAAAAGTGGTAAAGTAAGTCAAGATCCCTTCAATGAATCTGAAATTAGTTTGATATGAAAATTCCTGTTTGAATTTCAGGCCTCCTTTAAAAAAAGGGATTCTTCTATGTAATACCAAAAGTGATTATGTAAACAAATTACACTTAAATATCTCAGAGGTTTTAATACGATTTTTTAAAATTCAGTTTTATGAGAAATTTTAAGAAATGACAGATTTTTCTGTAAAATTAGAATAGAGTATGATGTCTTACCAACAAAATATCCATTATCTGAGTATTTAGTACTTTCAGTTAGAGGTGACTTTTATTTCCACACCTCATCAAAAATTGTTTGGTTTTCTCAGCCTTCAGTTTTCCAGTGGGCATGTTACCTCCTTGTACTGAATAAGTTATCTTAATTTGGAACTCTTGTTATTTCATTGCTTAAGAATGTCTAGAAAAAAGGCATTCTAAGAGAATTAGGTCAAGCAATCTACAAGGGGGTTTATTTTCTGTCAAATTTCTCTACTCTTAAAGTAACAACTTCAAAAGCTTTATTTCTGGGGACCCATCAGCGTTCTCTGCAGTCAATTTCAGGACAATATTTTAAATATTTTTTGAGTAGTTCAGTAATTTCTCACATAATTAGGATAAACTCATCATGCATTCAGGAGAAATCACATGGTGCTTTTCAAAAGGTCATCAAGAGGGCTTAGTAAAGCCCCAAGCACATGCTACTGTACTGTCACAATTAGTTGCTGTCTCAATTTCTTTAAAATTGAAAGTTGACCTGCACAAACCCAGTCTCCAGAGTGCTGATTTCTCTATAGGATTAATTCTGAATAATCCCTGAATATGAGAAACACATAGGCAAGTATACAGAGAGAGAGTGAGAAAGAACCTGTTATAAAAATGTTTCTGCAAAAATAATGCAAGTGTTCAGATACGTGGTCTTCTAGAACCTCCTTAACATAATTGATAACTTCTTTCTCTCTTAACATTTTGAAGGTTAAGAATAGAACAAGAGGCATTTCATCATAATTTTTAGGATTAATTTTCTATTTACTCTTGGCAATTATAAAAATTTAACTTACTATGATGAAATCAGCAAAAATCATAAGGACACCAATTATATTGAAGTGTCCTGCTAATTATATCATGCCAATTTCAAATACATGCCCATTTTAGCCCATTTTAGCACGTTATAGTAGTCTGAAAATAAGTTTTTGATGAATTACATTTATTTTGGTATATTCATGTTTATCTATATTGGGGTTTCTTTTAGTTTTCATACCTACAGAATTTAATTATATATTTCAAGATGTCAGGAAATCTGAATGAGATCAGTAACAAAATAATTCTGGCGAGAAGATCAGGACCTGGTGATAGTGACAGCACATACTGATGAAGGAAGCCTGAAGAAAACAAGATGGCTGAGACCACAATGCTCCAATGGACTGATTTCCCTCAATAACATTGTACCTCTGCCACCTTCTTAAAAGTGGCAGACATCAAAATTGATAGCAACATCAAAATTGACTGAAACAGGTAGGTTTCAGTCTTGCAAAACTTTGTTATCCACATATACTATTTTATATAACCATTTAAGGAAAAATAGCTAGAAAATTTTCATAGTCAGACTTCTCTAATATTAATTAGGGGCACTTTCCCTCCCTTTGTTCCACTGTCTTTAAGCAGAACAGTAAATAGGTAGGAATAGCAGTAACCATCAAGCTACAGAGTTGATCCACAGGCATGTCAAACTGGGGCAGGAAGTCAGTTCTTAACTGTTCATTGAGAGCTGTAGCAAGATAAAAAGGCTATTTTCTAGCTGCCATCAGAGAGACTGGTGGCAAATTATGTCCACTGAGTCAGTGCCAGGTTTGTGCCTCCAGCCTGTGGCTCTTGCTGAAAGAGAGCACTCAAAATTTCACTCTACCAGAGTCAGGCAGGTGATGAACTGGGTCTTTTCTGTCATTCCACAAGCCTTGCAGGTTCAGAAACACCCACATTTCCTCAGGTACAATCCAAAGATCTTATAACAGCCTACTTTAACAAACAGGGAGACCCTTTAAAAGGAAGCAGGAAGAAAGAAAGAAAGAACGAAAACACCAGCAAGAAAGAAAGTAGTAAATCATCATCTTCCTCACTGTAGGATTAGGTGCTAATGCTTGTATTGTGGAAAAGCTGTCCTACAGAGGTATAGCCATGGTTTGTTAATGTGAGCTCTTTCATCCCAGGATGTACAGACAGTCAGAACTCAGTCTCCTCTTACACTTACTTCATGTCTGGCATAATTCCCAGGGCTTCAGTTTTCCTTTTGACAGCAACGAGTCCCACATCATCAACTTTTCTAAGCACTGTTTATGTTCATCCTTTGACATCACATTCTAGATGAGATATATATAAAATTTTTTGAATATAGTTAACTTCATTCACCACTTTTAAGGTTAGATCCAGAGGACTTTCATTTTAACCTAACTTTAAAATTTGCCTAAATTAAAATTTTCTGTGGTTAATTGTTACATTTAATTTTTTTTTTGCAGGGGTGGGCTGAATGTGATGAATTAAAAATGTACTACCAACATGATGGAAATTCTTGACCAAAAATCTCATACTGTGAATACAGTATGAATTATCCAATAGAATGTCTTTTAATGAAGTATTTTGATTTTGTGTAGATTTAGTCCTGGTCAGTTGCAATCTGTCATAACCAATAGTATTAGTTCAATTTAGCAATCCAAAGAAGAATGTTTAATAACCAGTACTATCAGTACCAATGTAAATTCATCTGGAATAACTCTGGTATGTAGATAGATATTCTATCGTGTTTTAACTTGGGTTTTTGGGGGGTTTTCTTTCAGTGTTTTCCATCACCAGGAGTGTCATAGCTAGTGCAATGACCTCTTTACTCATTAAAGTTACTGTTTTGTTTTCCTATGAGAATTATTTTTGTGGAAATGTGTATCCAAAATCCTGTGACAACCTTTGAACACGCCGGCCAAGTTCAGCCACAGCTGATGGAAACAGTATAGAACTCACAAAAATTGTGTGAAAAACAATCTTTCAGTACTCCTACAGGGGGAAAACTGATAGGTTACTCATTAAATGCCAGATAACCTAACTGGAAGGGCTTAGGACCCAGAGAGAAAAAGAAGCTTTGTTCAGCCCTTACACCGTAACGTGTTAGCCTTTAATCCCTAAGGAACAGGGCTTTCTTGAGACCAGTATTCACCCTTTTATCCCTTTCCTATTCAGTGGAGATCATAAGAATGTTTTATTTACTGATTTGGAAGACAGGGTAAAAGAAAACTAGATCAGTGACATCTACTTGAAGCATGTCATAGCTGTGTACTTATGTAGATTTACTCAAAGTAAATATTTACCCACTCTGATATTTCTGTCAAGATGTTAGAGATTTCAATTTAAAGGCTCAACATTATCTCCAGTATTCTTTAATTCAGAGCCTGGAACTTCTTTTAAAGATTTCCCAAGGCATTTTCCCAGTGCCTTGATACTAGAGATTTTTTCTCAAATATTAAGTACTTTTGTGTTGTTAAGTAAGGAACAACCTCAGTAGTGTTGTACAAGACATCCGTGCATGTGCAGTGTTCAAGCCTAAAAAGATTTGTCACATCTACATCTTACAGTAATTTGGTTTTTTTTTTTTTTTTTGTTTGTTTGTTTTGTTTTGTTTTGTTTTGGGGTTTTTTGTGGGGTTTTTTTGTGGGTTTTTTTGTGTGGTTTTTTTTTTCCCCTCAGATTGTCTCATTTGTTTTGTAATCATAAAAAAGTTGAAATATCAAATACTGGTACTTAAACCTTATCCTATCTGGCAAAACATACATTCTGAACAAGGTGAACAAGGTTTGCTCTTCAGTTAACGAACCATTAATATTTTACAATCTTGTTGGGAAATCTCTAATGTCACACTACTGATAACATTCAACAATACAGCTAAAACTGCACTACTTATAAACAGTTTCTGTAATCCTTGCTTTCCACTGGGGGGGATTATTGCATTTTAGCTGAGAGGGTAGTTTTTCCTACACACCAGTACATGATAGGCTTAAAAAAACGTAAAAATTAAAAAATTGGTTCTACCTGACAAATCCTCCATGGAGGGCAAGTTCATAGATTCATAGAACAGTTTGAGTTGGAAGAGACCTTCGAGACTATCTTGGTCAATACTGTGAGCCTCTTCCTGCCCCTTAATTCTCAATTCTCCATTTCTTTTTTGGTTTTCCATTATTTATAAAAGAGTAACTATACCCGTATTAAACTCTCAAGCTTCTTTTAAGTAAAATTCTGCAAACTCGAATATAATGATGCTGTTGCTTAAAATGTCTTGTCATTTTCTTTAAGAAAAATAGGACATATACTGGTTGAACATTCTGAAATAGTACAAAGGATCATGAACACAGTAAATGTTAAGAATGTAATTGCCTAAAAGTGTAATTGCCTAAAAATTTGGACAGTAGCACCTATAGATACAAACTGGTTTTTGAATCAAGTCAGCAGATAAACCAATATATTGAAAAGCTAAGAAATGGAAAAATAAAGTGCTGAAACCAAGCTCTACTCTCAGATTACTTAATATAATCCTATACATATAGAAATGTGAAAGCAAATAACTGAGGAAACAAGCTTATGGATGTTGTCACTGTGTTTGAATTTCTTTAACAAACATATAGTGTCTGTATGTTTCACAGTCCCCATTAATTGTTTGAAATAGTGTTCACCTTTCAAAGGTGAAATAAAAATTAAAAACTTCAATCCTTATTAGGTATTTGAAAATTTTTCTTGTTTTGTACTTTACCTAAGCTTAAAGTTCAGAATCCAACAGAGGAAAATATTAAAAACAGTCCTTCGTATCTATCACAAGAGTTATGCCAAACCAGAGACCAGGGTGATTCATCTCTGTTGATTTCTTACTGGGTTTTTGAGATTTTTTTGGGGGGTGTTCATTTGTTGTTGTTATTGTTGTTGCTGTTGTTGTGGGTTTTTGTTTGGTTGGTTTGTTTTTTGTTTGGTTTTGCTTGGTTTTGGGTGCTTTGTTTGTTTGGGGTTTTGTGGATGTTTTTGTTCATTGTTTTTTGTTTTGGTTTGGGTTTTTGTGTTGTTTTGTTGTTCTTGTTGGGTTTTGTGTTTTGTTGTTGTTTATTTATTTTTTGGTTGTTGTTGTTTTTCCCAGGAATACCGTGTACAAGCAAAGACAACCCATACAGTCATAAAGAGATGGAATTGATCCATAAGATATCTTTACATTTATGATGAGAAGAGGACAATAAAGGGCATTTAAAATCCTCATCCTACCAAATATGTCATTGCATTGTTATTGACAACAGTATCAGTGACCTGAGAAGCCTCAGGAACAGAGAAGTGGAAGAGTATCCTCTGGCAAAGTCCACTTCTTCATGCCAGGAGGTACAAGGCAAACAACAGGTAATATCAGATGTCCAGGATCACTTCTGTTTACTTTAAATATGAGCCCTAACAACCTCAGCTTGCTTTCAAATTAACCTCAGACAGGTCCTTGAGCTGCTGGGCTGTAAATTCAGCAACTGCAAAGCTGATACTACTCACCACAATAAATATTGATACTGTTATTCACACAATTAGTACAGTATTGTCACTACTCATTGTAGCATGAATCCAAAATAAAGATACCAAAATAATCTCATTAACAGAGTCCAGTGTAATGAAAAGCAAGACATGCAGAGCTCATTAATAAGGGTCTCATTCTCCTCTAATTCATGTATCCTTTTTACAAGGGTCTGGTTTCATTAGAAGTGCTACTATTTAAAACCTTTAATTTTTTTTTCTTGAAAAAATCAAGCCAGAATGAACAAAAAATAATGGAGATGCAGTATGAGTGACTCACTAGTAAAATGTGCCCTGAGCAGGGGAATTTAACTTGCTGACCTCTAGACATGTCTTCCAGCCTCAGCTATTCTGTGATCCTACAACACTATTGCAAATAAATATGTTTGTTTACCTACAGTTGTTCACAGTTTAAAAACCCTAAGATTTCTACCTTTAAAAAGATCAATTAAATATTAAACATTAAGAAGACAGTTGAAACTCACTTGAAGAGCTGAAATCTTGCAGGTATGTCAGACAAAGGGGCTACTCAGAGGCAGAAGAGTTTAAAAGTTTCAAACTCCTTTTCCACCTGTAGTTCCAGTTAAAAATTTCAGACCAAGTGATCTTCCTAGGGCTTCCCACTGTTTCATGAAGATCAGCAGAAAATTGCATTTTTCCCATTTGTATCAAGCACTGTAGCTGTAAGGGCTTGGAAATAAGATTTTATTTCATACTTTTTGCTACTTGAATGGCAGTAAGACAGAAGTGTTTTAGGACAAAAATGTCCTTTGCATATGTAAAAATGAAAGCATTGAAAGCTTTTATTGTTAAAATTAGGGTAAGGTTATTGGTTTAAGATCAAAGACCATTATTTACGCTGAGCAGAGTAGAACTTCTTTCTTTATGAGCATCAGTCCTTTCTCCCCCAAAAAGCAATAGTGCCTGTTGTTTGGGCCACATATTTCTTTACAGAAGAAGGTCCAAGTCCACATCACATGTGTAAATGCTTCAGGACCTAGGGGTAGGGGTTTCCCCACTGTATATGTAGTTGCTCAGGGAACCTTTAGGATCTTCGGAGTCCACACGATTTTGCTAACTGCTTTCTCCATCTCAGAAAGAATTTGTCTGGAAAGAATAGAAAATTGCAAGTTTTCCTACATCGATTTTGTAATAAAAATAATGGTATTTTGTGATCTGAGGCTTAGTGATATTCAAGACTCTCCTGAAGACAATTATATACATGTAGCTTGATTCAACAAGCTCAGTTGGACCCTACAAGCTCATTTTGTTCTGAACTCAGTATATTTGTGCAGTAGGAAAATCATCTTAGCTCTGAAAGCTCCACTTCGATTTTCTTTTTTTGTTATTATTATTTTTTAGAAGAGCAGTGAGTTAATGATGGATTTATTTAAAAGGCAGAACTTGAAAAGGCTACATCCAGCCTTAGGCTTTTTCTTATGTATCCCAGAAATATAGGTGATTCTTTCAAGCAAATTTAAGTAGTCAGTGAATAAAGCTGATAATGAGTACAATAATGCTGATGTGATATTCATTACTATGAACACAATCCTTAAAAATATCAGAACTGAAATGTTCATGGCTGATACCCTTCCAATGCCTGGTCAAAGTTGTTGGTTATCTTCAGCAGATCAGACCAGCTTTCAGGAAGACATTTGAGACCAGGGATGGACAGGATGGAATAACAGATTGCAGCTCTGGATTTAATTGGCATGTTGATTTACAGTGATTGCATAAAGAGAGGGGCTAGCTGCTTATGGGACACACAAGCGGGCCATTACAGTTATTTCATGTACAACTGTCCAATATGAATATTAATACTGCAGTATTAAGAAATTGCACACATGGTTGCCTTTGAATTTTTCCCTAGTGTCTCTCAAGTTGAAGTCTCTCTTCACTTTCCTTATGTCTCTCATCCTTTTAGCTGCTGTTAGACAGAAAGGAAAAAAATAGGCATTCTAAAGAAGTGTAGCAAATGTTGATTCTTCTTATTCCAAGTATTCCACTTCTGGATGCTTATGTGGTTTTACCAAATTCCTCTTGCCAGTATGTTCCATGAACTTAAAGGGTCATCATAATTGCAGCTGAGAGCTGATGGAAGAAATTTATGTTCACGGTTATCAGCTGTACCTGATTTGCAATGGTTCTCTTCCTACACTCACCGCAGAGACTCTTGATAAAGGAGGACTGATGTTTCACCTGTGATCCACATTAACTGTATGTGATAATTGCATGAGATTACCCCAAAGACTCACTTTTCTTGAATACTTGAGAGGACATAGTATTACAAAGTATCACTGTGCATTCTTAGTAACTGTCCATAAATGCTGCAAGCTAATGATGTAATCAGGGTTTTTATAGTGGACTAGTCTGGTTTACTTCAGAAAAAACCTGAGAAAATGACCCAAACGTGCCTCCTCAAAATCCGAGAGCAAGAATTACATCAGCCCTTCACTTAAGCTAAAGAACTGGTTTTGGTCCAGCGGGGCAAGACAACACATGTGCTGGCATGTATTCCCTCAGCAGCAGTGCTGCAAGACGCCCACAGGCAGCTGTGCCTGCCAGATCTCTGCTGAGACACGTGAACTTCAGAAACAGCTCAATTATGTTAATGCTACCAACACTTCAGGTTAGAGAATCCCTGCTGTGGCTCTGGCGTATCTTCTTCCCTGAAAGCTTTGTTCTTATGATTTAAGGAACAATGCTCTGATTTCAAGAAGGCTGTCAGAGCTGTGCTCTCCAGCTACAGAAGTGAGATAGGAAGAAAACAAACATTTGAATTTATTTGGAATTAATTGGCTAGAAGAGCTGATGCAGCAATTGCTGTAGCACAAAACCACTGAACACCAGAATACATTATCACATAACCTAGACAAGGCAAGACTATTATGTTTCAGGTGAGAATGGGTACACTGAAATGAAGGCTAGGGAATGATCTTGCCTTTCATGTACTCTTTACCTTAGACACAGGGGCTTTGCAGCAAGACAGGCAATTGGAACTCACTCAGCGACTCTGAAAACAAGAGCAAAGGAAGTTTGACAATTTCTCTTAGAATTTTGGTACTCTTCAGGAATACACCATACTCCTAAAGACAACCATGCTTTAATCTCCATACAAAATTCCTTACATGCTATCCCATGAGAGGCTGATGAAATAATTTTTTTTAATGTTCTATACGTGTGCTCTGCAGAGTATTTTCAGATCCTTGAAAAGACAAGCTTTTTTAATGACATAGAGACTAATCATCACTCAGCAGTCTGCAAGTTGTACAAGAAGCCTACATACTCATACAGTTCTCAATGTTTTCAGAAGTATTTACAGGACATAACAGTAAAATAGATTTAATACTTGTTTGTACCTGTTTGCATTTTTTGTATGAAAGAACAGCTTAAGGCTTCATAATCAGGCTGCTCTGGCACATTCTAAGCCTTGCAAATTAGTCATTTAGCTCAAGTGAATTACAACATTAAGCTCTAATTAATTACGTTAAGCTGTAAATAATTATATTAATATGTAATTCACATATTAAGCCAGTCTGAAACTGGTAAAACTGGAAGCTTCAGGCAAGATTGGTGGGGTCTCAGTCCTGGCAAGAACTTCACATGTTTATTGAGGCTTTACATCTTGATGTGGTATGAGCACTGGCTGAGGGGTGGGAATGCCACACAACCTGCAGACTGCAAGTCAGTGCATTGCAAGGTAACATTCTGGGTATCTAGTGCATCTCCAACTCACTTTTCTGAGAAGTCTTAGAATGGTTTGTGTTGGAAGGGACCTGTAAACGTCTTCTATTTTTCCAATATTTCTGCAACCAGAAGAGAAATCTTCAACTAGATCAGGCTACATACATCTTCAACTAGGCTGACCTTGAATGTTACAAAAATTGGGACATCTACAAACTCTCCGGTTATTGAGTACTCTGTACTCGTTACTCTTTGCTTTTGCAGCAGTCTAAAGACCTCTGGCAATGTAGTACTTGATATATCTGTCTGGGCTCAAAACACCCTGTGTTTTGAAATGGGGCAAAAGGCCCCATTTCATTTTCCACGTTATTCAAAGACATTAGAGGGTGTAGGCTCTGCAGGTTTCTAAAGAGAACAACTCCTCTTTGTCCTCTGCATTCTCAGACACAGCAAGAACATTCTGCTCTAAGAGAAGCATTTATAAAAACTGGCTGTTTCCATCACTTCATTGTGGTACTTTTGTTTGTCTACTTACCAGTGTGAGTAGGTGTTTATCCATGATGCTGAAGAGAAACAGAGCAGTACAGAGCTGGTCCTCACTGTCCCAGTCAGATGTCTGAGGAGGTGGAGAGGAAGGATTGTGCTCACTCTTTCTTCAAGTGAAGTATCTAGGTTGGGCTATATAAATCAACTACACTTGACCAGCACATAAAAGAGTATTTGCACAGCAGTGAGGATTGTGTTACTCTTGTTCTTAGGCTTAAAAATGGAGATTGAAATATTTAAGTATTGCTCTGTGAAATAGGTGTATGAATAGCACCACCTTAAAAGCAGTACGCATTTGTGCAAAACCAGAGTGAATATTTTGTCCTGTATGTCACAAGTCATGAGAAGACAGGATAGATATGGTAGAGTTTAAGATTCTCTCACCATAGGTAATGTCCTGGAAATAAATTCTACATATTTTTCCTAGTTAACTGGGCAGTATTAATTTCCTTTTCCTTTTCCTTTTTTTGACAAGCAATAGGCATGTACTGCCCCCACACTTTCCTTGTAAGTGAATAGTTTGTTGCATTGAAGAAGAAAAAATGTGATGGGAACAAAAAAGGCTGATGGCATATTAAATCACAGTTATAAGAGAATACAGTTCTGCAATAGCCTGTGAAATGTGATATTAATGTAGACAAAAAATGCTAGAAATATTTTCTGAGATGCAGATGACATGCAAAAGGAAAGAAAAATGAGTATGAACTGTTCCTGCCACAGAAAGTAGCAGCACATAAAAGATCCTAACCAGACAGAAGTTCTGAACCTGTCAAGCTCTGTTTTAGTTCTGTTTTAGAAATGGGAGACAGATCCTCAGTTCTTTTTTTCCCTCTTTTGAACAGCAGAGAAAGATCATGATAATAATTACTGCTCAAAAATCTAGGTGGTGAGGCTCAATAGTTGAAGTTATCTGAAGTTATTATATAACTCACAGGAATTTTATTTTAAGTTTATATTATGTTTTTATATACACATATGTCACTAATGCACATATTAACAGGCCCTATTTCAGATATTAATTAGAGCTTTCGGGTATTAAAAATGAAAGGGATTGTTTGATTGAACACTGACAACTCAACAATACTCACAACTGTAGCAGACTCATGACTGTAATGGCCTGTTTGACAATGTACGAGGATAATTAGTTGCACATATAGGTATCAATAAAATTAAAAGCTGAGTGGTTAAGCATTGAAGGAATTCCATATGAAAAGAATAAAGAAAATATTTAACATGGGAAAATAGTGAAGGATCTGCCAACTTTCTACTTGGTGCCTTATGCAGCATTTAAACATTAAAACATTGGTTTTATTTGCAAAGATAATTCCCATTTACATAGAAATTACAGTGTTACAGTATGCTATGGCTTTCTTTCTGAAGAATATGTAATAAAGCATCAAGCAAAGAGTAATCATACTGCTGAGGAAATGATAGTGAAAGCTAAATTTTACAGTGCACATGCTGGCTGCCTTCTCTGTGATGTTGTCAGAGAAAGGACACTGCCATCCATAATGACTCCATCTTCTATATGCAAAAAACATAAGAGTACCAGGATAATATATAGTGTGTTCAAAAGTAGTGAAATAAATGTAATGGACATGCATTCCATTTCAAATGAGGAATGTATTATTCCATCTCTATTGTAAGCAAGTGTCAAGAGAATAAAAAATAAGATTCATGAAGCCTGTTTTACAATACCCAAAAGTATCAATGGTGCTCAAAAAAATAATAGGAAGATTTTTCACTGTGAAGTACAGAGAACACAGAAAGATAGTCCTGACTTGTCATCTATAAACAGACATATGCAATTAAAGCAGACAAAACTCCCCACATAAACACATAGAGGTCTAACCACCAAGAAAAACAAACAAATCAAATCTTAATTGTTTTCCTTAAAATGAACAACAGATTCTTTCAGACTCCTTATATCAAACAGCATGCTTCTCCAGTAGCTCCCTGTGTATGAATTGTGTGGAGAGGCTACACTCAAGACAAAAAAGGGATGGCTTTAATGACAATTGTATAGCTGCTGGCTTTATTCATTGGGATAAATTAGAGAATAAATATGCTCAAAAAATCTGAAAAGTAGATGATGTATCTGGCTACATGAGACAGGTAATGACAGTTTACTAAGAAAATGCATTACTTGGGTAGCTGTTCTACTTCTTAAACTTGTCAGCAAACTCCTTAAGAGCAAGAAAATTATTCTTATATCTAAAAACTGAATAATAATTACATTCCTTCCTGAGCTTGAGTCTCAGAGTTAGATAAATAATATTTTTCCGCTGGTTTTCATATGGAAAAGCTTTACTGGACTTTAAAATATCTGCAAGTTAGAGTGAATACAAAAAACAGGTTTGAAGTAGAGGTGGGGAGAAAGACTAAAGGATGAATTCAGTCTTTTTTCACCTTCACTCTGCCCATAAGGTCTTGATTAAAACATCTATTTTTAATTATCAAAATTAGGAAATTTTAATGCCCTTGACAAAGAAGTTAAAACTAACAAAAGACAAGAGTGAAAAATACATTTTTTCATATTTCCTAATTTATATTTTTATCTGTATTAATGAAGTCTTAAGAATTAGACACAGAAGAGACCAATTAAATCATCAGTCATTCCCTCTACCAACAGCTCTGAATAATTCCATATATTTTCAGGTCCTGAAAATACAGCATTTACATATACATGAAAAAAAAATTTAATGAGCCAGGATCTTTCTCCTGTGCAATCTGAGCCTCACTGTTCAGATGAAGGGTGGCTCTTTGTCCCAGCTGAAGACTTCTAGGGGAATAGACACTTCAGATAAGATGACTGCATGTTATTGGATCATGTGGTGTACTTAAACAGTGTATTATTACGCATTTCAGCACATCATAGGAAAAGGACGCATGGTACTTAAGATCAATCAGCACATCTGTTGAAGTTTAGTGTGGCAACAGAGATGTTAAATACTACTTTAGACATGAGGCACAATACTCAGGTAGACAGGATAGGGTAATTTTGAGTAAACTTTCTTCTTAGTCATTCAGATAAAGATCAGTAATCATCCACTATTAGTTAGCACAAGACACTCTGTCATTAGTGAAGGGGTCAAACTACCGCTTGGTTGTAACTGTAACCTGAAAATTGTTACCTATTAATAAGATTGTATTTGTCATTCAGAAAATATCCCACAGGCTGGCCTTTTGTCATAGTCTGACTTTTACTGTGGAGTTATGGTCTGTCTCTTGAACTTCAATAAAGTCCCAGTTACACATTGTTGTCTTTCCACTACCCCCAAAAAATGCTGCTTAAAAGCCTGACTACATGAGATGAGATGAGATGAGATGAGATGGTGTTTAAAATCTACTTCTAAAATCAGTACTAAAAATGGAGTCTTTCACATAATTTTAAACAATATTTTATTTTTTTATATGACTTTATATGACAATTTGAATGTGATGCCCAGAATTTGCCTGTTACTTCTCTGTTCTCTCAAGTTATTTTCATTCTCTCAAGCTATCTCTCATTCTATTTTCAAGACAACCCCATAAACCCATATACTTGTTCTGAGGAAGAAGTTAAGCAAAATACATACAGAACAGACATTGTGTGGTGCAGGGTACACTCTAGATTGTTCTGGACCACTGCCCAGGTGAAAAGCTTGGCAACGGGGCAGTTGCAGTAACAGCAATGTGAATATTCAGACAGTTTTGAAGAGAACTTGAGCTTTTACATTAATTCAATTATGATGAATGTATTGATTAAAGTATGATAAAAGAATACTTCCATGGCATTTATCTATATGAATATACTTTGTATCCTATAATTTTTACATCCTTGAGAAACCATGGCTTAGTGCTATGTGAAATTTCTGGTGTTAAGATTCATGCAGTTTATGTATCTATAAATTTTGTCTCATACAGAGCTGTAACCGTAAGCCTACCATGAGTTTAGTATGTTCTGATGAGCTGGAGCTGTTATACAGTAATAGAATGGAATAACAAATAAATTAATTAGCATTTGAGTCAGTCTAATACTTAAGGATAATATATTACAAATAAAAACATGAGGTGTTATGATCTCTTAGCCATTTTCACCAAGGAATTACTGAAACCTGAAGCAGTACTATTTAGGGTCACAGACTAAGAAGCAAGTACTTAAATATGCCAAGGATCTATTAGCAAGCATTTTATTTGCAGATGCACATAAAAATTGTTCAAGATTTAAAATATTGTCTTCATAAAATGTGTTTTAACAAGCTGTGATTTAATTAAGGCATTCTATATTTCTTATATCCTTTTCTAAAACCATGTAGTCTTCTCCTGCTATTCATTTATATGGAGGAGAAGCAAGGACCTCATGGAAATTCTGAAGCAAAGTTGTTGATGATTGGAAGCTTTGTTGAAAAATATTAATTCCAGGACATTAATATGTACATCCCCCTTTCAAACTCATTTTTGTTTTCTCTTTCATACTGAGTCACATACTCCAAAATTTTGTAGGAAGGGTTGAGTCATCGCTCATGATGGTATTTAAATGTAAATATGGCATGGAAATATGGCATTAGGGATGTGGTTTAATGCTGGGCTTGACGGTCTTAAATTAAGAGTTGGAGCTGATGATCTTAAAGGTCTTTTCCAACCTAAAAGATTCAGTGAATCTATGATAAACTATCTGAATGAACAGCTGACTAATTTAATGGATTACAGAAAGTCCTGAGAGTTGGCAGGATCAAAGCTTGCTCTCCAGTGCATTTTGTTCCTTTATGCAGTTTGCAATTGTGTGCCTAAGGAGGCACTGAGAATTTAAAGATACCACACACCTTCATCCCAGACATCTGATTTATTGTGCACCATGCAAGAGCACAGAAAGGCAAAGAACAGGAAAGCAAACATTAGCCAAAATGTGGAGCTGGACAGCCCCAGTGGTTGCCAGCTGTTCACATCCCTCAGAGTCTTCATGGAACGACAAATGTGGTAATTGTGTCCATCCCTGCGGTTGTTTGGTGTACCAACATGTACTACCAAACACAATAATGTATATTCTCATTGTTTATGATAGCACTTCAGTAACTAATAATGCCGTTTTCTCATATAAGAAGATATAAAATATTTCTTATAAGTTCCTTTAAAAATTTTTCAAGGTTCTTCATGAAAGTTATATGAAACCACAGCAAATCATCGCCATGATGATGATGTCCATTAGCAACATTAGTTCCTGCAGTAATTTTTCAGCCTAAAAAATTGTTTGTGATATAGCAAGATTAATTTTATATCAAAAATCAAATAAAAACATTATAAAATATAATTGCAAAAATTGAAAAAAAATTGCTAATCTCAGAGCTGTTTGCAAGACAAATCTCTTCTTTCTGAATTTGCTACTTTACAACAGTAGGATACAGAACTGATGGACACAATGAGGAAAAAAGAAAGAAGAAAAAGGAGATTAAAAACAACAGTCCTCAAAAATCTTTTGAATCAGCCCAAAATAAGGGAGAGAATACTAAAAACTAAGGTATTTGTATCAATTGTCTGTATTTGGAGAAACTACCACCATTGCATTTTTCCATGTGCTTACTGTTTTCCTAATTTGGGAGTTGTTCAGTTACTGCAGGAGCTGCAGTACAAATCAAAACAGAGCTGGCAGGATTCATACATCTGTAGCAGATGGGGGAATCAGCTGTTTTGGGCAACCATTCAATATTTATGTTTTTCTATTTTCTTTTTTGTTTTTTAAAGTTACAAAGCAGTGATACAGAATGTTTTATTCATGATACATTGATGATGTGAATAAAGGTTAACTTCAGAAGTTGAAATACTCACAGTTTGTGCAAAACATCTGTAGAACAGTCCTGTATTTTGACTGTGAAGTAACTTATCTCCTGGGGATTTCCCTAACATCATCAAGCGTGATCAATGACTCTCATCTTTCTTTTGATATGGGAAAATTAATTCAGTATGTGTATACCATGGAGAAACAGAAGGTAAGCATTCTCAGTAACCATCTAAAAAAGCCTGTCACATAAGCTTGAATGTAGATGTCTTTTACAGAGTACTTTGTCTTGTTTTTAACAGGAACCCAGGAGAATTTTGTGAAAAATATGTAAATGAAAAACTGGATTCCCAAGAGATATGCTGGAGTCAAGAATAATTGTATCCAAACTGTAACTAATGAACAAATGATTCAGTGAAATACATTCTGTATTTCCATTCACCACCATCTGTTATTGGCAAGATACTTTATTCCCAGCTACACAACTTGAGCAAGCACAGGATCACCAAATTAAGGGACAAAAGTGAATGACCTGAATGCTGCAAGGAAGAGGTATGGCTGTTTTTCACAGAAGCATGTGTATTTGCTCTTTAATGGCAAGCAGAAATTAACATTTACCAGAAACAGGGAAATGAGATATTGGTATCTTGAAAAAAATTCCAAGACAAGAAAAGTTGCACTTCTTTTGGCATGAAATGCCCTTTCACATGAAATGCCTGCAGAGAGCAGGTTGTGCTACATAACCAAGTATTTTCCACTTGTGTAGACCATCTACAGGTTCTAGTTGAAATCCTGTTTATTTCCATGCAATAGAAATCAAATGAGAATATTATTTAGCTACAAAAAAATGTTTCAGTAGCTAGCATCCTTTCCTTAAAGGTACCTCCAGTGTGTTAAAATGAGACTGTGCTCCCACAGAATTCCATTTGCACACATGTAGGAAAGAGGTCTTGACTAGATTATGGCAACAGGCAGCAGGCTGCTTAGTGGTGTACCTAAAGAGTGTTATGGTTTCTTGTTACTTTCATATAACTTCACAACATCCTTTGAGAGTTATGTTAAAATTATTTATACTACTTAAGCAAAAGTATGGAAGAAATTCCAAAAAATCACAGACTTGTGGAAAAAGGGGAAAGAGAGATATGTGATTTACAGTTTTGTGTTCAAAAACCTTTAATTCTACTGTGCAAACAATGGCTATGGTTGCTTTAATATTAGCATCTAAAAAGTTGATTTACAAGCATTACTTACTAACGCAGGAAAATTACAGGTTAAATGCAGACAGTTTTCAACTACTTCCACTCACTTTCTGAGCTGTAGCTCACCTGCAGCTATTAACACTTTATTTCCTAACAGCAGTGACCATGTATCTGGCTGTTACAGCAGTGTAAGAAATCAGACAAGTCCAGATGATTATATTTAATAGCAGAATTAAAGATTTTTTTGACATTTCTGTCATTTAATGGAGACACCAAGTATCAGAAAACTGATACTATTTAAAACATGAGAGTTCCTGCAAGAAGTCAAGAATTTAAAAATACTTTTTGAACCTTCCTCTATTAGGCTCAATAATTTAAAGCCTATCTACCAGAGCCAGCATTGCATTTATGAGCAGTTTAAAATGCGTACCAATGAGCACCGACTAGTTAAACTAGATTTATTAACTATCATATGAACTATACCCTTTATGAACTATACGCTTTATGATCTATACTTAAAGGATAATATATTTAAAGAATTAATTTTTCTTAGAGTGCATGTAGGTGAACAGACCATATAATATATATGGTGTAATATAGATGCAACAGTAAATGCCACCTATATGTGCAATATCTGGAATTCAGTCAGGAAATGTTTCTACACAGTAAGGAATTAAATATTTGACAACTCAGCTTTGCCTTGCGTTTATTTTACCTGAATTCGTCCTTTCTTTTCAGGTTATATTCTTGTATTTCATAACAATCTACAGAAAAAGAAATGAGTGCTTAAGAACCTAGTTTAAAAATCTCTTTAAAGATTTATATTCTTTGAGAGGAATGAAATTTCTGAACCAGACTATAATTTAGATGGTACCTTTAATAGGACACTACAATCCAAGACAACATTGCAGTTGTCTTTTCATCTAGCTTAATAAAGAAAAAGTACTGCTTCCATAAATATTACTTTCTACCATAATTTTCCATGCATGGAAACTGAGATTTAACTAGAATATTCAATCTGACAGCATACCCATAAAAGTGTTTAGAATATCAATTATATTCCATCAATTTTCCAATGAATTCACTGTTTTATGGCTGATAATCAAATCTCATGTTCTTTTTTCATTCATTAACATTTTGTACAGCAATGCAAGGTCACAGTGAAGGTCCATCTAGCTTAATATTTTATGTCTGACAGCAGGAAATGTTTATGAAAAAAATAAGAAAGAGGACAAACCCAGAGTAATACTTCCCAAAATACAACCCATGTGAGATTCAATCTTTTAGTTGTAAAGTATTGCCAGCTGAGGGCTATGTACAAATCACAAATGGGACAGCACTGCTAGGAACACATCTTGAGCTGATTTATTTTCCAGCATCACTCTCATTACATGGTTATGACAATGGGAAGATGCCATCAGCTCACATCCCAGGCAGCAGACAAAGAACTTGATGTTACAACTTAGTTTATAAGTTTTTTGACCAATCACACAAAGCAAAAGCATATTGACAGTAGTTCTATCTAACCTATAAGCACGTGTACTTCGGTTAAAACAATGTCTGCTTATTTCGAATACAATACTTGCCTGTAAGCCTTAAAACACAATGCACAGAGCTCCATTATTAAGCTTAGAACTTCCTAACATCTCACTAGATAAACTTTTCTGCAGCTTAGGGACTTATTCTAGACCAGCGTTACTACAAAGACCATTGTTCTATTTGTCCTTGCTTTTCTACTTACATAATTTTTCTGCTGACCTATCTCATGGCTACGGCTTAGCTCTAAGCCTGTCCCCTGCAGCTTCCCCAAAACCCTCTGATTTATGGATTCCCACAGTAGACTAGCCTCAGGAAAGAAGATAAAGTCTAAACTAGATATAGAAGTCAAGTTTTATTAAGCTATTATACACATTACTATTTTAAAAACTGAAAAACCAAACCGTATGGGAATAAGTTCAATTCTGTGAAAGAAAGCTGGGGATAGTCCAGAGATACAGCTGTATCACAGCTATGATCATAGCCTGGGGCTGGCAGGGAAGTCACCTGCTACTCCAGCCTTCAGGGCAGCAGCCATAGAAAACATGGTTAATTGGGGCTGCTATTGACACTAACAACCTGTGGGATGTCCTAACAAAGTGACTATAAAAAATTATGTGTCTGCTTCTCCCTGAAGCCTGCCTGGAGCACAAGTAAGGTGACTCTGTGTCACTATGGGCAGCAAAATGATAACAGCTCCAGCAACTACGTGAGAAAACTGGCAAGCAGACATCCTGCAAACTGCTCCCACTGTGCTAATGAAACAAGTAACTTGTCCTCTTGGCAGTCACTACTCCCAGGAAAACAGGGAGTAGTGCAAAAAATTGAGCCAAGAGCCCCCATCCTCTCCTCCCATCTATTTTCCACCCCACTTCCTTAGGGATGCTGAGAGCAGGGGAGAGGGTTTGTTCTTATCTCTGCTGCTAAGAAGCCTAGAAAAAATTTGCATATCTAGTGTTTAGTATTTGCAGTAAGAGAGGTGGGGGAGAATGATTCCTGCCCTGCTCCAGTTAGGAGTTACACGGCAGAATTAGAAGCAGTTTGTCAGCAAGACGCAGAGGTTGTCTGAGAGGTTTCACACAAAAAGCAAGGAGCATCAATAGAAGCAGAGATCTCCTTCTTGAAACAATTCCCATGGGTACTGCCAAGATTTCAGCAGTAGAATTAGGGCCCTTCTTTTAGGAAAGACCTAGATAATTTCAGTCTGTTACCATCTAATCTGTTGAGATAGCATTCGGCATTAAACTCATTTTAACACAGCGGGAAATCTATCTAATTCTAATGGTCAGAATGACTTGATTCAGAACTAAGTTGAACTCCTTTATATTTCTTCTCTCAATATATGTTCATTTGTTTGATAGAACTCTCTAAATATAGTAAAGAGAGAGGAGAAATTAAAGAAAACCAAACACTTGAGTTTTCACTTAACATTGGAGTGGTATTTGATCCACATTTTGTATTTTCACACCTTATTTTTTGAAAGCCAAAGAACTGAAAAAGTGAAAGATTTATTTTGAACCTCTGAATTTTCCCACGAAGTAATGTGACATTTGCAACTGGGTATTTAGATAAATCAGCCCTAAAGAAGGCTAGTAAGCTTTAATACATCACAGCATTTTCTAAAGCATGTCATCCAAAGTGGTGGTAATCCACATTTCTTCTCTCTATGAATCTGGAGACAATACCTAAAAATAGAAGATAACACTACTTAAAACCTTTGGGATGATAGCCATAGGGCAAGGAAGAGAAATATTCCAGTTTGCTTTTGAGGGACTTGCAACCCAGCTTAAAAAGATCTCAGCTTCTTGGTCTTGCCCCAGATACAGCTAGAGTGATTATTAGGAGTACCTAATAATGCTATCAACACGCTTTAGAGCAGATCAATTAATAGTCACAGCCATAGTAGATATTTAAAAGCCTTAAGATAATTCAAAAAAGAACAGGACAAGTAATCTGGACATTAGAAGACAAAAATCATAATCAAGAACCCATGTAATGAATTTTTACATTTGTCAACAAACTAAAACAGAAGGATGAGTCCCTCGGAGCAGATGAAGCAAGGGAAATGAGTAAAAACAGATCCAGTTTTAAATGTCATTAGGCCCAGAAAAGAAACAGCTCAAGAAAGTGTTCAGAAAACATTTAATACATAGAACACTCTTGGAGACAGCACTCTGGCTGCTTGACAAGGCTGTATGTCAGAGCAGGTTAAATGTAAGTGGTGAAGGCAGCCTGAGAAATATAAGGATTTGATATTGGAAAGAATGCTTAACCAAAACCAGGGAGCAAATTGTGTCCTGTTGGGCGACCTGGAGGATGCAGCCTTATCTTCGAGAAACTTGAAAAATAAGATTTGTCATGCACCTTGACGAAATGGAATTATTTCTCCATGTGTAAAATTGCATCTAGAGAATGAACCAGGGGTAGATTAATGTAGCCTGCCATGATGTTGGCTACACTTTGTAGTCTTTTCTAGCAGTACACAGTTCCCCCTGGATGGAACAGGTATAGTTACCCTGTTGACTCATGCTTCAAACATAAAAGTCATGTAGCCTTGAGAGAGAACAGATTTAGTCTTAATTCCTGCTCCATACACCTCAGAGTGTTGTAGGTGTGTTTGCTCCAATGGTTAGACACACACCCTTCTCCCCAAACATCAAACTGATCGCTATTTGCATGCAAAAAGGACAAACAAAAATAGGCAGGCTAAATTTTTCAACAGCTGTTCAAAGGACGAGGATAACAATAGTGAATAGAGAATAAGTTTGGAAACATCAAATGAGGTGATGAATTTATTAAACTGAGGAATACATGGCTGACAAATGGGTGCAGCACTTCACAATTAAGGAATATCATACTTACAGCCAGACCATTTTCAGCATTTTTTCAGCTAGTGTGACTAACAGGCTCTGCAGGTAATCTGCAGTGTGGAGAAGGCCTCTTAAAAGTCTGATTTCTTGATTATGACATTTTTTTACCTGTTCAACTGGAACAGTTCACTGTACCGCAGCAATAATCCAGCGAACATTTTGCAGGTGACGGGCCAAAGTCATGAGGTCTTTTAGCAATGAATTTTTATCTGAAAATACATTAAAGAGAGTTCAGTGTTATTAATACCCCAAGAGTCTGAAATTGTTCTCCCAATAAAATAGTAATGCAACCTTGGTACCAGGGGACAAACTCAGTGATGGAAATGTAAGTTCACTGTGACTCACATTCAAGCCTCAGTCTGCTGAGTCAAGTAGTGGTGCTAAATTTTACATTAAACATGTTCTGATGGGAAGTATCTGCTTGTTTCAAAGTTGGCAATTTATCACTATTCACATGAACTAAATGTGAATCAATGTCACACAAGGAAGAAGAGGAACTATATCACCTTATTTTTTAATTGGGTTGCTGTAAACAAATCTGAACTTCTCCCTAAGTACGGGAGAGAGTACATAAATGCACTAAAATTAAAAAAAAATGCAAAGTTCATAACTATTCTACCCAAACAAATATATAGTTAAGGCAATTAAAAAAATAGATAAATAATCAAGGCAAGCACTAATATAGTCATTTATAGTCCACTTGAGGATGTGATGATAAAGAGAATTAAATCAAGGAAGAGAAGCTACAAGAAGTGGAGTATTAAAAGACAGAAACAAAACCAAATTAAACAAAAAAATTCCAAAAATAAAAACAAAACCACCACCACCAAAACAACAACAACAACAACAACACCCTGGATTTTTAACAGTACATTACGAAACTTAGCCAAAAATATAAAATAAATCTGTAGTAGTGAATGCTTAACACTGCACATAGCTATTTGTACTGCCACTTCATATGAACTCGTATAAGAAGTCCTAAGTCTGACTGCTTTCCTTCACAAAGAGACTCTCAGGAGACCATGTTAAAGAACAAAACGCAGATTTGCTTTAGCATGTCCTAGATGGTTTTGGGTTTCATGCCTCATTTCAGTTTCTCTCTTTGCTTGCAACAAAACCAGAAACCAAATCAAACCTAAAAATTTTGTTTCATGGCTACTTCTCACATTGCCTAAACCCACCCATTCCACTTTGTGGGGTCTATTTCAATGCTTAATTGTTCTCACAGGGAAAAAAAGTCTTATATAGAGACAGAGTTATCCCTGAAACAACCTATGCCTGCTGCATCTTGTCCTGTCATCCTGTACTCTTGTGAAGAGAGTACCTCCATCGTCTCTGCCACTACCTTGTAGTCTCTGTAAGACTGCAACCATGTTCCACCTCAGTGGGGCTCTGTTTGACTCTCTCCAATTGTATCTCTACAGCTGGAGGGGACCAAAGCTGGTCACAGTTTTCTCTGTGGAGCTCCAGGAAGGGCCAGGTGGAGGGGAACCATCACATTCCTCGATCTCCTCCTGCCTGTGCCCCTGCTACAAGCACTGGATGGGGATGGCCCTTGCTGCTGCCAGCCTCAGGGTGGCTCCTGTACATCTCACTGTCCGCAGGACCCCAGGGCTGCACAGCGCTTGCTGAGACACAGCACCCACCTAGATTGCTGATCAGGATTATTTTGTCCCCAGTAAATATATATATATTTACATTTATCTTTGTTAAGCCTTGTGCATGTGCCAGGTTTAAAGTCTGTGCCTTTTTTCTTAATATAAGACTAAATTAATTCATATTAGAGATGTCCAAGCTGGTCACCTGGTGCTGAGAAATAAAGGCTGACATTATGGTAAAAGAGCTCCCCTGTTTCTCAAGTATTACAGAATTCTGTCTTTCCCCTGCTCTTCATGACAGGTCAGCCAAGTCACAGCAGGTTATGTGCAACACTTTCATGCCTCAGGCTGAGCACCTCTGAGGTGCAGCTTATTGAAAAATACCATGTGATAACAGAAACCATTGCCCTTAGAAGGCATCCAGCACACACATACGATAGAGCTCAAATTTTCATCCACAATCAAAAGCAAAACAGTATTTTCCCTGAGAAGAAAGGAGCCTGGAGATTAACAAAAACAAGACTTTTTTGACTTTTTTTTCCCCGTTAATACTGTAAGAATAGAGGAAGAAATCTGCCCTCCACAAAATCCAAACATGAATCGGAACTATAGTTATGTCTTCTTTTTTCACTACTCCCTTACAGATCAACTTTCCACATGAGTGATGAAATAAAACCAAAGCATCACTGCAGGGAACAGCTGCACTTTTCTGCCCATTTCCTTCAAGACTCTTTCCTAGCCAAGTTAGAGATTGATTCTCTCAGTTAGAGAACCTACTGTCATTGACAGGGTAAAAGTATTTTTATCAGTTTTGAGCTTTTCCATTTGAAAAGCATAAGAAAGTTGCTTTCCTAGAGTGTAGCTGAGTGGAGGAATTAGCTGTGGCATGACATCATGGATGCTGCAACCACCGAAGAGAAGTCTATAAAACACACAGATACTAAGCCCCTTGAAATATTTTTATTTCAGTGCTGGGAGACAAAGCAGGAAAAAATACCCTTGTTCTTTCGTTCTGCTCTAGCAATTCTCATCTGTCCACTTTCAGAAACAAGGTTCTGAGCTGAATGATTGCTTGTCCTGGTTTATTGGTGACCTCCCCTATGTTTTTATAGTTTCATTTTGCTGGCACAAAATTGAAACAGATAAACTGCAGCTTAAAAAGGTGTACATACTTCCCGTAGTTGTATCCCACAGGGTAAGGTCAGCTAGGGATTTCCTTCAGTAGTCAATCAGGGTCCAAATCCTACAAATGGAGGCCACATCTAAACAAATTCTCTCTGTTTGTTCACTAAATCTAACAAAGTATTCCAATACAGGTTAAATTCAAATGTGGTTGTCAGGTTTGTAGTTTAGGACTTGGAAAAAACATAATCAATTCTTTTAATATCATGCACTTTTGTTCAACTTACTTCAGAAGTGCCTTGGAGTAAAAACCTGTCAATATTACTACCATTAAGAGCATCTCTTTCACTCTGACATGCTAACCCTTGCAATTTATACAGAATGCCAGAACTGTACAGCCCTAGGTCTTCAGCAACATGCTAATTTCAGAATCAGGTCCTACAAAAATTGTGACAGTTAACTGATTATGTTAACTCTTTCAAGACTAGTTCTTTAGTCTGAATGGAAATGAGGCATTTGTATAAGTTATCTAGATAATTGCTAAGTGTAGGACAGACTCCCAGCATTTTTATTTCTCCTTCTTGCAACAGTTTGTTTTATGAATGCACCAATAGAGAAATTGAGGCAATATCCCAAGAGCTTCATATTTTGTTTTCCTTTTATGCTAGATGAAGCTCCATAGCATAGGAGATTATTTTTTTTCCAATGTGATATAAGATTAACAAAGGCCTCTCCCATTCAAGAAAAAAAGTATAAAAGAATAGTATTGATTTGAAATCTTGCCTGGTGCAGATGGTGATCACACTGATGCATCTGCTTCAGAGTTATGGAATAAATTGCAGTCTTAGGGTGTAATGCTTGATCAAAATGAAATTGATATTCAGAGGCTGGATTTTACTGACAGTTGTGGCTCCCAGAATACTCATTAAAATTCAAACATTATCTTAAAGATTTTCCTAACTGTTTTGAGAGTTGTTTTGAACAAAGTGAAATCTCAAAAATATAAAGCAGTCACAATTGGCAAGATATCAAATCTAGCATAATCTTCAATTGAACCTTGCAAAGTAGTTCAGATTCTAGAGAGCTAATTGACACATTAAAGCATCTAGTTACTAAGTTAAAAAAGTTAAATTTATCATATGATACTGCAATGTTAATTTATTGTATTAAATTCTTCATAAATAAAAAGTTCAGGAGACTATATGAAGCAGATGTGGACAGTTCTGTATTTAGAATCTGTACTATCCTGTTCTAGATTTTAAAACTAGGAATGCTGATTCCATTATTCAGTCAAAATCCAGAAGCTGCAGAATTTTCCTTCAAATGACAGGATCATAGAACCATTTAGATTGGAAAATACCTTTAGGATCATGAAGTCAAACTGTAAACTTAAAACTGCCAAGTGTACCACTAAACCATGTCCTTAAGCACCACATCTATGCATCTTTTAAATACCCACAGGGATGGTGATTCCCTAGGCAGCCTGTTTCCATGCATGATAAGAATTTCTGTGAAGAAATATTTCCTAATGTTCAATCTAAGCCTCCCAGCTTTAGGCTGTGTCCTCTTATTCTATCACTGGTTTCCTGGGAGAAGAGACCAACCCCGCCTGGCCACAGCCTCCTTTCAGGCAGTGGTAGAAAGTGATGAGGTCACCCCTGAGCCTCCTTTTCTCCAGGATAAACACCCCCAGCTCCCTCAGCTGCTCCTCACAGCACTTGTGCTCCAGACCCTGCCCCAGCTCCATTGCCCTTCTCTGGACTCTCAGCAGCCCCTCAGTGCCTTTCCTGCAGTGAGGGCCCAGAGCTGGACACAGCACTGCAGGTGTGGCCTCAGCAGTGCCCAGCACAGGGGGACAATCCCTGCCCTGGCCCTGCTGGCCACACCATTGCTGATCCAGGCCAGGATGCCATTGGCCTTCTTGGCCACCTGGGCACAGCCTGGCTCATGTTCAGCTGCTGTCACCAGCACCCCCAGGTCCTTCCCAGCCACTCTGCCCCAGCCTGTGGCACTGCCTGGGGCTGTTGTGACCCAAGGGCAGGACCTGGCACTTGGCCTTGTTGAACCTCACACCACTGGCCTTGGCCCATGATCCAGCCTGTCCAGATCCCTCTGCAGAGCCTTCCTGCCCTCCAGCAGATCAACACTCCCACTCAGCTTGCTGTCATCTGTAAACTGACTGAGGGTGCACTTGATCCAGACAATTCATTAAGATATTAAACATGACTAGCCCCACTCATGACTGGCCACCACATGGTTGTAACTCCATTCCCTACCACTACCTGTGCCCAGCAATCCAGGCAGTTTTTACCAAGTAAAGAGCATGCCAGTCCAAGCCATGAGCAGCTCGTTTTGTCTGGGTGAATGCTGTGGGACGCAGTGTCAAAGGCTTTACTAAAGACCAGGCAGACAACATCCACAGCCTCTCCCTCACATTCTAACCCGGACCCTCTGTCACAAAGGGAGATCAGGTTGGTCAGGCAGGACCTGCCCTTCGTAAACCCATCTGGCTGCATCCAATCCTCTGTTTGTCCTGTGCATACCAGGTGACCGACCTTCAGGTGATCTGCTACATATATTCTCATCCATTCAGCTTCTCCATGAACACTATAGAAATGGGGTAAGAGTGGAACAATTTCCTCTGCTATAATTCCACTTTATTTTTTCCTTACCTCATTTCATATATTTCCCCAAGAACCACATCCTCCCTGCAAATAAGTAAGTATAATTTCATCAGTACAAAACAGCTATTTTAAAAATTATGATTGTTCAGCTATAAAAGGTTCTACTTAATTCATATAAATTATATATGTAAATTTAAGCCTAAATAAAAGCCATGTTTCCATGCTACATATATATTCTATTTCTAAATAGGATAATTGGTGTCAGATATATAAGATAATAATAAAGTTTTATAGGTAATATACTTATTTAATATTTCATTCTAATCCACATTACATAAGGGCTAAGGTAATTACAGGAATCCTTATTATCTCTCATTCTTCCATCCTTATTTTCTTATTTGCTATCCTAGTGCACAACTATGTTTTAGGCAAGTAATTTCATGGACTTATGCACAGATCCTTTTTCCTGAAAGGTACAGTTAATTTAGAACATCCCCCCAAGGTATGTTTGCAGTTACAATTATCTCTTTTATTGTGCATTTGCTTGTGCTGACAAAAGACAGTCTCTTCTGTCATTCTGCCTCCCAGGCACCTAACTTTGTTATGCTCCTCCAGTTCTTCATAGCCTTATCTCTCCAATAGTCACAAGTGATTTCATGTCATCTAATCAAATGAGTTAAATGCTATCAAAACATTCTGAGGAGGGGGAGAGAAACATATTTTTTCTGATTTTTTTCCAGTTACAGGATTGGTTAGTATGAAGAAATATATGTACCTTTTTTTCTATCACAGTTTTGCATTGTAACATAATACTACAGATAGCTGACTAGGTCTTTACAGTCCTTTTCTTATTTTGGATATTTTTTTCCTAGTTCAGATGCTAGAGCTTCCTATTCATTTGGGGTTTAACAACAATGAAGTTTCCAGGCACCTTAGCTTTGTTCCACTGCCATCACCATCATTCTCTAGTTCTGAGCACCACAGGGTGCCAGGGATGAACCAGCTGCACTCCCCTATCTACAGAAAAATATCAAGTAAAAAGATAATCAACTGCATGTTTACTGTGATAGTTATCCATTCATAAATGGAGCTTGTCACCTCAGAAATATAGGGCAGAGCCACAAACAGTGAGCACCACCGAGAGAGATAACAGGCTGCACAAGGCTGGTGAAGGGAGCTTTGTTAGCAGTGACAGCTACAAGAGCAGCCACATGTCGTTACTGCTTTTTAAGAGTTTGGTCTTTACAGCACAGGATTCAGGAGCTGGGGTTACATTTCTGCAGTGAGTAACTTGTCACATACACATTAACTTCTCAGAAGTAATTACTGATTTTGTTAACTTGTGGGTATGCCTGCCCACAAAATAAGGGTGATGGTTTGCTCAGATTGTCATGAGCTGGTATGGAAAACTCAATCAGTTTATTTTTAAAAAAAACCAAACCAAGCCAACAAAAAATGCAACAAATCCCAATATCTTAAATAAACTCAAAGAGATGAGATTAATAGAAAGGTCTCAGAAATGCAAGGCCATTCCTATACCTAGGAAAATGCTTAGACATATAATCATATTTATCTCTGCTCTAGAACAAGACCAACAGACACTCATGCCATGATCATGTTGGAAAACAGGGGAATTACAACAAAAATTCATAGCTGTCCAAAATGGTCACAAGCCTTAGCGTATAGAAGACATTAGAAGACTGCTGATTTTCAAGCTGACTCTACCTTTTGTTGATATGGAGCTCCTGATGAACATCTATTTAGTCTTTATTCTTAATCTAATGTACTTTTGAGGATAATTGTATGGATGAGTTGCAATAAAAGGTGACTTCATATAAAAATCTTTACTTCTGCTACATTTACTACTAATATACAATTATGTTATCCAGAAAGCTCTGAGATTGATGTCTTTTGCTTCCTTTAAAGTTTTGAACATTTTATGGCATCTCATATTTTTCAGTTGTCAACAAGCACCAGACAGTGGGCAGAACTTTCAGGTTTCTTTTCAGGTGTCATTCTGCAGGTGAATCAGAATAAGTTTTTGGGTAACCTATCTTCTTGAACAGCTAAAAATCCATAGTTTATTTTGCCATTAGGAACATCTTCTTTTCCTTGAGACCTCAGACAGTTCATGTACTCGGCACTGGTGAGGCCATACTTTTGAGTGCTGTGTCCAGTTCTGGCCCCTCAGTTTGGGAAGGATGTTGAGATGCTCAAACCTGTCCAGAGGAGGGCAAAGAGGCTGGTGAGGGGCTTGGAACACAAACCCTGTGAGGAACGACTGAGGGAGCTGGGGGTGTTCAGCCTGGAGAAAAGGAGACTCAGAGGCGACCTTATCACCATCCACAACTTCCTGAAAGGTGGCTGTAGTCAGGTGGGGTTGGTCTCTTTCTCCAGGCAGCAACTGATAGAACCAGAGGACACAGTCTTAAGCTGCATCAGGGGAAATATAGGTTAGGCATCAGGAAAAAATTCTTTGCTGAAAGTGATTGGGCATGGAATCATCTACCAGGGAGGTGCTGGAGCCACAATCCCTAGAAGTGTTTAAAAAAAAGACTGGACAGGGCACTCAGTACTGTGGTTTAGTTGATGATGAGGTGTTAGGTCATAGCTTGGACTTAATGATCTCAAAGGTCTTTTCCAATCTAGTTCATTCTGTGGTCCTGTGATTCTTTAATGTGTTTTTCACCTGCTTACCATGTTCACAAATATTTGGTGCTTTACTTGATGTAAGAGAACATGGACTACAACCAGTATTAAAGATCTCTCTCTTCAGTCAAAAAGATGTTATGTAAAAATTTCATCATTTCATTGGAGTCTGATACAGGGCAAATAAAACAAGTTCAGCAACACTGTGAATTACATTGGCTTAGGCTCTAATACAACAAATATGGATTGAATTACTCAGTCATGTAAAAGGAGGATTACTACAGATTCTGGAAAAGATCAGAGCATTTTTAGCCCATAAATCACAGCTTACTTAAAATCACAGCTTACAAAAATCATTTCTTTACAATGATTATGAAGATCTGGAAGGAAAGTCAATACAAAATTCCTAACTTTTAGACTAACTAATTTAAACAATTATATATTTTTAAAAAAGATTGATCAGTTCATCACAGCGACTTCCAATTTATTGTATTTCCAGGACAGCTTTCTGCAGCAGAAGAGAGAAGACATATGGCTTGAATTTTTGGCAGCTAAAGTTACAAGAGAAAACAAGATTCACTATCATTCACCAGTGCAGAAAAGCACAGACAGAGAGCATAGAAATGCACTATAAACCTACTCATTCCTATCCTAAATAATGCCTTCTGTATAGGCAATTAAATGTAAAAAATAGGCTTTGAAGTTTTCAGTCTTTTTAGCCTGAAGTATGGTATTTTATCACAAAGAGCTGTTGCTGGAAAGTACAAGGGAGAGAAGAGTTGACTCAAAAAGACGCCCTCTTATCTACTGCTTGTCAACTGAGCAGATCTCATGGGTGAAGTCAAGATTGCTGTCTGTCTTGGCCTCAGTAACCACAAAGTGATCAAGTTTAAAATCTCTGTTGACAGGACAAAATGTGTCAGCAAAACCTTAACTCTGGACATAAGGAGAACTGGCTTCTCAGTTCAGGCTATTCAAGAACTTAGTTAAGTGAAGTCCCTGGGAAAATGTTTTTGCAGGTGCTAGGGTCCATCGGTGCGGCCCAGTTTTTAAAAATCACCTCCTAAGGGCACAGGAGCAGGCAATCCCCAAATGCTGGAAGTCAAGCAGGGGAAGGAGAAGGGAGAACAGGAATCTTCTCTTGGAAATAAGGTAAAAAAAGGAAGATGAATGTCCAGTGGAAGCAATGTCGACTTGTGTGACACCAGAAGAACACAGAGATGCTGCTTTCCAGTGTATAGAGAAAATCTGTATGGCCAAAGCTGAACTGGAGTTGAAGCTGGCCAGAAGTGTGGGGGAGAATAAAAAAAGTAAAAAAAACCCCGTTAATGGCAATAGGTAACGTAAAAATAACATCAGCCAATTAGAGCATGAGCATGGTCCCCTCAAAAACAGGGACATGGATAAGGCAGAGGTATAAGACATTCTTTGTCTTCAGCATGGATGATAGAACAAATGGAACAAGGGGGTTGCAATGCCCTGTGCTGGAGGACCATGATTGTGCAAAAATGATCAACTCCCATCAACCTTGAAACTGTGCAGTTATCAGCGGCTGCAGTTGGATCCCTACAAATCTATGGGCCTGATGGGATTAATCTGAGAATTCTCAAAGAACTGGCTGATGTCATTGCAATACTTCTCTCAATGATTTTTCAGTGATCTTGGGAATCCTGAGTCATCCCAGCTGACTGAAAGCTGGTGAATGTTGTCCCAATTTTCAAGAAGGGCAAGAAAGAGGATTGCAGAAATACAGGCCTGTCAGTCTCACTTCTGTACCTGGTAAATGTGGAGAAGGTTATTGTGGGGGGGATTGAAAAATAACTGAAAGACAATGCAGTCCTTGGTCACAGCCATCACAGCTTCATGAGAGGTAAAATCCTGCTTATTAAACCTGATTTCCTTCCAAGACAAGGCAATCCACCCAGTTGGTCAAGGGGATCCAACTGATGGAATCTTTTGGGGTTTCTGTAAAGCTTTTGATACTGTCTCAGTGCATCCTAGTAGACAAAATGTCCAGCCCACAGCTGGATAAATACATCCCATGGTTAGTGAGCAGCTGGCTCCTGGGTCAGGCACAAAGGGTTACCGTGACTGGGGTGACATCAGACTGATGACCTGTCACTGGTAGGGTTCCACAGGGCTCCATCTTAGGCCCTGTGGCCTTCAGCTTCTTTGTAAGTTACTTGGGTGTAGGCCTGGAAGGGATAGTGAGCATGTTCACAAATAATACAGAACTGGGAGGAGCTGTTGACTCCCTCAGAGAGAGGGAGGCACTGCAGAGAGACCCTGACAGATTAGAGAGACGGGGAATTGCCAACCATGTGAAGTTCAACAAGGGCTGGTGCCAGATTCTGCACCTGGGATGGGGCAGCCCTGGATGTACAGACAGACAGGAGAATGAGAGGCTGCACAGCAGTGCCATGGAAAGGGCCCTGGGGCTCTGGTCCATGGCAAGCTGAACATGAGCCAGCAGTGCCCTGGCAGCCAGGAGGGCCAAGCGTGCCCTGGGGGCATCAGGGACAGCATCACCAGCCAGGCAAGGGAGGGGATTGTCCTGCTCTGCTCTGCACTGGGGCAGTGTCACTTCATAACCAGATATTCCAAATTTGAAATGTGCTATGAACATGGTGACTCCAGTTATGATTCTGATGGTGACTAGAGTGGGGAAAATAGAAAATAGCAAAGAACCTTTGAGATTTCAAATGGGACTATCCAAACAATTAGATTTTTAAATGAAATTAAAGACTAGTGCTTTCTGTATACAGTATGTTCTATGACCTGAAGTTTTGCTGGCCAGACAGCACTACAGGGTGAAGTATTTCAGGAATACAAAGGGTAATTAATCAATTATTATATGATGACTAACGTCAAGTAACATTAATTATTGGAGAAGAAAAACTTAAAAAGTCCAATTAACGTAAGAAATGGCAAGCTGTTCTCAAATAGAGAAGAGACCCCCCTACACATGTCATAATATACAGGAGTAATATACAAATTGTAAAGCTTCATACAGACTAGTAAACCCCACCTCTTTTCGTTAAGTTCAGGATCCTATTGTTCCCTCAGGAAAAGCTTCCTGACAACTGTAACATACACAGCTGTAACATACACAGCTGTGTATATTACAGATACATAAAATGAAAACAAGGCCAGACAAACTTTGGGAAAGTAACAGAATATTAATGTTTTCTGACATAATTTCTGGTTTTATGCATGTAAAGTCCTGGAAGCTAAAGCTAAAAAAAAAGCCTAATCTATTTAAAATTTCATCTAAAAAAGGACTTCACAACACAGAACTTCTCAGAGGATTACATGTGTTTGTCAGAGAGCATCCTGAACTATGCTGGAAGGAATCTAGGACAAACTGCACTGCTAAGGCACTGCCTTATGGTTGAACTTAGAACAGCTGGGGCCTTTCTTTCGTGTTTCTGCAAGCTGCACCTAAGGGGTCATATTGAAGCACACTACAGATATTTTGTATTTCTATATTCAGATAGCAATTTAAATTTATTTTATGTAGGAAGAAAGCTGACATTTGATCCAGAGGACTATTAATCAAATCAGATGGTGTCTTAGCAAGCTATTCAAGTGGGATGCTTATGCTCCCTTTCAATTTAAACTACAGAATAGATTAAAACAAATTAATTACATCCTCAGAAAGTATTTTTTTTTGCTAGTAGATTTGTACATCAATATAAATAGCTCATAAAGAAGCTTAGAGTTAATTCAATCATATAAAAAGAACTGCCTCATAAAACCAATCTATTTTCTAACTGAAACAATATCCACTTACAGCCTAATTTTCAGAGACACCAATTAACCTAGTGCACCCCAGAAACCCTTGTGCTTATTTTCTCTTTCCTTCAGGAATGTCATCTTTTCCAGGACTAATCTTTGGGTTTCCTCTGGAGAGTGAATCGATACCACATATCTGACACAGCAGAACTGCTGAGGTGGAAGTAACACAAATAAACTAGAGGAAATGAAGAAGGATTTAAGGAAAAAATTTATATAGTTCACATGATCAAGATGAGTAGTTAGGTAGTAATTACAGCACAACCTAAGTTGCAGAGACAATATGTAACCTATGTTTTTATTTATTGAGACATGGTCTCCATAAAACCTTTCAGAACGAAAATATTTTAAAAAATCATTAAAGATGTCATAAGACTTTATCATAACCTTAATTTTCTTAAAACAGTAAAAAATAAAACCACAAAAAAAGTTTTGTTACATTTTTATTTGAAATTAAAGGTTTGAAAATTATTATTTTACACTGGTCACATGTATTAATTTGATATATAATAATATATAAAATAGATGATACATATTAATTATATAATAAGAGATAAAAATATATAATGGAATATACCTTGCACACTTATGTTATTTTTTTTAGCTGGAGATATGTATTGGAATAAGTATACTATTTAAAAAAAAAATTATCTTTTAATTTCTTTCTAAAAATAAATTTGCCAAAGTGAAAATACCATAATGACTATCTGAAGTATACACAAGTTTACCTATGTGCTTTGACAAGCAACAGTCAGCCCTCCATGGTAATTTTCATAAGTGTAGATCAACTTCACAGAACAGGAGAAAAGCAAGAAGAGTGATCGGACACCAATGCAGAGCCTGTATCAAAGATTATTTCCTTCTTTAGATGAGCTATCCCAGGCTACTCAAAGCTTACATAAGCCTCTTTTAGAATGTTTTTATGTATCTGAAGACAGGAAGTAATCAGTTCATGGTCACAGGAGGACAAAAAGTAATAATGGATTTTAGTTAAAAATATTCAGGCTGGATATTAGAAATGCTTCTTTCAAGACAGACTTCAGACATAGACGGCCTGTGGATGTCATGGAATATCCATAATTTCTTAAATACCACAGATAATTTACAGGTATTAAGAGAGAATTATAAATTAGTGCTGGTGTTGGGTATGGGACTATAAGACAATTTTCTAGGATCCCTTTTAGTCAGTGATTAAAAATTAGGTTTATTTTATATTCTGATGGCATATTATGTTTAAGGTCTGAAATAAATTTTAAGGTCTAAATAGTAAATTTTTGATATCACTTTAACATATTTGTCCCCTGTTAATATGTGATTATACAATTAGCCGAATAAATAATGTTATAAACAACAATAAATACATAATAATGCAATTTAATGAGTTAAGTTATGCTAGTCAGATATCAGACTAAATGCACTTTAAAAGTTTGTGGGCCATTTTGAAAGAAATTCTGCTTTGAACTGGATTATGAAAGATGCAATATCAACAAAGTGCTCAACCAATGGCATCAATGCCAGACCTCACTATATTATTTAGCAACACATTTTATTCAGAAGAAGTAAAGAGACACATTTTCTGTTTGATTTTTGGTGCACAGAGTAAGTTTAAGATGCAAAGTTAACTTGCTGAGACCTTCTGTAGAAATTTGAAAGGTCACACAAAACCTGTTCGGAAAAAAAAAATCCGTCTTTGAAGTTAGATTCATTTTATCATTCAGTGTCAATTGAAAAATCTCCTTCTGGGAAGGCTGCTTTCTATAATTGATGAAATTTTTAATGTGACAGATGTTGACAACCATGATTGATTATGTTCCATTTAATATACTGCAATATATTGGTGTCAATGATTGAATAAATCAGATTGCTAATCCAAGACACAAAATGCAGATTTCCTTTACAAGGACACCACTGCTAACAACTATTGAGAAGGCTCTGTCCAGGGTCTAGCATTTTGGATTTATGGTAGGTAATGAGAAAAATGTTATGTCTCCTCTCTCTGGTAAAAAAAGAAGACACTTCACTTTTGCAGATGTTCTTCTTTACCTTGGATCCTTCTGGAAAACTGGACTTTGATTAAAATTCCATATTTCTTTCCTGCATTCCTTTTTACTTGAAAGCTTATAATGCAGTAATTTGCTGTAGCCCCTTTAGTTTAGTGGAAACACTGATATCATTATTTTAATCCCTTCCAACACTCCCTGCATTAGATGCCTGTTTATTCAGCTTTTAGAGTTTCTTTTCTGTGTTTTAAGCTAGGTCATGCAAGAAACACAGAGAACATAAAACACCAAATCAAGGCCTTACAACAAGGGACACACTCATTAAAAGACCTGTGCAACTATTCTGCAGATCTCAGTGAAGCCACATCTATTAGCAGGCAGACCCATAGACCTTATCCCAGGGCAAATCTGCCTCTGGAATAACAGGGAAAACCCTGGCTGCAATAGTGAGTGACCCTACAGGAGGTCTGTTATCTTCTGGGAGCGCGGAGCCAGGTCATGAGAGTCTGGATTAGGCTGCCCATCCCAGAACGCTCTCACCACCTTCTTGAATAAGGAGTGGAAAGGGGTCTATGTAACAACTGAAGCTGTTTGTGCCAGCTGAACCCTTAGAAAGGTATGACCGCACAGCTGCTCCAAGTCATTGAGTTTTTTTGCTTCTGATGGTTTTGTGACGATTTATATCTGCTAAGACTCTCCAAAATCGTTTGAATCATAGAGTTGCATAGCTGTAAAGAGAAGATTGAGTAGGCAGCGATGATTATACTTATGGTTATTGTTTTGTCACATGAAACTGCAAAAGCATTTCATGAATGAGTCATGGTGAATTATGTTTAAATTATAGACTGTGACTCACTGATTTTCACATTGTTTTATCCTTCCAGCGTTCTTCTATAAGAATCTAAGAGATAAGAAAAAGCCTGCTCTGCCAGGCCTGGAAAATTAGAAAAGGCCTATTTATCCACAACCAACCCATCAGAAAAGCTAAGAATAAGGAGCAGATCACCCTAACCAAGAAAAGAAATTTTTTTTCATCTTTGACATGTCACAACTTGGGGAAGCTAAATGCTGGAAAATCTATACAAAGCATTCTTCAGTAAGTGATAGAATAACCCTATATATGACATCCCAACATCTGAAGCTGTATTTTTCTTGGTTGGTTTTGACTGATTTCATCACTAGAATAAACCAAGCTAAATCCATCATCTCTCTGGAGGAAGAAACAAAGAGTTTTGTTTAAATAAAATAAACTTTTCCGAGCCACAGTATTTAACCCTTTATAAATTCCTGGCCTGTTTTTTTTTTCTGTCTGAAGTAAATAGCCTTCAACATTACTCTTTGCTTTGGACAACACAACTCCTGCCAGTATTAGCTAGTGTCCCTGTAGCTCCATGTTATTTTGCAGCACTAAGACACTGAGCACATGCAGAAAGTGGCCCTGCCGTAGAAAGCCTCAGTTAGAGCTAACACCGATTTGGGCAGTGACTTCTCCCACTGCCTCTGGCCTTCTGGTGATAAATGCAGCTCATGTGGCAGCATGTGTTTCTGTGTGACACACTGCTAACTGAAAGATTAATTTCATGGCGTAAAAAAACCATATGTATAGAAAGCTATCTATGTACCTATTCATATTTAGATAGTATTTTTACCTCTATAAGGGTAAATATAAACAGAAAACACATAGATATATTGATACATAAATATAGAGGTATCCACATATGAAGTAGATTATCAGTAGATATTTAGAATAAATATGAACAAATTGATATATTAGATATTTATTTTTCTATATAGATATCTATAATTCTATCTAGACATATCTATTTAAATATACATGTGTATTATATAGATATATACATACATCTATGTAAAATATTTAAATATCTAGACCTAAACATATGCAGAGAGCATGTATTTATACCTATAGAAATATAGGCATACTATAGATTTCGAAAAATATATTTGAGATATATGACATTGATTTTGGGAAAAAAAAGGCTTCAATATAAACTGTGACAAGTCAAAACACCTATATTCAATAAAGAAAAACACATCATACTTTGGATTTTAATAGACTTTCATCTCAATGGGAACACACATTAAGACTTTCAGTTTAAAAATACAGCATGTTCCAAATTACTAGACAATATATTGTCACAGACATCCTTTTCACAAAAATCCTTTCTTTAGGATTTTTTCCTTCTGGGAAGCTGAGGCCCCAGAAAAAAAGGTAAACAATAGGTTATCTGCTTCTGTGGAATGCAACAGGTCAGTTCTGGATTGGCCCAGATTGAGTGTTTGGAAATAATGGCCAATCCAGAACTGAGCTCTCTCGGACACAGTCCGAGAGAGCAAGGTTTGTTGATCATTCTTTACTTTCTATTCTTAGGTAGCTAGCAGCTTCTGGAAACTCTCCTTTTCTTTTTCTTTTAGTATAGTTATAATGTAATATATATATATATATATCATAACATAATAAATCAAGCCTTCTGATCATGGAGCCCATCTCGTCTCTTCCTTCACCCCGAAAACCTTGTGACCAACCGACGACAATATATTCCACTACTCTTACAAGATTTGGCTTCACTGAGCATTCTAAAATCAACAGAATTATCTTGGGTTTATGCTAGTGCTTTTGCTAGGGTTTATTAATCTAGTGATAGTTACTACACATTGCTGAAAAAAATCTAAGATATTTGGTAAGCCAGCGGAATGTTTCAACAGTAGATTTCAGATACAGACCAACCCAACAATTACTAAAAATCTTAAGAGATACAATACTTCAGTTCAGTACCAGAAAACTGGTAGAAATTCTCAATGTTATAAGCAATCTGTTGCATCAGCCTGGAATCTCAGTCTACGGCTCATTGTGAACTTATAGAAATACTAAAATCCTTTGTTTTAAAGAACATCTGTCATTTTATCACTTCTTTTCCTCAACTTCAATTCTCACTGTTTAAACAGCTGAAGACTAGTAGCCGGCCACCATGGTATGAGGCAATTGCATTTACTGAGCTCAAATCCATCACATGACCTTGTGGTCTGAAAGGGATGACCAGGTTCCAGGAACCAGGATGAAGAAACAGCTCACTGAAGAACACACACACAAAAGAAGGTAGCTGTGGTCAATCTCCTGGGAGGACAAGAGTTTTGGCTTACAGGGCTGAAATCTGTTTTGCAGGATGCTAAGCAATCTTCCTACCTGTTACACCCTGCAGGCACAGCTTTTCTTTCAAGTTTTCCCAAGACTAAGTAAGCCAGTAATAAGAAATTCTTCTCTATCCTTTTCAGACCTGGAGTGCTCCTCTTACCCCTTTGCCTCTGAAGTCTGGCTGTTTACTCCCACCTCTGCACTGCAATTACCTGCACTGCAATTACCTGCCAAGCTCCCTTACTCCATGGGAAGCTCAGCTGTTCTCCAGACAGGAACAGTGTCTCCTACACACATTTTTTTGGGAAGACTTTTTTGTGGAGGGTGGGGATGAGAGACAACGCACATCGGGGTTTCCTGCAGCAGAGAGAGTTTATTGGTGTGCACAGCTCTTTATAGAGGCTACTCGAAACACTCTGCATTAGAACGTGATTGGCTATAGTTGGTCACCTCCCAGCTCATTGATCAATGGCACCTGCTTGCGTTCATGTCAGGGATTGGCTCCCTGTAGCCAAAACCTTCCTCCTATTATGAAGCATGCAGTCCATCTGTATGTTGTCATAAGACATCAGTTTATGCTCCATGACTCAACATCCATGAACATCACGTAAACAATAAAAATAAAGCACTGTTCTTCTCAAAGAACAGAAAGGAAAAAAGCCCCAACTGAACACATGGGCTTTACAACATTAACTGCCTGACTACCTACACTACCCATGGAGAAGACTGTAAGTAGTGAATGGGCAGAGGGATGAAGATGTTCAGCAAATATGCAATGCTTTTATCAAAACCTAAATTTATATAGATGCAAGTCCTTAAATGGCTTTCACTTAAGGCAATTAAGTCAAATTACCACTTCTCCAGTCTTTCAAGACTTGAAGACTTTTTGAAAGGGTTTTTGCAATCCAGGAATTCACAGGCATGAGGTAGCATTTCACTACCTAAAAGCTTATATCCAGAGATGCTCTGCCAGGATTATCTGCTCACTTCAAAATAGCATTAAAAAATACAAAAGATAAAGCAAATCCTATTGAGATAACAAATAAAAGGTTTATCAAAAGTCTTAGGAACTGTATGAGGCATATAAGCAGAGGAAATAGTTATGTGATATTTTCAGAAGCACCTCCAGTCCATGCAGTCCTAGCCAGTTGGGCTAGGACCTTAGACTGAACAAAAATAGAACACACTTTCTTTCAAAAGAATACTGGAATGTAAGTTATATATATCTATATTCAAGCATCCTGGATCAATACCCATAGTTTCAGAGGCTGTGCTGCCATCTTCAGCAGCTAAGATTCAGAAAGATTTAAGACTTACTTTAATGTATTCAATAATCCTGCTCTAGATTTTTTTCTTTCTGAGCCTAAGTATTCTATAGAAATTGATGAATACATTACTAAAAATACAAAGAATTTCATGTTACTCCTCAGCAAGAGATAGAATTTGCCCTGGACATTCCAAGACCTGTATTGTACTTAATATATCAAGTTTCTCTGAAGTACTGCAGTTAAATACTCTTCTGTATGATAAAGTAAGTGAGTGGCTATCATCCCTAATTAGAACAAAATAAATAAGGGCACAGAAAATAAACTTAGAAGAAAAATATTTAAGTTCTCGAGCTTTATAATAAAAAAATCCAGATAAGAAAATGTCTGAAATGGAGCATTATGTTTTACTACAGATACATTTAGCAAGGAAAGTAATTCTACAAAAAACAAACAAAAGAGAAAAATGTCTTTCTTGTTCTGTATATGCATATAGAGGGATATAAAGATAAGAGCACAAGACCTCCTCAGAAGGAAAAAAAATCTCAAGATGCATTATATGACTGTGAAAAAACAGATGGCATTGTAAATGTCAGTTAGAGTCAGGTGTCCTAATTATCTGTATGGTTTATACCTGAAATTTATGAGTAAAGTCACATCATTATGCCCATGCTTCAAATTCCATATATTAAGCCAGCCTTTCCAGGATCAAATTGTTTCCACAGAAAACATTTTTCTACCAGAAAATGTATTAACCTAGAGTAGGATGCAGTTTATGGGCTTTAGGCTGCCAATCAAAGATGATTTCTGCTACCATCATGTGCTATCTTGATAGTCAGTGACTCAAAACAAATAAAAAACCCCAAAACAAACCCACAAATGAAACAGCCTGACTGAATAAGAAAAAATTCAAACAACAATAAATATTTTCCACAGCTATTAAGGTGCAATACTTCCAACTCTCATCAAAAGAAAGAGGAAGCATAAGTGGAAATCTTCAGAGAATGGCTTCAAGAGTAAAGAATGTATTTCATACAAAGAGAGAACAGGGCTTTTCATTTTGCAAGAAAATGTCAAGAAGGACAGTGATTAAACTCCATATAATTATGAAGAACTAGATGGCACCAAACTGTTTAGTTAGGAGACCAAGACATTGTGAGAGATTCCCTTTCATACAGGTTTTATGTCATGAAATCGTTTAGTGCAGTGTGGTTAGTACAACCATTGTTAGTTCATTGTATTTGCTTGAAAATGTTTGAATTTGTGTTTGGGTAATCTATAGAGCTGTTTTCATTTCAGTCAAGAGAACAACTTGACTTTTTGCAAAACTGGATAATAGCACAAATAACAGTATTGTAGAAAACTATGTCAAAACCCCCATTTCATCCTTTGGGGCTTGTTACCCGGAATTGAGATATATGTATAACAGTTTATGGAAATATTTTTTTAAATAAATTTTTTGCCATCAGAAGAAAAGCTCTATTAATCTATATATATTTACATTCTTCCCTGTTAAATTGACAAGGAAGGGTTTGCAACTATTCTAATTTAACATTAGGAAGCACAAGATTTATGGATTAACAAGGAGGCAATTTCTTTGGTTTTTTCCTTATATTTGAATAGGCTTTTAAATACATCTGGAAAATAGTAGTCCATTTTATCACACTCAACACGCTTCAAACACAACAAAATCATAGGCAATAGATCAAATTAAATAATTTCTCAAGCCACATAACTCCTAGGAACAATTTTCTCTGATCCTACTGACTAATCAAAAATGACCATTAGATCAATATAAAGCCTCTTTATGTGAGATAGGACAAACTAAAAACTGAGATTACCAGAATTCAGAACAAAAAAATATTAGATTTTTTTCTTAAATCATTTAAAATGTGAGAATAATGCTTCTATAACATCTACATAGAGCAACTCCTGTTTCAAAACAAGAACTTAAAAGCTGATTAGCTGGCCTGCAAATGTTTCACTCATCCTATTGTGGATATACTTCTAATCATGTAAAAATTCTCATAACTGGAGCACTACGTGACAAGTAGTCTGAATTGATTATGGACTGGATCTCAAGAGTATTTTGAATATTTGTAGCCTGAATATTATAAAAGTATAGAGAGAAATATAACATTTAATGTTCATAGACTTAGGGGAGCCTACCTTAGTCTATTATTCATTTCATATATTTCCTTGGGACCAAAATATTTCTTTTAAATAGCCTTGAAGTATAATACATGAGCAAACAGAAGTATCATGGATACAATGAAGTTTTTTCTCGAGATCTTGGTTACCGCTTCGTTTATTCAAAATTACAATTAAGCTGACTACAGCTAACGACTGTTTTCTGTACACATGCAAAATCCTTGCAGTGGTATTAGTTTTTATGATAAGTGAGAGTTTTAAATGAGAAGTGGGAGGTATTAAGAAACATTAAATGCTTATGGCCGTGTAAAGAGTCTAAAGAGATTTTCTCATCAAGTATTTTTCCCAGGTCTTATCTGTGACCTCTTCCAGTGCAGAGGCTGCAAGAGGACTGAACACACTCTTTAGGGAATTAACAGAAAAAACCTGGCTTTCAGAGATCTTAAATGCAAGATCATATTTGCAAACATCTATTCATAAAGGCAAAAAGTCTTCAGTAAGGTTTCACCACATTCAGCAAATGCAAACGTGAAGCAAGCATTACTAAGATTTACTCTGACAAGTGATAGAATATGGCCTCAAATCAACTTTGTAGGACAAAACTGCAGTGGTCTTTTCTGAATCCACTGCAAAATCAAGTGTGACAGGAAACAACTGAGAAGGAAGCTTAAAAAGCAATTACATGATGTGATTTGACTCTGAAAGATGCAGAGAAGTTCAATTCAGATAATTCTGCTATTTTTGTAGCTACAAATATTTTCTGCTACTATAGCAAATCAATACAAGAATGAGAAAGACCAACAAGGTGAACCTTAGGAAAAAAATGTGATGTTGAAAAACAGCTTCACACAGTTACGCATTTATATCTGGGTTTTCCAAATTTAAGATATGATTTAGAGGGACTGTGCAGGGAACTACAGTATTATCTGTAGTCAATATTATATGTATCAAAACATATATAAGTTAATGTTACTTTGCTGACAAATGTGAAATTCGGACCTCACTTTTAATGCAGTATTATTTCTAGATGGAAATAATATTTAAATTATTGGAGCCCAATTTCAATGTATTACTTTCTTCCATAAAGTCTGTGTGTGTACTGAGATTTGTTACTGTTATGGGGAAAAAGTCTGTTGAAGGTGTTTTGAAAAAAAAAGTAGTTTCTTATACTGAGTGAAAATAACTTCACTGAGAACAGCTAGAAAGTGTTTTGAGTCAGTGATTTAAAGTTTGCTAGTCTAAAACTTTAAGTAACATTTTTTTTAAGGTATATGAAGCAGGAAATGTCAAAATTATGAAAAACATAAAGGTGAACACTAATGTGAAGATGAGTTAAGTATTTAAAAATTCAAACTCATGCTTTAGTTTACAAGAGTTGTGGCCAGCAAGTCTCTAGAAAACAAAGGTCAATAGTTCTAGTCAAGAATAGAGTGTGAGTAGTGCATTGTAATGGCCTCAGGAATCCAATATTATTGATTTGTCGATCATTCCGTATAAGTTTCAGGTTAGGGAGAGTCTGAGCCCATTATTTTTACAGGAGTGTTAAATCATTCATCTCTTCTTATAATCTTGCTTTTAGCATTTGACTGTATTGAATCACGTAACTAAAGACTGCGTCATAAGCAAAAATTCTCCAAATGACCAGAGACTGAATAATTCCAGACCTGCTTACCTCCAAAGCCCCATGTATCTGATGATCTTTTGTGCTTACGCAGTTATTAGATATAAAACTAGGAGCCAACACTGGAAAATCATTGAAAATCGTTACTCAAGTAATGTAGACAAGTCAGAACCTCTAAAATTTGCTTAAGTAAAATACTGTGAGTTAAAATCTATTTTTATTGCTACAGATAATATTGAACCATTTTGCATCTGAGAGCTTCATAATCACACTACATACTCTGCATTTCATTTATGTAGCTTTAGTAGTTAAGTTTCCATTTCATATGTCACATACTCAATGAAATCTGTGGAGAAAGTTTGGTCTAGCTGGAAGCATGAATATTCTGGATCATGACAAAGGAAGTCTCTCTGACATGTAGGACATGAAGGACCTCAAATACCAACCAAATTATCTATTATGAGAAGAATACCCAAGCTACTAGAAAATGGTATGTTTTCATCTTATAAATTACTGACAGCCATAATTTGAATTACTCATTTTTAAAGCATTTCTTCTCAGAATGAAAATTACGTACTTCATTCTGCATGGTATAAATTTTGTTTTGGAGGGTTTTTTTAAATTATTGTGCTCAAGATTTGTGAACAAAATTTCACAGGTGTCAAATTAAATTGATTTCACAGCTCTCTTCTGTCCTGTCAGATACATATTCCTCATGACTCAGGCTGAATCTGTAAAGCTGATCCAAATGCTTTAACTTCTAAGAATCTTATCACGTGAAAAAGGACTTTCCCTTTTTCAGAAAAGGAGTTGCCCCAGTTCACAACTTTCTTCCTTGCAGATGGCATTGCAAAAAGGCTGCACTTTATTGAGCAAATATCTGCAGGAATCAGGAGCCTTCTTGACCACAGGCCCATGGAAATCAATATATGATTCCCTTCTGAGAATATTTCAACCTGAAATTAACATAGATTACACACTGCTGACTGTTTCTAGCCTACAGCTGATCTCAGAGATCCACTACAGATACATAATTGGTTAACTGGGAATATATCCATCCTTAAACATGCTGTACTGAGCTCTCAATATAAAACCCCCTAATTATTTTTAACAACACTGGAATGGGCAAAGATTGTGTGTTCTTGGTTCTTGCTCTAAAGCCACCAATCTCGAATGCAGTGGCATGGCATTTTAAGACTATTCTGCAATTTTAAGAGAAAACTAACAGAACTCCCAAGCCACAGTGACATCTGGCAACTCCAGGGAATACAGGAAAACCTGGATTTTCAAAGCTTATGGATTTCTTCCTGTAGCTGTTACCTTTTGGAGCATGTTCACTCATGGTTTCAATAGCAGCTCTAACGAACCCTTCCTTTTAAATTCTGCCACTTTTGTACCCTGATCACACCCAGCATGCCCCATGCCCCAGGTCATAGCCCAGACAGACCTGCTGCCTACAGGGGCTGCAGGTGTCAGCAGCTGCCTCCCATCAGCAAGTCTGAGATGCTGTCATGCATAGCAGGATATCCAGCCTTCACAGAAAAGGAATTACAGCCAGGATCAGTTGCTGCTGAAGGAAACACAGCTTTCACTGTCTTTCCTTCTCCCCATCTTTGTGTTCTGTATCAGACATGGCACGTAATATAACATAACAACTAATAACATCTTATTTTACAGAATATAGATCCTAAAGTGTTTCTTTTTCCAGCAGGATTTCTCAACAGTGCCAAAGCCATATGAAGCAGGCGATTAGTCTATGTAATCTGTGGCAATATTTTAAAGGTCTGCAATTCACTGCTTTTGAAGAAGAGACTTCAAAGGCCAGGCAAATTGAATACATCCAAATACCCACTGTGCTGAGTTTGAATAGACACTGAAAAGCACTGTGTTTTTGAAGTGATCAAATGTGAGATGCCTTTCCCTTTTCTAGTCAACTGTAGTAGACACTTGCAATAATCCAGCGGAAAATTGCAAGATATTCTTACCAACTTGGCTGTACATTTTTACCTTCCTGTTCCTTAAGCCTAGTCATTTGTTGCTGCTTCATCTTTACCATCTTTACAGTACAAGACTCCAGTTGTGTTAGCAGTACCAGTAGAGGGTCTCAGTGCAATTTAGAGCTCCTTGTCCTTTTATAACAAGTTACAAATGCATACAGCACTCCTATTCAAAAATCAAAGAAAAGAATAAAGTTATAACAGTGTTGTAATGACATTTGCTTATATTTACTAAAATAGCTCCCCAAACAATATCTAACAAATAAAGTTGAACTTATTTTTGCTTCAGCAGTAACACTCTTAAGCTCACCCTTTGATCCCTATTTCACAATTCAATGTTCTTTCTCACAGACTATAAATTTGACTATGTTTCCCCCTCCACTTCATTCTGGGATTTGCCTGTTTTACTCTTCTCAGATAATTAATGAAGTTCATAATTTGATTTGATTTAACAATTTCTCCCTTGTTAGAACTTTATCAGGAAAAAAACTTATACAGTACATCTTTTTTCAGATTGCAGATGTGGTACTAACCACCACTGATTTATTTTGAGAATTTGTCTTCAGGACAATTTAAGAGATTAAACCAACAAAGTAAATAAAAACACCACCATCACCACCAACCACTACCCAAGAACCCCAACCAATGAACCAGACAAAAAACTCCCAACCAACATGGAAGAACATATATGCAAGCCAACCCAATTCATTTGGGTTATGGCAGACTTGCTGCCTAGACAGACAAGTATGTTCATGAGCAATGCCTATGATTAAAAGCGCTTTATTTGTTCTGCATCAAGATTTTTCTAACACATAGAATCTGCTAAAGTAATTGGAAACTGTGCAGGTGACACACTAGAACAACAACTGGGCTGTGAGATAACACGACACTGCTTCAGTTTGTACAGCAGCAGTATTTCAGCTTTGTTTTATCACTATCCATGGGCAGGAGCCTAGAGGACATTCCAGGGTTACATGTTCTAGAAAATGTACAGTCTCTTCTCATAGAGACCATTAAGATTTTCAATACATTAGTTTAACCAGTTAGGACTACCTTGGTTTCCTCCACCTCATCCCAAATCTCCAAGTTAACATTCTTATCATACCTAACCAAACAAGTCTTTACCACATTAAAAACCAAACCACCTACTGTTCATTTCAGATGGACTCAGGCAGGTCCTGCTTCACTAAGATTATTCTCCAGCCCCAAGTTACAGTTCATCCTCTCACAGGCATTTATTCATCCTCAGTGCAAGAAGATAATGCACTATGATTCTATGTTGTTTTGCTTTTTATCTGTGTTTATGCCATGTGTGGTATATGCATGGCACATGTAAAAGTGTCAGTTCTTTCCAGAAGGATCACATCCCTCTTGGTGCACTATAAGGGTCCTCTGTGAGTCTGCAGCTGACAGGATTTTGAACTTAAATGCTTGTTGCAGGAGAAGGCAATAAGCCAGTAGTGTTACCTCCATTGTTGTTTCCATGTATTTGGAAAGATCTTAAAGATGTGGCCTCTTGTGCAGCCAGATAGCTCACTGCTTTGAAGTCACTTTTTTATCCTATACTGCACTTACACACATTTAATTCCCAAAATGCATGGCTCTTGAAAATCAGTCACTGCAAAATGAACAAAGTATAAACATTTTCAGTGGGAAATTTTGCTCTGCTTTTCAGCTGTGCTTCCTTGTAACTGGAAATGTAAACTTTAGGCAACTAGTGTATCCTTTTCAAATTTTCTTCTTGTTTAAGCACTCTTTGCCTAAATAAGAGAGTTCTGGGATCTTATGAGACCCAGTTTAAACTATGCAGAGATTTCATACTGTGATTTTATGATAAATGAAAGGAAGCTGTAATCATAGTTGATCATTACTTTCATTATTGTAGCTGCAGAAGTTACAGGCTTTTAGAAAAACATGGCATCTTATATTTCACTTTTAAGATTTGCAGCAGAGTACAGAAGTAAATTCTAACTACAATTTAAATAATTCCATTTGGGGGCTTTGAATACATGGAAATTTTGCTACTAGCACTTTGTTGAAATATGTGCAAAAGGTAATACACAAAAAAAATCCCAATCAAAACCTGATAAAACAAATAATAACATTTTAGAGTTCATTCAAGCAAAACCTATTAAAGAAACCTATTTTAGAAAAATCAAGTAAAGGTCTTAGAGTTGGATGTATGTTCAAATGGCTTAACGCCATTATACTTTGTGGTTTTGCAGTCTGCAAATAGCAACAGCCATTTCTTTAAACACTGATTTCTATGCTGTTATATATATTTAACTCACCGAGGTCATTAATCTGCCTTCCAAGGGCTGAGTATTTTTATTCTTCATGAACAGCATTCACTTCATACTTTCCCTGAGGTGACTCTTCTCCATGCATTCAGACAGTGAATTGCACACACAGCTGTATCCCACACCACTTTACAAGTATCTTTTCATTACAATTAGTATCAGCTGCCATGAGTTTCACACCAATTCACCAGAGCACACTAAAAATAGCATCCTCAGCACTCAGCAATATGAAATGTTGAGCTGCCTTCATTTCTCTAAATTCCTTTAAATAGCATTTAGTGCAGTCACTTTCTTTTAACTTTGGCTTCAATTTTACACCTTAATCCCCTTTGCTCGGGAACATGCCATTGGCTACAGCACACTCTGAAAATATTCCTTATCATATGTTAGCTTACATAATACATGATTGCTGTGAATAAAATAAATACAAAATCAACCAGTAATGAAAGCCAAAATTTAAGGAATACTATTTCTCTATTTTTAGCTGTAGTTATATAACTCTAATTAATTTTAGTTCCATGAGACAAAGGAATCTCTATATGGTGTTGCAGATATCCCTTTGAACAAAAATCTCATCAATGTAGTTATCTTTAAAAGTAATGAGGCATCTTTCTACACTTACCATTTTTCTTTTTTTCTTTCTGCAATTCTCATTGGATGTGAGATTACATATAACTCCTTAGGCTTTTGGTTTATTGTAAACTATACCGTTTCCTGAAACTACTTTAAAGATACTTGCAAAGATGTCAGAGACAATGTCTTTCTTGGTAATGCCAGATGAGCTAAAAGAGGATGATGGGCACAAACTGTTGCTTGGAAGGGTCAGCTTGGGTATCAGAAAAACAAGTTTTTCACTAGGATGGTAGCCTAGAAGTTAGGAAAGTGTACTCCAATATTTCTGTAATTTCTGTCCCTTGGAGATCATCAAATCTCTCATGAGCAAGGCTTTGAGCAAGATGATCCAGCTCTGAAGATAGTCCTGCTTGGACAAGTAAGGTCCAATATGCCCACATGTAATTTTCAATCAAATTTTATTTTATTTTAGGGATCCCTATATAAACAAAAATGCTGCATCTTCAATTTTCATTAGCAAGTGTCAAACAGGCACAGTGGTCTGGTTAATACCTCAAGCCAATCCTTCTGGCTTAAATTGCAAGTGCTTCTCAGTGCATGGACCAGAAGGTTGAAAAAGTTGTGAAGATATTACTGCTATAATGCAAAACAAATTGAGATTTGCAATTCAAATGTGGAGAGTACAAAGGCCATGCCTGGATGTCTGCAACCAAGACAGACAACCTGTTGGGAGTTGTATGGGAGGTATAGGGGGTGTTCTTTGTACAGGTTATCTATCTTGGTTAACATTACTGACTTTTTCTCTACCTGAAATCCAGGTGACCAGAAGTTGCATTGAATAGATGTGTTGGGGATAATACTGATTATACTTTGGACCATGAGCAGCATTTATCTGCATAGTAGCAAAAGAATTTCTCTTGCTTTCTACAAGATGTAAATGGACTTCCTTGAAACTACTTTAAAAAGCCCGTTGTCATAGTGTAAGAGGAAGAGATATGCAAAAGCTCTGCCAACTTTTGGTAGTCAGTTTGATGCTGTTGCTCATTTGAAAACAGCATCAAAAAGAAGTTGCACTAAATAATGTGTTTTGCCAGAAGCCATGGAACTGTCAGTTACTTTAAACCACTGAATCCAGAAACAAATTTAGCAAAATTATGACTTCTGTCTCTTGCCTATATAGTGGCTGATGCTCCTTTAGTAACACCTCTGGTGATGCTCATCCAGGGTTTTCCTTCAAACACAGTTCTTATGCTAAAAAAGTGAAAAGGAGATTTTTCTTATGTTTTTTTTCCCTCCCATGATATTTAAGTAATCTGAGGAGCTTTTAAACTCCTTCATTATAGCAAGAATTGTCTACATCCACATCTTCACTTTGGAAAGAGAGGAAGGTTTTACCTTTTTTTTTCCCTTGCTGTTTTTCAAAGCCAAACATTGCATATATCACATGAATAAAACATTCTCTCCCTCATTTCTTATGTGCTGTTTAGAAGTTATCTAATACAGGAATCCAATAGGTTGATTTTATTTATACAGTATTTCTATAGCAGCTGATTTAAAGAACTTACTGTGAAGCAGTTCCTTATCTACTGTTTGTCTCTTTAAAACTGTTTTCTATGGAAAAATTATAAAGAGTACACTAAACTGTATTAAGAATTTAAATTCTGCTTTTCATGGATTTATGAGTTTACAGTCTGGACAGAGTTTGTACTCTATACTGGTCAGCAGCTTGATGCAGTCCTAAACATAATTTTGAAGCAGGCCAGCATTTTGGAAAAAGGAAAACCCCCAGAGGTTAAGCTGTTCTCTTCCACAGTAGTTGTGGGACTCCACCACAGGTCAGTCTGTAGGTCATATTAACTAAGCATAGGATTATGGGATAGCTAGACATTGTGACTTTAACTTAAGTGGTTTTTTATTCACATGGTAACAGGTTTACATTATAATTTATCTTCTTAGTAGAGGTGGACTGTTACAGTCTCACAGCAGAGCAAAAGCTGTTAAACTGTATTGGGGTACTTCCAACTGTCTCACTTATCTCATTCACATTGCAACAAGGTCTGCAAGCCTTAGAAAAAAACCTTCAGAAAAAGGTGGATTTAGAAGCTTTCATGTGGATTCTGAGTAATCACCACGCAAAACAGACTACTATACCTCCTTGATATAAAAATCCAGAAAAGTAACGCTGCGAACCAGCAGAGAGAAATGTTCAAAATCAAAGTATTTATCCATTGAAAAGGACATGTAGCTATAAATTTGAAGTGGGGACTTTGTCTCTTCTTTCCTTTGCTGTCTACACAGTAGAGATGTAGTGTAAGCTGGTTACCTGGACTCTCTTCCTCTTTAGTCACTGGAAAAGGTACATGCAGAGAGTAATTCTACCTGCTTTGGAATGTGAACCAGAACGTCTCTAAGAGAGCCTAGACAAACCAGAGATCCACTTCAAGGGTAAAAGAAGAGAAGAAAAATTCCATGAAGTGAAAATGAAAAAGAAAATGAGGAGGATTGGAGATGATGATAAAGATCAGAGTTGTGCTTTGCAGGTGCTCTCTTAAGAAGAGCTTTCACAGGCACAATAATTTGTTAAGCTGTATAGACAGCTGGCAAATATAACCCCATGAATAATTATGAATACAATAATTTGCAACTGCAATACGTGATCCATGGAAAGAGTTAGTTTTTCAAAGTCAGACCTCTTCAGGCAGCCTTGTACAACCTGCTGCAAGCAGAAGTGAACCAGTCTCGAGGCTGTCATAGAAGGGCAGTTAATGTGATGCCAAGCTGGCTTGGCAGAAGGCATAAGTTGAAAGGTAAAATGAGCCAGGTAGAAGTTGAATTAAGGGCATTCTGACCATAGCCTTACTGACCTACAACCCAACTACAGCAAAGCGTAAAACTCTAGGGGGAAAATAGCTGACAGAATACATGAAAAAAAACCCCAACAAATCAGAGTTGAAGGGCTGGTTCCAGCTATCTTGACTAGGGACCTGGAGGAGGAGTATTTCAGCATCTGCTTTTATTTTTCTAGAAACATGTAAAGATAATTCTAGATGTATCAAACTAGACTTCCCATTTGTATTTATCCTTTTAGCAATACTTCGTTTCCATGTACATGCAATATTTAAGTGACTTTTCCTTTTGGAATCTTTAGAATCTGTTCATTAACTTTTGTTTCATATCTTTTTTAGTGAGGCTTTAAGTACACAATTACTTTTTTAACAAAGCAGAAAAGATACCTTTCTACCAATCACACAGGCACCTCAAGGAATCAAGTACACAAAATTATCTGTCCATTTTGTTATTAATGTGAAATGTCTTCAGCAAGCAAACAAACAAAAAAAAGTACTAAATTAGCTCTAAAGTTCACACTAGGTTTTTTTGGTTTTTTTTGTTTTTGTTTTTGTTTGGTTTGAGTTTGTTTTTTTTTTAGATATTGGGATATTATATTTGAGTCACTAATAAATATTTGTGACTTGGTATAATTTTCTAAATTCAAAGAAAAATGAAGATTTTCTTACAAGTCAGTTAAGAAATAGGAGTCTAATTCAGCTGCCTTGAAATAAAATTCAAAGATTTACTATTAAGAAATTTAATTGCACTACCAAGAATCAGTATAGAAACATAGTAACATTACTTTGGAAAGTGTCTTACAGCTGCTTTCAATATCCTTGGGTTTGCCAGAATTTTTAATGATACAGCAAACAGCTGCTCCTCTGGTACACAGCATGCCTGTCATCTGTCTATGGAATTATTTCATTTCATCATAAACAAGGAACGGTTTGGTTTCAAAAATAGGACATCCAGCAGTCAGTAAAAGAGGATTCATGAAGCCTCTTCTCTGTAAAGAAAGATTCATTATTTCTGGCTCATTTGTCTGTGAATTTCTTTCCTGCAATAGCTGTGTTTTGTGTTTACATCTGGAGTTACCTGTTCTCCATTGCAATTTGCAGCTGCAAATCACTGGGACCAAGCATTACATAAAGGTGGGGCTTTGGGCTGGCGTGGGAGGAAATCTTCTCTCTCTAATCTTGACTGACAGGCTAAGGGATCATCAGAGGGGAGTGCTGGTTAAGGAGGGGGTTCTGAGCTTCACTGATCAATATCCAATTTACCATGATTGTACCATTTTCCCTGCCATTACTCTTTTAAGGAGTGGAGCTCTAACAGTCTCCCTGTTACAGCATGGCAAGGTAGTCCATCTAGTAAATGAGTGTATCACCAGGGACATTGTTTTTAAAAACTTATGTGTGTGCCATGGCAATGGCAAGCTAGGGTATGACCCAGTGATAGATTTATTAGATAGCTAAAACCACTCAGAAAATAAATTTTTGAATAATTAAAAGCTTACTAAAGAAAGTAATTTCATGAAGAGTTCATAAAGAAATCAGCTCAGTGTGCAGCAGAAGCATAAAAGCAAAAAAACAAAAACAAACTGTTATGACTAATCAAGGAAGGAATAAAAAATAGAACACAAAACATCATTATGGTATGATATAAATCTGCATAGCACCCACAAACAGTGCCTGTGGATTGGTTCTTCTGTCTGAAGAATATTACAATAGAACAGAAAAACTAAGACAGAGAGGCAAAAAGGATGGTCAAAGAGAAGAAAAACCTTCCATAAAAGGACTGGCTAAACAAAATAGGTCTCCATGACCTAAACTAACAAGAAGAAGGAAAGACAACATGAGAGGTCTACCTCTCATCAGTGGCAAAAGTGGAGGACAAAACAAATTTAGGGGAGTGAGCATCTCTCTTAAGAGGAAAGGCTGAGAGAGTTCAGCCTGTTCAGCCTTGAGAAGAGACAACTGAGAGGGGACCCCATCAGTGCCTACAAATAGGTAGTGCTGAGCAATAGGACAAGAGGCAACAGGACGAAAGTTATGGACAGGATGTTCCACCTGAATGTGAGGAAAAACTTTATTGTGCAGTGACTGAGCACTAGAACATTTGTCCAGTAAGGTTTGGAGTTTCCCTCATGAAAGACATTCAAGAACTGTCTGGACACAACCCTGTGCCCTGTGCTCTGGGATGAGCAGGGAGGTTGGACAAGATGACCCACTGTGGTCCCTTCCAACTTTACCCATTCTGCGATTGTGTGAATTCAGCCTGACTGAGTGACAGCACTGCATGGACGTCCCACCTGGCCACCATCACCACAAGGCTTGACTGGAGACTCTGAACAAGAATCCCAGTGGTCACCTGAGTGTAGAAATACAACACACCAGAAAGGAAAATACAATAAAATACAAAAGAAGGATTGCACGGAGGGCATGATCTTACTGTAGGCTGAATCTCTACGCATGGTATAAACGGTTTACATCTTCTGCCAATTTCTGCCTCAGCAAAAAATAATCCCATCAGGCTTAACACCTTTCATCTTTATTGTTATGGTGTACCAGGGAAAGGTTGCCTCCAACTATAACTTAATGTGTTTCTTAAGAGGTGTTTGCTATTTAATACTATTCACTTTTACTTTTTGGCATTTCAATATATATATCAGGTTCAAACAAAAATGTTTTAATTATTTAAAGATACGATCATAAATGTGATGGGAAGACATTGATATGAAAATAAAAAATTAAACACAACGTATTGCTTCAGGTAATTCATGTGCTTTTACCAGTTTTATGAGTTGTGTTTTCACGTTTTTACATTTATATTGTTATGACAGTCAGCATGGTAGGTACACTGAAATAGAGATGAGGGTCTAATAAATATAAAATAAATCTTTGTACATCATTACCAATATAAGAACAGGAAGATAACAATCAATTGCTTGCACCTGTTTCCTCCACTGTAAAAAAAAAAAAAAAAAAAAAAAAAATCAGGTAGAAAATATTTGTATTTTAACTTCATTTATTTTAACTAGTTTCATTAGGCAAGAATGTTTGGGACAATTACACCAGAGAATGAGGAATTTCGAGCCTTGTGTTTCAAGGCAGAATAGAAATGGGGAGATGTACTTGGGGAAATAGAAATTACTTGAAAGTTGTAGAAGTACTGAAGATACAAACTTCTTGCTCTACTTTCACAAAGTATAAGACCTTAAAACTTACAACGATTTTACATAATTAGTATTTCAATTGAGTGGCAAAATATACTACTAACAGTAAATGAATTAATCCTCTATTTAAATGCATGAATCCCAGCTGCATGTCTATACTCTGATTTAGAATTACAGATCTAGAAATCAAAACAGATACATTTAAATTAAGTTCCCAGCATCTAGAAGACAAAAAAAGTCTTAAATTTTATCAAATATCACCATTTGGACACTGACCTCTAAGTCGTATTCACAACTTTGAATTTTTTTGTATTTCACTGATTTACACTTATTCTCATGAGGTCCTTGTAAGGACCATGGTCAACAACTTCATTCTGACAGCACAATGAAATGCTAGAATTAAAGGCAGAACTTGCTTGTGTTTTCAAAGGATAATGCACTCCCACAGACTGCTCCATGACTACAGAGGAGAGGGCCATGGGAACTACTGACTGTCACAAACCTCTCAATTTCCTTTTCCAGCTGCAAAAATGTGCTCCCACAATCTGACTTCCTATCAAATGGACTGACATATAGATCAATCAGATTGATACCTCTATTTGTGCACATCAAGCATACATGAAAATACAAAAGACAGTTTCTAACTGCATGAGCTTCCCTCTCAGGGGAAAAAAATGAAAGGCTAAGCATGTAAGAGATGGTAATCAATTTCCTTAATGCATTACTGGAAGGCACTCAAGCTTAAGTGGTAAGAATAGCAAGAGTGCATGAAGTCTGGATTAGCAGGGAAGGATATCAAAGCAAAAATTTTTAGGGATATTACTGTCTCACTAACACCTTCCCATAAGAATATTAATTTCTCTGAAATTGTCATTCTGTGCTCATGCAGTAAAAAAGTCTGTCTGTTGGTTTGTTCTTCCATAAGTTAATTTGGTTTTTGTGCATTATTTCACTAATAGCATTTGTTTGATTCAGTGAAGTTTTGGATAAATGCTATACAAACAATCAAACATTCTCCTCAAGTTCCAATGTTCAATGCTCAAGATCTTAATTTGCTTATTATTTTAGTCTACCATAATAGTTTCTGTGATTTGGATGTTTTTATCCTCAAACTGCGAAATGTTGACTTGTCAGATGCTATTCCTGCATGTGTTTCAAGGTATTTTTCACTGTTAATTAACGATCTTTTAAGAATATTAATGTCATGCACAATACGTTCCAAGCACAGAAGGCAGACAAGATTTTCCCTCTGGAAATTAGTATAAGCAAGTTCACAAATTATAAAAATCTGTGTGGTAGAAAGGGAAGAGGTATTATAGCATAAATACTCAGCACATGATATTATGTTGCATTTGAAGAATAATTATTCAATTAAAAGAGGCTGGTATTTACATATCTCACATACAGCTTTTCTAGTACAGAGAAAAGTGGCAGAAGGTTAACATACCATAAGATTAATTCTCCAGTGTTTTCAAGACTGCAGCCTGGGCCTGAAAAAATCAGGAAATACTATGGTTTTTTTCTCATTTATGTAATGTTGTACTGCTCATGTTTATTTTTTTGAGTATCAGGCAGAGACCCACCACGAAATTTTTTACTGCAAACACTGTGACTGCAAGAGTCAGCACAAGCAGAAATAATTTGGTTTTTATTAGTTTTTAAGTTGCTTTTATTAATTTATTATTTATTGAGCTTAAAAAACTACATTCAGTTATCTTGCTTTTATAGAGGCACCAAACTGAACCTGCCTGTGACAGTTTTAAATTGTATCTTTTAATCTGCCTTTGTAGCTTTCTGGACAAAAATCTTCAGACAAACAAAACCCCCCAAAAACACAAAAAGAGGAAAACAGAACAAACTGGGGTGGGGCTGGGGGGAGATGGACTCCAAACAAATCCAAGTTGGGCCCAAACAGAACTTAGCTAACTTAGCTACCATAGCTAAATAGGCCCAAACCTTAACTCAAAGCCACACTGGAAGTTGTCATGTAATCACTTTCTCATGCCAAAGGTGGAAATTAAAGAGACATTCAGAAGGAAGCATGGTACTAGAAGTAGTGCACAATAGAAGTAATTTATTGCTGTATCTCAAAGACTCATTTCAACTAAGCTAAATCCTGCATGTTTAGTATTCATAAAGTTGACAAAAAAAGCAAAGTGGAATTTTGTTTATCCACAGTAACAATTGATGCATTATTCCTGTGCTAAAATGATCAGCTGTGTGAGACAGGCTTGTTTATGCAACATTACATGTTAATATCAGGAACTGACTTGATGCTAGGAAAATTTCTTGAGCATCTAGCAATTGCATTTCAACATGTACTGAACACCTAAGTTCCAATAGCATAATGAAAATGTTATTATGGCCATATCTGCTTCTTTATAATCTAAAATAATTTTACATTGAACATGGACATTTCTGTTTATTTATAAATCACTAACACTTTTTCCTTCTCCATCTGGATATTCAGTTTCCACTGTGACAATGTAAATGGCAAGCACGCTTTGATAAACATCCCAGTCCTTCTCCTAACATATTCTTTGTCTCTGTCTTCAACATGAATGATGGAACAGGGGGGTCTCAGTGCTTGGAGGTGGAGGATCATGTCTGTGAGAATGATCAACTCCCAGTTGATACTGAAATTATGCAGAATCAGCTGCTGCAGCTGTATCCCTACAAATCTATGCGTCCTGATGGGATGCATCCAAGAATCCTCAAATAACTGGCTGATGTCATTGCAAAATTTCTCTTAATAATTTTTGAAAGGAACTGTTGGCTCCCTGGAGGGTAGAGAGGCCCTGCAGAGGAACCTCAACAAATTAGAGGAGTGGGGATTCACCAACAGTATGAAATTCAACAAGGGCAATGGCTGGATTCTGCACCTGGGATGGGGCAGCCCTGGATGTACAGACAAACAGGGGAATGAGAGGCTGCACAGCAGTGCCATGGAAAGGGCCCTGGGGCTCTGGTCCATGGCAAGCTGAACATGAGCCAGCAGTGCCCTGGCAGCCAGGAGAGCAAAGCGTGTCCTGGGGGCATCAGGGACAGCATCACCAGCCAGGCAAGGGAGGGGATTGTCCTGCTCTGCTCTGCACTGGGGCAGCCTCACCTCCAGTGCTGGGGGCACTTCTGGGTGCCACAACATAAAAAAGGTATAAAGCTGTTAGAGATTGTCCAAAGGAGGGCAACAAAGAAGGCGAAGGGCCTTGAGAGGAAACTGCATGACGGCAGCTGAGGTTTGTTTAGCCTGGAGAAGACTGAGGGGAGACTGTTGCAGTTACAACTTCCTTGTGAGGGGAAGAGGAGGGGCAGGCACTGACGTCTTCTCTGCGGTGATCAGTGACAGGACCCAAGGGAACGGTCTGAAGTTGTGTCAGGGGAGGTTTAGGTTGGGTATCAGGAAAAGTCTTCCCCCAGAGGGTGTGTGGGTGCTGGAACAGGCTCCCCAGGGCACTGGCCACAGCACCAGCCTGACAGAGCCCCAGAAGCGTTTGTACAACACTCAGGCACCACGTGTGACTCTTGGGGATGGTTCTTTGAAGGAGCAGGAGTTGGATTTGGTGATCCCCTTGGGTCCCCAGAAACTCAGCTTATTCTGAGATTCTTTGAGTGCGTGAATGCCTCCCAAGCATCTCTGAGAAGAAAAAAAGAAAGGTGGGTCATCAAGTAGCTCCAAGTAATTAAAAGAGCCACTGGTTTCAATACTTCTAATTGCTTTCATGACCCTGGAGTCACGAAACTCTTCCAGTTTTCATGAGAGCTTGAAGGGCAGGTAAGGACTGGAGATGGAGTGCAAAATATAATTGCTGAATTTAAAGGCAATTTCCATTAAGCAAGTGGAAATAGACAGATTGCCTTTAGTTATTTGCATTTAAACAGACCAATATATTAATTTTTTAGTGATAGATCTTGCAATAAAGAAGTATTCCCACCTCCTTATCTTCAAGTCCTATCAACTACAGTAAAAATAAAAGTAGTGCTTTTGTAAATATTATCAAATTCAAATAATTTGTTAGCCTTTGATTCTGAAGCATACCTTCATGTCAATGCTCATAAGTGAGACACTTCCCATTCCTAACCACTGGGAGGTAGCAGATGTACTATGCATTCATTATTTAGTGGTCCCTAGAATTGTACTTAGTACAACACCTAGTGTACCAACATATCCCTCTTGATTCATGCTGCTTAAGAATGTTTTTCTCTTTAGGTTTACTTAGTTTTGTTAAAAATGGTGCATCAGACACAGCGCAATTACAAAAAGACCCCCCCCCAAAAAAAAACTTAGATGTGGTGGTCAATATTCCTACAAGAAAGCTTTGAATAGCTACTCTGAAAATGTTAGTAAACAGTTGCTTTTGAAATGTATTTACAACATTTTTTTTTGCAAAATGATTCAGTGGTTTGGATTCAACATAGGTTTATTTCTGCAATGTGTTAGCTGCTTTCTTTTCTTGCTCTTGTTTTGTGTGAACTTCACCTTTTAGATGGGAAAGAATTCCTGGACAATGTAGACCTTGTTATTTTCCCTGGTGAAATGTACAAAAACAATTGAAAATAATCCCCAATTCAAATGGTATCCTGATAAAATATTTTTATTCATATTTTGGTTTTCCAGACAATAAAAAAAACCCAAGACTGCAGTAACATTAAATAATTGTGTTTACTGGGTGACTAAACACCTTAATCAGAGAAATCAGTCTAAACATATCACAAGAAAGGGCTACTGTACACATTTCAACACTTCTTTGTTGGTGTGCAAATGCCATGAGAATAGCTCTTTCTTTCATGTTGTTTATTAGAATGTAAAAAAAGCCCACTTGCACAAATGAATTATGGATAAGAATGGAAAAAATGTGTCATACCAAAAATGTAGCTGGATTTTGTTGTCCCTTGTATAAAATCCTGTAAGCAGCTCCATTGACTTAATCTACTCTATTTGGTAAGCATAGCAAGATGAACAAAAGATGCTACAACCAGACCGTATTGTAGGGTTATACCTGAGCTGGTAATGCTCAAGACTTGAATTGCACACTAATGTATTGGAGTAAAGGGGAGTTACAAAAAAATAAAAGTGCAAGTGTCCTTCAATATGCTAATTTTTAATAACTTAAAACAGAAACATAGCCTGTCTTTACAAATTCTCCTTTCCCCTTAGAAAATCTGTGATTAGTTTCCATATCCAGCGTCTTTACTAAATAAATCTTAAGTTAATCACATGGTATATGTTACTATCCCTAGTTCACATTGTGTATTGCTTCCTAAACAAAACAAGGTTAGGGTAAAGTGAAAGCAGCAAAATTTTAGAAGGATATTTCTTCCAGCACAATTTTTATTCATATTCTATTATTTCAAACTGAGCTTAAACCAAAGTGGGTTCTACTTTAAAAAAATTCTTTGAAGTTCTGTTGTCTTTATTCTTCTGAGCCTTTAGAGTGCTTCACATTGGACTCTGAACTACCACTTACACTGTCAATAATATAAGTGATATCACGATATTAAACTATAATTTTATTGTCTATAATTTTGATTTACAACAAAGTAATGATTCTTAGTTAAAATCTCTCTAGGAGTATGTTGATATTCAGTTATAAAGACCACAGCTCTCTGGACTCTCTCCAGCACCTCAATGTCACCTCAATGTCTGCAGTGAGGGCCCAGAGCTGGACACAGCACTGGAGGTGTGGCCTCAGCAGTGCCCAGCACAGGGGGACAATCCCTGCCCTGGCCCTGCTGGCCACACCATTGCTGATCCAGGCCAGGATGCCATTGGCCCTCTTGGCCACCTGGGCACAGCCTGGCTCATGTCCAGCTGCTGTCACCAGCACCCCCAGGTCCTTTGCAGCCACTCTGCCCCAGCCTGTGGCACTGCCTGCGGCTGTTGTGACCCAAGGGCAGGACCTGGCACTGGGCCTTGTTGAACCTCACACCACTGGCCTCAGCCCATGATCCAGCCTGCCCAGATCTCTCTGCAGAGCCTTCCTGCCCTCCAGCAGATCAACAATGCTGTCCAACTTGGATGTCATTCATGGATTTACTAACAGTAAATTCAGTACTCACATCCATACAATCAATAAAGATTTTAACAGAACTGGCCCCAGCACAGATCCCTGAGGGACACCACTGGTGACTGGCCGCCAGCTGGATGCAGCACCTCTCACCACCACTCTCTGGGCCCATCCAGGCAGTCCCAAGCCAGCAAAGAGTGCTCCTGTCCAAGCTGTGGGGTGCCAGCTTCTCCAGGAGTGTGCTGTGGGAGACAGTGTCAAAGGCCTTGCTGAAGTCCAGGTAGACAACATCCACAGCCTTTCCTGCATCCACCAGGCGGATCACCTGATCCCCCCGTTGTCCTGCATGTGCTGTGTGATTGCACTCAAGGTGATCTGTTTCATAACCTTCCCCAACACTGAGGTCAAGCTGTTCCCTGGATCCTAATTCTGGCCCTTTTTGTGGATGGATGTCACATTGGCCAACCTTCATTCAATTGGGACTTCCTAGGTTAGCCAGGACTCATGACAAATTACAGACGGTGGCTTGGTAAGTAATTGTGCCAGCTCTTTCACTACCCTAGCATAAATCCTGCCTGGTCCCACAGGCTTGTGAGCATCTAAGGAGTTCAGAATGTCACTGGCTTCCTTCTGGATTACAGGGGGTCCATTCTGCTCCCTGCCCTGCTGAAGACTGAGGAAAAGAAGGATTTAAGTACCTTAGCCTTTTACTTCATCTTTAGTATATATTTCCCCCCACATCCAACAAAGAATGAAGAATTTCCTTGCCCCTCCTTTTGTTACAAATGTATTTATAAAAACATTTATTATCTTTTACAGAAGTGGCCAGATTAAGTTCTACGCTTTTGCCTCTCTAATTTTCTTTCTGCATGGCCAAGAAACACTTCCCATACTGCCTGCTACTATTTCCAAAGGTGACACACCCTTGTTTTTTACCTGTATTCCTAGGCGGGGTCCCTGCTCAGCCAGGCTGGTCTTCCCCACTGGCTCATTTTTTGGCACTTAGGGACAGCCTGCTCCTGCACTATCAAGATTTCTTTCTTGAAATATGTTCAGCATTCATTGGCCCTTTTGTTTTTAAAGGCTGCTTCCCGAGGTACTTTCTGAGTCAGTGTCCTGAGCAGGCCTGTGACCCAGGTATCTGCCACACTACCTTCTCCCTGATCCTCACCCAGAAGCACTCAACCATATCATCACTGTGCTCAAGCTCTATACTGCCAAAAGTCTCTCCAGTATATCGAACCCCCACCAGCTCTCCTTCCTTGCCTACCCCTTCTGAAGAGCAAGTAGCCATCCATTGCACCACTCCAGTCATGTGAGTTATCTCACCACATTTCTGTGATGGTGACTGTGTCATAATTCTCCTGTTGCTCCTCCTGTTTATTTCCCACACTTTGTGCTTTAATGTATATGCACTTCAGCTGGGCTGATGATTTCACCCCTGACTCTGGCATGCTATCCCTGAGATTGGTCTCATCTACTTTCCCCTTCAAATACAATTTGAAACTCTCTCAAGCAGCGCTGCCAGCTCATGGGCTAGAATCCTCTTTCCTTTGCTAGATAAGTGAACCCCATCTTGTCTCCAGCAGGCCTTGTGCCATATAAACTGCCCCCATGAACACACCCTCAAAATTCAACTTGTGGCGCCAGCCTTTAAGCCACTTATTGATCATGTGGTTTTTCCTGTTCTCTTTGGGGTTCATCCCTGCTATTGGAGGAATTGAGGAGAAGACCACCTGTGCTCCTGTCCCTTCAAACAGGCGACCCACTGCCTTGAAGTCCTTTTTGATTACCCTGGTGCTTGGCTTATCAACCTCATCACTGCTGACCTGGACAACCAGCAGTGAGTAGTAATCAGAAGGCCACATTGGTCTGGGGAGTCTCCTGGTAATATCCCTTATCCAGGTCCCAGGAAGGCAGCAGACATCCCTGTGGGATGGGTCTGGTTGGCATACAGGGCCCTTTGTTCCCCTCAGTAGTAAGTCAACCACTACAACCACACTTCTTTCTATCTTAATAGAAATAGAATTTCTTTTTAAAATTGTGCTCTGTCTGGTTGACTGTTTTGATCAGGTGGACTCTACAGATATACCCCTTCTTCACTGTCATCTGCCTGACCCTCAAGCTCCAGGGCTTCTTACCTGTTCTGTAACGGTGCCTGGGAAGGAGAGAGAGACTGGGAGGGGATTCTTCTACCTCCCTTAGCAGGGATCCATTTCTATTCTCTGCCATCTTTTAGATCTCCTTTTTCTGACTGAGGGGTTAAGCTTCCTCCAATGCCTGCTCATTTTCCATCCAATGAGCTTGTCTCAGGGATGGAAGAGTTTGACCGCAGTAGTCTACATCCCTTTTGCACTCCATGATACTGCTCAGCCTGTCCACCTCCTCTTTAAGCTCTGACACAGACAGAGCAGATCATCAACCCACCCACACTGCCCACAGGTGTATTTTCCTGTGTCCTCTAACAGCTCCTGGTACTAACACCAGGCTCAGGCACTCCCTACAGCCAGAGACCAGAAAGCTGTGCCCTTCTTGGGGAGCTTTGTCTGGGTTGCCATGCTCCTACCAGAATGGCTTTCAACTGCGGGCAGTTCAAGTTGGGCAAGTTAGGAAAAAACCAAACACCCACTCAGGAGCTGGAAGGGTGGCTGTGCTTTTCCTGCTCCCCCTGCCTGTGTGAACTGCCGTGCACACTGCCATGTCCCATTCTTCTGTCACACCAAGTCCTATTTGCCAGCTCCTGTTCCCTGTGGTCCCTGGAGCCATTTAAATCTCCCATGCTGCTCCAGGCAATGCCCCTTCTGTGCCTGACTGGCTGCAGATTCTAAAAATACAGATCTGTCGAATAGATTTTAGAAGGTCTTGAATTCTACTCAGCTCAAGATCTTCAACAGAGTGTATTCATTCTTGGAAAGCAATCATGTTTCATCTTCCATCAATGAATTTTGTTTCTAGGTATAACTGGTCAGCAAATGGGGTCATGTCCACTTTTTATAATAGCATCAAATCTCAGTCAAATTATTTTTTTAGCCTGATGAGGCATTTAACTCTATTAGATCTACTCCCTGCCTGCAAAGGAGGATAGCAGCTCCTACTTTCCAAAAAAGTTATTTAAGACTTATTAATCTGGAAAGGAGGAAGCTGAAAGTCTCTGATTTGAGCTGTCATTCCTAGGGGAGAAAAATATATCTGTGTCCCATTATTATGTACAGAATTAGGCCCTTATTTCATCCACTGACCTTCTAGTATTATACTTCCAAGAAGACCAGGCTAATTTTCCATTGAAGTGAAGAAACTAAAGAGTGGAAGCTCAAGCCTTTCGTTTAATTAATTTAATCTCCATATTCTCGACTGTTTTATTACTAGCTTTCCTGTGGATTTTTACAACTCAATTAATTTCATACCTAGGAAATTCAAAAAGCTTTCTTGACAGTAGTCCAAGATCTGCACAGAAATCACTTCCTCATCAAAGATCTCATCACAGGGTGTAGTCATCCTCAGTGAGGTAGTTCTGAGGAAAAAACCTTACTTAGGGAATGAAAAAGGAAGAGACTTTAATTCGGGAGAAAGGAAATCTTCTGTTGGTGAACATCGGTGATGGTGAATTCAACGCCTTCTCAAGAGGCATGTCTGGTGAAATGCAGATGGCACTGCAATTTTTTAATGTTTCAAAATTATTTTTTAAATATTGCAATTTTTAAAATTATGCAATCAATCTTGAATACCTCTGGCATAAGAAGAGTGTACAGTTCATTGAAAAATAGTATACCTATAAATTGTCTTTTTTTTTCTTAGACTTTAGAAAGGTGCTGCTGTTCATTTCCTGTGAATTTTACAATTTGCTTAGTTTTAGAAAGTAGTTATGACAAAAAGCCATTGAAAACAAGCATCAGCATTATTTCTTGATGGTATAATCTTCAAATAGGAAATACTGGCAAGGGAGGATAAAGCAAGTAAATGAGCAATTACTGTTATGTAGTGGACTTTTCTCACAGAGTTTTAGTGCTTAATTTGATTTATAATGTACTTTTTGTTTGGATCTGTGAGACACCAAACCCACTTACTTTGATCTATTGATTTTTCAAACAATATGTTACATTATTTAGCCTAATACACTGTGTTTGAGAGAATTTGTCTCTCAGTTGTCTATAGAGTGTGACATGCTAATTTGAAATGTTTTCTGGCAGTTGATAAAACAGACTAGAAGATGATAAAGAACATCAGGTAGTGTTTTATTTGTTTCAGAATCTCAATGCCAACTGGCACATCAGCATCCATTTATCCTCCAGGAAATACTTTGCCAGAGAGAGGCCTGGGAAAAGCTAAATGATTTATTCAGGCTATGAGAGACCTCAGCCACACAGCCCTGGTCAGTCATTCTGGAGAAGTTCATTCTTAAGGAAATGCCCTCAGCTACATCCAGTTTCATTATATCAAAGAACATACAAAAAGCTGTGAACATATATAAGGCTATACAATGAGCCCTTCACTGATCCTATAATAATCATTCATATTCTGCTGTCACTGATGTGAGGACAAGGCACCCACTAAACTGTGATTTGAGACTTATTGGATAAGACAGAAGAAAGATTTTAGCGGATTTTCTTCATATTTTGGGATAGTTTCAATTAGGATTGAAAGTTGTGGGGCTTTTTTCATCACAGGAGACTTCTATGTGGCAGCCTTAAAAGGAAGACCTATTAATGCTACTACAACTGAATGATGCAAATGTTATTATTATCCATAAAACAAAAAATTCAGCAACACTTAAATTATCTACTGTAAAACAAAGAAACAAAAAAACCCTTTCAATCTCATTAGTAAAGACTGAAACTTAAAGACTTCAGTACTTCTCTGCAGAGTTTTTGAGGGGGTTATTCTGCCTAGATTGAATTTTATTTGCATGGAAGATTACTAGCGAAATATTTTCATCCTCATAGTTTATTTATAGAATTTAGCACATAGCATTTACTAGCCATTTGAGTTTGACTCCCTACTTTTCAAAATGTGAGACACGTGCCTCAGAGAAGAAATTGAAAATATAGAATTGAAATGACATGAAAATGTCAGAATTAGATTCTGCAGCTATATGTATTAAAAATAGGCCATTAATTCTATTAATTTTCAAATTTTAGAAAAAATATTGCATGTTTAATATTACAAGCTGTGAAAGAGAAACTCTGGATTTGTGGTTGGTGCACTTAGCATAATCTTAAAATTTTACTGTTTAGTACATAATCATATGAAGCTTTCAGATCAGCCAGTGAGGTGTGCCAAATTAGCTGAGAATAGTGAAAATTTTAAATCTCAGCAGTGAATTCATCAATTGATTGCTATCAACAGCTTTGTCAGATTATTAGCTGCCATTGATAAGGTTACCTGAGACAAGATATGTAAACTACATGAGTAGCCCTGTTCTGAGAAGTGCAGTCCTCATTTTCAAATATTTCTATCAATGCTCTTAAAAGTGGCATATTAATTTATATTAAAACTATAGTTTAGCACACTCTGAATGAAATGATGAAATTTTGGAAGGCATTTTTGGAAAGAATTTTAGAAAGCAGAAGACTGAAGAAAAGTCTGTACAATAGGGTATACAGAGATGGGTTGCTGTGATAAACAGGCAAAGCACTGTATATTTATCTGAAATAAAACTCAGACTAAATTCAGAAAACAATCTCTTTTGTACTGGAAAAGGTACAAAAAATTTGAATATTTTTCTGCCCATCATTGCACCTCTGAGGCTTTAGAAAACACTAATTTGGGGAACAGGAATGGCAAGATGAATCTTCTGAAAAAGAACTCCCTGGCATTGAATGTCCTGCTTAGATTTCATCGTGTCTTGATGTGATTGTAATTTTCTGAAAAAACATTCCTGGTTTGATTTTCTTTTTTTTTATTGAATAGAAATTCTTACATTGCAACTTTTTCACATAAAGTCACCCTAAGACATCTTTCTAAGATTGATCCTGTGGGGAAAGCTATACCAAAGTGTCTGTGCTCAGAAGACTTACTCAAATCCAAGATACATAGGGATGGGTGTAGCCCTCTAATATTTAGATCTCAGTTCCCCAGTTAATGAGTTGTATATCAAATCCTGAAAATGTGCATGATCTCTGTGAAATCTACACAACTACATAAGCTTAATTATTTTGCTGAATCACATAGAAATACTGTAGGTAGGCAAATTAAGTATGTGATAGTCACCTAAAAGTTTCAGGGAAGTGCCTACCAGTGCAGATAGATTAGGCTTTAATCATTTATTAGGTTGCAAAAATTAGTTTTAAAATAACATGGTTAAAATGGGCTCTATTGCTTATTCTGAATGTTACAGAAATAATCCTGCAAGCTCTGCAGTGTTACATGCTCCTGCTAGACGCCAGTATAATATCTTTAAAAGTATGACCACAGGCAGTGACCTCCCTCTGAGGTTGGAATTGATTATCTTGTATAAGCAGGGTAAATAATCTTGAGCAGTGTGAGATTTTTTTTTTTTTATTTTTGTCATGGAATGCTTTGTTTGATTTATGACTGAAAGCGAGGTGACCTGCATGACTGCACTCTCTTTCAGAGTTTCACCAAAAAAAAAATCACTTTTTATCTCAATGACCATGGATCAAGGCATCATATGATAAAAGCTGAAGAACATTTACAGTACAAAGAGCACTATCAAACAGGTCAGTGGTCAAACAGCTGCCTTGATGCCTATTGCACCCCACAAAGGTGATTTACTTCTGAAGTCTTTGTTCTGTTAGACACTTGGGGTCAGGGAACCACACAGATTTTCTCAGGAAAGATTATCAGACCTATATAGAACTTAGATGTAGTCCATCCTATGAAACTGAACTAGTGGGATCTCACCTAAACAGTGGAAATTAATGAAATTTATCAAAACAGAATTCTAAAAGATGGGTAAAAATATTGCAAAGTTATTTTCTGTCCTTAGATGACATGCTAACTTTTACAGTCAGACATGTCTTTGCCTTTTTTCCAGGGACCACAGGATCGTGTGAGTACTACAGAACAATGTCATCTCTCAGTGTTCACAGTACATAGTCTGCATGACTTCTGTATTAATAACATGCATCCTTAAGGATTATCAACTGCCTGTTTAGCCATATTCACAACTTAAAATGGTGAGTTACTACTGTTTCCTGAGATACTATCTGTTCAGTCAGCATTTCTATATATGTAGTCCTAAATTATACACCATTCCCTGTAAGCACAAATATCCAAGTCTCGATGCAAAGTGAATAGATGTACATTTTTAAAGACAGACTCTTTTAAAGGCACGATTATATAAATCCTTCAGTAATTAAAAGCAGAATTTCTAATCTGTTAGATTGTTTCCATAAACTAAATTTCAAACAGCGTATATATTATTTGAGCTGTAAAAGTCAGAGGAAAAGGGTAATGATATTTTTTCCCGGTGAAAATTTTTTTGCATAGTTCCATGGGTATTACTAGAATTCCACCATTGCTTTTGTATATGTTCTTAGAGCCTCCTTATAAAAGCATATGTTCCATGTTTTTCCTCCTGTTTCCATGTGGTAGGCAAAGATATTCCATGACTCAAACAGCATTAGCAACTGAATAAGTCTTTGAGTGTACTGAGAAAAATGGAGAGATGTTAACAGCCACATTTCACAACAGCAGGAAAAATGCTTGTGTAGCATTCACTGTCATAGCCGAGCATATGCTCTCCATGGTTCTTTAGTCATCTGCTTGGAGTGGGCTGCACTGCTGAGGAAAAGGCAATCTGTCTCTCTGTTAATGAAAAAGTATCTCTACAAAGTAGAGTTGATTAGTATAAGGGTAAACTCTTCAGTGACTTAGAAACTGAGAAATATGGGAAAAAATGCATGATCATTGTAAATAAATATTATCTTTTCTGCTTGCACAGCTCAGATATTTATAGCATATGAAACACAAATACTGTAAAAATTTTAGTCCTTAAATACTTGAACACAGAAAGCAAGAAATTTGAAGTATTTTAACAAAATACATCTGGAACACTTAGTAAATTGTAAATTTAATTTGTCAAGTATAATAGCATCTCCTTTCAAAGTATGCTTGTAGATTAGTACAGGAGTGCACAAACCCCTTTTAAAAGAGATAGCAGAAGCATTGGAAGAGGTCTAAAAGCATCAGTGCATAAGCTAATCAGCTCTCATTTTTACCCGATTACCTTGACTCACATAGGGCTCCATGCTGCTGCTACCAGATTGCTTGACATAAACAAACCCAACTGTGTGGATAGCTTGACTCCCTCTGTACTTCTCTGCTGGCTGCAGGGCAGGCATATTCCTTATATAGATCTGAAGCAGCAGGTGGCTGAGAAAATAAAAGTGGAGGTCCAACTTAGCACTGCTATCACGTTCTTTCTTACTTTTTCTCTCACCAGAAAACATGCTGCTGGCCTTTTATCAGACAACAGTAGTGACAACATAATCATGTTGCAAATGGGATTAACACCTCTTTCTTTTAATAAGATAGTCTAACAGTGAAATCCATTTGAATTGCTGAAAAAAAGGGGGAAGAAATTTTGCCAGCTGCACAAACCCACAGATTTTAAATTTTATATTTTGCCTGTGCCAGGAATCTGCCTTAGGCTGAATTTTAACAGATGGACAAAACAGAAGAGGTTTTTTCAAAGGGGTAGACAAAACAAAATATATTTCTCTTATATCAAACAGGGGTAATTTTTTTAATAAGTTCTAGAATATCCAAGATTTTAAGAAAAAAAAAATCACACTTGCTGAAGTGCTCCTTGGCAAGAAAGAAGCCCAGGTCTTTCTTCCAAGTGCACATGCAAAATTTTTTAGTTAAAGAGTCCAGAGTCAGGAATGGAACCCACTAGTTCTGCTGCCAGGAAATATTTATTAAATCCATTAGCAAAATGCCTGTCCTCTTTGTCTAGCACCAGTTCTACAGTTGACAATGACTTGAGTGGGTGTTGATCTGCTGGAGGGCAGGAAGGCTCTGCAGAGGGATCTGGACAGGCTGGATCATGGGCTGAGGCCAGTGGTGTGAGGTTCAACAAGGCCCAGTGCCAGGTCCTGCCCTTGGGTCACAACAGCCACAGGCAGTGCCACAGGCTGGGGCAGAGTGGCTGCAAAGGACCTGGGGGTGCTGGTGACAGCAGCTGAACATGAGCCAGGCTGTGCCCAGGCGGCCAAGAAGGCCAATGGCATCCTGGCCTGGATCAGCAATGGTGTGGCCAGCAGGGCCAGGGCAGGGATTGTCCCCCTGTGCTGGGCACTGCTGAGGCCACACCTCCAGTGCTGTGTCCAGCTCTGGGCCCTCACTGCAGGAAAGGCACTGAGGGGCTGCAGAGAGTCCAGAGAAGGGCAATGGAGCTGGGGCAGGGTCTGGAGCACAAGTGCTGTGAGGAGCAGCTGAGGGAGCTGGGGGTGTTTATCCTGGAGAAAAGGAGGCTCAGGGGTGACCTCATCACTTTCTACCACTGCCTGAAAGGAGGCTGTGGCCAGGCGGGGTTGGTCTCTTCTCCCAGGAAACCAGTGAATAACATAGAACCAGATGGAATAAGAGGACACAGCCTAAAGCTGGGAGGCTTAGATTGAACATTAGGAAATATTTCTTCACAGAAATTCTTATCATGCATGGAAACAGGCTGCCTAGGGAAGTGATAGAGTCACCACCTCTGGAGGTATTTAACAGATGTGTAGACATAGCACTTGGGAACATGGCCTAGTGGGACTTGCCAATGTAAGGTTAACAGTTGGAATGATGTAAATGATCTTAAAGGCCTTTTCCAGCCTAAATGAGTCTATGATTCCAAGTCTGTGTGAGAGTTCCCTCCCCTCTGTTAGCTGAAGAGATTTGATGATGTGCTATCTCTCTTAGAGATACAGATGAAGGTAAAGAGAGGAAAAGATATAGATGAGAGGCATAGAAAGGAATAGATATTTTATGGGAAATGCCAGTAAAGAATATGCAGGACTACAAAACAAATGGCTTTGTCAATCTTGAATTTTGAAATTAGGAAAGCCCGATGCCTGCCGTTGTCCTGTGTTTTTTTTTAGCAGGATGTGTGCCATAGTTTTCAAAATAAAGAGGAAAAGTCCAGAGAACATAACTTCATCACTCCTTAACAAATCCTCACTGACAAATTCCTGGTAGAAATTTACATGGTTTTAAGATATTATCTCATGTGTACTTTGATCATAGGCAATTTTTGAAACATATACATATACCTATACCTATACAAAACTCATGTCTACACTAACCACATCTCACAAAGCAAAATATAGAAAGATTATAAATCATGGACTAGCATATTTTAAAGTATTCTAAACTGCTTATTGTGACTTTCAGAAGCCACAGTTCTGGCAAACTGTATGATGCTCTTGAAAGCCTCTTTTTCATGCAAGCATGGATAAGTACTTCAGTGATACATGGATTAAAAAATTCTATTAAGTTTATCATACTTAGAAGAATCAAACTCAAACCATAAAATATAAATTACTTCATGGTTTTCACTTGAGTGTTTCAATGCATAGAAGGGATCCATCTCAAACATCGAATAATTTTTAGATGGAGAATTTTTAGATAGGGGATGCACATTGTCATGTTAAATAAGCAGCGCTCCAATACAGCAGTATTAGCAGTAGAGAACTAAAAGAATACTTCACAGTATGAGTGAAGTTAGTGAATAGCCAGTATGAATGAAGATAGATTACAAAGCTATCCAGGCTGGAAATACAGAATTGAAGAATAAAATCTATGAAAACACTTACTTACAGAACATTAACTGGTAAGTGATTCTTCACACAAGTGACATTCAGAGAATTTACTAAAAGATCACTTGTAAGATGGTGGAAGTGGTTGGATTATCATTTGATTAGAAATATTTAACATCATCAGTTTTGTAATTACGCCAGAGTAAAAGCCTCTTTTATGTACACAAAACAAGAATGGTATTAGAAGAATCTATTATGGTCTCTGCTCAGAGAGGCTGTTCTCAAAGACAAGAAAAAATGGTGAGACAAGAATCTTCTCAAGTTTAGGACATTATAGGTCATTACAAGTCATTCATTCCCTTTGCAACTTGCCATCTAGTGTATAAAAACATTATTCAAGCATTTCAGAAAAGCAAGTTTTAGATACAGAGCTTTCCTGATCTCTTTTCTATTGCTACCACTACCTCTTTCTGGCTGTATTACAGTCTTCTGCTTATCAGATTTGACTTTTCAGCTTGCCATATTGCACTCTGAAATTCCAATCTTTCTTACAAAAGGAATCAAGATAACTTTCTCACATCTAATATCAACATCATCTACTACCTGTTGAGCATTACTGTCAGAGAAGGCTGTTGTGCTTTTGAATGCCATTACAAACAAGTGAGATAGGAGAACTCCATTAATAAAGTACCAGATACCAATTTTCTCTGGTTATCTGTGATTGGTCCACATGACATGTACTTTAACACAAGCTTTGAAAGTATTTGAGGATATTCTTTGCCTTCAATTTATGCTCCTTTTATATCAAGTAGTATCTTGCTGTTACAACCACTTTGAAAGATTTCATTTTGTCCAGACTGCTATCCTTATTTCTCTGAAGATGTTTACAATTTTTCATCCTTTCTATAATATCTTGCTTCCACTGATGGTTAAATTTATCTGACTTTTAAATTGCTAAGTAAGATCCAGAATTTTTCAGGTAAGTTTTGAAGACAAATATGGATTCTTATTTTCTTTCTCTCGCATCACATTATTTTCAAATGGAGATTGTTTGGTGCTGAAGACCTGCCCTCTCATTTCCCTACAACCACTAAAAAATACCCCAAAAAACAGTTATGTCCTCTGAGTTTTGCTAAAATTAAATGCTTTATAAAGACTGACCATTCACTGCGTTTTTTTTTCTGGTTAACCTTTTGAGTCCAGTTCTTCCATCAGTCACAAAAATGAACAACAACGCTTAGAAACATAAAATAATCTCCACTGTTCTATGTGTTAAACACCTTCTCCTGTCTCTGTGAATGTGTAGGTACAAAGATGAATGGTTGCATGGCAATTCCATCTGTAAATGTTTGTGTTTATCCAGCTTCTATGCAAAGTAGTCTTTAGCAGTAATTGTAACAAAACTGAAAGTCACATGGAAGAATACAGTCATTAAAAAATAAATTATTAGATAAAATAAAAATATATTAAAAGGCTATAGGAAATAATTATTGAAAGTGCCTTTGTTAATTGAAGTTTTAGGTATGCTTACCTTACTCTACTGCTGAGGATACCTACTATGCATATACTTTCAAAAAAGTTAAAGCTTGTATGCATTTTCCCCCCTTTTATTTTAAAATAAAGTCTCCATATCTTTTTCTGATACCATTTAGAGGGAATGTTTGCAATCCCTTAATTCTCTACAGTTGCCACTTCTAGTTCAGCAATTCTTTAGTTTCACGAACATTGATAATTACTGCCAGCATTAAAGTTCAAATTCCTCTGAGATGGCTTGGACGTTACTGGTTAAGGCCTCCTTACGCTTCATGCCCCTAATGCTTCCACTGTCACAGCCCTAGGGAGTAAATAACTTCAGTGAATAAAAGTTGGTTTTTTTCTAGTCAGTCTTACTTTTTCAGAAGACATTAACTTGCCACAGACACACAAGATCCCTTACTTGTAAGGCTGCCATAGGCATGGACTAGACATCTGGCAATTCATTTACAGAGCACAATAACTACCCATGTCCCCTTTCCAATACATCTACCAGGCACCCAGGCACCTCTCAGCACCTGCCACAGTCCATTTCCCATCAGGAATCTAAATGTCTAATTTAAGGAAGTGTATATAAGGTCATGTGTAGTTTCACCCAGCAGTGGCCCATAGAGAAACCCCACTTTTTATTTTCCATTCTTTTTGCTAATGATTTGGTTTTTATTCATATTTCTCTTTAATAAAAGGATGCTAAGCCTATAACAGGAATGTCTCCATTATGGCAGTTACCATTTCCTCATGTATTGGTATCACAACTCGAAAGGGGAAAAATAATCTGAGAGGTAGAACTTCTTTATAATCACGAATTAATCTACATTCTAAGTAGAAGAAGGCAGTCTATGGGAACCTTATGCTTTCAAACTTAAACAGCTAGCGTCCTGTCCTCTGTAGCAGCTTTTGCCTCCAAGTATTTATGGCAATTCGGGATGTTACATTTGTTCAGCTGTGCGTGCTGTACTGTGTGCCTCTGCCAGCTGTGATAGCTTATTCCCCTCCCCTGCAACAGAGATTTCCTTAGCTGCAAGAAAGCTGCCCATGTGAACTGAGGAATGAAAGTCTGACAGCAAAAACTGGGGCAATCCTTCCGGAGTCGTGTGTTCAATGTCACCATCTAGACATCATCTCTGAGGCAGTGCAATCAACAGGGAATAGCGCTGTGTGTTCTCCTCATTATACATGCCAGTAATTGAAATGTGCCTACTGCCAGCACAGCTAGCTAGAAGTAACAAAAAGTATCTCTGAGCAATCAGAACACTTGTAGGTACCTTGAAGACAGTAAGTGAGATACAGCTCTGGATTACTGATTGTACCATCTCTGGACTCCTCTGGACCTCTTTTTATTTAGTGGTAGAACTGAATGTTTAGATCAACATTGATCTAAGGAGTTAGACCTTCACACTGCTCTTCCAAAATAATTTATTAAAATACAAACACTTTTCCATAGTTAGAATTCTAAAAAACTATTCTGTCAAGTTATAAAAAGCAGTGTAGTTTTAAAGAATTGTTTCAAAAGTCTTCAGTTTCAGTTTTTCTTCCTCATTGCTGGTTTAATAGGGGAAATTACTTGGTAATAACTTGAAGACCTACCTATAATTTAGAAACAACTGGAACACTGAAGCAGTACACTCAATTTAATGAATATTATATCAAAGACAGATATTAGTCCTGCAAGACATGGCTCTGCATAAGGAACTGTATAAGGAATTGAATAGATGACACAACTCAGGCATGTTGCTTGTTGATAGTATCCATATTCATTAAAATATGATCGTGAGGTGAGGGATCTTAAGTACTTAAATTAAGTCAAGGAACACAGGGCAGCAACTTGCAGGATTTAATCTGACAACTATTCAAACTTTAACTAATGAACTAAGTCACCAAGACGGTGCTTTGCAGCTATACCTAAAAGCATCCTACCAGTACTGATGACATGAGCAAAGTTAGGATGGAAAGATCAAAAAGATGGTTGAGTTCTGAAAAATCAGGGCCATGGAAAGACCATAGTTTAAAAGGTAGTGTAGGATCTGTCACAGAATCATACAATGGTTTGGTTTGAAAGGGACCTTAAAGATTAGCTGGTTCCAATCCCCCTGCCATGGACAGGAGCACCTTTCACTGGATCAGGTTGTTCAGAGCCCCATCCAGCCTGGCCTTGAGCAATTCCCAAGGACGGGGCATCCACAGCTTCCCTGGACAATCTGTTCCAGTGCCTCACTGGAACAAAGTTCTCAAAGTAAAGAATTTTTTCCCAATGTCTAACCCAAACCTACTTTGTTTCAGCTTGAAGAAAAGGAAATGAGCCATTTTCCCTCATCCTGTCACTACATGCTCCTGTAAAAACTTCCTTTCCATCTTTCTTGTAAAGTCCCTTTAGTTACTGGATGGGGGCAAGTACGTCATTCTGTTTAATGCTCATATTCACACATTATTGAAGTATACAAGTTTTAAAAAGCACTTATTTATTTGTCTCTGGAAGTTCCAGAAGGGAGAGATTTTTAATTCACAAGGACTTGCTTTTGTGGATTGATTATGCAATTATGTAGGAACACTGTGTGCAACAGGAGAAAAAAGCTATTGTTAATGTCAAGTTACACTCCAGGCCAATTAATGGTATTTACATTTTTATAGAAACTATATTTCTCTCGTATTACAGAGAAGGGATACAAGGCTGCAAATACTTGAGCCTAGTATAGTATATAGCCCTCTGAATAGTAACATGTGACCTTTCACATCTGTATGCACTAATTTCAGAAATGTTCACAGGATTAGGCATTGTATGAAACAAGTACTGTGATTTATAAAAAATTTTTTTAGAAATGTCTACATGTTTGTAGTGTCAAATCATAGTTCTTCAAACCAATACAGTAATAAGATAGTTATTGTTAAGAATATTATTTTAAATACAATTTATCGGGGGTACATTTGCATTTAAACTACATGAAAAAATATTTTTAACATAGCAAAAATTTGAAGTGCCTTATCATAGTCACTTAGTCAGTCAGCTGAACATTTGTCAGAGAAAGCAATTTCTTAATAATTTCTAAAGCACTTCTGGTACCCAACAATTCAGACATTAGCAATGAATAATAAACAATACTACACACACAACTAAAAAAATCAAATTCGAATTTGTTTTTAATTTTTTACTTTTCTTTTGTGGCAATGATATCTCCATAGGGTTAAATAAAGATCTGGCAGCTTATTAAACAGATAATAAACACTAGCATTAAAGTATTTTTCTTCAAAAAAAGATAAGGCACTCAAAGCACACAAATATTCTATTAAATTTAGAAAGTAATTTGCATAAATAAAAGACACTTCAGAGAGCTGGTAAAAACCAGTAGAAATATTCTGTGATTTAATTTTACCCTCCTGTTCCAGAACAGTACCAGTTCTGAAGCACTGAGATGCTGCAGTAGGACTTCCAACACTTAGCACCAGGCCAGAAGAGAAATCACCAAGATCATGTTTACATATTTATCAGTACTCACTGGGGACATTCAAACTGTACTACAGAGTTAAAAAAAAAAAAACCAAAACAACCTGAGTAACTATATGGACAGCTGCCATGTAATATTCATGGTTGAAGTTCCAATTGCTTTGTGGTATGTTTTCTTCAAAGGATGCTAAGATTCTTCCTGCTTCATAAACACTAGCTAATATAAATATAAAATCTATATGATTGAAAACATTTATTGCCAATGTGTGAGTAAATATGCATGGAAAGTAACATAAGTCAGGTAGGATCAAATCAAAATTATTTAATTGCAAACTTCAAGCAAACAGGCATGGAATACAGCACATATTATGAATCTGGATCAATCCTCAATTAAGCTGGCAGACATAGTTATATAACTGTAAATATAACTATTATTTTCCTTCCTTGCTAACCCTGGTTTGCCATTTGACTTCACAGCGACCTTGTGTTGAGAAATAATCTTAAAAATATCTCACATGGCATGAACCTTAACTTGAGAGACAACAGCTTTGTTCTGCAGTCAGGTGTGTCTTACTGGGTCATCTCAAAGAAGTCTTGTTGCTTGGCTGTGCCCCAGTTTCTTCACTGAACAAATACATATGCCTCTGTACACAGGCAGCTATTTTTTTGATTTCTACAGCCAAACTGTTCTGTGTATGTTCAAGTTATATCAAAATGAAAAAATAAAGAGGAGGAGGAATGTATTTACTACAGGTATAAAAAATGTATTATGTTTGGCAGAAGAGAAGAAAATTAATTTTTTGTATTAATCTTACAGATTAATACATTAGTATTACAGAGTCATATAAAGCACTGAAACTAATGATGTCACAGTACTTTGATGAAGTAGAGTAAGTAATGAAAATAATTTAATACAGACAAGTAAAACAGCTTACTAAATTTTTAGTAGTGATCGATTAATCTAGGATGTAGCAAAGAGATGCAAAATCAATTTTTTGCCCCTTTTGTTCTGCTAGCACTGATTTCTTGGAAATTTCATGTATAAATTTCACTTTTCTGCGTATTTCTCCTGACATGGTCACAAAATCAAAATAAAACTTGACAGAGAACAAGCTATACCTTCAGCTAAAGTGACCTTTCAACCATTTTCATCCCTGGTGCAGTCTTCAGGACTATTCCTACACACCATGCTCTATGATTTCTTCTTATGTGAATGAAAATTCTCTCATCTAAGCTAACATGGTGAGTTTTAGGAGACTTCAATTTCTGGGCTGAAAATAGCATTCAGTTATTTGGAAGAATTCATTCTCCAAAACAAAAACTACAGATTTTGAAAATGCTTTCTCATCCTAACATCTCAGGATTGCTATTAAAAATTGCAAGATGTTGAGCTGTTAAGGTCAATTAGGCCATACTTAGGACAAATATCACTCAGATGTGTACAAATAAGTATACATTTCTTCTATACAGAAAAAAAATTACAGAAATCTAAAGTTTGATCATGGGAAGCAAAAAATATCAAAATCTCAATTTTAACACGAGACATTTACCTGTGTGGTTTATACATATGCTGTGTTTGAAAAGCATGCATAAAATCATATGTTACAGGTAATGTAGCTTATTTTCTTTCTTTAAGAACTTCTCCTAAGTTGTAGGGCATTGACGGGGAACAAACCCTTGTCATATCTATATAATGCCACCAAGGGAAACAGAACACTTCCAGATTCTTCTGTTGTAAAGAGGGAAAGGTAGGCAGGGTTGGTCATTCTGGTAGGTCTGAAGTCCATGCTGAGTAAGGATAAATACTGGCAAATGAGACATTAAATGCAAGTGAAAGCAAGTTTCATGAAGGAAAAAATTGAATGCTCTTGCTGTGTAAAATTTTCCTCATCCACAAATGAAGGACCATCACCATTAATCCAGTGCTAACTGCTTCTCCAATTAAAAAAATGTACATCTTTGTACAGATCTACAGAATCTGCTTACTGCAGCTGTAACTGTCTCCATTTCACTGTTCTGATTTACTCCACTACAAGTCTATTTTTGTCCTGTACATGACTAGTTGTTGCTGTCCTGGGTTATGCTGGGAAAGACCATTCAGGTCAAGGACTGAATGCAAAAGTCCTGTGGGATAAGTTGTGAAGAAGTAGGAGAAATCCTAAGGTTGCAACATTTATTCGACTGACGTGGCAATTGTCAGTTCCACTGCCCATGATGTGGAATGCTGTCTGAGTGTGTAAAAAAGCACCGTGTGAGTTAGACTTTTCACCCCTTGCCTTTCTTGGTTACTGTCAAATATGATGGGAGTTAATTCTCTAAGAAAGGTGCAAAACAGTAGTAGTTTCTTACTTTTTAATTATTGTATAGTGAAAGACATTGGATGAGGGAAGGAGGGGGAATCATTTGGGGATAAAACACCATGAGGTTTTTGTCTATCAGCAGCTGTGTATGAGCCATTAGCAGCTGTGCACACACTCTTCACTTTCTTAGGATAAAATCCTACAGAAAAGAGTCACTCCAGGTGAGGAAGGTTTATGAGTGTCAGCACTCAACCAATCACTCTACAAGTATATTCCTTCCTATCCTGGTCGCTGCCCAGCCTTCAGCAATTCATCCTAGTGCATCTGCACTTGTCATCTTCTTCCACACTGGCATGATGTTAACATCTTCCTCACTAAAGTCATTAACATCAATGGAACATGGTGTGTTTGAGTGCACTAGGCATAAACATTCTGTTAGAGCTGCAATTGCTGAGGAAAGCCCTCAGATCCCACTTTGAAATACAGCCCCCCAATGCACCAGATTGACACTGTGCAAATGGTGAGGTGCAGATTTGCACATCTGTTTCTCTTCTACATTTAAGCATCTGTTGTGTAAAGAACAAAGCATGTAAAAATGAACTGGAAAATGCTTCTGAAAATACAAGTCAAGCTTGTGAGGCTTTACTAATTCTTTCCTACTCTACTTTTAATGTGCAAAATGAAAAACGTGTCAGGAATGGGTGAAAAACAAACCTACGTCAAACCTATTCTAAATGGAAGGCCAAGACCTACATGTATATGGTATAATATATGTTTTTGCAGGCAGACATAATGCTAGAGCTCCCCTAATAATATCTGCAGATATTGATTCTCCATAATTCTGTAACTCACAAAACCTCACAGCTTTTGGGGTAATTATCAGCATTTTTCATTTTTCAGACCAGAGACCAAGCTCCTCCTCACTCATGGTTTATAAACAGTTTCTTTTGCTCTCTCAGCTCCTACCTCACCCCACAGCTCCCCAGTTACAACCTGCAATCACTAGGACAATGTCTGTAGAGATACTGAAGGCAATATATATCCTATTTCCTTTGAGTGTATGTAGAGTACTGGAAGCTAGAAATACCCACTGTTTCCTTTCTGTCTGACAGCTTTTTTCAGCTTTTTAGGGGCTTCTAAATTATAATTTATGTACTTAAATGTCAAGTGGAGCAAACTAAATGTGGACTCCAGTTTCCTACTGACATGCAAACAAAGGCCAAATCACCTCTTGGCATACGTGAAAAGGTTGTGTACGCACTCGGGAGCACCTGCCATTTTACGCCTTTCAGGGAGAAAAGGCAGGTGCCCATGGCAGCACAGCCCTCCCGATGGGAACAGCATCCCTGGGTGGTCCAGCCGTGCTCGCAGCATCTCTCACGTCGCGGCTCCCGTCTGCAGCCCGCTCCAGGCTAAAGGACAAGGAAGAGCCGCTTGGCAGGGTGTCTAACCGGACCGATGTGCTTCGTCTGTGAAAATGAATGCCACTCAACAGCCGGCCTTCCCTGCTCACTCACGGTGCCCCGATGTTCCCCTGTGCCGGACACACACCGCACGCTGAGCAGGACGAACCCACAACGCCTCCGCGAGTCCCAGGGCCGCCCCTCGACCCCACGGCCAGGCAGACCCTCGCCTCTTGCCCTCTCCCAGCCCGCCTCCTCCACGAGGAGCAACAGAGGCTTCCCAAGGCACCGCCGAGCCCGTGGAAACGCCTCACTGCATCACTCCCGGCCACTGTTTCTCGCTCGGGCTGCACAGGCACGCTACCCCCCCACGCCCTGCCCCTTGCTTTGCCCAGGGTGAAACATCCACCTACGCGTGTTCCTGTGCTCCTGCGGAGGCGCGGGCCCGGCGCTCGGGGGCCCTGTCCCCGGTCCCCGGTCCCCTGTCCCCTGCCCGCGCTCGGCCCGGACCCTCCCTCAGGCGCTGCCCGCTCGCCGCGCGGCCCCTCAAGGACTCGGCGCTCAATGTCAGGCGGAGCGGGACCGCCGGCAGGGGGCGGGCGAGGGGCGGCGGTGCCCGCCCTGCGCGGAGCGCGCTCCGAGCCGGCGGCGCTTCTGAGGTCGGGCGGCGCGGCGGCGCGGAGCTCAGCCCAGCCCAGCCCAGCCCAGCCCTGCCCAGCCCTGCCCAGCCTTGCCCAGCTCAGGGCGGCACAGCCCAGCCGCGCCGCTGAAGGGCACCGGCGGCGGCGAGGCTTCCCCGCGCTCTGCCGCGGCTGGGGTGCGCCCGCCCCGCAGCATGGAGGCTGGGAAGCGCAGCTCCTCCGCCGGCAGCCGGGACGATGGCAGCGCTAACTCCTTCCCGGCCAAGCCGGCGGCCTCGGCGGAGAAAGCCCAGAGCAGCCCCGGCAGCGGCGGCGTGAAGGAGCATGGCAACTCGGTGTGCTTCAAAGTGGACGGCGGCGGGGGCGAGGAGCCCGTGGTGGGCTTCGAGGATGCCGAGGGACCCCGGCGGCAGTACGGCTTCATGCAGCGGCAGTTCACCTCCATGCTGCAGCCGGGGGTCAACAAATTCTCCCTCCGCATGTTCGGCAGCCAGAAGGCGGTGGAGAAGGAGCAGGAAAGGGTTAAAACTGCGGGGTTCTGGATCATCCACCCCTACAGCGACTTCAGGTTAGCGCGGGGCTCACGGCGGGCGGGAGAGGGGTGGCCCCGGCGCCTCGCTCCTCGCCGGGCGCAAACTTCGGCGGGCGGCGGGGCCGGGGCTGCCGCGGGCTCGGCCCGGCGCTCTCCAGCGTGCTGCACCCGGGACGGCCCCGCAGGCCCCGCGCCGGCCGGGGCGCCGCCCGCAGCCCCCGAGGCAGAATGCGGAGCTCTGTGGCTCTCCGTCCCGCCGTCCCGGTCTGTCTGCGGCGCGGGGTCGCGGGCCGTCGGGCACGACTCTGCCTCGGGGGGAATGAGGGCTCAGCCGGGGGGTTACACAGCTGCATCGGCGTCGGTAAAATCCCCGTGTCTGCACACGCCTGCCCTTCCCTGAGCACCCAGTGTGTAAACACTTGTTCCAGGGGTTGCGAGAAGGAGGTGCGTCTCTGTCAGAGTTACAGTAAAATAAGTTTATCCAGGTGATGTGTGGAAAACTATGTTTTGATAGGGAGACAGGCAAATGTGATACCAGATTAATATTGCTTTCACAGCGAGATGCATGGATGCAGGACTGGAATATTCATACAGAAAGGAGTGCAAATAAATGCCCAAGAAGTTACAGTTCCCTTTAAAAATACATGGAAAGTGTAAGATTCTTTCATTTCGTACTCTATGCCAGCTGGCTGTGTGCTTTTATAAATGTAACGCTCTCTGTGATATTTTCTGAGGACTATCGATGTCGTTAAGCGTATTTAATCAAGAGCTTGAATTGAACAACCTGCGTCTATATGATAAGTGAATTGCACCAGAGACTGTATTTGAAAAAAGAAAATCCAGAATATTCAATAGTTACATGGATCTTCTAAGAAAAAACTGGGTTAAAGAGAACACTCTTTCAGTGAGGACAGGAAGAAATACTTTCAAAGTCCAAGTTTCTGCGGGACTGCTTGGAGTGAGGTGTTTCACAATGAGCTGTGCTGGCACCTTGCAGCTGCGTCTGAGAGCAGTACAGCTACAGGAGTGGAGGAGCACGGCACAGTCAGTTGTGACTTGAAATCATGCTTCAAATCCCTGCTTGTTTTCCTGGTTCCCTGAACTGAATAAACTGCACTCGTTCTTTTCCTGGGGTACCTTTTCCAGCTGAGCTCCATTAGCAGGTGCATTAAGTGGGGAGGGAGAGCCAAGCACCTACCCGCTCCCTTTCTACTAGCTAGAGAGGGGCGTAGCAGGTCACATCTAGTGCTGTGGTAGCATCCATAGGGGACTGGGGGGGGTCTGATAGCCTCTTCCTGATCTGTGTGTGTGCATGAGTAACTTTATTCACGTGAGGATTCTGTTGAAATGAATGAGGTTATTCTAGCAAATAGTTTTCCTTGTTCTGTTGTAAGCTTGGTTTCTGAGTGAGGTGTACACTCGAATGGTATATTGGGCAATAGGAGCTTATTTGTCGTATTTTGCAGCATGTAACTTTTTAAGCAGTTCTGTGAAATAGGTGATGAGCGTGTTCATTCTGTTTCATTACAGAAATATCTTCTTATTCTGTCCTAATTCTTCGAGTGGGAAGGTTTAGAGATTGTAGCATATGTTTCCCATTTTTTTAAATAGGAGTAAACAGCACTGAATCCTTTTCAGTCCTGTTGTCTGCATATTCTTAAATTAACTGGTACTTTCAGGTGGTTTTTTTTAAAGTTTTTATTTTATTAGAGTAAGTGTTTGGTTTTTAAATAAAGTTCATAGTCTTTCATTAGTATTGGGATGGTGTGGCAGGCTCCAGATCCAATTTTTTAGCCTGTAGGACTGTTTCAGTGAGAAATATGAGATGCGCGTGTTTTTTCTCCCGAAACAATTGCAGCTGTGCAGTGGTACCACTCTTTGGGTGGCAGTGCAAAATGCGTGAAGAACTTGTACTATACAGTATATTCACCTTATTTGGGAATTACAACAGCACGTTTAAATGTCATCTAACAGTGGCTCTGTACCGGAAGGAATTCAGGGGTAAGGATGGAGTTGCATTGATTTATTTTTGCATGTTATTTGTAACAATGTAGTGCCTGAGTGTAGGCTTTAAAGCATCCAAAGAGACACAGGTATTCCCATGCTGCTGTTTTGATGTTCTTTCCATCAGAGGAAAGAACTAAATTTTCTACTAAAATAACAAGAAAAAAGTAAAAAGCTGTGTATTTTATGGTATCCATATGAGGAGATGTATTATGCATTTGTAAATACAGCTCTTATAAGGGTATTTGTGGCACCTATGAAAATAGACATCTCAGTAGACTTTAAATGTAGACACACTTAGGAAAATACTGGGTTAACCATGTAAAATATGAGAAAATTCTGGTATAGGCTTCTGCACACTCTTTTATTTTTTTCCTAGTTCTGCATGCTTGTATGCATTTCCTGGGATAATTTGATGTATTTGGTTTTATTTCTTGATTTCATTCTCATGTTTTTTGTAAAACAATATATTAATCTACACCAAATGGTATTCTGTTGTGACATTTGGAGGAGTGGGCAGCATCTCAGTGCCCCTCTGCCCTTTGTTTTGGTATGAACAGAATGTGGAGGCTGTCTCTAAACCCCGTGCTCTGTCAGTTGGTTACCTGCAGCCTTGTGGGGCTTGGTCTTTAGTTTCATGGCTCTCCATCTTGCCTGCATTTTAGGGAAAAATTGTCTCTTCTTTGGGCAGATACACCCTTGGAGGATTAAATTCAATAAGTATTACATAGTTTTCCCACAAGGGAACCATTTTGATCCTGGTTGTCTTTTCCCAGTCTTCTGAGGTTAATGTGTAATTTGGTAGCTGTTATATAAACCCTCCACCTAATGCACATCGAACCCAGCACAAGGCCTCTGTTTATCACTTTGCAGCCGTGACTACTGTATCTCTAAAGCTCGGCAACAATTCTGTGTAATTGCTTAAGTAACAAAAGTGAATTTATCAGTCAGAGTTTGCTGAAGTCCTGTGTGTGTTCTGTGAGATACTGAGTGCCTCCAGCCGTCCATTCTCATTTGTGGAAGGATGAGCCTTCAGGAGAGCTTCACTGGTCCAGCCCTGTGGCCTTGCAGCCACTGGATGAGAGCAGGACGAAGCTGACAGGAGGTGGGAGCAACTGCACATGGTTCTGCTGCTGCCTCACACATGTCATTTATTTCATAGGAGATTAGTGGTGGACATGGGCTTTGGATGACTTTTATATGTTACGGCCTTCTGGTATTAATGGAAATGTACGTGACTGATTTTTAGATGATTAATTACTCCATGTCCTTTGGCATGTAAGGAGTTTCTTTAATGTTCAGAGGGCTGGCTTGCACATGCCTGGGCTTCTCATCCAGCCCTGTAGCGTCTCTCTCCCTCCCTCCCCAAAGAGAAACACTGTCAAGGAAATCTTGGGTTTATTACCACATTGGCTAGGGCATCTGTAGTCAGCAATCTATAAAGAAAACAGAGTTGCTACAGAGTTGCAGAAATAGCAATGTATGAGACAGACTGAGTGGAAATAATGCGTGAATGCGTAAATGTAGCCTTCACACTCTGATGGTTACGGTAGGCTTGATGTTTGGGAGCAGCCTTTGTCTGGAAGTGGGGACAAAAATTTTAACGGGCTTTGAGATGAAGTAAGACTGTGATGTGGCATTGTCTGTCAGAGCAGCAGGTAAAGAGGTGCAGTGCAGGCAGAGCTGAAGGTCTTTTTACCTTGTGTAAATAATACCAAGTATAAATTAATTTGCAACATTAGGAAAAAAGAAACCAAAAAACATTGGCATTTTATCTCTCTGGGTAACTTTGCATTTATCCAAGAAACCTAAAGCCTTATTTTAATGTTAACAGTAAAGTAAAAGCAGAATTATTTCTAAAACTTGAACAGAAAATTTAAGAGTGTAGTGAATAGTACAGATTGTTTTTTAGCTTGTGTGCCACTCCAGTTTCAAAACCTTTTCATGTACACATTTAAGGCATCATGTGAATGTTTGAGGTTTATCATGGAAATCTTTATAAATCATTGAAGGCTTCATTGGTAATACCTTGTAAGTAATTTAATGCCAGGTTTCAAAGGGTTTTGATCAGGGTGAAAGACACATTATTTGCATGTATATGTCTGGGTAGTTACAGAAGGATTTGCTTCTGTTGCTGTTAAAAAACATTCTGTTATATTGTGCAGTTTTATGCAACCCATCCATGTTGTCATACACATGTACAGCTTCAATTTTCAAGTAAGCGTGTGCCAGACTGTAAGTCACAATTGCCATGGTTTAGCATGCCTCATGGTTTTTTTAAATTATACCTTTTAAAAAACATTTGAACTTATATTTGCATTATGAATCGATTTTCTTTTTCATTTTCACCTATATTTTGGACCTGTCTTTGACCACCAGCAGTTGCCCTAACATGACAGACTGTGCATGTTATATGTGCAGCTCACAATCAGGTCTGTAAAATTCATGCGTGCATTGTTTTAAAACCTGCCTTTTGGGACCAGTCTTCACTCTATGTGTTATACCTATCTTAAGTTGTGTCTTAAGAAGCTTAGGATAAGCACTTTGTGCTTCTCTTTTGTCACATGTTTTGAATGTCTCTCTTGAAGCTAATGAGATTTATGTTTTTGTGAGCTGTTACATACTTAGGTTTATGTAGAGCAGTAGAGTTGGAAGGTAATGCTATATGCACTGAAGACAAAATGTATTATATCAGACTTAAATGTAATTGATAGAGGTATATGTATTCGAAATGAAAGACATAAATCATGTCTATATTGGTCTATATTAAACAGTTCAGATACAAATTTGCATGGGTTTAATGGATACATTATGTCACTGGTAGTGTAGGAATATGAAATGGCCATAGTTGTGTATTCTCAAGGTAGTCATTTCTTGTTGCTCAGGATTTGTCATGAGATTCTATTGCAGAATTGACCCTTCTGAATTCACTAATAAAATCATAATCATGGATTTATAATTGTACTATATACACTACATTCCTTGTGCAAACAATTTAAAAAAAAATTATTTATGTTCTTATGAATGAAGCACAGATTCATCTGGGGCTATCTTTCATGTATAATTTTCAAATACTATTGTTGTGACCATAATTTTTAGTTCTACTAAAGAAAAACTTTGTACAGATAAACTATTCGTATTGCTAGATGTTCAGTCCTTACATTTGACTAAACATGGAGTTCCATTAGTACTAAAAAGATTATTAATAGTAGTTGGGTTTTATTTGTGGCATTTCAACAATTTTTGCCCTTTACTTCTGTAAATGCCCTAAAAAATAAAATGACAGAATTGTAGCATTAACCTAAATAATGCATTTATAATGTTTGAAAATTCCGTCTGACATCAAGTTATGTATTGCCTTCATAATAGTTCCCCAGGTAGAATGCAACTCTCATAAAGGCAGGCTGAAGAGAAATACAGTAATGGTTCTCAAATGCATAAACGGATGTTACCAATAGGAAGGAAATTACATTGAAGTAATGGAGTGAAATTGCAGCAACAAGTATCTAAATTAGATGTTTAGGAGGCAGGACCAAAAATAAGCAACAAAATAGTCTGTTGGAAATGTTCTGATGTGAAATATAGGCCAGAAATGCATTAGGCTGTTTTTCATCTCCCGTTCCTATTATTTTCTGCATTGAATAATTTTTCATCAGTGGTTATCATGGATTCATCTGTTACGAAATCTAGTTGACTAAAGCTAGGTACTGACTTTTCCTTTTGTACTTTGACTTTTCCTTTTCTATTTGTAAGCAAGGATGTGTGAGGGAAAATAGGGATAGAGTGGTGCATTTTGTGCTTTTGGACTCATGAGGGCTGTGTACTCTCGTCTGCTTTGAGATTTTCTTCAAGAGCTGCTAAAGCAAGGCAGTGGAGTCCACCCAAAGTTGGTGCAGCAGCCACCCGCCTTCCAGACCTCTAGGGCATGTGGGAAGCCGTATGCCCTTGTTTGTTCAAGCAAGGTGATTCATTTTATTAATAAGACATCCTTCTGTCTCTGGATATGTAGAATACTAATGCATAGTTTGAGCTCACTTATATGTTGAACATTTGCCAGTTTTCATTATGTTCATTCTAGTCCTGGAAAGAAAGAGTCTTTCACACTTGTTGTGTTATGTACCTGAACATTGAATAAAGTTTAGGGGAGAGAAAGAGCTGAATAAGTGTAACTCAGTCCCTTAGTTCTCTGAGTTACTTTTAATTTAACTTGGGACATTTTGAAGATCACTGGCAGCACCTATGAATATGCACAAAAGTACATTTTTTTTCTGCAAGATGCTTAGTTTTACAGTGTTCACTTTCTAGACAATCTATCTAAAGGCAAGTATGTTCATCATGATTTTGAGATGTTTAGAAAGAAACCACAACAAAATAAAGTAAACCCAAATGTTACAGAATTCCCATTAATAATTCTGTAACATGTACGTCAAAGATGATGTTTTGGGGATGTTATATGTGAGTCTTTAAAATTTAACCCAGGACAGTCCATATCATGAGAGTTCATCTTCAGTTTTCTGATTGTTTTTTTTTTTTTGCTTTGACTGCAAGGAGAAAAAATTGCTTGATAAATATGATCTGTATCCATATCTCTGTATACACATATCCAAAATTAGGTCTCATCGTGCTTGGGCCTGTGGGGAAAATGCACTGATTCTGGTATTCCAATTGATTGTTTTAGCACGTCAGCACATTTTTAAATGGGTCCTGTGACTCCATTTGTTAGCACATCAAAATAAGTGATGCTTGTAATTGAGTCAGTAAAAGTTTTTTCTTCATCCTAGGTTTCTCAGATTTGAGTATTGGAATACTGTGTAAAAGCATCGAGTAATATACAAAGGTCTAGATTTATGATTTGATTGGGTGTTTGGTGACTACAACAGCTAATTGAAAGATGCATAGGATGTGATAAGTTGCTTTAGGCTTTTCTGTGTGTGGGGGGTTATATAATAAAGTAAAAATTTGAGTGGCTCAGTTTCTGGTTGTTCAGCCTGGAGTAGCAGAAATAGAGATGTATGAATGCAGAGGTCACCTAAAAAGTATGAGTCTTTAGTGCTGCATTGCTGCCTACCTATCTAAGATCAATGGCACTGTAATATTTAATTAAACTTTGTCAGATTTTTTGAGAGGTTCAACTTGAAGCTATAAGAAGCAAAAAACTATTTTTAGTGATGAGTGTGTGTAGAATATGAAAAATTGAAAAGAAATTTACTTAATTTGATGATAAACAAGAAGTATCCATTCTCACCTTTGCTTTTGAGAACTGTTTTCTATGTCAATATACATTTTTTTTGAGAGAGGAAACTTTTAACCTACTTTGCAATGTTTAATTTTTAACCTGACAGTACAGTTCTCGTTAATTGCTTGAAGGTCCTTTAGCTGTCTATTTCCCGATTCTTTCCCAGAGGCATGATTTAATTTTAAAAATCATGGTGTATTCAGCTCTAATTATTGGAGAGCTTGTTCTAGACACATAGTAAGGTATGTTAATGACCAAAAACTGTATCAGCTGGAGTCAATGTCAGTACTACCTCAAGGACACTGTCATTTAGCTTCTATAAAATCTCTATTAATATCTTTTAATCTGATGACAGATTCAGGCAAGCTGCATGGTATTTTTCAGTAATCTTATTGCCTTGCAATGCAAAGCAACTAGAATAAGTCTGGAATAAACTCATGTTCAGAAAATGTTCATTTAATTACAAAAGAGCTGCATACTGTTTCCATTACATATTTGAAAAAAAACAAAACTAACCCCAAAGCCATTTTCATTTTTTCCAGTGAAGTACCCAAAACTTAAGTTACATTCTATAACTAAGAATAGGATTTTGTTTTTATGTGATTATCTTTGATGTTGTTTATGTGTATATATTATCTAATTAAGCATGTCATTTAATAAATATTTTGATCCACTATTGGAATTTAGTATGCTACTGCTATTAAGTTTTTATCTCTAAGAACATAATTATTAAAAATTCATATTAGGATATTCTGTTTTCAACTGAAAAAGCAGGGGTTGCTTTATGTTCACAGTCTAAGCTATGTTGGTTCTGTTTTTTTTTTAATATTTTTTGAGTGAGTTTATTTTTTAAAATTACTTTAAAACAACCAGTAAACTTTTTTTTTTTTAATTTTGGGAGGTTTTTATAAGTTTTTAATACTGGGGAGGGATTTAAGTGAAAGTACTCTTTTTCATCCAATTTTGTCTGAAAATCACTGAATCGTACATTTACACTAAAGCTCCAGTATATAAAGAGCGCCGTAGAAATAAATTGTGCTCTCACAGTATCAATTCTATACATGTTGTACCCTGGTTGCCTCCAGTTTTTTTTTTACCCTCTTATATCAGCAGACTAAGGTGTGGAAATATTGATGTTTCCCTAGCTGATTCTGTTGCATCTAACACTAATTTACCAGGTCCTCCAAGAAGCACCTCATTTCTGCATGACTGCAGAAATAGACAGTGTGGTGATGAAATGATCTGACCTTAATGCCGATACGTGGATTGCAGTAAATTTAGAGTAATATATAATGAGACCCCCAATAACAAATAATTGGTTTATCTTTTCCTAGGGAAAAGCTGTGGAAAATACACAGAATTTTATAAGTTTTGTAGAGTTAGATCTATCCAGCTCTCCCGAGGAGATGGAATAAAAGCATGGCTGCAAAACCACAGAGATGCAATCAAGCTTTCACACGGTTAGTTAGAGGTTTTTCATCAGGCTCTTAAGTGATTTCCGTCTAGTTGTTCATTCCAGGAGGACTTATTATTTAGGTCTGGCAGAGAAATTGCCATGAAACCTGTAGCAGGTGCTGCTACTCCCTAAACATCTTATTACTGCCTGGCAGTAGATGCTTGCAAGCCTCTGTTTTCCCCAAACACATCCAGGCCGACAAGATCATTGGAATAGCTGCATATGGGCTTGTTTGCGCCTGATTTTTCAGTGAAGGTGAGAGCCAGGCTTGTCTGTCACTGTGGTTCACCTTGCCTTTAGTGCCAGACAAGCCCGGTGGTAACAAAAAGAATTGCTTTTCCAGCTTGGGATTAGTCTGGTAGATTGAAACTTGGAAACAGAACAAAAGAAGCAAAATAAATCAAGATATACCTCAAACTTCAGTTTTTAATTGGGTATCTTTCTCATACACCCAATGTATTGGTATTTTACAAAGTATTCTTAAGTGCTGTTTTTCAGAGCTGTGTATATAGTGTTCATGGAAGCTCTTATCAAGATGACTGCCGAAGAACTGAATCCTACTTTTTCTTTTGTTTATAGCATTTCTTATGGTTTAATTTTCAGTCAGTGAAATCATGCTACAGGGAATTTGCATTCAAAAGTTCCTAGGAGTACATGGATGTAGTCCCCGAAAGTATTTTTTTGGAAGCAACTTCCTTTCCCCCCTCATTCTGTCTTCTCTTCATCCTCCTACATCCTTTCTGAAGATATAATGCATTCCTTTAAATAAATGGAAACAATGCACTGATTTTATATTTTTAAAATTTGTTTGTTCTGCTGTGTAGTTTTCCATTCTTACTCAGTCTGTTAGCTAGAAGATACTGAGCTGTTTGTTCAAACTAGCAGGGAGAGGTTAGTTTAGGTATTTTCATAGCCTCTTGCAGTTTGTAAAATGCCTTGTAGTAATTAAAAACAACCAAAATAACTTCATGTATATTTTCCATTTCCCTTGACTCGGACAGGTTAGCAGCCTTCTGTTGAGAATTGCACTGTGATGCAGTTGAACATATTGTTACCGTACACTGTTACACAGGCACCCGGCCGAAATTGTCCCTTCAGCTTGTATACTGCCAGCATGGGAATTCAAGTCTTGCATACATCTACCACATTAAAGATATAATTATCAGAAGCACAGTTTTGTAATGCAAAGGGAGTGTGGTACCAAGAGTAAGCACTGCCAGATGGTAGGCAATCTATCAGAGCGTTTAAAAAGGGTCAGAATTGAAAATGTCTGAAATCTGATGGCTTATTAAGCAGTAGATGTTGAATGTGTGGGAAAAGTGAGAGATGAGTAACCTAAGCATGAGGTGCCCACATGACCAAACAGACTTTTAATTGCATGCATTCTGCCAGTATTATATGAAATACTTGTTTTTGCTAAATTAAATGTGGCTTTGAAATTTGGAACAGAATATTAAATCCAGTGATATACTGCTGAGTGTTGAAAAGTTCAATAAGATTTGTACATATTCTTACTGTTTATTTATTGAAGTAATGAATTTATTATGATGGTTCATCTCTCTGTAATGGAAAAAGAACTTAAAAAACAATTTCAAGGTTTTTGTGTTGAAAATTATTAAATCCAGTATGTAATAATTTTATTATTTCATATACATATCATTTAGGTGGATGTGAACTAAGTACAACATAAATTGTGACAGAATCCAATTAAATGTCTCTGGTTTTACATTGCTATTTAAAGGCACTCACTATGAATTTAAAATTTCTTGTTTAACCTTAAACTATTCTCTGTTCTTGTTTCCTAAAGTTAGATTTTCTGTAGTCTGCCCATGTGTGGTGCTTTATTGTTCACAAGCATGCTAATTTTTTTTTTTTTGTCGAGAGATGATTCTCAATAAGACAGGTCTGAGGAATACTCCGTCAGTATTACACAATCAGTCAGTGTTATTCAGCAATTTCCAGCACCATCCCCCTCATTCCCCGGGACTGTATGAGCACTGCTTGATGTGACTATGGCTGTTTCTGTAATTTCTAAGCCACAGCCAACTTCTACATTCTCCACAGGCTAGACCAAATTTATCTTTCTGTGGAATGGATGGGAGAGCTGCAGTGAACTTCCACTCCCACACTTGTTCCTCATAGCATGGCAGAGTTCAGATTTGCTTCGGGGAAGGAGAGCTAGCTGTGTAGCCTGGGAATGCAGGTACCATGGATCTGCCTAAAATGGTGGCAGATGTTCCTGCTGGGGCTGCTGACTCGTGATTCTGTGAAGTGTCACTGAATAGCAGTTCGTCTGCGTTGAATGTGCATGCTGATTTTGTGCCACTGGCAAAATGAGCAAATGGAATATGGTATTTAACTTGGTTTCGTGTTTCCAGTACAAATTTTTCCGTTTCTGGAACGGCTTTGAAAGTGTCAGTTTTACCCAGTGCTCTGCACAATGTGCAAATCTATAGGATGTTAGATGAAGATCTGAAATGGGAGTCAGGAGCCCATCTATCTTTCAATTTCAGGAGCTAGATACTTGTAAGCATCTGGACTCCATGCCTGAACATCTTTCAGAATTCCAGTCATAAGGAGGAGCCCAAAATGGTAAACCTGATTTTTAAAAAACGTTGCCTATGGGTACTGTGTATTTTGCAGAACTACTGTGTCAGAATAATGCAAATTTGTTTCAGCTTCTATTTTTGCTGTATTATATATTTTGATTTACAATTTACAGATCAATGTATATTCTAAGATTATGAAGAAAAGCTCTGTTAATTTTTCACTCTCAATTTCTCGCTGTTCTCCACCAATAAATTATTAATATCTATTTGGCAGTTTTAATTATTGCACATCTTTAGTTCAAACGCATTTGATTAGTTCATAACTCACTGTCCTCCAAAAAATGAAACATAAACATTTGGCTAAATTAAATTTTGTCTTTCTGAGGAGTATTGGCTTGTGGCTAAAACCTCTTATGAGATCTCCAAAGTAAAATGTTTTCATTTGCTGAAAGGCAGAAACCTATTTATTATATTTAGGCAACTGCATTTTGAGTGAATATGGATGGAAGATAAGGATGGACATCTGGTGTTTTATTCACCACAGAAAGGGCAGCTCATTTTGTTTTGCTGTGTCAAAACAAGAGTCATCTATCAGTATGGAAGTAAAGAGCTTCCTTGGTATTCTTGCGGTTGTTTATAGTTCAGGTCATGGGTCCCTGACCAAAGTTTCTTTGAGTGCTTATTTTAGAGCTGCTTATCAGTGGCTACAATTAGAGGCAACTTTACTTGGGTGCAGACACTTCCCCCTGCAACCCCTAACCTGCAGTGGGTGTCTGATGTCAAGACCAGCCCATTGTAAGGAATTCAGACTGTTTTGTTTGAACTCGAAGACTGGAGAAAGAATTTTTGCATGAAGAGACTTCAAAGTCATCTGTCAAAGTCACTCCACCAAAATATAAAGTGAAGAAGCAGATTATTAAATAATTCCCTTTTATATTTTTTTCTGATAAATATTTATAGGTGAGGCATATAACAAAGCCTGTAGTTAAATTTGAATAAATTTTCAAATCTTAATATCTTTAGCAATCTTTCATTTTTCAGTCTGCAAACTGACATTCTGGTGCCTAAAGTGACTTGCTCTCTTACAAAAATGAATAAAGGCAGTGCAGAGGAAAAACTTTTATCTAGTGTATGTATTTTGTATAACAACTCCACTTTAGATGATTCTGTCTCAATGAAGATAGAACAGAATTTTAAATTACTTTAGGTCTTGGTAAAATGTATCTTCCAGTGGTTCAATAACTATTTCATATGACTAATTTAAAACAAAACACTTAACAAATGTATTTCAAGCAAATAATCTGCTGTAATTCAATAAACACTTTCTATATATAGTTTGTAAATTTAATACCTACTGGTTTTAGGATCTCAGTTGTGTGTCATTATTGCATATATCTGTGATAAAATGTAATAAACCCTCATGTTTATTTGCAAGCAAGCAATGGAAATTACCTCCTGTACTGCTGGCAAAGGTGTGCTGTAAAGGCAACTCCTGGTGCTTGATATTGTGGGCTATCTTCTGTTTTGCAAATCACAAAACCATTCAAATATTAAGTTCACATATGCTGGTTTGGGATTTTTGAAAGGAATTTACTTGTTTCCTTTTTTAAGAATAATTGAAGTAATGATGTTGAAAAAAAAAAAAACCCTCTTTTTTCCTTATATTGGATTAAACTGCAAAAAGACCATTCAGCAATTGCATTCCATTACACTGACCAATATTAATAAATGTCAGAGATTTTGCATCCCCAGAAATTTGGTTTGTATTCCAAACCTCCAGCCTTGGCTGAGGTTGCAGCAGCAGCACATGAGGCTGTGCTCAGCCCAGCTTGCATGGAGCTTTCTGGAGGGTGAACAGCAGGAAAAGTCGACGAGGGGAGCAGAGGCAGAGCTGACAAGGTCTGGGTTACTTAGGCTGGTAACTAGAGCATCTCTGAGCATAATGTATGCTCTTTCTTGTTTACTTTGTTTGCTCTTCTGGGTTTTCCTTTTTGTTTTAAACAAGTGAATATCAGGTCTATCTGATCACCGCTCTGTCTAGCTGCATAATGCGCTGATTTGTTTTGGCAATGCAGGCAGAGCGCTACGCTGTCAGAAGGATGGTAACACTGGGATGTGCAGTATGCAAATTGGGAAGTCTTAAAGAAATGTTAATTTTAACATTGTATCTGCTTAAATACAGTGGAAGGCAAATGGCTAGCAGAGAGATGTGAATACAAGCTGAGTAATTGGAAAAGTGGAGTGCATCCCCCTGTAAAAAAGTGTTAAGTAACGTACATATGGAAAGGTATAATCAAGCTTGTGAAAGATTACGCCTTTCATTTCTTACATGTTGTGCACACTGTATTTCCAATTAGTTGATGTTTTAGATAAATCAATACTAGTTCAGTTAATAAAATTATTAAAATAATAATTCCATAATCTTAAAATTTCCAGTGTATTTGAGTGCATACCTAAATGTTTCTTTTATCTGCTTAGGAATTAAAATCATTCAGCATGGATGTTGAAACTGCAGAATAATTTTCTTCCTCTGCTGGAGAGGATTTGAACCTGTGCATTGACTTTGCATAGCACCTCTGTTATGGATGCTTCCAATAACAAAATCGCCTCTCAGATTTGTTCTGCTTTGGTGGAATGAGGAACTGAGAACACCTCTCCTGTCTTGTCATTGCCTTCCTTGGGAACAAGATTTTGTTCCTGCTCTAGTTTATATTTGTTTAGGGAGAGAGAACATGTCAGCAGCATACCTCACTTCAGGAGGCACCGTATGGCTTGGGGAAAGTGAACTCCCTGAGATGTGGGAGATCCTGAGTTTAGCTGCCCACAGACAGATGAAGAAATCCAATGGATGTTCACAGGTGTTGATGAAAGCTCTAGGTATTCTGTGTTTCTTGAAAGGAGGATGCATGTGGCATGACCCTAATTACTTACCATGTTGCTCTGCCATAAATCTGATCTTTCTGCTTCCTTTGCTTCCCTAAAAATTGTCTGAAATGTATTTTAATATTTTTCATCATAGTATAAGTTAATAAAATTATAAATTTGATTTGAACATACGTACATCATTTTCTGATGTTATTTTCAGAACAAACAAGTTATTATATTTTTAACAGATATAAATTAGATTTATTACCATTTGAAGCAAATTATTTACTGCAGTGATATTCATGGATTACATTAAAATAACTTACTGATTCTTAAGTGTACTGTCATTGATTTTAAAGGGTTGAAATTTCAGTACTTATTTTTATAGTCAAGGAAACATAGGCTTTGTAGCCAAAAGTCAGCTATAAATAGTTGTAAAGGGGAATAATAATTAAACTTGATATATATATCTTGATTACCCGGTCTTGCATTAGAGTCTTGCACATCTGTGCAGATACATAAGATGAATGTAAATATTCAGTCGTGAATATTTGTTTTCATTTATGATGTGGGAGTATATCAGCTTGCTTCATGTCTATCTATAGTTCTTTCACACTTTTTCACATCTCCAGTTTTTCTCTTCATGAAATTTGAAGACTGGCTCTTTTTTTTTTCTGTCGGTTTGAAAATAGTGCCCATTCTTGCCTTCAATGCACTTTGTCAAGAAATGATACACTAAGTCCTACTTTGAAGCTCCTTTTCCAAATGTACTGTATCATGTTACAGCTACACAAAAAGCCAGTTTTACCTCTGATTACCAGAATAAAATTGTTATATATGTATATATGTCAAATCTAAGTTGATGGTTCTAGCCTTGTTTTTTTTTTTTTTTTTGGGGGTGTTTGGTTTTTTTGTTTGTTTTTTTTTGGGGGGGTTGTTTTTTTTTTGGTGTGGTTTTTTCTTGGTTTTTTTAATTAGAGAAATGAATTGTCCTACCTCATTTGGTGGTCATGGGCAGTCTCCTCACCAAACCCTATGCCTGAGATCTATCAATAGCTACTGAATGACGTCTTCCCTGTCCTCTCTTTCTCTGAAGTAGAGAAAATAGAATTTTCCCTGTCAGCAGAAACTTAAAGATTATACATGATTATCATATATATATGATAATTGAGATTTAATTGGTTAAAGAAAAAATCTATTAAAGGAAAATATTAATTGATACTGATTGGCTTTCTAATTTTTGGAAGGGCATTAGGAAGTTACCTTCCTTTTCACTTGATTCTTTGTTGAGAAGAATTACTGAAGGCTTCTTCCAGTTTAAGCCTCTGAATTTTTAGTATGGAGGCATCCTAAATGTCATGTTTCTAAATGGCACTCTTAAAATTACTGTCACTACAAAATTCTTAATTAATGCAAGTGTTTCAACATGAGATACAAGATTATTTTGCAGCTGAAATATTTTTAGATCTGTCTCTTTTAAACTTTTTTTCATACCTTTAAAGTGGTCATTTCTAATTTGAGAATGTGAATGCATATTTTACAGTGATCCACTACAAAAATTTGCTGACACTTAGATAACCAATATGTGGCACTTTTCAGTTGGTTTAAGGGCTGATGATATCAAACTGAAACAAATCAGTTACAGCCCCTACACAAAACGTTGCCTGATTCTGAGAGCAGTGGTCTGATAACTTGTGTGAGGGGGTGGATTGGAGGAAGCTGTAATGCTTGTGCTGTGACATGTGTTGATGCAGAAGCAGTCTTGATGATGTGATATATATCCATTCGATCAGATATGCAAAGACAGAATCAGCACTTGCTATGAAAAAATGTATTTGTGAGCCCTGACTCTTCATCAGTGCCCTTTTCCAGTCTGGTACTCATCTGGACAGGGGCAGTACCCACATTTTTTTTAATGAGGAGGGTGCTGAAGAATCTTGGAATCATAGAATAGCCAGGCTTGGAAGGGACCTTGAAGCTCATGTTGTTCCAACCACCCTGGCATGGGTGGGGATGCAACCCACTAGATCAAGTTGCTCAGAAAGGAGGAGTTATGTAAAAACGAGGGAGAGCAAAAGCATTATCAGAGCTCCACTGACAGTGATCCACTGTTCTTGCCCAAGGTGAAGTGGAAGTCAGGCTTTAATTCCTTCTACTGTAGTTTAATAAGTTTCTGTGGAGGAAAAGCAACTGCAAATATCAGTGGTATTCAAACAGTTCTGTTAGGGGATTATTGGCTAAAAACTAAAGTCTAATTTTTAAATAATATTGCTATATTATATAAATTTCTCTTTATACTCTCTGTCCTTTCCTCTTGTATGCAGTAAGTGCAGTTACTTCTCCTTACTGTACCTTTATTTCTCAGAAGTCTGACTGAATTTTTAATGCATGTAAAATACTATGAAAACTTCAGATGGAAGCTGCTGAATGCATAGCAAGAACCAATTTGTCTTTTGATGAGATATCCACTGGTTAAATATTAATTGAAAATATACTGAAAAGGTACATACATACATATATATATAAATAAATAAATATATGTTAGTTAACTAGTTTTGTAGTATCCTTCCATGGTCAGTATGTGATTTTTTTTCTAGTATTCAAAGCACTCAAGCTTTAAACCTAGCCAAACTATGTAACCAAAGATTTTTCAAAGTAGTAAATTGCTGTTCATTGGCTTCACTGGGCTCTGATCAGGTCCCCTGAGAGCTGCATTTATCTAATCATCTGCCTTGTGCATAGAATCACAACTGAGCAACAAATTGCAAATTGCCACTGCTAAGTGGGTTTAAAGAGATATAAAGAATGAAATCTTCTTGAAATTGTGGAAGTTTGTAATTTTAGGTACATTCTGTGGTTATATAGAAAAGAGTCTCAGTATCACCGAACTTTAGTAATATCTTTTTGAGGTAGGAAATTGTATAAAGATTAAAAAAACACCAAAACTGTTTTCCCACATACATTGGATCTCTTAAGTATGTATGGCTAACGTTGAAGTAATGGACTCCAGTATTATTCTGAAATCAAATTACTTTTTCTGGTGGTCTGAAAAGTTCATTATTAGGTTATTTTTTAATTGCTTTTAGTCTCCATCAGAATGAAACCATTTAGCTGGAAGATTCCCAAGTCCAGCACTGCTTGTATTTCAGCCAGGGAAACACAGTTTTCAGAACATCAGCCTCTGCCTTGTCCCAGACTGACCAGTCTCAGACAGGTAGAAAAAGCCTTTCTGCTGCTCTAGCAGGTTACCTTGCTAAGTCAATGAATGTTCATTAAACTAGTGATATGAATTGAAAAGGAATAGCAAATGCTGATGAAATTTTCACCCGAGAAAGTGTCACTTAATCATATTTCTGCCCTTCAGTATCCCCACTTGGGTGTGTAGGACACACTGTTAGAATTCTGTGTGTGCTTTGCAATCAAGAGAGGTGAGCCATGAAAGAGATTTTATTTCAGCCTTAAAACAATTCCTTGTTTGTGTTTACTTAATATAAGCTTAAAGTTGTCAAGGTGGAAATAGAGTAACCTAAAAAAATCTAAATTGACAAATTCAGGAGAACAGTTTATTCTTTAAAAGCAAAACAAAGTACCAACCCTGGAGTTTTGTCTTCCTAAAGCTTTGCAAAATTAGTTACATGCAGATGGGGAAAGTTTTATCCATGCAGAAGGATGACAAAACTGTAGAAGTGACCTGTTTGCTTGTGCAAAACAGGCCGTTGTGACGGTGGTCACAAGGGTTCTTGGGTGAAGGAAGAGATGAGAAGGTTGACTCCATTATCAGAAGGCTTGATTTATTATTTTATGATACATACATATACTATAACTATACTACAGAGAAAAAGCAGGAGAACTTTTCAGAAGCTTGCTAAACTAAGAATAGAAAAGTAAAGAATGATAACAAACCCCGCTCTCTCAGACTGTGTCTGAGAGAGCTCTCAGTTCTGGATTGGCCATTATTTCTAAACATCCAAGATGGGCAAATCCAGACTGACCTGTTGCGTACCACAGCAGGAGATAACCTATTGTTTATGTCTTTCTCTGAGGCCACAGATTCTCAGAAGGAAAAATCCCAAGGAAAGGATTTTTCACAAAGAGAATGTCTGCGACAGGCCATCAAAACATAGTGGCACTCCACTAGTAATTTTAATGCCTTTGTATTAATATGGTCACAGAGATAGATTACAGTAAATTCTATGTTTGGAAATCTTAAAAAAAAATAAAATTGCTGCTGACCCAAAATCACTGAAGCAATCAAGTACGGATTGGCAACATTTAACAGAGTTTTCTCTATGGAGGATGTTGAATGCAGTATTTATTGCTAAAAAAGAATGAATTTGGTATTTAATTTGTATGCCTTTTTCCCAGAAGCAGCCTGTTTTCCTCTAGGTGTGTGTATTTGTAAGAGAGAAACAGATGGGCAGAATGAAAATGGATAGCTGGGTGGAAGGGGATATCCTCTTTTAAGGTTGTAAAAAAAAAACAGTGATAATTTTTCTGAAAGTTTTCAGGCACAGACACCTGTGCAATCATTAAAAGAATTGGGTCCTCTGAAGAAAACACTCCCTTTTTCATTCTCCTGTCCTTCAGCACATCCCAGTAATTTTCTGTGTTTTGCAGATGTTTTCAGGCATCCAGCTTTGTTCCCTGTTAGTAGAAAAATAGAGTTGCACAACCAGAGAACGATAACATGTCCAATGAGAATGAAATTCTGATATGAATAATACCACGTTTAGTGTTCACTAACATACAGTACAACAAAATTTAAAATTACTGTTATTTCTGCTAAGATTGTTGTGTTTTATATAGGACATTGATTTCTCTGTTAAGTGAACCAGTGATCTTGAAAGCAAAGGAAATAAAGATGTGTTTGAAGGTGAGATTAAAAAAAAAAAGACCAAAACAAAGCAAAAAGGAAAGTCAGTGTTCATTTCACTGAGCATCTACTAGTCAATCATAATGTTTAGCTAAAGAGGAAACAAGTTTTCTAAGAAAGCTTGTGAAATTTTTTTACAGTTCCTGATTCTCCAATTGTGTATAGTGAAATTGTGTTGCATCTGAGATCAAAAAACCTAATCTGTGATGCATCAGGTTTTGATTCAGAGATATTTTACAAGCACTCTTAGTTAAGTATCTTTTTCAATGGCCTTCCAGTTTGTAATGTAGATGAGTATTTATTTCCATTGTTCAGACTGAATTTCCTGAAGTTTTACTGCTATGACTTACTCTTTTTTAATAAAAGATCAGAATTTTTACAGTCTTTCTTGAAACTGAGAAAATGTAAACTTAAGCAAAGCCCTGACTGTCCTGCAGCCTCCACTCACACCCCTCAATGCCTGAGACGCTGCTCGCTCTGCTGTGTGGTTTGTGAGACCACCGACAAATTCTGCTGGTGCAGTCTGGGTGTGCAGTAAGGATAATCATATCTCCAACTATGCTGATTCATGGAAATTGAGACTCTGCTGTTGATGGGCAGAAAAAGGAAATAATAAGGCAAGCGAATCTGAATTTGTATGTACAGCAAATTATGCGGTGAATTAATTCAGAGATGGAATTTCCTTCCTTAAGACTCTGTTTTCTCTGGGTTAGGGATATAAGGTGGAAAATAAAATGCCTGTTGGAATTCATAGCATCTTACATTGTTAAGCCTAATACAAATAGTGATTAATTAATACAAAGTAACTCTTTCTCACTGCTTGGGTAGGCACTTATTTTGAACAGGCTGTTCATCCTATCCAGGACAGCCTGTGGCAGTGAAGAAAACACCAACACTTCAGCACCATATTCCAGAGTTGAAAAACACTGCTATTACCGTAATTTTAAAAATATAGTAAATAAATTATGAGTGAAAAGATCACCAAAAGAGGTCTAGTAATTAATTTTGAGAATTCCAAAGTAGTAATTAGTATGTTGTTGTTTTGTTTTGTTTTTTTTTTAATATTTCTCTATAAAATATTTTTTTTATAATTTTGTAAAAATTTGCCTCAGGATTGGGGTTTATATTTTAATACCTGAAGATTTTATTTTTTTGCCTAGAGGTGTTGTACCTCTGAGATATTTAGAAGCATTTAAAAAGCCTCAGGAATAGTTCAATGCAGTGCAGTGATGACCTCTGCACCCTCTGTTAGTGGCATCTGGTAGTAGCTTCACTGAGTTAGCTTCAGCTGAGCAATAAACTCTTTGCTGTGGGGCCAAGATCAGTTCTTGCTTCTCATTTTAAGCTTTGTAAGATCTCATTACCCCCAAACTCCTGCATTTTTCCTGATTCTCAAAAATTTTTAGTCAAAAGCCTACCTCTTCCTTGCTCTTCACCAACATTTTATGATACCTTACATAAACGTGGAACTCTTGAGGTTGTAAATTGTACATTCATAACCCTCCTCACTGGGGTAGGAGAAGTAGGAAAAAAATTTCTAAAAGTAGTTTGAAACAAAGGATATCTCAGTGTGTCAGTGGCAGCTCGTTGCACTGTCTTGTGAGGCTTTACAGCTTCCTCTTTGTTACATGAATAGTAGGATGCTCTGAACCACAGGCGAGGAACTAATTGTATTACTTTCTCTGCACAGGTCAAGCAAGGGCAGTACAGGCAGTTGCATCTAATTTTTTCTACCTGGAATAAAACATGGCCAATAGAATAGCATTTGGAAACATTTTCCTACAAGAAAATGTCCGAGTCATTTCTAAATGAAAAATAATAAGGCTTTTTCTTACTAACTAGTGAGCTTATATTGTATTGTGGGCTAAAATACAAGTCCTTAGCAATCAATATTATTTTAGGCCTGATGCTACCACTTTTGCTGACATTCAGCATCAGGAACACCAGTGTGTTTTGCATAATCGCAGTACGCGATGATCCTTTAAACCGCGGATTACCGTAGGTTAAAAACACCTGGTCCTGTATTATCTCCTGTGTTGGCTGGTGGCTGGTTGTCGTGTGGCTTTGGTTAGTCTTTGTTGCGTAACTGCGCTAGAGAAATGTAAAGGTCAATCTGAAGTTAGCAATGCTTTGCTTAGGAGTGAGCCACAGATGCAAGGACGCCTCTCGTAATTATTTCCTATTTGTTTTCCACTAGTTTTAAGGATTCCTCTAAGATGTTTATTCTCCCAGAGCATTTTTGTGAAGTACTTTGGTTGATAGCGTTTTAAAAGTGTTTGTGGTAATTTTACTTGTAGATCACAGTGAGAATGATGTATTGAATTCAGTGGTTCCTTGTGGTAATTCCAGATTACTGAAAAGGAATTCGAGATTGCTGAAAAGGAATCTAGCACAGTGAAAAGTATTACAGAAATTAAAAACGACAGGAGAAATTCCCCAAATTTTTCCCAATTTTTCTCAAAATTTCCCCAAAAATTCCCCAATTTTTGCCCAATATGGTGAATACTGTCATATGGTGAACAAAAATACATACAGCCTGAATAAAACAGAACATTTTTAGCAGTTAGTGGTCACATTTATTGCAAGACTGAAAATGTGTAAGACACAAATCACATTGTGGTACACAGGGAATAATTTTTATAGTCTGTTTCATAGAGTTTCTGAGTACCCGTTAGAGGTACATTGCCAACTTCTCTCTTCTCTCAAATGATAGTTAAATCTAATCTCTCCAGGTGCCTCTTGGAATAAATAATTTTGAAACTGGGAATTCTCATGCTGTTCTCAATCCTATGCTGCTTTTCCTTTAGTGTGTTTTACAGTTACAGATAATAATTGATATTCTCTGATGAGCACTCTGTAAACTTAGGACTATTCACTTCCAAGGTAGACATGAAAAAAAGGGAATTTATAAAAGCTAGATCTTTGTGATTTTTTAGCCTGGAGAAAGAAGGGTTTTGGTGTGACATAAGTGTGTCCTTTCAGTACCTGAAGGGAGTCTACAAGAAAGATGGATAGAGACTATTTTCAAGGACATGTAGTGACAGAACAAGGTGGAATGGCTTCAGACTGAAAGAGGTTTAGATTATATATTAAAAGAATTATTTTTATTGTGAAGTTGATGAGGGTCTTGCACAGTTTGCCCAGAGAAGCTGTGTGGATGCCCCCTCCCTGGAAGTGGGGACTCACAGGCTGTGTGGAGCTCTGAGGAGCCTGGTCTAGTGGAAGATGTCCCTGCCTATGGCACAGGAGTTGTAAGTGGATGATCTTTAATGTCCCTTTCACCCCAAGCCAATCTATGATTTTATGATAATTTGGTAATACATGAAGCAGTCTCTGAAATCTAATGCAATCCATATTCTCTGTGTGAGTCTAGCAAAAACTAGGCTCGTCATCCTGAAATATTTTGTGGCCAGTTAACTATTATTTTTGCTGATTACTGTGAACCTGTACCAAGATGAGGGTGTGTTGCATGTCACGAGGCTGGTATCAGTGTGATGGAAGTGGCCTGGAAGTCAGTGTTGAGGTGTTGTGCTGGTGGTGTGTCCATGCCATGTCCTCTGCACCAGGCCCCATTGTGACTGAGGGACAGAGCAGAGGGATAGCTGTGGAGCTACTGCTGCCTCTAGTCTTCTAGAAACTATGATGAGTCTATGGGTAACTGCTATTGGTTGGTTTCTCTACCTCTCCAAATCAATTTTAGTCGACCAGATCATGTGCTTTAACAGAGTAATAGATTACACATTGGGTTCAGGCTTTTTTGAGTATCCATTTCAGTTCTTTTACTACTTAAGAACAGCTTTCTTTGACTATTTAACATTTAAGATTTATCATAATTTGCTTAAAATCTGGTATATGTGGCTGTGCCCTGGAAATCTTCCATCAGGATAGATAGTCTATGTAATGGGTGCATTTACTCCACATTTTCATCACAGATACTAGAGTTATGAGTCCATCCTTCTACCACATTGTATCAAGCATGATTAGTATTCTAACAGTGTTAGAGGGGAGCCTTTAGATCCTTCTAGAGCAAAAGTGGTGAAATGCAGTACCCCTTTCTATTACTATGCAAATTGCAGCTATTTTTTCTAACATTTCTTAGCTAGCTCTGAAAGAATATAGACTGTGAGGTTGTAAAAATGCATGAAAGTTCAACTAAGTGGCTGAAGGTTTTTATGTTATCTAATTATTGTTTCTATTTTTTTGCTTCGATGCTTTTTTCCTTTTCCTGTAATTTTATTCCAGCACAGTAATGGTATCAGTACATTTGAAAAGAGATACTGACATTTAATATATCTATTAAGTATTTGGCTTTCCATTTGGACAGAAATTTTAGTAAAACTGTTGCACTGATAAAGCACTTCTGGTTGGCACAAGACATTGTTTTTATCTATATAAAAGCTCAAAGAGGTTTTGACAGGAGTCTGAATAAATCTGCTCAGTGCCACACATGCCCACCTTTCAGTGTGTGATATCCCATGGACTGCTAGGCCATTGAGAAGGAAGGCACATAATGAAATGTGTTAATTACAGTATCTTTGCTAACTATGAATATGCTGAATGAGTTAAAGCAACAATAATTTATTCAGTAATAACAAAATCTGCTGGTCAAGTTGGTGGCATGGTGGAGACTATTTTGTAATATTTTACCACATTACATCAAACATTCTCTTTCTTCCTTTTTTCCTAGGTTTTACTGGGACTTAATCATGCTCATAATGATGGTTGGAAACCTTGTCATTATACCAGTCGGAATCACATTCTTCACAGAACAAACAACAACACCATGGATTATTTTCAATGTGGCATCAGATACTGTTTTTCTATTGGACTTGATAATGAATTTTAGAACTGGGACTGTAAATGAAGACAGCTCTGAAATAATACTGGACCCTAAAATCATTAAGATGAATTACTTAAAAAGCTGGTTTGTGGTTGACTTCATCTCATCAATACCAGTGGATTATATCTTTCTCATTGTAGAAAAAGGAATGGATTCAGAGGTTTACAAGACAGCAAGAGCGCTTCGTATTGTGAGATTTACAAAAATCCTCAGCCTGTTACGTTTATTGCGCCTTTCAAGACTGATAAGATACATACACCAGTGGGAAGAGGTAAGAATTACATGGTCATAACATCATTCACTAAGATCTTACTGCTACCCAACACTGGTCAATCTCTGTGAAGAGCTGCACCAGAACAAGAATGTAACACAGCTTTACCTCACTACTTGGTGTAATTACAAACACATGCTAGTGGCAAGGCATTTTTGGACACAACCAGCACAGAGTAACCATCTTCTCTCTGCTAATGGCAGAGACCAAAATGTGTTCTGTGTTGGTACAATACACATGGATGGACTCCTAATGATGTTACAAAATGTCCAAAATATCAGAATAAGTTGCTAGAAAGGAATACTAGAAATTTTGACAAGCGCCTAAACCTGCACTAGAGTTTGATGACTAGCACTTAAATTTATTAAGACTCTTGTAGTCACAGAGAACTTAAACTTGTTTATATTTTTCTATTTTATAAGAAATTGAAACCATCTACCATTGAGTAGATTTCCTCAGAATGCTCATTGTTTGAAGGCTGTATGTAGGCTGAATATCATAAATACCAGCCTTCTTTACGAAAAATGGGCAGTTCAAATGTCGAGTCACCGTCTTCTAAACTGTCAACTCCATTTGATGTTATACTACCTTTCAATTTGGCATAGTGACTTTTCCAGGAAATTATGCCATTCCCCACTTTGGCATACTCATGGCTGGGAAATGCTCAATGCATTGGCACGTTCCACCATTTTGTTTCTTGCCTGTCCTCATTTCTGTATTTCTGAATATCATCATGTGTTTTAGACCAAAGTGCTAAAGCCATAGGAAAAATAATTGCTGTTTTCTAAACCTTTCTTGCAGTAAGCATAAGGAGAATTATTTTGTAGAGGATTATTATGGAAGTAGTATTAAAATTGATTTCCATAAATTTATTCACCTATGTGATAAAATTTATTTAATTAAGTTAATATTGAAGGATGATTAGGTACTATTTTTGGTGCTTTTCCTGCTGGTTATCTCTAGTATAATATGCACTTTCTGGTTTAAGAGGAACCTAAAAGCAGAGCCATCTAAAAAAAAAAGTCAGATTATAATTTAAAATGGCATGATGCCGGATGATGCTAAATATCAAAAGTCTAAAAAATTTATAGTAGTCTCTCAAAAAGTTCCTGAAATAGGTCATTATTTTTTATTACTCTGTTTGGTAAAGCTACTTCTTTTTGCCTCTCTGTAAAGCACTGAAAAGATGTTTTTGTACAGAAATAGAGCACTGTAATTTTTGTACTATATTCAACTAAGGCAAATGATTAAGCATATTTTGCAGTTCTACCATAAAGCTGTGCTTTTGTCACCTCTGTGCTTCACAGAGAGACAACCTTCTGAAATGAATTCAATGACATTGTTTTCTGGCAGGTTTAGTTAGTCACTTGCCACTGTAAAGGCCTACTAGGCGGAGAAATAAATTGCTTTCTCCCCCCCTTTCTGTCAGTTGTCAAACAGAAATCAGGTAATCTAAATAAAAATATTTGAATTGGTCACTAAATGGGACTAAAAGTGACCAGAGTATGTGGTCCAAATCAGCAGTAGCTGCTGTTTGGTCCGTTTAGCTAATGGCTGCTTGATTGCAACTTCAGCTTTAATTCCAGTAGTGAAATTTGTGAAATAAGTTCACAGGAAGGTAAAAGGGAATCTAAAGGTAGAGGTTTTTTTTTTCTTTTTTGGGGGGTTATTTTGAGCCTGTAATAAAGCAGCAAAAAGTTTGTTGGCTGATTTTGAAAAAAATAATCACATGTGAGAACAGAGAGAATATATAGTCTGAATCAGGCTTTGATAAACCCCAAAATGAAATGTGTCAAAGAAAAAAGGTAGGTTTTTTTGTTTGTTTCTTTGTTTTTATTTTTGTTTAGCATTTTACAGGGACCAGAAATGCAGAAGGCCATGGGTTTTCATATATGCTTCCTGGAAAATGTGTGTTACAATATCTTAATGTTTTAAAACAGACAGACAAACCAAGTGGTTGGGGATGACATTTGCTGAATTACTGGGAAACAATAACTAGATTATCCCATGGGGTAGTCAGCGAGACTGCTGCTGGTTTTAATGTTCTCTGTATGTGTGTGTTCGCACATGGACAACAAGGAGCAACTGTTAACTAATTTTTATGGCACAGAACTGGAGCCTGTTTGTGTGTATTAATAGTTTTTGTGTATGAGCTGACATGTTGGTTTTAAATGTGGTGCAGATAAATCTGAAATATATGTATTTGGTTCCAGAATTTTATAACCATTATGTCAAAAATATTGAGAGGACAGCCAGCAAACTCAATCTTCATAATGTGCCAAGAGAATACTTGGATAGCTGTTATCCATGGATAACTGATGTATGAACAATCCAAGCTGTATGATAAGGCAGTTATCCCTGTATTTCTACATACTCAAATAAAAAAGGCAGGCTGACATTGTTTGAGCTTTTCTTCATATCACATGTGTGGAATTCAGGTGGTTGGTATCCTGAACCTTAAGATGAGCAAAAATTTAAAAGATTCTTATGTGACACTGGTGAAACATGGTTCCTCTTCTTTATTTATTTCCACATCATTTAAGTCAATTAAATTAAGATCAAGCTGCCAGCAGCCACCTAAAGTAATATTGATGTAAATAATGTATGCATTACAGAAGCTTTCTCCTCATTAAGTGTTATGGAACAGATATAGCCTGTGGTGGAATATATATGAAAACTGACTGATACATTCGTATCAGTCTGATGCTAATTATTTGCCTACATGAATGGCTCAGTGGAAATGGGAAGAAACACTTCAAGAAAGGGACAGGAGATGTGTGGGCAGGAAATAAATATACTGAATATGCAAATTCACACTTCCCTGAAACTGCTTTTTAGCTACAAATTGTAATATTACAGTCCTTTAGACTTAGATATTGAAAATAGATCATATATTTACTTAAATTATATGCAAGAAAAAAAATCGATATTTAAATTGATGATTACAGAAATTATAATTTTGCACTAATTTCTGACAGGGGGCTTGTTTTGAAATTTTTTAAAATTTACATTCCTAAAAGTACTGAGCAGGAGATCCTGGACCTAATTCATATTTCCTTTAAGTTTTATCTTTAAATTATCCTTTAACTTCTGTCTTTTTAATGTTTTTTTACTTAGGCTTACTGCAACTAGTAGATTAATCTTGGTTAAATATGCTCCTAGATCAGTGAACAATTAAAATAAAAGATACAAACAATTAAATACATTGTTCCATGCCAAATGATATGCCACTTTGCTTTGCCACTAGTATTATTTGCCTATGATACTAGTTTACTGGTTCTTTAAAATTACAATATTTCCCGAAAGCTGCATAAAACCCAGACTTCAATAGCTTTGCTTACAGCTATTCTAAACACAGACAAGACCTAGTAAATCTACAAGTAAGTAGAAGTCGTTCTTCCAAAAATGTGCCCTAAGTATTTTTTGTTCTGGGATGTCTGATTATGTAGAACTAGAACCCTTTTTAAAGAGAATCAATGCTTATTGCACGTTGTATAATAAAAGTTATATTATGAAAAAAAATCACATGGCAAAATCTGCAAAAAATGTGAATTGCAGCCATGTCTTATTTTGGTTCAACTTCTACTGAAATCTGGTTTTCAATTTGCCAGACCTTTTTGTGTTTCATGAACCTACCTGAGTATCAATGTCAGCTCTAGTTGTTGATAAAGCTCTGGTGTTTAATGAAACACACTCCTGAGCATATCACACCAACATACCATATTCCAAATTTGCTGGTTTATTTCTGATATTCACAGTAATGCAGGTTCAGAAGAGTGCACAAGTAAAAGCTTCCTGGAATGCTAAGACTTACTAAAGTGCTCAAAAATTAAGAGTGTGAGAGCTTTGCCAAATCAGGTCCTGCATTAAAGATTTCATCTGTTGCTCCCATGCTACCAGCCCTGATGATCAGAGACCACCACTAGGTGTCCTCTCCTTGTTGTTCTGTTAGTTGCCAGTGGTACAAAAACACACATTATATGTCTCTGTGATGAACCATTATTATTTCCTAAATAAAATTATTGTAAAGGAAGACTTACCCAGACAACAGAAAAAACTTCTACTTCAGTAGCCTGCTGTTTCTGTGGTAGGTACACAGATGACTTTTTTTCCGCTACAAGAAAACCAAGCAACTTTTTCATTCATCTCAAGCCAGATGAGAATTCAAGGCTTTTTTCTCTCCTCTTGATCGCTGACTTTTTGTGTGGGAAGAGAGAGATGATGGATTAGGTGGGTACTCGGTAGTGTTGGTTGAAAACACTTATCTTTACTGACTGGATTATTAATTTATTTTTATTTTATTTTAACAGGACTCTGTCTACAAGGCATGGGGCTTTCCTATCGATGATGTTTTACAGTTTAACTTTTTTTAATTAATAGCCATGTGGAAATGGAAGGTGGCATATTTTACTTTCTTTTTATTCTATTTTAACGCCTGTTGTCCAAGGAGGTATTTTAAAGAACATTTTCTAGGCCCCATATATTTGTGTCAATTAGTTAGTTACTGCAAATAAGCACATCAGTACAGGTTGAGTGGCAATTTTGAAGTAGAGTAGCTGAAAGTGGGACACTTTTTTATTGCCTTTTAGAGGTACATGAACCAAATACATGGTTCATGGTTGTCTGTCTCTTAAGGACTAAGGGGAGGATATTTGTTAAGTAACTTGAGGGAAAAGAGGCACAAAGTCTGTGAATTCTGCAGCAAAGACTCTGTATTGATGTCTTCTGCCTTCCTACCATCAAGAAGGTGAAAGGAACCTTCTAGAGGTTCCCATTTCTAGAGGAAGGGAAACAGAAACACAAGCATTCCCCTTTTTTTGTATAAATTAGTGAATTTGTGTTCTCCCATATGAAGCCTATGACTGGGGCCATATCCAGGTTTGCTTGAGGGTTCCTCTTTGCTCTGCAGCATTCCCTGTGAGATCATGATGACCAGCTGTGGTCAGTAAGTTCTTGGCATGTGCCGACCAGCACCATTTCTATTTAATCTACAGGGGAAAAACCCCAAACATGCTGTTTGGCTGCATTTTGAATTGAAAAATCTAGGAGTGCTCTTTGCTCAGCATCGCTGTAGTAGACGAGCCTCTCCAGCTTTATCAGAGCAGAGGGCTGCTCAGCCCTGTTCCACTGAGGGAATGTGTTGTGCTAGCTGCCAGTTCATTCCTGGGTGAGACTTGCAGTGCTGGTATTCCTCCCTAATTCCATTGGGATGTTGGCTCATGGATATTCTGTCTCAATGACACCAAGGTCTTTAATCTTCACAGAGATGGAATCTGGACTACTAGCCCTTTTTTTCCCACTTTAAAATTAGAGGGTGTAAAGGCATTTTCTTTGAGACTGTTGAGGCTATGTCTTGATAATGTAGTTCTGGTTTGCTAAATAGAATTTGCATATGTGGATAGAACTGAAGGTAAGTTACATAAATTAGGAGGTAAGATACCTAAATTTTAACATAAAGTGCTATACAAAATAAGTAAATGTGTGAATAAATTTTTTTTCATCACTCTCATGAATATATGTAAGCCACAGGGCTTTTAATTTTTTTCTTCCTTGACATGTAACTTACAAGGCTATTCTCTGTTTTGCTGAACAGGGCACCTAATATAATCTTTACATAACAGGTAGTGTTCCAAATGGGAAATTATGATGGATCTCATTTCATGTAAACCTTTTTGTCTACATGAAATTGTGCATATTTTAACATTAGGTGGATAAATTGTGTTCAGTTGTGTAATATTTTGTAAGGAAAAATTTCAAGTTAAATTATTTGTTTGAGAAATGTATGTACCATTGCAGTTAAAGCATACATCCATAAACATCTCTGACAAAAACTCAAGATTTTTTTTTTTCACTCTTTTGAATTCCGTGCAACTGTAGGGAAATGCAAATAATGGATAGAGACAATTAAAAGGCATTATTATCCATGGTGTCCTAATAATAGAATACTAACTGTTGAAAAAGAACAGCACATTTGTAGAGAAGGCAATTACTGAAATGCAAGCAAGACACTGAGTATTCTGGTTTTTAATTTCCTACTTTATGGTCTAGGCATAATCACTTTCATAGAAAGAATAATCCATTCCCCTAGAGAGTAAATAGGAAGTGTAATGAGTGTAAAGTTTCTTGCTTCATCATTCTACCCCCTTTTTAAGACTGTGCGAACTGAGCTGCCTTTCTTCTGTGCCTACTCCAGGAGAGTAATTGTGTGGTGGTGATGCTTTCCCTGGGAGATAAACCAGGGAAATGTAGAACATAGCCTGAGATAAATTTCCCTGAACTGGATGATAATATTTTCTTCTTTATGTAAGTGTTTGCCTGGCTTCCATGGTAATGTTCTTGGAGGACTTGGCTGTAGACCCAAGAAGGTAGGCTCACCCTTGCAGTAACATTTATAGATAATGCCAGTCAATCAGTTTTGAAAATTATCAGAGCAGTGTCAGCATGTCTTTGACACTTAAGTATAACACAGATTTTTAGCAGATTATTTTTTTAAGTCTAACTCATTGTTCACTATTTTTAAGCCATTCTGGCATTAATGATTTTTTTTTGCGCTTGCTAGAGGTTGCACACACTATCTGTGGCTGCAGATTTATTTAAAAAAAGCCTTGTTCTTCCATCTTAAACTTTTAGCCGAAGCAGAAAACCCACTTAGCTGTGCAGGGTAATGGCCTGCTGGATACACCCCGTTTCAGGCAAGGGGGGAGGTCAGGAATGTTCAGTCCTCTTGCAAGACAGAGCTGCTGGCTGCTCCCCACGGCATCCTGCTCCCTCGCTGGAGCTGAGCAGCTGTCGGAGGAGGTGATGACAGCCAAAGAGCTTTTTGGGCAGCGCACGGTTGGGATCACGGTTCGCCATTCGGACACTGCGATACTGCAGGGTCCTTCCCACACTGAGTGCATGGATTACAAGCTCCCACATTGATTCTTGCAGTAGTGAGACAGAGAGGGAACATGTGAATGGGATTTTTCAGTTCTTTTCAAATTTATTTTTAAAAAATCAAAAATTGTACAGATTTCACAAGAATGACAATTGTTGTTTTGTTCCTTGCAGGCTAAACACAATTCATTCAGGTATCTCTGCAATTCATATTAATAGTAACCAGTACAGAATTGCTGTTTAATTTAAATTATTTAACAACAGTAATTGAACTAAAAATATTACCACCTTGTCACTAATGCCATGTAGAATCCTTTCCTTCTTCGTTTTTTCTCATAATACCTATGGAACTTTGTGAGTAAAGAAGTCAGTTGTTCTCTTTGTGCAGCTGCTAGGGAAGAAATAGTTAGGGATATTTTATGGTCATTTTATGCTGCCTTAAAAATAATTAATTGTAAAATAAATTTTTGAAACACACATTTGAAGGCAGGTTGCTAGTCCACTAGTGGTAGAATATGGCCAGCTAACAGCTGAAATGGGAGGCATATAACCCATGGTAATAATTCTTAATACAGTATATATTGATGTGTCTATTAAAGAAAGCCAGAAGATGTCCTTACAGTGCATCATTACTATTTGAAATCTGAAAAATAAATTTTACAGTAAAAAATTAATTAGAAAAGTGTATGTGTAGAAAGTGGAAATGAAAAATTTTAACATTTTCCTAACATTTGCCTTCAAAGGGGCATTTTAATTTTTAAATTAAGTAATCATTTATTAAAGGGTGAAAAGATAATTCATTAGATTTCAATTTAATACAATTCTATGTATATATTCTATTTAATATATTCTACTTTGAGAAGAAAATTGTCAGTTGAAATGAACAGCTTTTAAAAAGAAAATAACAAGCCCACCGCTGTATTCTCTTGGTTCTCTTATGTGCAGAACACTGTGCAGGTGAAATTTTGGGGGATTTTGTAGGAGAGGTCTGGTTATCTCAGAAAGGTCTGAGAGGCAGAAAGTGGAGATATCTGTAGAACTTGTGTTGGGCTGTGCTGGTCAGACCATCCATACACTGTTGCTTTTATTTATTTATTCTCCCAGTGAGTCATTTCCCTGAGCTCATATGGGCATTCTATTGAACAAATTAGGACTGAAATGATACAGAATTCACTGCATGTCAATAGGTCGAGGATCATGTTCTGAATTTGATCAGATTTGACAACCTTCTAATACAGTAAAATACCTGTAACATTACTCTTTTAAGTAGGTTTCTGTTGTCATGGCTCCCATTGAGGACAGTGGAATGTACTTTAACAGTTAATTGGGAAGAAGGGTCTGTTTTGAAAGGGTAAAATGGCCTAAATTTACCATTTAGAGAGTAAGATGCAAATGCATAAACTTATTTAGAGAGGGTTAGAGAGCTGAAATGGCAGTGTAGAGCAATTTGGCTCTACCATTTGTACGTTATATTAAATGAATTATTTCTAACCTGAACCTCATGGAGTTTATTCCAAATAACAAGTATTATCCCACATGTGTATGACTGAAATGTAGTTGTGACCTGGAAAAAACAGGGAGATCACCTAATTCAGAGACTTTTAGAGCTCCTTGCTTCCAAGTAGAAATGACTGCTGTGGTTGAACTGTTAATCTCTCCTCACTACACTGCACTGGAAAGATGTCGGAGACATTTTTTGTGAAAAATCCTTTCCTTAGGATTTTTCCTCCTGAGAAGTTGAGAGGCCTCAGGAACAAAATGTAAACATTGATTATCTGCTGCTGTGGAATGCAACAGGTGCATCTGTGATTGGTCCATGTTGGATGTTTGTAATTAATGGCCAATCACAGCCCAGCTGGCTCGGACAGAGAGCCGAGCCATAAACCTTTGTTATCATTCCTTCCTATTCTATTCTTAGCTAGCCTTCTGATGAAACCTTTTCTTCTATTCTTTTAGTATAGTTTTAATGTAATGTATATAATAAAATAATAAATCAAGCCTCCTGAAACATGGAGTCAGATCTTCGTCTCTTCCCCAATCCAAGAACCCCTGTGAACACTGTCACAGAAAGATGCTCTATTTCTCATCATTTTCTCCTTTCTTAACCCAGACAGGTGTTTTGCTGTCATCTTTCCATGTATTTAAGCTCATAACATTTTGTTTGTTACTTTTTTATCTTCTTAAAGAACATCTTTTTTCCCATCCTCTCTTTCAGAACCAATGGGCTTAACTGTACATCTGCTTAACTTAGTACAGTGTCTTTTAGTTGCACTTCCCTTCTTTCCAGTGAATGTTCCAACTTGTTCTTGACCTGGCAGAAGCTGCTGCCATGTGGTGTATTGGTGTAATTTCTGTCTAGGGGTTTGTGACAAAACTGTATGCAATACCTGCAATCCTGCTTTGAATCCAAATGGATTGTCCCAGATGAGCAGCTGTGGGAGTGGAGCCCTGTATATGCATGAGGGGAACCCATCTCTAAAATAAATGAGTGTCTGAAGGCTAATTATGATGTAACTGCTGTAATCTTTGCCAGAACCATGGACCTTTTTCAATTGAGCTGCCTGTAGAAGAGAGAAAGATGTGACTATCAACCCTCCCCCACCCAAAAAAAACCCAAATGCAACCAAAAACCAACCAAACCCCCCACACCAAACAAAAACAAAATAGAGAAAACCCTAGAAAACAGCACAAATCTAGAACGTGAGAGAACATTGGTAGTTCAGACAAGTGTGTATGTACATATTTCTGTGAATTTGTCTTCAAGGGTGAAGGTTCCTAACCTTCACTGCACCTTTCAAAGGGAGCACTTTACTCTGTACCTCTGAAAAGAAAATAAATCTACCTACAATTTTTATCTCTCTGGATCAATTCTCCTTGCATCATGTACTCAGTTTACCTGAAGTGACTGCCAGTATTCAAAGATTCATGACAAACAGGCAGTCCTGTATCTCAACTAAAAACTGTAAGTTTCACTGTTGAGTTGATACATCTGTTCATACTGTAAAGATAGTGGCGTACAACATTTATGGCCAAAACTTGAACCTGGAAAGCAAATATTGCTGCGCATAATTTAAAATTAATGTCTTTTCAAGAGTACCTTCCTGTGGGATTTCCAAAGGACATTATTGAAAACCATATAGTAGTTCTCATCAGAATGATCGATTTTTCCCTTAACCAAAGACATGAATTATGTCTTCATTTGCCTCAAAAATAGCTAGGCATCCCACATGAGAATTGTTTCCTAGCTGGGGAAATATAATGTCAGATATGTTTTAAAAAGGAAATGGAAAAAAAATGCATCTGAAATGTAGTTCCAACAGGCAAGAGGTAACTTCTACAACTCTGCCTTGTTTTGATTACCTGCCTTCAAAACTCTGCCTTATTTTGATTAAAACTTCTAGCAGAAGATTTAAAATACTGAACCCAAACAAGTAACTTGAATTTTTCTTGCAAGGACTTTCAAATTAATTAAGCAAAACACTGTTTTATCTCCAGCATCAATCATTTAAATACTTTTTTTCCTATCATTTACTCATTTTGCCCAGGGCAAAATCAACCTCTACCACAAAGGTGTTTTTTTCTTTTTTCCTATGTGTCAGTTTTGATAACTTAATACACAGATTAGCCCACTTTGGATATATATTTATGTTTCTGATAACACTTGCATATCACAAATGCCTATATTTCTTGATCTTTTAAAATAATTTGTAAAAATCAGTCTTTTTTGGAGCATTTTTGTTGGGTGTAGTAACTGCAAGGCACAAGAAATGAGAGTGTCAGAGGTTTGTATGATTAGAATGAATATCAACACTGTAACCTTTTTCATTGAAGTAAATAATTGAAGAGATCTCTTATTTATCTTATTTTAAAAACAATTGCAAGAGAAATTCCAGTAGAACTTCATGTACTTTCTTCCTTTTCATTTTACTTTCCCATTGTTTCTCTTATGGGAGATGTCTATGGATACCTTTACACTTTGTGCAAAGTGAACATGGTTCTGAAAAAACAGCTGAAGACCTGAAATCTGCAGCTAAATTGTAATTTTAAAACTACAGATCTGTGTTAACCTAGTTAGAGCTAAGAATTTAAAATTGTTATAACAGTACATCAGGGCATTATTTATTATAGACACTATTTTTATTTAAGCTCTCAAGACTCAAGTAGTGAATTGGTTTCTTTTTCATAGGTTTGAACAGATAATGAAAGAAAGATGGTCAGTTCAATATTTAGTTTGTGAATTCAGCACTGAAATATGAAAAGAAGCATATATAGTTAAAGTTTTGTTTTCATTGTGAATTATTTGAGTACTGAAGTCTGTTTCTCTCCTCATTTAAAAATATCCACGTGAGTCATGATCATGGTTCCATGGATTTCTCGCTTCTTCCTTTAAACATTTGGGTTTTTGTTGTTGCTTTCTTTGTTGATGTTTTTTTCCTGATGTGATAAATAACATAATAATCTCTAGAAGTAGTGATTATCAGCTCATTTAGAATTAGAAAATTTAGCCCAGTGGTAGATTTTCATCTGAGTAGTGCAAAAAAATTCCCCACCAATTAAAAAATAGTATATTTTTGCTGAGTCATAACAGAGGTATGGCTTGAGATATTTAAAGTTGGAATTGCAGGGTTATTATACATACATAAGGAGTCTCCCTTTGCTTCATCTTTTTTGATCTTTTGACCTAAGGTTCTTGAAGCAGCAATGCACTTCTAGCTTTGTGCTCCAGTGCTAAAATACTTCAAAATTTTAATACTGTATTAACCCTTATGCATCTTACACCTTGGGAAGGTGAGAGGACAGGGAAAATAGAAAAATCTGATAAGAAAGGGAAAATCATCTCATGCCCATTTTTCCTTTATAACTGGTCCTTCTTGTTACGTGCTGCTGTCTAGAAAACAAGTATCAAAATGCTCATCTGTCATACCTTCCGTGACTATCGTCTTTTATTCTAAGCTATGTGAAAATTTGCAAGTGATATGACTGGTGGTGTCACAGACCTGATCGAATTTCTTCCACTGCTCTGATACCCACATTGCCACTGGAAACTGAATACTCCATTTTTTTCTCTCCTGACTGTGTTCTTGTCATTGAAAGTACTCAGCAGAATCAATGTGGTGAGAAAGACTGGTGGCACCTCACAAGAAAATATCTCTCTGAATGTCTAAGAGAGAAAGTATGTTCAATGTAATTTCTACTCAGTCTGTTGAATAGTGCTTTTATTAATTTCATGTGTAAATATTTTTGTTTGACTATATTTTTATATTTGTTATTATGGAAACAATGGCAGATTTTTAAGAAATCTATTTATGTCTGGGCAGTTTGGGAAGTTTAGTACAGTAAAGGAATTTTGACTGGAAATCACAATGTCTGGTATTTTCTGCCAAGAGTTTTTGATGGCTTTGTAGTCTTCACTGAGCCTTAGTTTTGTTTTCAGTTTGTTGTTTAGATTTGGTTTGGTTTGGTTTTGTAGGTTTTTTTTTTTTTCCTTAACAGTCACCATCTTTTCATCTTTTATGTTTTGGGATTCTAGTTTTGACAGGCATCTCCAGGTTTCTGGTAGTGTTATTATCATGTAAGAATTGAATAATTAGTAATAATTAGTAAAAATTAATATTCTTGCTGCTTATGAAGCCTGTTCAATTGCCTCATTCTAGTTCTTGAGTGTTCATGAGTCTTTAGTTGTCTGGACTCCTCTGGGCAGTTTGGGACATTTATAGAAGCAGGTTTCCAGCTACCTAGAAGACATCAGTAGTAGGGTCAGATACACACAGACCCCATCAGACAGGAGTAAGCAGCTGAGGTGGGCTGCTGTGATCACTACACGTGGGACAGAAATGTTGCAAGGAAGTACTTGCACAATTCCCCCTCTCCATTTGCACATATTTAACATTTGGCATGTGTAGTAATCAGTAGATTAGCAGGGCAGGGAGATGCAATTTTGGGGCCTGACATTTTTCTTTTCACTGAATGACTTACACTTCAAAATATGATTTAGGAATGCTGATATATAAACCTCTTAAATATTTTTCAGCATTTTCACATTTCAGATCTTTTACGCGGATAAAGTTTATCCAACTGCATTTTTAAATTGAGCTACAGATGTACTTGAATGACATCCAGCTGAAAAATACACACTCAGGCATTTGTCCCACAATATCTTTTCAGTCCCACACCTCTTCCTTTGTGTTGTTGTCTTGGTAAGACACAGAGCCTGTGCTCTGTGCTAATGGGCAGTGGCTCTGGAGCGTTAGAGCCTGCTACTGGATTAGTAGCTCTGTGTCCCTCAAGTCTAACTGAAGATGGAAAACCTGAGAGGTTTTAGTGACAGTTTTTACTTAGGCTAGTACAAATATGCATACCAAGAAGACTTATGCTCCAGATTTTTTCTTAAACTTGGAAATAAGAGAAAACTGGTTTTCTAATCTAGACTTGTATTTGCTGAGTTAAATGAGGGGTTTTGCAGGCCATTTAAGATGAAAGCTACAGGATGTAGAATTTTTCCACTCATGAAGTTTAATTCCTTGTTACAAATTTTCTCCTATAGTAGCGGTGCTTTATTTTTGAAAGGAAACAAACCCAAGGAAGCCCCCTGTATCATCTGCTAATGTCTTGAAGAGTTTATCCCTTCTTGCCTTGGTCTGAAGGGCTTCAGACAGGGCTGGCATCGATGAAGTTGGCGCTGGCACACTGCCCTACCTAACCTGATTTGATTCCTTGTGCCAGACTAAGCACCTAATGGAGCGCGTGGGAGCACTCATACTGATGGAGGGGCAGCAAGGCTGCATGTGGGTTGTGTGGAATGACTGTTCCATGACACGGAGAAAGGGCAGCCCTGACATTTTCCATTGACTAGCTGTCAGCAGATACACATTCCCTGTTACGTCTCTTAGCAGCACCATCTGAAGTGTCCATCTCTTTCCAAAGATTGGGCAGACAGCACAAACAAACAGCCATTAATCACTGGAAAGCAAACACTTCAAAATCAGGACTTTCTTAGGCTTGGCTATTAGAGCTACTCTCAAACTCCTGGCCAGTGATAGCACTGAATTTACTTGTCTACAGGAGAAATTAGGTGTATAACCTGAAGAGAATGGAAAGATGGAGCTCCTTTAGTTTTGCCTTTTAATATTTTGAATTCAGTGATCCCATCTCTGAGTTAAGCCGCCGAATTCAGTGAGGTGGCACCAGTGAAAATGTGAAAATTTTCTATTTTACTGGGGGAAACTCTGGAGTCTCCTTAAGACTGGATTTGGTGACCCATTTAATTCACTTGCAAGTGGAAAATAGATAGGTCTGCTGACAATATCTTTTAAGTGTGGAACAGAAGAATAGATCTGACTTTTAAAAATGTTTATTTTAAAGCTGCTGTTCATTTATGTAAAAATGTGTTCCATGATTGTGCTAGAGCTTTGCAGGAGTAACGCTAGCATTCAGTTACATTAAATGGTATTCTCAGACTATTTCTAGAGTAGCAGGGAAAGACTGATTCTAACTCTTCACAATGTTTCCCATTGGAGATCAAGTATTTATACATGAAAAAAAGTTATGTATTCTGTGTTATGCTTTTTGAAAGAATTCTCATAGATTTGTTGAGTACTGGGAGAAGTGTTCAGCTCACAAGTGTTGATGGAAACCACTATGTAGGTAGAACACAATCATTTACAGTAACTCTTAAATAGATAGAGGTACTTCAGAGGCATCAGATGCTTTGACCCATTACTAGAATCTCAATCTTCTACTCACTATGACTGTTTTAGAAAAAAAATTCAAATGGAAAAAGGGCATTTTAATGAGTTTTTTAATCCTTAACTGCTCATTGTGAAGTTTTACTACAGTGCATAAAAAGGGCATGTTTCTGTAGCAGCTTGGTGACTTAATCTACTTACTGATTAAAAGTGTGATGAGATAAACTATTGGTAGCTGAAAATATGATAAAAGGTGGTCTAACATTGACACAGATCTGCTGCATTTATATCTAATCAGTATAAGAAGAAACAGTGAGCCAAAATGGCTCAGGAAAATGGAGCATGGCATTAAAAAGGCTAGAGCAAAAAAAATTTGCATACCTTCAGAAAAATGCTTGACATGACATATCTTTTATTTTATACTATTTTTCAAAGTGTGTTTCTACCGAGTAACACCTTTGTAATTCATAGTACTGTCTTTGCTGGCATGTAAAGATATTGTACTCTAGATTTGGTCATGCTAAGTGCACCAGCATCAGTTAAGATTGCTATTCTACCTCTTGTAAGGTAATGTTTCTTTAAAAATTTACAATTTCTTCAACTGAAATTCAGTTTCAAAGCCAGCATTGTGATTGTGCACATCTCCTGTCACATGGAATGTTTTTGCCTGTTCCATGAACCATCAACAACTTTCAAGAATTTTTTCCCCAAAGTAACATCTATTCAGAGTTATTAATTTGCCACGTTTTTCCCTCACTGCTTGAAGGAGTAGAGTATGAGGTATCTGTGGAATTCCAAATCTGAGATTTCAAAAATTAGTAGACAGCTGAAGATTCCCCTTTTGCTTGTTTGCTATGGTGCCCTTGGCATATAAAAATGCAATGTAAAGTACAAGGTTATATTGTCCTGTCTCAGCTAATTTCTAGACAGTCAGCACTTTTTAAATTGGGAACCAGTTGGAGTTTGGCATTCTCAGGGTAATACAGATTGGCTTATAACCTTGATGTAGTTCACAGCAATTTAGAATGATATTAAATATATACCAGTGCTTACATTTAATTGTTGTCAGTGATTTCCCTGATGCTATAGCACCATTCTTAACAAAGTGTTACAAATTCACTTTGTTCTATGCCTTTTTAGGTGTGCCATTGATAAGAGGTTGTGAGACTCAGCAGTTGCCAAAAAGGATCACTAAAATGTTCTTTCTCTTTGTAGTGCAGATTTGCTATCACAGATCCTGATCCACCAGTATTCACATGTCTTTATCCTTTTATCCTGTTTATTTCTGTAAGATCAATGGGGTTACAGCAACCTCTGTACCTACCAGGGTGAAGGTTTTTAAGAACTTGAATAGGCTCTTAGAGACAAGCCCTTCTTGATGCTCTGCTGCTCTTGCTCCCTTGTGCCCACATCAAGCCCAGTGTTAAATGTACCCCTCATTTATATTGCTTTGAGACTGCTGCAGTTCTTAGGCAAGTAGATTTGTCCCCTGTTGCCTTTGCTTGCAGCTGTTAGGGAGCTGCTGTGTGCCTCAGATCATCTTTCTGTTATGTTTCTGTGAGCACTGCCTAATGCCAGCCATGTCAATATTGTTTCATAAGTCTTAGTTCTGAAGCTCCTGAAAACTGATTTGATTTTTTTTTCTTTCAGAGTAGGTAGGATGTAGCATGAATTCTTTTATTCATAGATGAGGTTTCTTATTATTTGTTAAAGACTTTTTAAAGAAATGCAAGTTTTAATGAAGTTGTGAAATGTTCAGTTCTGCTGGTGAGCATCGTTGCTTTCTACAGTCTTCCTTTTGGAGAATTTTACAGATTTTAAGTTTCAAAGCTGAAACATGGCATACTTTGAAGATAGTTTGAAGGCTCGAATCTGAATAAATCAAACTCTGAAAAGAAGATGGGCTTCAAGTGCTTTTAACAATCTGTATTTCTGGAGTGACATCTCCTGCTATGTACTATTTCATAAAGAGCTTTCTCAGAGTTAAGTTAAGTTTTGTTGGTCTGAGTAATTTTTCTTTTTTCATAATTTCTCAAATTAACTGACACTCTGTATTCAATATACAATTATGAGGGAATCTCATGAATAAGTATATAGGGAAGGAGGGGACACTGGGAAACTCCCAGAGGGTCTGTGTACTGTAAATTTCCTTGGAGATGATTCATGATTAGCGTTTTTCTTTTCAATTCCATGATTGATATAAAAATGTCAAAAATAATGATATCAACTCAACAATAGTTACAAGGCCAGCGAGCTTCAGTTTTTGGAAAAACTTACTTAACTTACTTGGAAATGTTTTTTGTCTGTTGTGAATTTTTTGTTCCATGTATGTAACTTCCTTAGGCTTGGATGTTATTGTGTCCACATATTTATTTTCTTTGGGAGAAGGTGGTAGTTAGGCAACCAATGAAGGGAAAATTCCACTCTTAGATGATTAAATATGTCTTATCCATTAGTAGGGATTTTCTTTTATTGTTCTGCTATTTTTATGCACTGTAGATAATTCCAGTAACAGCAGTAGCAATGTCTGACCTTGTGTTATAACACACCCAAGTGGCATGCCAATCTTGCCTTCATTTTGGCAGTGATAAATTAAGGCTCTAGGATAATTAGAGCTGGCATTTTCTGCAAATTGTGAGCTTTCACAGCCAATGCCAATTCATGTTGCCAAAAATAATAATAATAATTTTAAAAAAATGAAAGAGTGATGCTACCAATGACAGCTCTTTAGTGTGGAAAAAATGCAGATCTGAATATTTTTCATCAATGTGAGGGGGAAAATGGAAAGGGAGAGAGAGATGCCAAAAAGAATAATGTTCAGTAAATGAGATAACTCATCTTGAGCACAGAAAAATCAGATAAAGTCCCTGCCTGGATACACTGCTATACCCCCTACTGAGTCGTCCAAATTATCAGATGACTACATACTCCCTATTTGATCTATTGAAGTGGTTCAATTTTGTTCTTAGGAAATAATTCATCTATTTCTTATCTCAGATCAGTGGTCTGGCCTCGGGGCTCTGCAGGAGAAATGCCTCCATATTTGTTTTTTATTATATTGCAGAAATGTCTTGGACCTGTTAACAGTGCACATAGAAATGTCTGTGTTTTGTTTGAAGCTGTAGAGGCTTTTTGGATGAGGACAACTTTCTGGCTCATTGCTAAAGATGGGCAGATGGTATGTCTAGATATCAACTTTTCCAAAATTTCAATATCAAATTGAAACGAATATGTTTATTAACTCTTCTGCCTTTTTTTTAATCTTATGGATGTTGAAAATTAACTTTTCTCTATTTGCCTTCTTAAGCCTTGACAGTTGTCACATTACTCTAAGGTGTTTATAGCCACTGGTGACAGAATTGCTTTTAAAATGTCAGTGCTAGCAGCTCATGGAAAAGTTATTATTAACAGCTGCTCTTTGCTGAGAAAATAGTCAATGCCAATACACTGTAATAATTCTATTTATGTCTATTATTACTCAACTCTGTAAAGTGTTCATGATTTTTGATATGTGTTGCATGGAATGTTTGATTATCCCACATTCCTCATCCTGTATAAAAGGCAATGTTATTTTGTTACCTCAAAGCTAATTTTTGTCATTTATAAGCTCAAGGGTGCATTTGTTAGTTTGGAAAAATAAATTAGTGAAATCTATTTATGTATGCACAGGTAAAAGACATGTATGTATGTTAGATTCAGAGTGCATTCTAATCATGAGGAAAGATGATACAGGAAGAAGTTATTTATGCCATTTCATAGTGATTGTTTCCTTAATGCAGATTTATGATTATTTATTATTTCAGTACACTCTAAATGAAGGTCTTGGGTTTTTTTATTCATTTAGAGAATGATGATAAAGACATCTCAGTGAAGGAAGGAACACAATTCAGGATGCAACTTTAAGAGACAGCAGCTGGGGTTGTGTGGCAGTCTTTTCTTGAACATTTCTCTTTTGAAATATTTCTTTGCTTCAGTAAAGAACAAAATACAATAGTGTCATGTTTTCAAAAAGGAAGAATCAAAAAAGAATATTCTTCAATTAAGATAGACTATTTTAGTGTGACAAAATCAAAACATTTGATTTCACCTTTATTTTTCATTTTTTATATTTTGTATTTTTCATTTTATATACACAGTTGCTACAATTTTAATTTTGAGAGATGGGATATTTCAATATTGTCAAGTCCTTAACTTCTTCCTTGCTCCTCCTTCTCCAAAAATGTTGGGAGAAGTGATGTTCTTTCATTTTGAAAGAAATGTACTTCCCAATTTGAAATATATCTTTTTTTATATCAGATATACTACTGAGTTACATAAAATCATAGCAGATTTTTGTGCAGACTAAGAGTGGCGACCGTGCATTTTCTGAAATAGAATGACTCATTTTCAGGAACAGATAAAGCTATTACACTGCCTGGAACACTCTTGATGCTGTCTGGCTTTTACTTTTCAATTACAGCATACATTATTTAGCAGTTTTTCTCTTCTTGAGGTCTTCATACCTTCTCTGCTTTTTCAAGTCTAAAAAGCTATCATATAAAAATTATCATGCAGATAATATTTGGGGAAAACTTGTGATGCGTAATATTTATGCTCTTAATTGTGCCAAGGATTTTTTTTTCAAAACTGGATTCAAAGGCATTCTACATGCTGTGCCCCCAAGTGTATTTGCCTTGAGCCAGATGTGGTTGGATAGGCAATATAAAACACAGAGGCCAGAGAAGTGTGAGGTTTTCGTATTTATCATGGTCTGTAGCATGGTGAGTCATATGTCCTGTGGGACAGTCTGAAACACGGGTCCTCCTCCACCATCATGGAGTATCTAATTTCCTAAACAATTACATAGAAGCTAGTGGTATTGTTGTCAAAGCTAGTACCACTAACAGTTGCTTCTTAAATCATGAAGTGATTTCTTTGGGGTTGTCCTTTGCAGAGCCAGGAGTTGGGATTGATGGTCATTTCCAGCTCGTGGTATTCTATGATCTGTGATTCTAAATCTGTGAGACTTTGATTCCTGGTGGTTTGCATTAGGCTACTTTGACAAGACCTACCAGAGCAGTTTTCAGAGAATCAGGAGAAGAGGCAGATAGCATTTTTAAAAAATACTGTTTCAAGTAGAAAGTCAGAATAAAACTGTATGGGCTGTCACAAAAACATACATATCTTGATGTTTTATTATCACTTGCAAAGAACCTAAGGAGAAAGGCAGCAGCTTTAATAGGACTTCAGCCTTTATAAATTAAACCTGCATTTTAGGCTTTATATGATCTTCATAACCATACTGAATTTTATTTCATGTGAAGTGACAATATCACTTCTAGACGGGATAATTGTGTGGTATTTTTGGAGCATGTTGGAGCATGCTCTCTACTCAGTTTTTAGTTTTGACTTGATGGCAAGTAACACTGAAAATGACACAAAGTTGAAAAATTGAATAGAGTAACTTTAGTTAAGGCTAAATGATGTATTTACTAATACACCATGCTTCAAATTCAGTCTACTTTCTACTTTCTTATGTTTTGCTTGACATTGGCTGTCATCTTCTTGGTATTATTTTACTTTGTCCTTTAGATTGCATTTGAGTACACTTTGTTTGCATGGAGGTCACACTGTTGTGTAGGTGAAGTATGGTAGTACGGGAACTAAACGGTCTGGGAAAAAAACCACCAAAACTTTAGGAAATAACTAGTGCTTCAGACATTCCACAAGATCCAGGTCAGGTAAATGCTCTAGGTGTAGGTAATCCTACCTTCAGACAGTCTGATCTCTTGGAGTGCTTCCAGACCATGCTTCCAGGGACATGCTGAGAATTGTGTCCTCAACCTGAGCTTTCCTTTTATCTCTTTAACTCTCTTTGCTTGTTTGTTTGCAAGTTTGGTTTTGAGTCTTCATGCTCTTATTGTTTTAGATTTGTTTCAATATTATTGCAGAAATAAGACTTTTAGTGGTTTTATATAATTCTGGTTTTCCCTCCTATTTTCTTCTGTCCTCTCTGCTGCCTCATTCACTTTCACTGTGATATCCATTGCACTGGAAGATGGGAGCTACTGCTGGCTCATTCCTTGGCTCCTTTTACCATGAGGCAGTGGGTGGAAGTATATGGTCTTTTCCTTAAAACTGCTAAGAGTCAGTGAGAGAGGGTGAGCCTATTTGACTGCGTCTTGAAAGAATTTTAGAATTTTTGTAAAATGCACCAGTTTGTTACTGGTTGTAAGATTTTTTTTTTAAAGTTCTATCTTCATTTAACTTTGAGATCAATTCACTTCTCTATTAAGCTACAAAACTAGTCCTGAACCACAGTAAAAAAAAATAAAATCTCTTCATGAAGATAGCAACATGAAAAGTTTGGATAAAATATGTTGTCCTGATTTCTTCACAGTAAGCAGTTTTTTAGACACCTAATATTACAAGTTGAAATTCTGTCATATCTGTTACTTGAGTTGTGAGCTTCATCATTCATCAGTTTTCCAATAAATGAAGTAAATCAGTCTTGTGGAGGAGCAAGTGAAATGATCTTGTGGAGGAGCAAGTGAAATGGATATGAATAAACTGAACATACTCACCAGTATTTTCACAGAAGTAACAAAAAAAGTTACTTTAGCTCAATAAGAGACATTGGAGAAAATAAAATTTAGGTTTAGAATTGTCTATTTCACATGGTTAAACAAAATCTAAGACCCTGATGATGAATTTTAGTCTAATAATGGTTTCAAACACAGTATCACAAGACTGCAAGATGAAAAAAAGCCAATATCACAAGCAGGACATTAAAATTGCTAGTGCAGGCAACAAAAACTTGCTTCAGTTTTTGTATTATAGACAGTAATGCAATCTCTGCTCTTGTCTCCATTAAGTAGGACAAAAATATTCACTTCTTACACAATCTGTTGACAGATTCTTAAGAAATCTTGCATCAAATGGTCTTCTGTATTCATTAATTGCACCATAGTCCCACCTGAAACTAGTTTATTTGGTGTTGAAGTGCTCCCTCTCCCCCTTTCTCTTTCTTTTCTATTTCTTTCTCTCTCTCTCCCTCACAGCCATAGTTAGATGAAGTCCATATTGTTTTCTCTGGTGTGTGGCCTTGTTTGCACCTTAATTCCCGCGGAGGCGTGTCTCGCTAAGCAGATCAGCCGAGTCACGTTGGCCAGGTGCAGCAGCACTCTGCCCAGGGCTGCTACCTGCTAGAGAGGCAAGTCCAGGGCAACCCTATTCATCTGCCCAGTTCACTCCAAAGAGGTTCTTCAGTACACCCAAAGTATTTCCCTAAGACATTTCTATTTTTAAATAGTCTTACAAGCTAGACTGAATTATCTGGCCTAAAAAAAAATTACTAATTACAAGCAAGTTCAAGTAAACCAAGCATAATTATAAGCAGTACAGAACAATTAGCAGAAAACATATCCCAGTGTACCCACAGCTGAAATACACACTTCCCAATAATTTTACTTGTAGAGTCAATGGAATGGCACTGATAAGGTTTACAGACTCAGTGAAAATAGGGGAATTATGTACTAATTGTATGCACATTTTTAATAAGTTATAAGAAAAGCAAGATTAGGTTCTGGCAACATCTTTGAAAGAGTAGTGCCAATATTTTACCCTGTGTCAGAGTTTTTTTTTTACCAATATTTCTGACACTATCATGTCATAAAAATGTACACTTCTGTTTTTCTTGACTAACAGCAAAAGAAACATAAGGAGTATGACTGCAACTGTTCACTTATTTTTAAGCCAGGAACTGCTGTGATTTTCTTAGAAGGCAGAGGAAAAGAAAAACGTAGGTTTCACTCTGTAGGCAAAAGTTTTGTTAAATAAGCCTGTCTAACACATATCTAATCTATGGAACATTTGAATTTACAAATTAAGTTTTTGTGTAACTATTCAAATAGTACAGGCTCCATCCAGAATGCATAAGTACCTATATTTTATCTTAGAATACTGCTTAACACTTTCAATTTTTGTAATGTATGTCCTTTTATGAATGCTTTTATTAATCAAAATTTCAAAATGCATGTGAACACAAAGTATTTTTTTTAATTTTGCACCTACCATATGAACAACAAACACATGACTGAAATGTACACTGTTCTATTCTGAGAAAAGAAACACAGTTTTATGTTTTTGAAAGTAGGCATAGGTAATTTTCTAAATAATGCTGTGTTTATCATTAAAAAAGATACGGAATAAGCTTGTTCATATCAAGGGAGAAAGCTGCACAATATGTAGAGAGAACCCTGTGGGGTGTCCATCTGCTTTCCTCTGTCTGAGACAAGCCAAAACTCCTCTTCCAGCCATACTTAGGTATTTACACTGTCTTAGCAGTAACAGGATAGATTTTGAAGCTATAAAACTCTACAATAGTTTTAGTGCCTACCGTTGTGTCGTTACAGCATAGACTGTTATTACCTCAGATGCATTTTATTAGAAGCCCTCTCTTCGTGTGGAATAATTCATGGGTTCTTTATTGCTTCCTCAACTAAATGTAGCTTTTTCTAGAAGTACTAATTTCCCCATCTATAAATGAGTCCAGAAATGCTAGTTTCCTTATTTAATGGCTGACTGGGCTTGGTTACACTGCAGTGCAAATTTGGAGTTAGCGAGATGCACAACTACACAAAATGGGACCTGCTGCTATTTGGTCTTGTTACAGTGTAAGCATGTCTGCTTGCTTAAAGATCCTGACACACAGATTAGTCAATTTTTCCTCTAGATTAGTTTTAAGCAGTCAAAATTAGTCAAAACTAATTTTCTGTTTTCACTATTTATGTGACATTTTCCCAAATATATTGACTAGAAACTCTCTTCTGGATGGCTTTTGAAAAAAAAAAATTCATCTGCTGGGACAGAAAGTAAAGCTGGTCTTCAAATTTCAGCCGATTTTTACTGAATAAATGTGTCTCGTGCTCTTGTGTTTCCTGGCCAGAAAAAAATCAGTCATATTTCTGGTACAAGTACTCCCAGCTATAAATAACAATTCTGTTTTCTAGTGTTCTCTAGCATGAATTTAAAATGCCCTGTTCTGGCAAATTATTCCTGCAATGCAAAGAGATGGCTGTGAATAGAAGTGCAAAGCATTTGACAGAAAAGCAAGGTTAATACTCCCTGAAATTATTTGTCAGTATTCACCTTCTTAAAGGCATAATGCTCTTCTTGCAGACATTCATCTGTACTTGTCTTTTTAGTCCCTGTGATATCACTTTAATGTAGTCACTTAACCAACTTTCTCAGAATCACTTCAGTGTTTGAAACCATGAATACAAACATAAAAAGTGGTTGCAAATCCCTACAGTGATCCCCTTCCCTGTTTTCCCTTTGAGGAAGATATTTGGGGGATTCTGTCATAATCCGTACTTCTCTTGCTGCAGCATCATACCCTGAACACATGCTGTAGTGCTGAGGAGGCTATTACAAGGATTTCTTGAAGCAGCTGGGGGAAGATGAAGGCAATCTATATGTAGAAGTCTACTGGCACTACTTGAGAGCAACCAGGTTTTCAGGAATGGGGTAATTCCCATCTTTTATTCAGTTTTGACTCCAATACTCCGACAGTTTTTCTTCTTTCTGATTTCTTTATGGAGGTTGAAACATGAGTCTCCACACACTCTGCTAAAATTCATGTTTTATTGCTGACATCATTTTGGTTCACTTTTGAATCATCAAGTCTAGACTGACCATTGTTTCTGCTTTACTTAAATTTTCAGTCTTGAATTCTTCTAGAACAGGGGCTGTTTTCTTTGTCTGTCTGTAATATGTCAGCACAGTTGTGTAGTGGAGTTCAGCTAGATTTTGCAGCAACTATCATAATATAATTAATAACTGCTATTAATAATTTTATCTGCATTCCAATAGCACGCCCACTGAGATACCAGTGTAACCTCCGAGGTCATGACTATTTGTTTTCTATTTGTCTTAGTGCCTTGAGACTCAACACAAGATCAAAATTGTAGGGACACATGGAATAAAATTAATCTGAAGAAATGTAGATGTTTACTTCTGGAAAACCATAACCCTCCCTAAAATTATCATAATAAAATGATTGAGATATTGCTGTTTGTTCCTTGTCAAAATCAGTACTGATCATCTACTGTTCTGTTTGTTTGTTTGTTTTTGTTTTGGTAGGAGTAACTTCTATCTGCCTTTCATAAGGACATTCATTTTAATTCAGTTATTTCTGAAAGAAAACTAATGAAAGTTGTTATATGAAGTAAAAAATGTAACTAAAGTAATTACTGAGTGTTTAAGGTAAAGATATTAATTTTGAAAACATTTTTTTTCATTGAGACTCTCATTTTTACTTTTTTTCCTGTTTTGCTATAGCAATCCAGTATTTGGTTTTCCAAGACTAACTCTTCTGATTATGAGTAATAGTGGACAATAGGTATTAGAAACCAACTCTTTTTGCATCCTGAACATTCTGTCTGCAATTTAGGCAAAAATATCTAAAATGCAAGAAAGCTTCGGGTTATACCACAGAACAGTAATCTTTGTTTTGGTCTCTATTTCTTTATTAATAAAGTAAAACACATTATAGACTTTTTTGACCAGAGCTGAGCATTAGACTGTTCCTTTCCTTGGCAGAAAGTGACCTGGGGGTACTGGTTGGCTGAACATGACCCAGGGTGTGCCAAGAAGGCCAGACCCCTCCTGGGCTGAATCAGTAATAGTGTGGCCAGCAGGACTGGGAAGGGATCGTCCCCCCTGTACTCAGCATTGGTGGGGTGCTCCTAGAGTACTGCACTCACTTTTGGGTTACTCACTTCCAGAAGGAGTTTGATGCGATGGAATGTGTCCAAAGAAGGGCAGTGGGACTGGGGAGGGGCCTAGAAAACATGTCTGATGGCTGAGGCAGCTGGGAGTGTCTAGTCTCAAGAGGAGTCTTGGGGGAGACTTCATCAGTCTCAAAAACAACCTGAAGAGAGGGTGTAGTGAGTTGAGGGGTGGACTTTTCTGCTGTGCCTCCAGTGAGAGGAAAAGAGGAAATGGCCTTAGGCTGAGACAGGGGAGATTCAGATCAGATAAAAATACTTTCACGTTCAACTGGTCAGTCATTGGAATAGGTAATCCAGGGAGATGGTGGAGTGACCATCCCTGGAGGTGTTCAAGAGGCTTCTGGCTCTGGGTGATGTGGTTTAGTGGTTTAGGGTTATGGGGCAGTGCTGGGTGGATGGGTGGACTGGATGGTCCTGAAGGTCTTTTTAAATCTTGTTGATTCTATGATTTTATGACTACCATCACCCAAGATCTTACCTCTGTGCAATAGCAGGCTCAGTGTTCATTATCTTGGATATAAAGCTAAGGAATTTTTTTAACCTTGTATGTCACTTAAGACTGAAATAGAAATTATACTCTTATTTTTGTAGCTCATTTCAATGTCCTTCTACAGTTCTTCTAAGGTCCTTGTTTTTATTGCCCTAATGGCCTAACTAATTATTATCAGAAAATATTCTTTCTCTCTCTAAACTGTTCATCATGAGGACAAGCACAGTGCCAGCAGAGGTGGTGGCCTCTCTCCACTGTCAGAACTGAGCATTTCTCACAAGAGGGTGGTAGTGCTGGTGGTGGGCAACCCTCTCCTGAGCCCAGGACTGTGCTTAAACTTGTGCACATGAATTATTTCAATTCAGCTTCAAGACACTGAAACAAAAACTGGGCATGCATGTTAAGCACTGGGTTACTTAGAGTTTAGATTTGGGCTTGATCCTGCAAGAACCTGTGTTCTGTTACAATAAGACCATGCAGCACCTTGCACAATTTAGCTAAATGTTTAAAATGTGGTGTCAATAGTTTTCTTTTCCATACCTGTACACTTTGTTTCCTGTAAAAATGTTGAACATGAAATCGGCAGACATAATCTGTGGTAGAATTTAGCAAGTGCGTGTTGTTTTGCATAGGCAGATCTTGAGTATTGCTTAGTTTTGATCTTATCTGTTCAGAGCAAATTTAGATTTATCCAGTAGCAGTTAGAATTAAGTCGCTGTTTATCTTCTTTCAACATTGCCTCAGGGTTTATGAAGAACATAATACTATAGTTACATATGCCTTAATGTTTTAGAGGACAAGCCATTAATGGCATACTTATGAAAGTGCATTTTAAACCACAACCAATATTTTTACAGGACAAGTAAAGAGATTTGCTTAATCTGCCCTATTTTTAAAGTGATATTGCCATGTGACATAGGGTATTACTGATAGAGAACTAGATAAACATATTAGAGTAATTAACCTTCCTGGAAAGAGGGAGCTTCTGAAACTTAAACATAATGTTCTAAAAAATAGTCACTGTTGAATTATCTGAGGGATGAAGACTGATGATATCATTATAATTTCTTTTAAGAATATTGGGAGTATTTCATTTGGAGAAAAGTGAATTGAAATCGAATGAAATCAAGGGAGCTGAGTCAGTCTTTTTAAACTAAGACTGAATCTGGAACATCTTTTTCTCTCCTATATTTCTTATTAGCTCTATTATAAAGCAATTGGCTTAAAATAACTGAGTATCAGAATTAAATCTTGATTACTTAGTGAAAGGAGGACATTCTGCAGTTGTTTAATTTGTGCTCTTATGCATGTGACATTTCTTCCTTCTTATTGACTGCAATAATATAGCTCTTTACAGCATTTTTGATTCAAGAAAACCTTGATGTGAAGTGGTTGACATTTCCAAAGGGCTTCCCAGTCTGATTTATCTTGGTATCATCATACTGACAAACTAGCAGGTCTTGGTTTAGTATTTTGATATATGATTGCAAAGTATTTAAAAAAATTTGCTTTTCTGCTTAACTCTGTGCTTTCATTTATTTTCTCTTCTTCAAAGACTGCAATGGCTTCAATTCTCTTTCTGTTTTCAAACTGTTCCAGTGTTAGCTTTGCCCAAACTGATTGATTTGCAGCAATGTTGTTCTGGATGCGCTTAAAAAGGAAAAAAAAAATATATATCTTTCTACATATCAGTGTGTTGATTTCTAATGTGAAATTGTAAGAAGTATTTCAGTAATTAGACCAAAGCATTTTCCCATGGTATTTTGAGCAGGCTGTATTTTGCAGGACAGGTACCAGTAAGGGTTTAAAGGATTCAGCACATACTCCAGTTCCTTAGAAAGTTTCTCAGGTGCTCCAGAGATTTTCCAGCTTTACTGTCTCATTAATATACATCTCCATCAAGACTAAATAAACTTCTGATGAGAGCTGAACTTGAAACTTCCAAATGTGATGACACTGCTGTTAGTCTGGGTGTGAGTGCCATTCTTCTGTTAAAACTCTTCCTGTAAAACTGGCTGAGTGGAAAGTAGCCCTCCAGTGAAAAGGAAAAAAGAGCTCAACATGAGGTAGCATATGACGCTTTGAGATAGGACTTAAAAAAAATAATTAAAGAAATTGTGTTTATTAATTCAGTTTTGGAGGGTTGTTTGGTATTATTTTTTAAACTTGAGGAGATTCTCTAGATACCATAGAGATAAAATACAATGATGTAGACTATTGATAAGCCAGAATGACCTTTTTTAACCTATCAGCATAGCAAGAGAGCTATGTAATTTTTGAAACACATTAATTGCTAAAGTTGCTTATAATTAGTGCAGATATCCTGGGGTTTTTTGTATTGGAAACACCTGGTGAAATGTGTCATCATGAACCTGAAAGTTACCCAGAGTATACACAAACACACTTTTCTTTCCAGAGATTTAAGTGGAAGATAAAGACTCAAAAGGAGTCAATGAAAAAAAAAAAGGAAAAGGTAATTCTTCCTATCCAAATCACATGGCTAGAGAATTTGTTAATATTTTATTTTGCATGTGCAAAGAGACTCAGATAAATGAATAAAAAGTTTAATTATTGTTGGTCTGAATCTGTCAAATAAAGGACACCAAAAGCAAAATGACTACAAGAGTGTAATTGAAATTATTTTAGTTTTGGCTAAATTACTTACAATAATAACAAGCATGAGGAAGATCCTAACTAGGAGATCATGTATTTCTCAGCAGTGATAACGATGTCACAGGCTTAGACTTAAAGGACATTCAAGATTGTGTTTACAGTTGATTCTTTTTAGCAAAAAGTTGATATTAGACTCAGGCTTGACAGAGAAATATTTAAGATTTTTGACTTAACGTAGTACACTCTGTTCTGCCTACTTTAACATGGAGAAAATAAATGCAGAAAGTAAACATTACTTCAGGCATATTTGGATGTAATTTTGCCATCCTTTGCTCAATAAAATGCTTTCAGAACTTTTTGTCAGAGTAAAAGGAGGATGTGGTTCTGTCTTTTTTTAGGTATGGTCAAGAGTAGTGCTTTAGTACTTTCAGTCCAAACTTAAAATTAAGATGGCTTTGTACCCAGTCCAATTCAAGGTGTCACTGTAAATGTATGGCAGACCATTGCTCTCTGGCAGTTTGCCTCTGAACGTGATCTTGGAGACACACAGCAAGCTCCAGAGGGTCATTTTCCTGCTGGGTCTCTTAACAGCTGGTACATTCTGAATAGTTAACACACAAGTGTTTTACAAATGTAAAAGCAAAGGATGCCAGGAATAAAAAATGAACTCTCTCAATGTGTTCATTGCAGCAGACAAACCTGAAAACAATAAACCCTTAGCCATACTGCTGAGCCTCTTGCTCGTCAGGTTCTGCTCTCAGCCCACAGCTGAGGACCTCAGCTGGCAGTCATAGCTTCAAGAACAGTGTTGTCTGCAAAAGGGGTTAATTCAGCACAAATGTTAGCTCTGTTTTACTCTTGGAACTTGCTTCATTGGCTTATAGAGGTAAATATTTGCTCTCCAAATTTATTGATCTTTGCTTCACTTCTCTCCAAAAATATCTTCTTTTTCAGTTGGGTCTGTTCATAAGCTATGGTTACACCTCTAATATTGCCAGTGTTGATACAGTTCTGATCTTTCAACTACTGAATCTGTTAATTTTGAAATGTGGTGCTTCGCTGTTGACAGAGGGTTTATGCATTGCAAGATGTACTTAAGCTTCTCCCTCAGCTGTTTAATCTTGCCATTAGAAGACACAGGTGAATGCAGGAGAGGTATTGCTAGGAGAAGTCCAAGCTGGGCACTGCCTGCTTGGGAGCAGCTCTGTGGGATGGCTGTGGGGGACAGTGGAGCTGCACAGGGGCCACCTTGGGACTGGCAGCAGTGAAAGCCTGCAGCATCTGGTGCTGTGGGGGCAAGGGCACAACGAGGAGATGGAGGTAATTAATCCTTCTCCTCTGTTTGACACCACATCTAGGGTGCTTTGAGACCAAATCTAGAGTTCTGGGCCTGACTTTGGGTTCCCCAGTGCCAGACAAGACAGGCTTCATACTGGGGCAAAGAGCAGAGGAGGGCATCAAGATGCTTGAGGGTCTGGGGCAGAAGAGGTGAAAGAAGCAGCTGAGGCACCATTTAAGGCTTATTTAAGGCTTTGCAAGACCTGATTTCTGTCTACAGCTGCCTAACTTCTGTCAGTCTTTGGGAAGATGGAATTAGGCTTTTCTCAGGTGCCAAATAAGAGGACATTCAGTGGACATGAATTGCAGTAACAAGCTTAGATTGCCTATAATAGAATCATAGTATCCCCTAGGCTAAAAAAGATCAAGTCCATCACTAAACCATAAACCTTTCTTTACGTGCAAGCTCAATCTCAGAAAAACTCCTGTTTTCTCAAGGGAAAGAGAGTACATTGCTTTCAAAGATACAGGACAAATGCTTGCACGAAGTGTGGTATCCTGAGACCAAAAAAACCAGAGAAAAACTAGGTGCCCTTGTATTTGAATCCAAAGATTAGAAAATACTAATGCTTGCACTGTAGAGAGATTCATATCAAGAAGATTCATGGCAGAATGGAGGTACTTTTCAGAACTGATTGATTTATCTGAGATAAGTCTATCTTTTTACCATGAGACTGGTGAAATACTGGAGCAGAGTTCCAGATTGTGGGCTTGCAGTATTTCAGTTCCTGGAGATATTTAGAACTTCACTGAATGTGGACCTAAGCAACCTGATAAAAAGTGACCTTTCTTTGAGGAAATAGTTGGACCAGAAGGCTTATCAAAGTACTTTCCAACTGATGAGATATTATGAATTTTATTTTATGAACTTTGTTTTTCATGCATGTGCTTCTGGAATATTCTCAGAATTTCACCTATTTGGTGTCTTAAAATCCAGTTAAGTTTGTCCTGGCAAGAGACTTGCTTATGCATCTTTGTCCAATTTAATTTTATTTGTTTTCTGTCAGACTAATAGCAATCCATCTTCCCTAATGCAACAGACAACATTGTGGCAGATGATGAAATTTGGACTTCTTGTCCCTACCTAGAAAATTCACAAAGCAATATTATTGTTCCATTTCTTACATCTTTTCATGTCAGATAAGCATCATTTTTATATTGCATTGGTCATCACAACTATGTATGCAGTTGTGTGGTTTTGGACAGAATTCAGTATTGGATTCCAGAGACTTTTCTCTCTTATTCCTTTGGATTCTTTGAAATTTTATTTATGTCCGAACACTGCCCACACATCACAAGTCTCCCCTTCCCCAGTCCTTCAAAAATATGCTGGACTTGTTCACCTTTTTACTGATCCTTTATGTTCCCATTCCTTTTGCATTCTCCTTAAAGGAGTGTATTGATCATATTTTATATTTTATGCTGAGTGCAGTGTATTTCAGATGTCTCTTTAACTCTGTCTCTGTACAGCTTTATTTTGGTCTCCCTGAGTGAATTTAAAATTATGATAAGCATTATTATGATCAGAAATGGCTACTGGCAAATATTTTTCTGTATGTCTCATGTGTTGCTGATTTCTGTTGCAGTTGCAATTTCAAAAAGAAATTGTTTTGATAATTTTTTGAAGTCAGTGTTGAAAATGGATGCAGCTTGAAATGGCTGACCAACCCAGTGTCCATCACTGCACCTACTGGCCTGTAGGACTCTTGAGCTGCACAGAGTCTGGTTTCTTTGTTATTTCAGGTACAAGACAGGTAGCACTAGCATAATTAAATGTGTCCTCAGTATGTGAAAGCATGAGACAAGGACAGTGTATTAAAAACAAAGTATATTTAAACAGGGCTATAAGGGAAGGATGATGAAAACTCTTAATTTGATTTGCCAGTTCAGCTCAGAACCAACTTGTCAACCAACCTACCAACTGAATGACCTATTATTGGACTCAAAATATTCCAGGCTTGTCTACTCTGTTTGGTTTTCTTTTCCATGTTTGTTATGATATTTGTTGTTGTTTTTCTACACAAGGTGTAATAGCAATATAAAATCAAAGCATTCTTTTCAGACCTCAGCATTTTCTACTAAATGTAATGTTCTTGATCCTTATTTCTGGACCCACCAAATCTTTAGCTTTTAATACATTTCCCTCACTTCCATTTATAAGAGGGTTGTACCAGTTCTTCATTCATGTACCTGTTCATGTCTAACGAATTATAAACTTTTCATGTTCTCTTTATTCATCATGTTGTAGAAATGTTGGTTTTAGTAGTCCAAAAGAACACGACAATTTTATTTCTTGAAGTTTAGTTCTGTTATGTTACAAAGTAGTGTTCCTTGAGATAAATGATAGTTACTAACACTGTTAGTATTTTAACAGGCTTCAAAAAAAAACCCTTCTAAATTCATCACGTCCATAAGCAAAGAAAAGGTCTTTACCACCTGACTGTATTTTCTTTTTCCAGCTTTCAGAATTCTATTTGAAGATGCTAGTATCATGACAGAAAGCAAGCTTCAAACTCGGGTGAAAGTTATTAATAAGCACTCATGTGCATTAAGGAGAAGATTTTTTTTTTCGTCGGACCAGGATAAAAAATTTGTGTCAGATTCATGTTGCAATAATGGATATAAAACTACAAATAACTAGTTACTTGAGACCAGAACATGTGTAGCAAAGAAAAGGGTATATGGCATATGATATGTTCTTCTTTGCATATCCAGTGCTTGGATGCTTTCATTATGTTTCGTTTTAAACTATGGCAAAGAGATAACCATTGTAAAGTGATACTTGTAAGATATTTCCACAACAGCAATTTAGCGTTCGTATTCAGAACAGTCTGTACTGCCCTGAGCTCAGCTTTTGCACAAGTAGGACTTTGTTACCGTGGTGATGCCACAGCAATGCTTTTGACTAAAACCAGAACTGATTAGACTGCATTATATTACCATTCATATTTTACCACCATTGTGCAATATATTACTTGAATTTCAGCTGCCACAGATCTTGTTATGTAAGGGGACAAGTTCTTTATCAAGGTTGGTTGCAGAAAAAGGAGGCCAATCTGTTTGTGCCTTTCTTTGCTCTTCAATTTGCGCTCATTTGGCATATTTTGAACTAATGCTTTTCTAAAATAATATTCCAACGTTGTGGTTCTGCTCTTCAAACAGATGTGCAGTTGTCTCCCTTATTGGCAGTATGTCTGCCCCCTGTCCTTTATTCCTCTACTGCCTTGCCTTACCCAAGGCCCAGCAATAGGAGTTACTGTGTGTTCGCTGAGTGCACAGAAGTGCACACCCACTGCATGTCCTTGCCACAGCAGGACATTCCTCATCTGGGAAAGGACCCTCATTCCATCACTACCTCATCGGATCAGCCTAGGGATCAGCATTTCTAACCTGTGGTTACACGGGGCTTTAGGGAAAGAAAGATCTGCAGAATTTAGGTTTTCTCTAGCCAAATACAGACCTGCTTAAGCTTTCTTAGTATTTTTACACAGGTTTTATTTTTCAAGACCATTCTAACCACTTTAAACAAGATAAAAATGAAGCTTAATTATGATAGGAGCTATGAGATACTGGTTTACTGATGTAGTAAATTGGAGAATATAATAATGAAAAATTATATCTAATCAAGATAATATTATTTTGACGGTTGATTAATGTGAATAATATGGTTTTAAAATTGATTTTGAATGTTACTTCATTTTCATTCTTCACACAATAATGCTTTGAGGATAAATAAGCATTAATTGTTTCAGAGACCTTATGTCTGCTGTGTTTTCTGTTAATACTCAGCTGTATTCTTTTGTATTTTTCATTGCACTTCACCATTTCAGAATTTTTAATTTATACACTGCATGCTTTTCTAAAATGAATTCCCTATTTTTTTGTTATGGTACAAAACCTTTTTGAAAACTCCTGACACTACTTTGACCATTTGAAATTAAATTTATTAGAAATATGCAATAACCCTTCCAGTTGACAGTGGAAGGGAATATCTAAGCATCAAAGCAGTGCAGTTCTGAGATGGGGCTGCATTTAGAGAATTCTCTTTTCATACCTGTAATGGATACATTCCTATACTATAATCACTCAAATAGGTTCAGTACTTTCTTCTCTGAGTCTGAAAAGCTCTGTTTATTTCATAATAAAAACATAAAATATAGAAGAATTGTGCTGAGAAATTGAGAATTATGACAGTCTTGTGGAGAAAAGATTAAGTATTAAACAGTTGTTCTTTCCATTTTGATGCTCTGAGAAAACAAACTGTTCTAGCTCTCATGAGTTAAACTTTGAGAAGAATTTTAGGGTTTTCCTCTAATTTTGGTGTTCCCAAAAGTAACTGAATCCAGAAAAGTGAGCAGAATTTCATATTTGCTCCTGGAAAGAAGAACACCTGTGTTTTCAAGCTATGAGCTTTATCTTTTGAGTATCAGGGTGAGATACGGTTGGGTGCTCAGCCTCACTTAGGTGCAGAAATTGTATATTTGGTTAAGGACTAGTGTCACATGAAATAACAAATAGAAATATCTGCCTTTAGCAGGATTTTTGAGAATAATGAAATTCCACTTCCCTTATCTGCTGTCCTAGGGAATAAATAAAAGAGGACACAAGTGTTCACAACTGTTTTCCTTACCTCTGGTGTGTGACAGCTTTAGAGATTTATAAAGAATATCTTGCTCCCCGTTATTTTCCTCTACACTTGAGGGGTACCTGAGACAGGACACCATGAACAGTTAGCTGATGCAACTCAGCAGTGTGTTTGTATGAGATCAAAATATCCATTTGAATATTCAGGAATGTTCCCAGGTGGGCTCTTACACAGGGCAAAACATTCATGGATCTGTATGTTCTTCCAATTTTTGTTGCTTATTCAGCTTGAAGGATGGGTCAATAAATTAGTATCATTTTTTCCCTTCCCTGCATCTCACTTCTTCTACACATCACTGAATATAAAATTCCTGTAAAATATTGCTCAGGGGAAGGAGGGCTATTCTCTGTGTGAGCTAAAGCCTGAAGTAGTAGACTGTACTGCTGTTAAGATTCCAAATCATATTTTCAGAATCTTAAAACATCTACATATGTCATTAAGATGTGGGAATCACCATTTAAATATCAAATAGGTACTACTATATGTATTGGTACATTTTTATAATATAATTACTAATGGTTTGTATTCTGACTTACTGCTATTTTAGGCTATGTTGTTTACCTGAATTCTGAAAATGAAATAACCAATGTAATTTATTCAACAAAGTAGCCCAGATACAGTACAAAAAGGTTAAACATCTTTCTTAATTTTCTGATGATTTTATGATCCTAAGCTTGCATTTCAAGTAAAATTGCATGTAAAATGTGTCCTAACCGCAATGCAAAGAATAAAAGCTGAACAGTTGATTTTAATGGACTGAGAAGCAAACTGTATTGCTGTCTGAAGGTTAATAAGAGCAGAAGGTCGTTGGTTAGTGTTGACAGTAGAGCTCCTGCTACTTCCTTTTTATTTTAATATTTTTCTGTCTAGATCAGATATAGACTAAACAAGTTTGGGAAATTAGAATAATTGAGGTGTGGAATGATCCCTCCTCAGTCTCTGAGACTACAGACAAGAGATAGGATGTGAATCATATTACAGACAGCATGGCAGAGGGAATATAGATGTGACTGTGCTGCTGGTAGTCTTGACCAATAGCCTAGTGGGGCTGGAGATCCCACCTGGAATCAAGCAGATGTTACTTAAGGTCTGATGAGGGTCACGTTAATGACTGTCACTTCTCAAAACAGTATTCTCCTTGCCTACCAAGGGATTGGACATGAAGTACAGTGTTATTAATTCTGTCTAATGGTCAGTTGGATTTAATTTTATTGTGTGGTTCAGCTTTGGGAATTCAAATCCAAAATAATGATCTTCACAACTTCTGTTCTTGTTGCATATTGCTGGATGTATATTTGTAGCGTAGGAAAACAGTTACTTTTATTTATAAAAAAATTAGTATGTAAATTCTTTGAGACTTAATCTGGATTTTTATAGCATCATTGACACCAAAGTATGAAGAGCTTTGTCTTCCTGTACAAAGTTGGTGGTGGCTCGGATTGGTATTTTTTTTCCTAAGGATCAATTAATGCCTTCCACCATTTTTTTGTTTTGTTTTAAATACAGTAATTCAGCTTAATTAACTTCTTGGTTTGTGAATGCTTATGGTAGGACTGAGCATACATCAAAATGCCATGAAATGTCTTCTTCATCCTCTCATGAGTATCACTCTTACATTTGGAAGTGTTCCAGAATTGCAAAGCAGAAAAATTTCACATTTTCCTGATGCTTGTACACTGTTTTCCAGCCACAAGTAACAGCAATAAATTGTGCTTTTGAAATCCTCAGAGGTGATGCAAAATTGATCCAGTTCTTAGGTTAGGCAGTATAAAAAGATATGTATTCAGGATATCTGAGTCTAAAAACGCTTAAAAAGCTTAAAAATGTATATGAAAGCTGCTTGAAATGAAGGATAAAGGTGGTAAACAAAGTGATTCTGGACTGGGGATAGGCAGAGCTATTAGGAAATAATGAGCAAACAGTAGAATGACTGTTAAAGTGCCTTTTTATGTCTGCGTTATGATTTGTACATGATCTAACGTTTGTGCTAATTAGGAGATCAAATTTCTGTGAAACAGAGGTGTCTCTGGTTAGGATAATACCTTTCACCATCCTCTGTCCCCATATCGCCACAAAATACCTCCAGCCCATTGGTAATTACTTCTTTCCGATATAGAGTATTAATTTAAGCTCTTCTTATAAAAAGCTTTAAAAAGCATCCTGTTTCGAAAATACATCATAAATAAGTAAGATGGGATTGGAAGACTAGCTGATCCTTGCTGATCCGATACAGATGTTGAAATATGTGAAAGCAGAGCTGACTTAAAACACTTTGTTATAAAACGCTCACTAATTTGTTAGCTGCATCCTTGCCAGCTGCCCCCTGTGATCTTCTGTTTTTGTCTTTCGCTCATCATCCGTAGTACCTCCTTGAAACCAGCACTCACAAGTTCTGTTAAAAATCATGATTTTTAATTCATATAAATGTTTCTCAAGTTTGTTTGTTGCAAGTTAAATGCTTTATTGCTCTTCAGGCTTCTGAACAGCCTGTCCTGCCTCTGCACAGAGCCAGCTTCTCCCCAGCAGCCTTCAGAGCCTTGTCCCCAGCCCTTCTTTCTCGAGCTGTTTCCTCTGGCTGGCATGACACATTTCTATCATAGCAAACAGCATGCAATTTCAGGTTTTTTTGGTGGGCAAGCACAGCTGTGCTTATAAATGCATTTCTGCCATATGCCAGTGCCTGGTTCTTTATGGTTTGAATGCTACTTTTTTTAGGAGTAGAGCTGCCTTTTAAATAAAAACGTCTTCTAGTTATGGCTTTTTTTAGGTTTTTTTATTTGTCTGTGAAAGATGCCATATAAAAGCTTAAAAATTTTACAACCACAAAATGTCATTGGTTATTGGGAATCTTGCCCCCCAACCCTCTCCAGCTTGAGGACTGATTACTGTTTTGTAAAAGGCAACAACCCTCCTCTGATTTTTGAAAGCTTTACATGCTAGGTCATCTGACAGGTTTAAGCTCATCAGTTCCAATATTTAAATGTGCTGAAAAATTATTTGTTTTCATATATTTGTATTTACAATAGTGAAAAAATTATCTCTCTTTTTCATAAATTTCTCAGGCAATTTGACGGAGCATGGATATTCATGTACATGGCACAGAAAAGATCATACTTGGATAGCTTCACCTAATTACTTGCCTCACTGAGAATTCTGTTTCATTTTTTATCAGGTTGTCTACCTGTATTATAATAATGCTGCTTAAAATGGAAAGCAGTACACGTATTTTGTTTTTAGAAACAAACACCTCAACAAACAAAGCTAATTTTTACCACCGCTCTCTTCCTTATCTAGAGCCATTTCAAAATGAGAAGAAAATATTCTAGGATATTATGGTTTTTGCCTTTACTGCTTATCTAAGCATGGTAGAATTGAGCTAAGATTGCAGTGGGTCATAACTCCTGTAAAGTTGTTATGGTAGGTAAATGTAGTTGTTTTTATATACTGGTTTCTGCTAAAGAGTAAACTAGGAGAGGACTTGCACTGCATGTACCACTAAAGTGTCAACCACTGCATCTGAGTGAGAGCAGGAGCAGACAAAAGTGACGACTTACTAAGCCAGAACTGAGATTATTCTATTCGACACTCCTCCGTGGTGCCTCATTTATAACAGAAAGCATGTTCAAAATCAAAAGAATCAAAATACTTTAATACTTACAGTATTGTATGCATATGTTGTACAGAGTATTGCATGTGATTCTATTAAAACTGTTCTTCCAGAGGACTGAGGAGAGCAATTTTCAGGTGAAGTGATACAAAACCCCTGCATCTTTCATCTCACTGAGGAAATTCTACAGTTCTTCGGTATGAGGGGAAGGGCTCGTGTGACTGCTTCAGAGCTCTTTCAGTGCTAACAATGCAAATTTGGAAGACCTAACTGAGGATATTTTAGCAAGCAGTCCAGCATAGATCAAAGATCATTCAGGAGTGAAGTGGAAATGAGCAGTATTGCAGCAGTTGTAGTATTTTGTAATGGCTAGAAAAATTACTTGAGATAAAAGCAAATATAATGTAGCCTGAATTGGAAAATAAACTGATTTAAGCTTTAATGAAATTTAATTTTGTATTAGAATCCTGATGGAAAAAAACCCCAAGATATCCCCAGCTTTCATTTAGGCTGACCCTCAAATATATTTGGAAAATGAACAGCACAACTAGGACAGAGAGTCAGATACTATATAAGCTACTTTTTTGATAGGATCATGTCTAAAAGAAGAAATTTTTTATACTATGCATTATGTCTTGATACGATCATTCAATTTGCACTGGGAGCTCCAGTGTCTAATATTCAGCTGCCTCTAGATATGCTATTTATATGCTATTTCCTTCCCTTCTATTCTCAGTAGTGACTCCAAGCTGGACTGCTCTTTGATCAATGTCTTGGCCAGGGCAGAAAACAGAAACAATACTCAGAGCCATAATGTAGAAGGTATTGAATAGTTTATTTTAAATAGGAGATAAAATGAAAGCAGTTATAAAGGTACCCTAGATCCCACATATTCATACCCTTTTCTGCACTGTCCTTTATTTTCCAAAGACAGCCTAATAGCATCTTTAAGTGAACCTGTCCCATGTTTATTCCATACCAGACCATCCTTTGTTTCTTCTCTTTTGTTCCCGTCCCCAGACTAAATATGTCTCATTTTTCTTTTTTTAAAATCAGGTTGGCTTTTTTATCTTTAGTACTTCCTGGGATTTTGAGAATGCACATTAATTTTTTTTCTTATGCTTCTTGCAGCATACCATGCATGTACTGGTTTTATGAGAGCTGAAAAATATCAAACAATTTTGATTCCTTTTTAGATTGTCATTCAGTCTTGAAGACTGTTGTTTTCTGACATGTACAAAGCTTATTAGTATAATTTGATTAGAAATTACTGAATTTTCTTTTAATTTGAAATATTGTTCTTGGTGTAAATTTTAATGGTTGTTTTAGATTTTTTTGTCCAGTGTTAGGGATATATGCCTACACACGCTCACAAGGAAAAAAAATTGTGATAACCAACTGTTTACTTGAAACTCACTCTGTTTAAAAATCTCTATAAAGACTTCATAGTAGTGTTATTAAATTCTTGACTATTTCTTCCATAGTGCAGACAGAATATAATTAAATACCTAAAGATCAAGCACTATGAATCACTTTGCATATTCTGGGTTGGGGTTCTTTTGTTTGTTTCTTTGTTTTTTGTTTTGTTCTTTGGTTTTTTGTTTGGTTTTGGTTTTTGTAAAGTGAGATAGTTACAGTCTAAACTGAAGAATGTTGTCATTTTAGTCCTCATTTGAATGCCCTTGTTGCATGTCTCACTTCAAATTTAAATTTGTATTCCTATGGTGAAATTCTGGTCATATTGGAGTCAGTGGGTATTCTGCTAATTACAAATGAAGTCACAATGCAACCTCTTTTCTCCTCGGCTACTCTTCAGAAACCCCCAATCTCACAAAGCTACAAAATGATCTATTGTTAAATAATTTTTATATTTATTTACACAATGTTAACATAAATCCAGTTGCTGGATGCATGCAACTGTATAAAGATTTTTATGACTAGGCATTAATTGAAATACATTTATCAATTGACACATGCATTTTCATTTGAAGCACTATTTATTGAAACGTCTTGAACAGACAGTGCTTGGAAAAAATGCCAGTTTAATGTCAAAATCCATCATCTAGCAATACTATAATGAGTTTTTGCAAAAATAATATTCATACTTCTTCCTGATGCCAGGTATTTGTTTGGATTTATTTTGTGAGATCTGTCAAAATTAGATAATACAAGGAAATTCTGACAGCATAATGTGTCTCATAGTCAGGACTGTCAGGATTTAAGGCCCTGATCCTGTCAGGCTGAGACATGTACAGCTTAAGCATGCAATTGTCTTTGTTTAGGTCCCTTTTTAGCTACAAAACTGAAAATAAAAGCAGAAGCTTGCTGCTGAAGATGTGAAGTTGTCCCACAAATGAAACTTACGCTTCCTAGTAGATTTAATGCTGCTTAATAGGCAAACAAACGTACTAATTTAGCAGTAACAACTAAACATGAAGAATAAAATCACAGCTCCACAGACGTTGCAAGTGACTTTGATAATGATTTCAGTGAGGTCAGAATATAATTCAAGATTGAAAAGGCAGGTTAAACAAGCAGCATTTGAAAATATAAATTTACAGATTAAGAGTTTACTCAAGATTAAGGAAAGTTTATATCCTATATTAATCAGAACCTCAAGGATAAGAGGTCACCATACAAAAGATGCTGAAATAGCTCAAATATTTTCTGACTGGAAAACACCGTCACCACTGCCCATATTTGCTCATTTTATTCTTGTGTGAATCATCTATAGTTTTTAGCTTTCTTCTCTAGAAGGTAGAAAAGTGAAGGAGACATCTTGGTATTCATGTCACAAGAGGGAAAGTGAAAAAACAGCACTTTCTTCTGATCTGCACTGGAAGAACAGTTGCATGGTGTCACAAAGTTTCTTGTCATTCACATCCTTTCATAGTTTGCTGATATAAATTATACAAACATGAGAAATTATGCATGCCCTGATGAAATAAAATGGAGTAATCCTTGTCACTCAAGTTCAAATCCTTACTTTAGACTACCTAAAAATATGAAGCTTTGAAGCAACAGGGGTCAAGATGGATCTTTTTGATCCAGCTGACCAATTTAAATCATGTTTTAGGTTAGCACTCAAGATTCTCAAGCTGTAAGATGACATATCTAGAATTTTTTCTGAGTGCCGTAGATATGAAGCAATAAGATGTTGGTTTGGTGATTTACAGGAAGGTAATTGAGAGGCATTTCCAAAACCTTAAGTGATATCAAATAATAATATTTAAAGAGAATTGTAGGGGCCAAAAATTACTAGTGTACCCTTTCTCCTACTTGAGTGCTTTAGTGAGAATAAAATCACTCAGTATTTTGATGATAAAGATGGTTTCATAACAGATTTATATAAAATTTCAATTGTTGTTGGAATGCTTTCCAAAACAAATTACTATTTGTTACCGAGTCTGTGCTGGTGAGGTATCATGACAGATAACTTTTGTCTGAAATTTGCTGTAGATGTGTTATTATAGGTATCGTTTGCCTGAGAGTTTGGGTTTTGCTTGGGGTTTAGTTTGGTTTTTACTTTTTTGCTTCTATATTGTTTAAGGTATAGATCCCCAAATGTTGGATTTGGGCTTCTTGTGTACTGTCTTCCTCCTGCCTCAAACAAACAAAATTCTGAGGAGTCTAAACTTTTTTTTAGGTTTTTCAAATACAAATACTTCAAGATCAGGAATTTCCTGATCACTTCTTCAATCCAGAGTGAACCACACTATTTTTATCTCAAAGAACACAAGAAACGAGCTGTCAGTGTAGCCACTTCAGTAAGAAGTCTGAGAAATGCAAAGGCCTCTTAACCACTTCACAAGTTATTTTGGCTAACTTTGAAACAAATCTAGTACTGGTAGAGGACAATGAAGTTAGCCAAATGAGGCTGTTACTGACAGAATTTGAAACGTGAGAGTGAAAGAAGTCTATACCAAAACTGAACAAAAAACTTGGTTGTTAAAAGGGAAAAGGGAGTGGTAAGGGCAACAGAAGATTGGTTTGTAATTCATATTCCTGAGGTTGTGAAATTCCTTATCAGACAAATTTTTCAAATTTGTGTATTATTGTTGATAATTTTGCTTGTCATCACAGCAGTAATACTTAGCTACACCAAGAAATAATGAAATAATGTCACAGATTAACAAATTGGAAAATTCTTTAGGTCTATTTGACTTTGAAATATGCAAGTCAAAACTAGAAAAAGAAAACATAGACATATATTTCTGAAGACTGAACAGCATCATAAATTTTGCTGAAAACTGCTAAAAAATAATTCCATCAGTTGGCTGTAACTGGATTTTCTCTTTTCAAGGATACATGGTCTGACCATGCTGCCTTCTGTCACTGTGATATACTTGACAACTTCTGTAGGAAGGGATAAAGCACAAAGAAGAAAAGAAGACAAAAGCAAAAAGTAAAGAGGCAAAGATTATCATTTTAGCCCAATGTCTGTAGAGCAGTGAAGAGCAGAAGAGATGCACTTGGTAGAACAGAAGAAAGCTCCAAACCCTTTTTTCTGACACAGGGGCTAGAAGTGTGGTTTTATGTCTGGCTAGGCTGTGTGCTGACCTGTACACTATAGTAAAGCATTTTCAGACCTGGGATTCTAGGTCAGCCTGCCTCCTGGAGAAGGTGAGCAACACAGACAATAAAACCATGGAAAATTAAAGGACATCGAAAGTTTTAAACTTTTGGAATTTCAATCCAAAGCATGAATTCACTGCCAAAAGTACCTGACTACTTAAGAAATCTGAAGTTTCTTTTTTTATACTATAGAACAGTATAGCTACTTTTGTGTGTGTAAAGTTAGCATAATTATGTAAACATCATTTTTTCACTACTTTGTTCACAGAAAGGAAGACAGTATGTCAAGGTCAGCTTATAAAGCAAGTCATTGTTCTTTCAATACAAGATTATGTATCTAAAACAACTTTTTTTTTTCCCCTGTACACAGTGGTAACCATTTGGATGAACATATTCTCAAAGTGCTTGCATTTGTCAGTATAGGGAAATACAGAGGATATTTTTCAGTATATACTGTTGAAAAAGGAATTCCTCTCAAAATCAGTTAGGGTACTGAAATGGTAAATTAATTAAACTATGCTCTGTATAGTTTGTGCATAAAGAGAAATACTTTTGTTTACAAATACCTGGGACCAGCTCAGCTACTTTAAGGATGATGCCAAGGAAGGAGAGTGATTTCTGTATCTGTGCTTTGTTCTTTCTGCTGACATTTGTAAACTGTTAAAAGGCAAATCAAGATGAACAATGCTATGGATTACTGTTTGCATTAAATTCTGGTCTTGAAATGAAAAAAATTGCACATCAGAGTTATTAACAGAGGCAAATAGCAAAAATATTGATGGCTTCTTCTTCTGCCTCTGTGTGGATGGTAAAATAGCAGCAAAAAAACCCATGTTGAACCTATGTTTCTTTCCAGAATGATTATGGGGCTTGTGGGGTATAGAAAGTACTTGGTGGGAATACAGAATTCCTTGCCTACCACTAAACTTCTGCTTTGTGGCTGGAGAAGGGGGATGATGTGGACATCATCCCTGGTTTTAAATTTGTCATGAATCCACATAATCAAAAAGGATTTGTTCTTAGGAGGCTCCTCTTTGTGCTAATGTTCTGAGTGATCTCTAGGTGTGAGACATAAAGCTCTGGTGTGAGACTTAAGACTCTTACTTGAGCTAGTAGACTTTTCCTGCAGAGAGATAAGTTTCATGAGTGAGGAGTCAAGCAAAATAGAAAGTTCTGTGAACAATTTAAGAGCAGATCCAGAGAAAAATAGCTAACTGGGTCATGACATAGTGGAGTTCTAGGGAAATGCCTGAAGTCATAGGCTGTTTTCTTAGTAAACTGCTGTAAATGCCTACAGCGTCAGCATCCATGACAGACAAACATACTGAGAGGAATGTGTAACTGTAATTGCAAGTATTCTGTGCACTTTGAAAAGACTGGAGTAAGGGAGAGTTAGCTGATTTTTTTTTTTTTTTTTTTGCTTCCTTACAGAACTAATGAACTGTTCAATGGAAGAGGTTGTTACAAAACACTTGGAAGCTTTTTGATGCTTAGGACATAGCCATATGGAGAAGTAAAGTGGAAAGATCAATTACTGCTGCAGACTCTTTCATTACTAGTTTGTCATCAGATATAATAGTCTGTTCTTTTTCAGTCAGGAAATAGAAAATTGAGTATTCCTCTTGTTGCTCTAAGGTCAACACAAAAAGAGAATATAATTCTGTTTTAGAATAAGTCCTTATTTGTTCACTGCTGTTTCTGTTTACTGTTTTGTTATACAACATGGAGGGAAAGCAGAAAGAAAGCAGCAGCATATTTTTAAGCGTGGAGCACAGAAGAATGCATTACAAAAAGACTGGTGACACAGCTACAGTTATAAACTACTGAACAGAACTGAAATTGCATTGAAAAAATATTGCACATAAAATTGAACCGACAGGACAGCTGAATATATTAATGTAAGCAAAGCAGCATCCTGATTTTAGAAGCAGCAACAAAATTTTACATCTGGTTACCTTGTGTAAAGTGAGAAAATTAAGGGCAATAATAACTGGCTCATATTTCTCTATCTCTGTTTTAGAGAAATGTCATCAAAGGCTGAGTTTATAAATCCTTTTATAAATTATGAAAGTATCTCATGAAAGCCAATATGACTGCATGGCTCAAATTACAAAAGTATTGCCAGGAGTTGAAAATTCAGGAGTTATGTCCCTCAGAGATCACAGTCCTTTGCTTGAGAAAAAAAAAAAGGTTGTGTTTAGATTTTTTTGATCAGTCTGAGACAAGTATTCTTCAAGGTTTTTCTAATCTCTATAGAAATTGCAAAACTAAAAATGAGACACTTCCTGAGCATCCTGTTAGGATATGAGAGTTAAAGTAGGAACTGTTAGACTAACAGTGATTTTTTTAGACTTGCAATGCTAAGGTTCTTCACAAGCAGGTTTGCAGAATCAAGCCCTTAATTGGCTTGATTAACTTCACTAGTCTTCTCTTTATCATCATCTACTGACAAGCGTAAGCTGCTGAAGTACTATGTTTTTAATAATAATATATTTAAACCTTAACATTGAATAAAAATATTTAAATGTAAACTTTGAATTAAAAAGTTCTGTGTTCTTCTAGAAACAGAGCTGATAGTATAGACTTTTGGAATGGTTTAGGTTGGAAGGTCATCTGGTTCCAATCCCCTGCCTTGAGCAGGAACACCTTCAACTAGACCAGGTTGCTCAAAGCGCCATTCAGCCTGGCCTTGGCCACTTCCAGGGATGGGACAGCCACAGCTACTCTGGGCAGCTTGTTCCTGTATTCACCACACTCTCAGCAAAGAGTTTATCCCTAGTATCTAGTCTAAATCTCTCCTCTTCAGTGTGAAGCCATTACTCCTTATCCAGTTACTGCATGAGTTCTTAAAAAGTACTTCTTCAACTGTCTTTTAGGCCTGATTTAGGCACTGGATGGTTCTGTAAGTTGTCCCAGGAGCCTGCTCTTCTCCAGGCTGAGCACCCCAACTCTCTCAGCCTGTTTCCATAGCAGGGGTGCTCTAGCCCTCTGTTCATCTTCATAGCCCTCTTCTGGACTTTCTTCAGCAGGTCCCTGTCCTTCTTGTGCTGACGACCCCAGAGGTGGATGCAGTGTGATCTCAGGAGGGCAGAGCAGACAGATAGAATCACCTTACCCTGCTGGTTGCTCTGCTCTGCATGCAGCCCAGGATCCATCAAAGCCAGGTTTGCTTCCTGGGACTGAGGTGCCCACTGCCAGCTTATGTTGATCTTGTCATCCACCCACCATACCCCCTTCAGTCTCTCATGGGGAGCACTAGCTGCCCACAGCTGCAGTGCTTCTGTTTTCTGCAAGGTACAGTAGCAGATTTCAGAAAGAAGAGAGGAATTGTGCCACAGCTGGATGTAATAGACATGTCAGGTTTAATAATTTGACTTTGCAGGCTGAGAATGTGGTAGATTTTGTGGGGGTTATTTATAGAATCTAGTCTCACTGACGCAGAGTTTGGGGACAGTTTTGGGCTTACTTTCCTTGGCGAGCAAGTTTTCTTTTGCATAGGAAGACTGCTAAGACTGTGAGCCTCAGAAGTGACTAATTAAATTGAGGAGGAAATGTCAAAGAAAGGGGAATTAAACTCATAATGAATGTCTCCTTATTTGATTTGGTAATCATTTTTTTCCTTGCAGTCTGCCTTCTAGCGACGTCACCTTCTTTATGGTTTTATACACTGTCACTTGACTAGTATCAGATTTGGGAAAAAGCATAGGGAAAAGACAAATTAGCAACTCTCCACATTAAATGTTGGCTGCTTTTTGATTTGTTTTCCGTTTGAAATCTACAAGACAAACAGCTGTTAGCAAGCTTTTCAGCACAAGCCCGAAGAGACTTTTGTTACAGCTTAAATCTGTAGTGGCCAACTTTCCTAATAATCTTTGAGTTACTGAATGAAAATATAATTGTCAATAATGTACATTATCGCAGAGAATTATGCCATCAGAGGAAAAGGAGTGTCCTTTAGCAATCAGGCTTACTGTTTCCTCATTTTGAAAGTACAAGTATAAATTCTGATATTATTTTAACAAAAAAGCGTTAGGAGGCCTTGGTACTTTTAAAGAGGGAGGTTTCAGTTTCTTGTTTTAATGGAAAATAAAAAATTATATTTGAAGCCTTGTAGGAAAGACATTTCATTACTACCTGTTACAGGCAAATGTACAAAGCATGAAGCTCAAACACCTTCATTAACCAAGTTCAACACCAAAATCTAGAGCTTTAGTCTTACAATGTCAGTCGCAGTTCCACGTTATGTTCCAAAGATTATCACCTGTTGAACTGAGTAGATAGCTTTGAGTTATTTTTCACAACTATGGCTGGGAATGACAGTTCATCAACTCAGAGGAGCAGCACCTTGTCCTTGTATTCTCTGTCAAACTTTTCCTTTGGTTGGGATCCATCTCACCTGGGTTGATGTTGGCTGGACTGCAATTCCATGCAAAGAATGAAGTGTTCATACCACTACATCTTTTAATTTGATTTTTTTCCCCTGAGGACCTGCTCTATACTACTTTAATAAAAATACCAAATTAAAATTAATCAGGAAAAAAAAAGTATTCTATCTCACTTTTAGCAAAAAAAGAGAAAAGTTCCACACGTTAGGTGCTGCAGAGATTCATAATGCAGTAAGCTAGCAATCCCAGGTTCTGTAATTAGTTAGTGACTTTTAGTGTTTATCAGATTGCCCAGAAAGGCAATGGCCTTTTCATCCTTGAAGATACAAAAAGCCTGACAGAAAAACAGCCCTGAGCAACTTCGTGTAGGTGACTCAGCTTTGAGCAAGGGGTGAGCTCAGTGATCTCCAGAGGTGCCATCCCACCTCAGCAGTTCTCTGATTAATTCAGAACCAAAGAAAACATTCTCAGAGCTTTTCAGAAGTTAGAGTAACTTATTTGAGACCAGAAAGTCCTGTGTGAAAAAGCTCAAATCCAGAATTGGATGTTGTTCAGAGCAGTGAATTAAGAAATTTGAAAACCATTCAGTAACTGTGCAGGTTGCACTGATTATCATTTAGCTATATTTTCCATATGCAAATGAGATATTCAGAATTTAGATCTGAGACTGGCATTCCAAAATGCTTGAACTGTACTGAACAGGACTACTTGCTGAAGTTAGATTGTCTTCAAATATAAAAAACTACTCAAGGGCATTCTCCTGATTGTCCAAAAATGCATAGATCCATATTTTTTCAAGCCTGAATTGATCAGAAACCGCCCAGATGAAAAGAAGATGCAAAATCAGTGATACATACATGTTTCTAGTAAATGCAGAAATAAAAATCCCAAAGGCATTGAATAATACCTGTCAAGTCAGGTAGCTAGGAACAGATGAAAAGGGCCAAAGAAAGCAAGTTTAATAGGCCTAAACATGCTAGCTGCAAACTGCAAATTAAGAAAAAGAAAACTAATATAACACAGAAATTAACAGCTTTTTGGAAGAATCTGCTCATTGCCCAATTCCCTTTCATATATTTATCAGAAACTTGAATGAAAATATAAAACCTTCACTTGTAAAACTTCATTGTGACATAAAACTGATCAGTCGTTTAAATCCAGCATGAAGGAATTAACAGTCCTTAAAACAGACAAAGAGCACAGGCTATACCTCTACATTATGGAAGGACTTTTTTCTCAAAAGCTGTAGCTCAGACAGTAGTTCAGAGGATAACATGCTTTGTCAGAAAAGCTGAAGTGCCTGTCTTGACCTCTTTTATCTGAATTCACCCCTTTGGTTGCACTAGTGTGGGTGTTTGTTAGGTCTACTCTGTGAAGCAGATCAGGGAGAAGATCTAAGCTCAAAACCAAAACAGAATTTTTATCGTTGTTTTTGTAACCCAGTCATTGCCCCAGTTCATTTTGTGGCAGTGCCTACTAGTTGTCTTGAAAGAAAAACAAACTAGAAGAAGCATGTAATTTCTGTAAAAAAGCCCTCTACTTACATTGTACAGCCCAGTACAGGAAAGGAGGGGAGGATTCCTTGAGTGTTGAGAAGTCTTTGGTTAATAGTTTGTCTCTGCAGTTGTGTATTTCTTCCCTTCAAGTTTTTTGCTTAAATAAAAATCATTATGTTCAGGCTTCAATACATTCATAATATCTCTTTCTGGTGTATTTTTTTTCTTATCCTGGTCAGAAAACATTCACATCAAAAGAAGATATAAAGTCAATGATACATGTATAATAATGCTAAATATGTACCTGATAGGAAAGAAAAGGCCAGGCATTGAATAAAAACTTCATATAGCTGGGAACTGATAAGAGGGTATAAAGAAATCAGTTTTGATAGATGGGTATCTTGTTGGTATCAGCCTCAGTTGTAGATAGTTGCATCATCTGTAATTTTTTTATCCCATTATTTATGAACCATATTTCTTTCAGAACATCAGGATCAGCATCTGTTTAATTATTACATTTTTTCTCCTTAGACTTGGAAGATTAGAATAATGTGATCAAGACTTTCTCTCTGTATATATGCAATAACACAGAAATTATTTATAAGTAGAACAATCACAAAGGCAGCAATTCGTGCAAGTTGAAAGTGCAACGGAGCCCCAAAATAGAAACATGATGCCACAGCCCTTTTCTAAGAGTATGTGAAAGTGCTGTCAATTAGGTCTAACGAGCAAATATTTGTAACTAAATGTAGGTAAGAAAGAAAACTGAATTTACGTGAGCTAAGTATTGTCCATAAAAAATCCTAACTTTCCCCCATCTCCCAACAGCTGTTTGCCTGAATGGATTCACTGTTTTGTCTCAAGCTTCTGAAACTTACTCTTTTTTTTTTTTTTTTTTTTTTGGCGGCACAATGCAAGGATATATATGTTTAGTACTCTTCTGGAAAGGTTTCTGTATGTTCATGGACATTCACTTCTGCTCTGGTGGAAGACAACGAGCTGTCTCAGCAGTTCGTATTTCAGTCTCGCCTCAAAGTGGAACCAGGCTACAGCTTTCCCAACACTCTTACTGCTTAAATTTTTTACACTTCAGCTTTTTGTGCTTATGTACAGCATGTTCTGCCTCTCAGTGAAATCTCTTTCCCTATAACAGAGAGAAAGTATCCCTGGCACACTCTAACTTAGAATAGGAAATTACAGCATTACAAGCAGCAGTAGGGTCTCAGGTTGCAGAATCTCCCTTGCCCTTTTTAGAAGTGCCCATTACAGCATGAATTCAGTGAACAGGAGCAGATCCATTTACCATCACAGATGCCTGTTTTTCTGTCCCATTCATTCACAATGAAGCTGCATCCAGCTTTTAGCCACTTCTTTAATGTATCATTGAGTTATAAGACCTTTCAGTGTTTTTTAATGTAAACTTCCAAATCAATGTTCCAGGGTCAGAAGGCAGCTTTTTCCTGTTTCTGCTTCTCTGTCACCTTAGTGATGTGTATCCCAGAACATTCCCATGAAAGAGCTGCACTGTCCATGCTAGCTGCCGGCTTGAAACAAAACAGCCTCATTCCTGAACCCTGTCCTTTTCCTCGATTTATAAGGCTTGTTTATTGCAAAGGCACTAAAATTGCATGAGCTCATGATAAGGAAAACAAATGTTACAAAAAAATTAACTTAACATATAAATATATAACTGTCAAAAAGAGAATGCACCTAAATATGAATACCTTATGGTCAGGGAGAAAGAAGAGATTTGGTGCAAGCATGTCTCTGAAGTGGGGAGAGAGCAGTGATGAAGGATACCCATCAGAGTCTCTGAAGAGCAAAGGAGAGAATGCAGAATGCTCCATTGCTAGAGGTTAGAGGTGGTCCCTTAGGAGCTAAAGGCTGTAATTGGTAATTTCTGTGCTGAGACTGTGTGTATTTACAAACCTACATGTTTAAGTGCTTGCTGTGAGCTCATCACTGGCAGCTATTTTCATACCCATGTCACCTGTCCTGATTGCAAGACTATCAAATTGCAGAGTCATGTTGGGAATAGATTTGCTGAGGACAGTGATGCAAAGGTTTCTGAGCTGGCTTTTCCTCTGCGTCCCATGGAGGGTCCCATGCCCCCTTGGCAGTCATCCTCTTCAGTCAAAAGCAGTGTTGACTCAGCTTGGTGGTTTTCATGCCTGGACACTGGGGCTGAGACTCTCCTGGGGGCAGCCCTGGGAGCAGCCTGCTACTATTTGGGTTATTTGGATTTTCCACCGCTCCTCTCCTTCCTGCTTCCCATCCAGCCCTTGTCTCTCTGTGTTGCTTTGAGGTTGTGCAGCTTTTATCAGGTATCCTGACAAGGATGTATGAGGTTGGGTGCAGTATCACAAACATGTGTTGCTTCCATAGGTAGGCTTCTGTATTTGCATAGCACAGCTCAGCATTCTGTGAATTCATTGTGCCTGAGTCAAGGCCGCTGTGGAGATCTTTGTCCCTTTTATTGAGGTTTTTAAAAGAGCACCTTTAAAGAAACAGAAACTTTAAGCAGAGCAGTTTGTGTCACCATATTTCATTTTTATGGTTCTTAAGGACAATCTGACATTTTCTGCGAAATGATAATGACAAATGTTGCTCTTTTTGCTTCTCTGTCCCTGAAATTGCATATAAAATTCATTTGTGTGTGGTCTGTTAATATCCAGCAAATACAATGTTTAAAAATTAAGTTCATGCCTCTTGTTTATGCCATTTATACCCATTTTTTTCTTGAAGCTGTCTAGTTCTGTCAGATAAAGGAGCAAATGCCTTCCAGCTCAGCAAAGTGCATTTGCAACCTGCTGTCATTAAGCAGCTAAAGCTGAAATATCATGGGGACTTCGCTGTCCCAGTCCCTGTCACTATTCTCTTATTCTGCAGCTACAAAGAGCATGTTGTTACATAACTAACATAATTTTTAGTGTCACAGCAGGCAGCTAGTGAAATGGAAACTGAGAACTGGGTTATTTTAGTTGGGAAAGAAAATGAATATATGAGATTATTCAGATCCACTTTATTTACAAATCGAAAAGTTTTTTGAAGAGCTCTGAAGAATAGCTGTTCAGCAGCAAAATTCTCACCAACTCCATTTAGGCAATAAGAAGTGTCACAGCTCAGATGCCTCTGTTTAAACTCTTGTGCTGTTGTGAATTCATATAGAGATTGCAGTGTTTATCTAAAAACTCTATGGTGGAACGTTTTGCTGTTGCTTTTAAACTGGGTGCTCAAAGTGCTTCTGGTATTTTCACATGCCTGGGCCTAAATAGAAGTGGCCTGATTTGCAGAGGTGTGATCAATTCTAGGTCCTATTGAAATCAATGGGAACTGATGAGTGCTCAGTTCTTTTGAAAACCAGGCCATTTATATATAGGTGCCTAAATATGGCACCCAATTTTGAAAAACCTGGCTCTAAGACCACATACCATCTTCCTCCTTTTGATATCTGGGTCCCTGCTGTAAGAAAGGGTAGGAAGGGTAATGAAGAAACAATTGTAATGAAAATAACCCAGAAATATTTCTGAGTACTTATTACTCTGTAACAATAAAAAGGTTTTTTTTTTTAATCATTTAAGGCAAGGGTCCATTAGAGTGGAATTTCCTCTTCTGTATTTACTCTGTTTTGTATTAAGAAGACAAAACAAAGCAAATATCCACTCCTGTGCATGTGCAAATGTAGTTACTGTCTGGGAATGAAAGTTGTAACAAAATAAAATTCAGATAGAAGATAAAGACACAAAAAACCCCCACCCTTGATGCCAGAAAAAAAAAATTAGATTTATTTTTTCCTTCTTATTTCCAACAGAAAAATATATACTGAAATGCATTAGCGGACAAATATTCACTCACTGTCTCTCCTACTTTCTACAATATCATGAAAGCAACTTCACTTAGAATATATTTCCATTTTCCACCATTTTTTTTACAGAATATATAGCAGTTTTACATTTTTACTCAATATGCTGCAAAGCAGAAAATAATTATGATCTGTTATCACAATAAAAGCTCTGCCAGATAATAGGGTTAGAGGCTTTTGCAAAGCTCACAGCATCCAGAGGAACTCATTTCACCAGTGCCATTAGCATCCTCTCAAGGAAAACATTCAGAGCCTTCAGAACAGATTTTATTTATGGTTACACAACTGTATGAAAACTCATATAATTGATTCCAGAAACCAAATACAAGCTGAAGCATTAGAAATTACTATTTTTCATGTTGTGGTCATAAGATTACACTAAGAAAACATTTGGGGCCTATGTCAGGTTTGCAAGCCCCCAGATTCTTAATTTGTGAGCTTTTTGGGGCAACCATAAGAGTTAGTGACTTGTATTTTTGAGGTTGTAGACTGGGTATTGGTGGTACTTCCAATCTGTTTGCCTATAGCCTTGTTCTGTGTTGATCCTCCTACGTTTAATAAGGTGTAATCTCTGAACTTCTTTTGGGATGAGGATTTCTCCTTATGGATCTGCTAGTGTCTAATATTGTTTGAGCTTTATGGCCTTATTTTTGGATGAGGAAGAGGCATAGGAGCAAAAAGGTGATTTGTCTTCTCTTTCCAGCTGACTTATTTTCCTGAGTATGGTAAAACCTAGCCTATGTTTCCTTCTGTTGGATGTTTAGAAGTGTGGGCATTATGAGATTCAGAGAGGAAAATGCTTTTTGTTGTTTTTGTTCAAGAAAAAGCTGCAGTGAAATTTGATTATTATAGTATCACATAATTCTATAGCTGATATTTTGAGAAAAAATGTTAAAACTAGATGTAGTTTAGGGCGAGGATGGAAAATGATGCTTTTCTTTTTAATTTTTAGCAGGAGGCAAATTTTGACCCTGAATTGCAAATAATTTCTGAGCATAATTGGTGCTTTCACTTTAAAGTTGAGATTACCAATAGGTCAGGTTAATGTGGGTTTACCTGTAAAAGTGATGTTGGATCCTTTAATCAATGTCTCTGAAGTGCACTCAGATTTCAAACAAAACAAAGCAACCCTTTGAAGTCAGGTGTAAAAGATAGCAGTGAGGTTCACCTTAGTTTAAGGAGATAAGTACTTTACTTTTGTCAGTGACTGTGTCATATTCATCAATGTAAATGCATTTTAACCATGGCATCCCTCCTTTGACTGATATAAATTTGTGAACTTCAAAGAAGTAAAGGGAAATTCACTAGTTTAGAAGAAATTGAAGACATGGTTTATTGTACTTCAATATGCTTTGGAGCACAGAAATATTCAGGCACTATTTTAGGTGTATCTGATGGGTTACATGTTTTAATGGGTATAATTTCTGGAGAAAGTAAAACCAGGAGGGATAATTATAATGTAAATTATGAATAATGAAACAATTAGGTGATCAATTTCATATAACCTCCCTGAACTGTATTCAAGGACCTCAACATCTCCAAAGACTCTGGTTCCCAATACCTCAGGGTATTTGTGGAAGTTGGTGGGTTCTTATCCAATAATCTGAGAAAGAATGTTAACTCTTTGCTGGCTTGAGGTTCATTTGCCGTGCCTTCTTCCCAGACTTTGTGGAGATCAGCTGCTCCTTTCCTTGCCCAGAGCAGCAAGTGGCCTTTTCATTTCTGTGACCTTGGTACAGACCCACTAAGCCGCTCTCCGCGGGGGCGGAGACATAAGCCCTGCTCTGGAGGGAGCATCCCGATGGACACCACCCCTGGGAAGGCAACTGTGGGCAGCCTGGGAAATAAAAGGACATGGAATCAGAAGGGAGACTAGGAACTTTTGTGCTTTTCATGTGATCTCACCTGCTGCAATACACCTTGGGATGTTAGTCGTATAAAAGCAAAGTTAAAATATTGGCAACCTAAATAGTTTTTTGTGGGGTTAGCTGAGAGGAAAGGAAGTATCTGCACAGTTGAAAGACCCTGGCAGTTTAGATTAATCTTAGGACTTGTAACCATTTTTAGATTTAGTGATTGTTAATGAGGCTTTATTGTCAATTCACAAAATGCTTCCAGACCACATGGATACTTGGTTGCTTTGGCTTTCCTGCAGAAAATCTGTTCTCTGTGCTTAGCCTTCCTAAGCCTCTCTGTTGCTGTTGTCGTCAGCAGTAATACTGGTCCCCGAATGCAATTAGTTTCTGTGTCACATTGACAGCTTTATGTGTTTCTGGTATGTATTACCTGGAGAAACAGGTTTTCTGCACAGATACAATTGTTTTATTAAGAATTACAAGGTCACGTAAAGACAGAACCACATGTCCAAAAGCTTGTGTCCCTTTCCAGCTGTTTGTTAGTCTGCAACCCAAGCCTTGTAATTCTTGTATCATCATATATTGTAGCATTGTTACAGCTACAGATATATTAAACTCATTTAATTTCATTTGAATAGTGCCTGATAGTGTTTTGAGTGGCTGCATTTGTGTCAGTGATGTTTGTTAGAAGTTGCCAGATACAGTAGCCCAAAAAAGTCAAGGCTGTTGCAGCTCCATGTTCCCAGGTCCAGCCAGCAGTGAGGCTGAACCTGTGTTACCCCTAGGTCACACGTGCATGCATTTATATATACATATACATACACAAGGGCATACATAGCCACATTGATCAAAATGGGCAGAAAACATGGTACTCACACAAAAACAGGCAGCCCATTCCTATGTACTGCAAAACATAGATGTGTATAAATATCTACATATGGAACATGGAACCCACCAGCAGCTGGGATCTGGACACTCAGGAATTTTTGAGGAATTCCCAGCAGTAGTGGGAGAATCTTTACCTGGTTTCTCGGTTGGCCTTTTGGGAATCTGCAGGAATAAGATGTATTTGTCCAGCTCGTTCACTTAACCTGGTGGTCACTAAAATGTGAGGAGGATGCTTCCTTTCTTGTGCCTTACTCTTACAGATAACTTTTTCACAAATGCACAAATGTCAGCAAAATGTGCCTGTATGTGTCCTCATTGTCACGGTGTCCTCTGCAGCTTTACCAAGGATGGTAATGAATGGGTGTCAGGAAGAATCTTCTTATCCTCTGCTCTAATAACTGAAAAGAGGAAGCAGGAGGTTGTGTAACTGAACTGAAAAATGTCAAATAGCCAGACGGAAAAAAAAAACCCTTGGAATATTCAATTAATAATAATGTAAATATATTCAAATTTGGATTTTAGTAAATAATACTTTTAATGAATTATTGTAATATTATTCATGTTGTTTTTCTGAGAAATTAGACTCCATTAGTCAGTACCTTAATGCCAGACATGAATAAATTACAGTCAAGTTTTAGTAAAAAATTATCTCTTCCATACAGAAAGACGATAGCAGTGTAATCATTCTGGTATCTTAACATGAGCTGACTGAGAGTTCAGAATAATGAGACATCGAAAAATAATAATTTTCAGCTTTTGGAGGGGACTCAGAGGAAGGCTGAACAAAAAATATCAGGAAGTCATTGTGCAAGTGAAAGTAATAGTAAAATTAACTGCAATGTAATCTTGGATGCCAAATAAGGAAAAACAAAATTTAATATGTTAAGTATTTTCATTTTCCTGAAAATCTTAATTTATGTATATTGAAATGCAGATTCTCCTATCTTAGAAATAAACTTTACCCTGTAACTACAACTTCTGCTGCAGAAAATGTTAAGAGAGTCTAAAAAGTACAGCAGATGTAGAGGAATGTCTTATCCCATCTCATCTCAAACTGATTTGCTCTGTCGTGTCAGATGCATGTGAATTTGTTTAAAAGCCATTAGCCATTAGTCTGTTTCATAGCATCACAGTTAGGAAAGGTAAGAAGTAAGTCCAAGGCTAATTTTGTGCGTCTCCCTGGCTGAGGAGCATTTCCTGTTGTCTGGCAGTTGTAGACACTGTGTGGGCAGGCACAGGCGTGCACACGAACCCTGTGTTGTGAGCCCTGCCGTGTCTCAGCCGGTGTCAGCAGAGCTGCACCCATAGCTGGAGCACACGGTGTGAGCACGAGCTACCTAAGGCTGCTGCTTGGAGGGCTCTCTGATGCCTCCCCCAGGGCCCTCTGCTGCTCTCCCTCCCCTGGTCTGTCTGCTCGTGAGGGACCAGTGAACAGCACTGCTGCTTTCATGACTTGAGTGGAGATGATTTGGGGGATTCTCTTGCTGTTGCCTGTTTTCTTGCATAAGGATAAGAGAAGTTCTATATTTGTCTCTGTGCTCTACTCTAAAGATATTATTTGCCCTGTCAAAGAGTAAACATTCTGGATCAGTTTATTCTGAGCAATGCGGCATACTGTGTTGGTGAAACAGGCCGTTTGACTTCTTGTTTTCCATATTACCAAAGGAGTGAATGAAGTACATGATGAGCAACTTAGTGAAGTAATTTGGGTACCTTTTTGTGTTCTGTGCAAAGTGGTATGTTTCCAAGTGCACACTAAAAGCCTATTTGAAAGATTTATGCTGGGGTTACAGTTGAGAAATATTCCTTTCTTTCTAGCAGTGTGTCTTGCAGCTGGATTTGAATTGCTTGGAGTCTACTAATCGGCTTTGCTAGTAGACCTGCTGAGAAAGCATTGCAATTGTCCATGTGGAGTGCAAGAAAGAAATGTAGGGATAAGATTTATGAATAATTTTTGGACACAGGCAGTATGAATTGGTGAGGAAAACTTCATCGGTTTCTTCATAGGCTAATTTAACTGTAGCAGTAATGAGCTAAAACCTCAAATAAGTCAATTATTTTTCCTTTAATTTTTATTCTGAGATTTGTACTTTGTTAACTTTCTTAGCACTGAATAGGATTCAGTACTGTTTTCCACCATCTGGTCCCAAGGGTCAATGTGTGAATTTAACTGATTTGTATTTTTTTCTGAAAACCTGCCAGTCTGCATAAATAGGCTTCTCTCTGTATGTTCACATAAGTGTATATGGGGTTGATCCATCAAAACCCTTAGATGACCTATGAGTCCAAATTCACATGTTAAAGCTGCAGTTAGATACTTTATTTGAAAACAGTTGATCCCAAAGCATTTGCCCAGGCTATGAAAATGAAAGAGAATTGCAGTTCACGTCATATTTCAGATTTGTCTCTGAAGGTTCATAGAGGTGAAATGCTGTTGCACACTCCTGTTTCCTCTCCACCTGACAGAGGATGAGCTGGTCACCCAGAAAGGAGCTGGGTTCTAGTGCCTGGAACTGTGCAAAGGGGACTCCTGCCAAGAGTGTACAGAGTATTTGTTCTGCCTTGTGGCTGGCCAGGGACAGCTTGAATCTCTGGGTGAGATGTAGAAAAGCAATATTTGGCTGAAACTTAGAGCTAGAGCTGTTATTTTGAACAGAAAACACTAGACCTTGTTACAACTAAATTCCTGAAATAGCAAAATAGATATTTAGCCACATATCAAACACAAGTATCTTGGCTTGCTGTGCATTGTGTTTCAGGAGGTTTTTAGGTGCCTCAGGAGGAGTGTAGGTACACAGCAATCTAGATCTGAGGTCTTGGATGGTGTTCAGGTATGATACCACATGCTCACTAACTCTTTATGAACTCTGCAGGACGAATTAAGAAAACCTGTTTTTACCTCTGTCCTCTGATGCTCTGTTTCCCAATCAGAAAGTATACTGATATTGCTTAATGCCCCTGCCTACTATCACCAGTCTTTGAGGTCTTTGAGTGAATTTTCTTGACTCCTCAGATATTTTACCCCATCCTGCCTTATTGAACTGGTTTTACTATGCTCTTTTGCATTGCCTTGTTTTGTTCTCAATTTGGTGTGAGTGTGATTCCCCTTGAGGGACACAAAAGTTCATCTAAGTGAGCTCACCAAGCTTATAACAAAGCTTAGTGGTTTGGTTTTTTTTCTGTTTTTATGCAGAGGAATAAATCCCAGCTTGAGTTTCTCGTGTGAACAGTGCCATGTGATCTCAGAGTACAGGTGATGAAGAACTAAACAAATAAATGCGTAAGGTGTCTCAAACAAGCGTCAGAAAGGAAGGGGAATTGGCTCAAAGCACTACTTTGGAACACATTTCTCGTAGTTTGCATGTCACCTCTACAGAGCAGAAGAAGGGGCAGGCAGTGTATTAAGCTGATCTGTCACAGAACACAGATTTAACTGGGACCCTTGTAAAAATTTCTCTGAAGAAAGAAAAATGTAACAGATTGGGAATGTGATGGAGATAAATTGGCCTTGGTTGTCCTTGACTCATAAAAATTTAACTTTGGGTAAATGAAGGCAGTAATTTAAAAGGGACAAAACCCAATAACCTCTAACCACTTGTTAAAGTAAGAACAAGAAAGTCAATAATCTCTATATCAAGAAGAGGTTCTTGTATTTTTAGTCCTTCTTGTAATGCAGAGAGATCATCTTAAAAAACACTTAGTTATTGAACCTTATTTTACATTTCATAATTTCCCTTTATCACTTAGAGCAATTTTAATTGTCCATAACTGTTCTCCTTCCGTGCAGCAGATCAGTAGCCTCAGAGAACATAGAAGAGAGGAAGGGTTATTTCCAAGTAGATGACTAGAGCATTGCACTAGAAAATCAAATTAGATTGCAATGAAATACAACTATAAAAATGCTATTACTTTGGTGAATTTTATGCAAAAACCTTCATGGAATGATGCAGTGGGATTTGCAGGATCTACATGCAGAATCACTACCTTCAGAGAAAAGAATGTAATTGAGGAGGCTCTCTGATCTGCAGGATGATGTATAGCATACTCTTCAATAAAATAGGGTGATTTTAAACCAGAATGAATCTACAGTTAGGTGAAGAGATAACTTGCTAGTGATGCCAGCCTTACTATGCAGCATTAGAATGATGGACAGACTCCTGTTTGCTTGTTTGGATTTTTTTTTTCTTGGTTTTTTTTTTTTCCCATTGAATCAAGGCAACTGATAATAAGCTTAAAATAAGGTACTTGCTAAGTGCTTTCCTGGATTGGGACCATGGAATACACAGCATTTTTCAGGATTGATCTCCCATAAAGTCTATGAAAAGACCCGGATTTCTAGGGACTAATCCCAAATACTTTATTTTTTTCTTTTCTCTTTTTATCACTATTGGGATTAATAGAGTCTTCTTGTGTTACTATCAGTGTATCCCCTATCACTCAAGTGTTTACAAATTGAGTATGAAGATTCCACAGCCCATATTTGCATTGGCATTAATACTTTTAGACTTAAATCCTTTCTCTTGTGCTCGTTACTAGTTTTGCAGATTTCCAAGGGACAATTTCTTTGGAAAAATCCATTATAATACAGTGTTTCTGAGCAGTGCTTTCTAAATAATCCATACAATTTCACAGATTCTTCAAACCTTGCAGACATTCTGGTAACATCTTTGAAGTACTTGAGGGTGGAGATGAGTGGGTGGGCTTGATAGAGGAGGAAGCTGTGAAAAAAAACCCTGCTATGTGGAACAGAGACTGTTTGTTAAATGACTTGTCTGGCTTTCTTATAGTTTGCACTGGATAGACTCTACCCCTTCTGCGGTTATGGGGGGGTTCTGTAGGCTGTATCCAGCATGACAGAATTATTGCTATGACAGTATGATTCAATAATCTCAAAAATCAGGCAGACTGAAAATTGATGAAAAATCAATTCAAAATAATAAAGCCAGCTCTTCTTGCTACTGTTGTATTTGTGAAAATAATATCAGGGTATTTCATAGGGGCAGAGGCAGATTGGATTGAGAGCAGTGCTCCTCTCTTTGGTGTCTGACAAAAGAGGCAGGGCAGGGAGAGAGACAAATAGCTCTGCTTTCCAGTGATGCCAACCTTCCTACACAAAGTTAAAATGATGGACAAAGCCCTGCTTGGCTGGTTGGATTTTTCCTCCACTGAATCAAAGCACTTGCTCATGCCCTTAAAATAAAGTACTTGCTAAGTGCTTTCCTGGATTAGGCATAAAATGCTTATGCTGCATCACCTGCAAATGCGTATTTGTTATTGAACAAACTAATGTATAAAGTTCTTGTTTGGTCAGGTGCTGGGATAGTATTGCAAGGGAGGTGCATACCATTAGATGGAAGGCAGTGAGAAATTTGTATTGCTGAGGCAGCCTGATTGAAATGTTTTCATGTAGTCAGTTTGGTCATCTGAATTTGCCATGCAAAATAGAAAGGATAAGTTCTCTGCCAGTATATTTTATATTTGCTATGGTATTTTCTATAAAAAAGTCTTCTTGATAAATTTGGCAGCCCATTATCTGTAATCAGTATGGTGCATTAAAGGCTTGTTTTGGAAGCAGTGCACTTTTTATCAATGAACTGTGTCTGAAAGTAGCCTACGGTAGATTAATCCATTTTTCTATCAATAATCTCTCCAAAATAACACCAATATATCCCTGATTGACACAAGTTATCAAGCAAAGGGGAAAACAAAACAAAGGGAAACAAATCAATGCAAGAAATAAAAACTAAAGTGAGTAAATAGACGCTGTGGCTGACATGGCATTCAGCTTCATGCTGCTGCTGAAGAATCCTCCCCCTGGACCAGCTCGTGCTGAACTGGAGGAAATCAAATGCAAATGCAAGTATGTGAAATTGAGTTTCACACATTTGAGACAGCCACTTAATGTGAGTTTTAGTTTTCCACTGTTTTGGTAATGTGGGAGTTTTGAGTCAGGAGAAGGGGCTTTTTTTCTCTTATTATTTATTTCTTTCTAGTATGAGGATTATTTCTTTTCCAATTTTCTGTGAGAGTTGTTTATTTTATTGCTACTGGCTGATACAGAGAAGAAAAAATAAATTTAATTATGTTGTTAGAATTAGCATATGCCCTGTTGTCAGGCCAGCAAAACAAAACTTCCTCCTTTATTGCATATTTTTATTCCTAGGAATGCAGCTATGAAGAACCCGTCTAATCCAAAATATTTGAGCTGTCAAAAATTCAAATTCATAAGCTTATGAATACCCCTAGGTGGCACTACATGCTTTTTTTGCTAAAAAATAATCAAATACTTTATATGTAAATAAAAGCAAAATCATAATAGCTTAATATGCATGATGAATACAATCTGTATTTTTGCCAATAAAGGTGGCTAACAAGCTTTTTTTTTAACAACTGTCATGGTTTAACTCCAGATGGCAACTAAGTACCACAGAGCTGCTCTCTCACTTCTCCTTCCCCCTCCTCTCATCAGTGGGATGGGGAGGAGATAAAGGAAAGAAAAGAAAATGGAACTCATGTGTTGACATAAGAACAGTTTAATAACTGAAACAAAGTAGAAGATTATAATAATAACAACAACTACCATAATAATAGCAGCAACAACAATAATAATCACAATAATTGTAATGTTAGTACTGCTACTAATAATTGTAATAAAAAGGAGAGGGAGGGAGGGAGGGAGATAAAACGGAAGAAAGACTAGTGATGCAGAAAAAATTTCTCGCCGCCCACTGACAGATGCCAAATCCTGTCCTTGAACCCTTATTGTCTTCTGTCAGGTAATTCCCAGTATTTGTGTGCAGGCCATGCTGGTCTGTGTATGGAACATCCCTTTGGCCAGGTCGGGTCAGCTCTCCTGGCCATGCTCCCCCAGCCTCTGGGGCACCTGAGCAGTGCAGAGCACAGGACACTGACATGTCCTGGATTTAGGGTGAGCACTGCTGAGCAACATCCCAAACATCTCTGTGCCACCAGTGTGATTCTCACATTGAATGCAAAGCACAGCAATGTACCAGCCAGTAAGAAGAAAGTAATTCTCTCCCATTTGAAACAGTACAATAACTCATGGAATAAAATTTTTCTTGTCTGAGGATTGAGTGATATTCTACTAAAGGTTTTTTAGAATTTTGTGAAAAATACGTACAAAGACTTGGATACAGAATTTTCTTGAAGGAGGTATAAAACTTTCACTAAAATATGTTTGTATTTTTATTTAGATTTTAACATGTTAGAATACTTCCTTGGTAAAGCCATGCCAGCAGAAACAGAGGGGATAAACGGGAGTGTACTGGGTCTGAGTGATTGACCTGTTTCATAAGACTAAAGACTCTCATGTGTGAATTAATCCATTTTGGTGACCAGTAAGTCTTGTTAGCATGTTAATTATTATGTTCTGCTTTTTCATCTGTTGGCTGCAAAATCTGGAGATGACTGTTCCATGGGTTTGTGTGAAGGCAGAAGATCCCACACAAGAGAGGGTCAGCTTTTCATGTGGTACAAACACGGGGCAATGCAGGACTGGGGCACAGCTGCATGAGTACTCAGGCATCACTCTCATCTTGGTTGCATAGGGTTTGGTTGTCAAAAGAGTCAGTCAAAAGAGCAGAGGGGCTACCCTCCTACTCTCTTCCTTCCCCAAAGCAGGGAGAAAAGCCCTGGCAGTCAGCAGTTATGGTGAGGTCTGTGCCATTGCTGAAGTAGCACTGGGGATGATGGCTTCAGTCCTGGTGAAACAATGCAACTGCTTCTGTGACATCTGATGTAGAAGAACGGAAGTAACCAAAGTGAAAAACACAAAAGAACATTAAACTGTGTCCTAAATTAATATTAATCACAAGGCAGTTTTACAACTAAGGAAGTGTTGCCTAGAAGCCTACTGGATTAAAATGAGATAGACTGTGTGTTGGAGGAGAACAAGATGATAGCATTGTACAGTCACAGAATTTCAAATTGAAAAGGACCCACACCTCCCTTTTGATCACATGACTATTGAAAATAAACCACAGGATCAAGAGCATCCTTCAGATATTCCTTGAACTCTGAGAGGCTTGGTGCTGTAGGAAGCCCTTTCAGGGATTGACTATCTTCTCAGTAAAGTGCCTTTCCCTAATGTCAAATCTGAATTTCCCCAGTGCAACTTCATTCCACTTCCTTGTGTCCTGGCACTGGTCACAAGGGAGCGATCAGCACCTCCCCTTCTCTGCCCCCAGGAGGAAAGTGTACCTTGCTGCCAGGTCCCCCCTCAGCCTTCTCTTCTCCAAGCTGAGCAAGCCAACTCAATTATACACTCAGTGTTGCCCTTGAGACTCTTCACCTTCTTTATCCCTCTCTTCTGGACACACTCTAACAATTTGATGCTCTTCTTCTATTGAGACACCCAAAACTGCAGATAGCACTTGAGATCCGCACCAGTGCAGTGTAGAGTGCGACCATGTTCAGACATCCTGGTTTTCATTGTATGCATTAAACTGCATGGTATTTTTTCTGCATCCTAAGCCAGGATTAGCCATATCTAAGTGATGTTGTTTAGCAGGGCGGGTTTTTAAACTTTTTTTAAAGCTGGTGTAAAATAAGTAATAGGAAAGCAAGGAAACTATATGGATTGTACACATGTTCTCTGTCTTGGATTTCAGTGCTTGATGACTTGCCTAGAGTTTATGTTTATGTATCCAAATTTAACACAGAGCGGTGACTATTTCCTGTCATCTTGCTCCTAAATAGTGTTTGGGGCTAAAAATCATATAAAGCAGTATCAGAGTGTTTTCTCATGGGTCATCAGAGGAAGATACAAGAGTAGTAAATGCCCACATGATGTTCTTCAGTTGGTTTTCATATGAGTCCTGTGTAAACTTCAGAATATGAAAATCTATAAATTCTTTGCATTTCAGAAAGGAGCATGTACATCAGCAAGGCCAATTTTACTTCTACAGATAGAAAAAAATCAAAAAAATTTAATACAGGCTGTTACAACATGGCTGTTTGTTGATAACTGAGACATGCATGTTCTCAGTGTCAGAAGGATAGACACACAAATAAAACTTAAACTTACGTACATTTTTATGTGGAGACGTGTAAGGAAATGTTAATGGATCCTTTTGCTAATTCAGTTGTAAAATCAAAATATGCAATATCTGGTAAAACAGGGATTAATACTTGAAATAAACTAAAATCCGTATGAACAGCAGCTCTTCTTTTTTGGCTATCCTTGCCAAACAGCTGTGTCTCGCTCTTGAAGGCTTGCCTCCCCACACTTTTCTTCTCTTGTGGCTGGGACAGAGATTTCATTAATTTAATTCAGCCCCAAAAGGACAGAGAAAATCAAGTGAAATGCTGCATCCACTGAAGACAATAGCAAACTCCTCCTGACTTTTGGGAAAAAGGATTCCCCTGGGGTACCTGAATGTATGTACATCCCTGAAAAGAGCTCTGTTACATTCTTAAGAAAAGATCTTTTTGAAATCAGAGGAGATGGAGCAGGAAATTGCATGTTGAGTTGGGGTATTGTTAGGAACTGCCTTTACACACAGAAATGACACTTTTGGTAGTGAAACACTGTTGAGGGGTGTAGCCAGGGTAGATGATATCCATTCTATGTTAGTACATTATATCCATTGTTAGAAAACAAATTGTACACTGTTTTCCCATTTTAACAGTTGTGCTTTAATGAAGAGAAAAGAACTAACAGTACGCTAATGGAATAACATTCTGCTTATAGCTAAGAGGGAAATACTGAGAGAGCAGATAATTGTTTTAGAACTGTGCTCCTTCAGACAGGAGAAATCAATAATCACTGAAGTGGAAAGGGATGACCAGTTGAAAGGAAAAATAAAAAGTTTGAAAGGAAAATCTAGGAGAGAGACCTGACTGTGATTTAGTAAGGATTTAGTCTGTGATTACATAGTCTTTTCCATCTTTTGAACATAATGATGTACTTTCATTATTTGTTTTGGTTTGACTTTCAGAGATAATGTTTGCTTTATTGTTACCATGGTGCAATGAATTCCTTTGTTTTTGAAAAAAAAGGTAATTAATTATTTAGGGTTTCTTAACATGAATAATATTTATCATTGTTTCTCCTCGTATAAAGAAACTGACTACTCCGACTCCATAATCCAAGGGGCGTAAAAGGGATGAGCATCATTTGTTGAAACTATATGTGAGAAATATACGACCTCTATGTGCTGGGTGCAGATGAAATAGGGTATCAGCCCCAGAAGAGTCCTCTGTCTTCTGTCATGTTTTGTCCAGATTGCCAGCAGGGAGCCAAGGATGATCCATAGCATCCATGTCTCCTGCTTCTCAACAATGAGCTGTTCTGCAGCTCATGTTGTAAAGAACAAATGAGCAGAATAAGTGCAGGACTTGAGCAAAACACAGTTTGAATATTTAACATGAGGCATGTTTAAAAAGACAACTTCTTTATTTATTTTTAATGTATTTATTTCAGAAATAGAAGTCAGATGGTAGCCAGTCAAACCACAAAGGATTTCCCAGAATGATCGTGACTGTGGGTTGGGATTTTTTTTTCAATTTTACTTAGCAATGGCATTTGAATGTCTAGAAAACATGTGGGTGACCTAGGAATGAATATTATTTTGTTTTTCATGTCATCAGAGGAGAAGGAGCTGTATTTGTCAGGTTGATTTATAAAAAAAAAGGTTGTTGTTTATTGCTGCTTCTGGGGCTGGGAATATTAGAGCAAGTTCCATGCAGGTGGACTCACCAAGTGACAGGGTCATTTAGGCAGGTGAAAAATTGTCCAGAGTAATTTCAAAATTGTACTTCAGGGAATACAGCCTGGTAAAGAATTGAGTAAGTGCTACTCCACATCCAGCACGGCTCCCTGCAGCCTTATTGTTTATAGAGCATCTCTACAGCACAGGAACTGTGTAGACAAATAGATTTTGTAGCTTTGTAAAACCATGACTTCTCCTGCTCTGTTTCCTTCCTAGAGTGATGCTACACACATGCATACCCCACAGGCACACAGCAGTTATGCAGCTGGAAAAGTATTTGGAGATAAAACATTATCTGTCTTGTGGGATGGGGTTGCTTGGAAGCTCCTCATATTTTTTTTTCATCACCTCATTAGAAAGAAGAGGGGCTGATAAATAAGAGGGTCTGCCACCACCCCCACGAAATACTTCAGGACACCCTGACTCTATGAAGGGTTCAGCTTACATACGTGATCATGGCACATGGGCAAACCTGGAAATGTTGTAATCAACAACAGACAGTGCCAGGAGAGGCAGCCCTGCTGGCAGCAGGCTGGTGCTCCTCCTGGCACTCATCACTTCTGTTGCTCAGGGATGTGCTTCAGTGCTGCTTTTTCCATCCTTGTCAACCACATGTGAGGTGCTGTCACCCAGTGCTCCCGATGGCACTGCCTGAACAGTGCACAGTGTTAGCCCATTTCCATGCATGATGAGTTGGTTTTCACCATGTATTGGTTCTCCTCCCTCCTGCCGCCTCTGTGTTCTCCACTGTTGACTTCCTGGGCTATTAGCTGTACCACAGCCTTTGGAAACACTTGAAGCATGTAGTGCTGGTGCTGCCAAATGCAATGATATAAATACCTCTCCATCCCACTGCCACTCTGCAATTGCGTAAATACTGTTCTTGCTGTTCGCTCTCCGTCACAGCACAGTCACAGAAATGTAATCTGCAGCACAGGGAGCACACAGGATAAATGGCTCCAGGATTTAGCCTTCTGGAAACAAAGGGTTCCTGTAATTTAGGATTAAGTTAGTAAAAGGGAGATGATTAAAATATCATTGAAAACTTGCAAACTCTTGCATTTTTATTGTAGGCCTTAAAATAATGTTTTTCTTTCACTCTCCCATTTCCTGGAGTTGAGTGATTTTGCAAATATCTGAGACTTATTACTATTTTCTTTTTATTTTTTAATAACTATTTTTAGCCATCAGTTTCTGAGGGAAATTTGATAGGCATGCAAGTATGAACAACCCAAAGGATATTTTTAAGTGAATCACAGGTTTTGCAGAGTAACCTAAATCACAGTAATACTGGCTCAGAGTTGGCAATACTGCTACAATGTGGTAGTTGAACTACTGACCTTTTCATGGTAGCCATTGGGTACAGTCATTCTAAAAAAAGGATGGAAGTGTTACTTATTCTGGATTTGAGACTCTTTTATGAATATTTTTATATATAATACTCATGTTCTTTATTGGAGCGTATAAAAGAAAAAAGAAGGTATGGCACAGGGACAGGATGTAGAAAAAGTAGAACATGGAATAGATTAACTGAAATTGTACTGCAGGGATGCTCTGGAAAACAAGAATAAGAGAAAGCACAGAAATTAGGGGTAAATTCTCATCTACTTACTGAAAGTAAATAGTTTCCCTCCAGATGTTTAGTAACAGAACAGTCTGACTTTCAAAGTATAAAGTGAGCCAATATCTCAGTACTAATTTGGAATTGCTTATAATTGGCAAAAGGAATGTAAGAATACTCTTTCCTTAAAAATAATTATATTCTTTTAGAAATCTTTCTTTTCTTTTAAATAAAAGCAACCTAGAGAAACCAGAAAAGGAAAACATCAGTATGCTTAGAGCTGTGATATAGGATTAGACAGAAACAGACTGATGGAGAAGGAAAAAGGTTGATTGCAGCCTGTATTGTAGAGGAATGCATTCAGCCAGCAGCAAGTAAGTTCTTGCAATGTAAATGGAATCAAATATCCCAAGGAAATGTTCCAAAGTTTTCCTTCTGTTCACGGAAGAATTAAAAATGTTGGGGCGCATGGGATAATTCAAAGAAGAAGAGCATGTCTGCTTCAAGTTCTTAGTTTTGCTTCACCACATCTTTTCCATTGGCTGCCAGGCTGCTGCATATGAGTTATGCTGTTGCTCATGAGCCAGTTTGATTCCAGCTGCACTTTGGAGACAAAGCAGCAGGAGGCCACTGCAAAAAGGCTGTGCGAGGCTTAGCATGCTAATCCCCCTAAGAAACCAAAAAGTGAAGTGCATTTGGTTCCAAAGAGGTGTAAAATGAGAGATGTTTTTGCTTTGTGCTGTGCTCAGTGTTGCAGTATTTCAGCACAGCATTGAATCCTGGCCTGTGATGTCAAAGAAGAGCTAACACAAGCACCAACCTGCACCGACCATCCTGATGTGAGGGGGCTTTTATTGCTGATGTGCTCGCAACAAGTTGGAACTGGAGCTGGGGATCAGAGAGTTAAAGGCTGCATGAATTGCTCTTGAAAGCAGATAAAATTCTGTCACTTATAAATAACAAGCTGTGAGAAAGCAGCCTAAATTGCTGAGCCTTCAGCATTGTGGTCTGGGTGGGATATTTACCAGAAAGAGCTCGCTGTTGGTTGCTAAACCTGTAAGGTTTGCAGAACACAGAATGGAGCATGTACTTCAGTGGAGCAGCCCACAGCTGATTTTTCTGATGTCCGTGTGGATCCACTGGGAAAGGCTGTGGACAATCCCACAGACAATCCCCAGCAGTAGATCAGTGCAAGGAATGAGTGCACAGAAGGTTGTTCCTGTCACCAAGTGCAGGCTGGATTTAAATATTGGTCTGAATGAAATCTGGCAATAACATCTAGAAAAGATCAGCAGAAATGTTGATGCATGAAATCAAAGTAGTTGAGAGGGCAGAAGTTTTCCTAGGAGAAGCAATGGTGTGTGTGGCCTACTACATGAATGGCCAGCTGAAAGCCATTAATTGTGCAAAAGACGTTTATTCGTGTAGTGTTCAACAGCAGATCTCTCAAGACTGGGCAGTCACATAAAATCTGACTCTAACAATGAAATGTTGAGACCAAAGCTCTGCCGAGAGACCTCAGGTGATCACCTGGGGTGACTCCAATGTTAGCAGGAGCTCTGGTAGGGAACCAGAGTCCACTTTGGAAAGTGCAGTCTAGTGGATCTATCTTTTTCCATTGTTCCCATTAGGCATTGTGTTTAATGAGGTTAGCTAGTTAAAAAATAACAAAAAAAAAAGTTACCAAATATAAACTTTGAGAGACTGTATTATAGTAAACACTGTGAGAGGAACTTACACATTAGGCATGCTGTACACTAACAGTTTACTTTTTAAAGCAGTTTTATTTTTCAAAATAGCTTTGCATAATAGAACCATGTTACGTTTTAAAATTATTTAATATTAATTTATTTTATCAAAAAACAGTGGAACAAATCTAGACACAATAGCCCCTCATCAGCCTGTTAAAATTGCTAGTATTGAAATGTAAAATCTAAGTTGATTCTGTATTGAATGCAGAAAAATTTTAACCATCAGACATGAGTGTTAATTTAAAATAGATAGAAAATACATAAAAATAAAAAAACCCAAACAAGACCATGAAAGAACACTGGTTTCTTCTTACTATATTTCCTCTTTTCTAATACTACCTATATGTCTATTTTGTCTTTCAGATTTTTTTTCTCAATCTCTCACTTTTTTAAGCTGACAGGCTATCTATACAAAATTTTAGTATTAAAGGCTGTGAGCAAATCATATTTGTGTACATGCAAGCATTCTCTCACTTTTCCAAATAATGATAGACATATATTTATCAGTTGTTGAACACAGAAAAATAGAATAATTCAGCATATGGATAATTCAGCTCAACGTAGTTTTATGTACTAAACCAAATAAACATAGTATTTTTGGAGAGAGACTATCATTTGCAAATTTCCAAAGCAACTTCTTTAAAATGTTGGTGGTTTTTTTTTTGTTTGTTTGGGTTTGTTTTGTTTGTTGGTTTGATTTGGTTCTTTGGCTGTATGTTGCTCTTTATCATGCAACTGAATTCCTAAATTCTGCTGGTGATTTTTGAGGCAAGTTATTAAGATTATGATTCTGGTGTGTTCTTTGTACCTGCCCAGCAATCTTATTTAAACCTTTAAAACTCTAAAAGATGTCCTCCATGTGATTTTGAGTGGCAGTAAGATTTTAACTGTAAACTTTTTTTTTTTCACAATTTGTGCATTTTTGCACCATGATCTTCACTTCCTACAAAAAAGGTTCTCTATAATTTCATTCAATTAGCTATATAATTTTTAGAATAATTTGTCAATATTGTGAAACATTGACTTAGATCACAAATCACTGATTCCTTACTGGAAGAATTATTTATTCACATACGTACTTTTACATGTTATTTCCTGGATTTTTATGCCTTCAAGTTACTATGATATATGAGTGACTATTGTAAGATTTTCATCAGAGCAAATGAATTTCATATGTTTAGGGCCTTAAGCATTCAACTGTTGAACAGTTCCAAATTTCATGCAATATTGTGCCTTAATCAACTACCTTGAATTGTACTGATAGTGTTAGATTTTTTTTTGTAACTATTGGCCTATGAACTCTTCAGTTAAATTACTAGCAAAAGCAAAATTCATATTCCAATGCAGTATGGAATTTAACATATTTCATTCACAGCTTAAATTTATTCTTAACAACTCAAATCTATAAACATTAAAACAATTGTGCCACATAAAGCAACATTTCTTGGGCTTTTCAAAAGGAAGGTATTGCATGCTATTAAAAGAAAGCATTTAGAACCAGTTTCATCTCAGAACTTTTATTCCACAGGAAATTTAACATAATTATTTTAATTTTCAATTCCTTGCCCATTATTTCCATGTTTGGAAGATTAACCTCATCAGCTTCAGAAAGACATCAGCTTAAATTCCCCAGAAGAAATATTCTTCATTATTTCTATTGTTTTCAATGAGATCATTACACTGCCATATTATAATTAGGACAATTGATTTGAAGCTCTGCTATGTGGCAATGTGAGTTGGGGAGAAGGCATCACGTAAAAAGAACTGTGCTTAATGAACCATCCACTTAAATCTCAAAGTGATACTTTGAGGAGGAGTTAGGATCACAAAAGAGAAAACTTTCTTTGGCTTTTCTATGCTCACTTTCCTTTGCTTCCCAAATCTGCATCTGCTGAGACATGTGACATACAGATCTACTGAAAAATTTGTTCTACAACATTAGTTTCAGATACAATTTTTTTTAATGTAAAAATTTCCAAGTTTCTGTGTACATCCAATCTTCTGGTACTTCATCTACTATGAAAAAGTATCTGATTTCATTTTGTACTCACAGAGATGGGAAGATAAAAATATTACTACCTTAAAAAAATTAAAAAAGAAGGTCAGGAAAATACTGAGGTTGAAAGAAGTTGGTTACATGTGTCCCATTTGTACAATGATGATTGTAAAAATATTTATAAATTCATAGAAAGCATTGTAGCTGCTTTGTATTTATTAATTTTGATTGAATTATGCTGTTTGATCCAGGGGCCTGTGGTCTGGATCATTTTCCATTCATTGCAATGTCAGGTACAGTCAGGGCACTGCTCTATTCTCTCTCTTAAATACCTGTCTCTTAGGAAAAGAACTAGTGTGCTGAGGGTAGAGTGTAATTGCCACCAAAGTTGTGCCTTAAAAGTGAAAATAAATTGGGTTCAGGGTTTGAGAGACTTGAATGATCAAAAATGTTGTAGAATAATTTTATGAAGCGTGCATTTTTTGTGAAGAATTTCCTACTTCCTAAGGTTTTCCCTGCATTGTCTTGGCATTTAGATATATTTTGTTGTAGATTTCTTGGTAAATGTAAGTCTGGTATTTATTGCTTGTTTCAGATCTAATGATGAAAACTGCTCATGTAAGTGTGTTAAAATTGGGGAATATAGACTTCAGAATCTGATACTAATTTCTAAAGATGCAGTCAGGTATCTGATGTTTGAAAAGTTGTAGGCAGTGATTTTTTTGGGATTCACATTGCTTGTTCAACTGCCTTTTTAGCATAGTGGGAATCCCTGCCTTGGCAAAGACAGAAGGGGAAAAACTTATTTCTCTTCTCTTCTTGCTGCCAAAGTACATCCTCATATTAATAAAAGAAACAGTTCCTCTTGCTCAGCTAGTAAGAAAAATCTAAAATAATATTTTGGGCCATTTACAGACTGGCTATATCTCCTATCTGCCTTCTTTTTAAGATCTAAATAATTATGAAAGAAAATAAATGTCCCTTTTAGCTCAGCTCCATGCTCAGAGGTCTCCAGCTTGAGTTCAGTGATGCTGTCAGAGGAAATATTTGACCCATCAAGAAGTTTGAACTGAAGCTCAGGTGATGCTGATGCTTGAAATAATGCTGAAGTGGGAACAGACCTATGCTTCTAGCTGCTGGAACTATCAGTCTCTACGTTCCTCTACAGTTCCAGTGTTGTTTGCCATATGGTCACATTCTGTTTGGTACTATGACTTAAGAAGAGTTACAGCTGAACTTTGTCACAGAGGCAGGCTGTTTGTAGTCTATGTTTATGTCTTTCTGACAGCTGTGAAATGTTTTTGGTTTGCTTTTACTTTGCTTCACTTCAGATAAATGCTTAGTCTCATAAGGTACTTTGTGTCATCAGTATAAGTGATGAATGAGACCTCCACCTCTGTAGAAGCAAGTGAGAATTAGCGCTGCTGATTTTATTTCAGAATCCTGAATCCTTTGTCATTTGCTTGCTTTTTTCTTTGTAGAGATAAAGTGACTGCTACTCTCTATGTAGTCATTAAGACAGGTCCCCCACATTTATCAGATGAGGGTAACAAAACCACACATTCTAATAGTGAAGTCATGCCCTCTGTGTGAGAGTTAATATTTAGTATAGCATTGGCCAATTTATGGTATTTTATATGGTATTTGCAGAATTTATAGATGGTAAATAAATATTGCAGGACTTAAATATGGTAAATAAATATTGCTTTCTGGTTATATGTGACCTTTTCAAATCTTGCCTAAATAGTCCTTCAGCAAACTAGTTTTATTAATTCTTTCAGATTTAACCTGTCACATTTCTATTTTGTTGTTCTGTTCTTTTTGATCAGCAGAAGCTGGCTTCTATTGTACATTTCCTTGAATTGGAATAAATGGGACTCCTATTATAAAACCTAATGTCAGACTGACTCCATCTAGAAAGTAACAAATTTTAAAGGTCACATAAAATAGGCCATTCTCAGCTCTTTTTTTTTTTTTCTGAATATGTTTGATTAAAAATAGTTTGCTCTGTTTATTAAATCACTGGTGTTTTCCCTTCAGGGCCAACTAAAGCAGATGCAGATCTTTTCATTTGTCATCAGCTTAAGGTCACAAATACAATTGGATTAGATAATGCTATATACCTTTTCCCACTACTGAATTATCAATGATAAATTATCTATCATAAAATTAAGCACACATATCAGGAGTCAGTTGAGTGTAAAATGTTACCCTGAGGGCATAGCCAGGCATTTCAATCAATGCGTGTTTACATCTGCTTGTGCAGATGTATTTCCAGTGTAGAGTGTGATAACCTGCAATTCTCAAAGAAACTGGCTTTGGTAGGAGTTGAATCAGACCCGTGGTATCCCAAGTGATATTTATGAAGAATATCTTTTGAAGTTGATTTGTCAAATACGAAATACATAAGTGAAAAAAGCCTTTCGTGGTTTAAAGAAGATTGAGAGATGAATGCTCAAAAAGAGGCATTGTGCTCTCCCTTTTATATTATTTTATTTCTGGGGAACCTTTGTTGCAACTAATATCTTAAAAGTAAACATTCAGCTCAGATAGGAGAATTCAGATCCTACTGTTTCTAATCTCGGTTTAGTTGGTACTCTGAGGGATAAAACTAATAATTTTGGGCTGACCCAGAGACAGAATCAAAAAAATCCTCGTCACTTTCATAGCTGTTATTTTGCCCTGCAGTCTAGCTTGGAGCTTCACTTCTGGAAGTACAGCTTTCAGCATGCCTTCCAGAGCTGCCCATGAGCAGCTCTCCCTTTTTCCCCACTGTGGCTGTTTAACATTCCAGACTCCTCAGCTCTCCTGGTGCAAGTGCCATTTCATATTGCCCAAGGCAGGTTGCAGATCTCATTTGAAGACTAAACCTGAGATAGCTTTGTGATGCTAAGCGCCTTTAGTACTTCTGAGAAGTAGAAAAGGTATCTGCATTAACTTAATGAGGTGAGACTTGAATAAATTTTTCTAGGAAATTCCAAAGATCTTTCCTTCATTTAATCAGAATTAAATTCTGATGATTTATAAAAATTAATTTTTCTATAAACGGAACCTATAAATCTAAGACAGTGGAATAATTATCCCTGAAAGTGTTCAAGAAATTACTGGATATGGCACTTAGTGCCATGGACTAGTTGGCAGGGTAGTGCTCAGTCAAAAGTTAGACTTGCTGATCTTGGAGAAGACATCTTTTCCATCTTTTTCTCAGTTCTGTGATTGTGTGATTCTGAACTGAACTAAAAATCACAACTGAACAAATATTACATACCAATTATCAGAAGGCAGAAGAGGTAATCTGTGCATTCCATGACAGCAGTTCAACAGCTTTTGTGTTCACTTGGTTAAACTGTATGTGTGCTATTAATTTAATATGACAGCCCTAAAATGCAATTAGCACATGGGCTGGTAAGACTGGAAAGGTTTTTCCATCTCAGGCTCAGAAATCAAAGTTGGCGGGACCAATTTGATATATACACTCCATTAAAAATGTGAGGAAGGAATAGTCTGCTTTCTGCTTCTTATGTGGGAATAAAAAGAGTCATTAATAAAGTGTGGGTGAAAACTGAGATAAAACATGTGAAGTCTGACTTCTTTAGCAATTTCTTATTCTTGTGAGCAATATTGTGCCAACAGACTGGAAACTGTTAATCTGTGGCTCCATTTCAGCCATTGTTAGAGGCATTGTCAGTTATTCAGGAAAAAAAATTAAGGTTTCCAGGTTATTGATAAAAGCCTGTAAAATTAATAAAGGAAGAAATTATGAGTTCATAGAAGTGAGTTCACAAACTAGATTTTTTAAATTTTCAAGTATTTGGAAACTATGAAAAATGACTGTACTATAGCGAAACACATGCAGACAAACATAACAAAAACTGAAATGAAGTTGAGTATTAATTAAAAAGGAGAAATATTTATGAAGTTTTTCCTATTATATGAAACAAAACTGTGGGAACAGTTAGTTCTCAGGAGGATTTTAAATTTTTCTCATGAGCAGTAATCTTAAGTAATTCTAGTAAGTTTTTTAGAAATGTATCATCCAAAATTTACTCTGTTTCTGGCTAATATTTAGGTATGAAATTAGGAATCTAAATAAAGTGGCCAGATTTTCAAATGTATTTTGCAGCTGTAATTTCCTCTTATTTGCGTGGCATTTTTGCATGGTAAATGTTTAATGATATCCAAGCATTTACATTTAACTACGTGAGTGAAGGGCTTAGGAGCTTAACTTTAGTTGTGTGCAAATGTTTGAGTTATTATTGTTATGAATAGTATCTTGTTAAAAAACTTGTTGAAATTGAGAGACTTGAGCACCCATCTGTTCTTCAAAATCAAGGTAAACTGATTTGTGGTCTTCTTGTATTTCTTTCTATCCCACTGGAGGACCAGCTGATGGGCAAGACACCATTTCCACAAATGAATGGCATTAGTTTCCTGTCTTCCAGTTTATCTCTGAGAAAACTATGCTTCACATATCTCCTAGGAGTTTTAATGAGGTTTAGCTCATTAATACAAGAATTGTAATTTGTGATTACCAAAAAAAAGCTATAAAAATATGGCTTCTTTTACTCCTTATTTATGGGATCACAGTCAATTCCTGAATGGAAGAACATGAAACATGCAGTATATGACTTCAGTCCAGAGGGCATTTTGGCTATAGTCTAAAAAAAACCATCACATCCCACCCCTCCCACCCCCTAAGTGTAAATATGTCAATACAATACTACAGGCAAATATTACTGTTTACATTGAACAGTTTATGCTTGCAGTATTTAATTTTTTTTTCCAACCAAACACACATTTCCATAAGTTCCTTTTTGGAGAAAAACTATCAGATACTGTTTGCTGGAGAGTGGGTATGCAGAGATTTTTTAAAATGTTTTTCCAACATTTGCTTAAGATTTTTTTCTGTTGGAGTAATCTTTTTTAACACAGAGGCGTCACAGTTATTAGGATAGACTACACAAATATTAAAATATATACGCAAAAAATAAGCAATAAAAGAATGGTATGTTTTAAAATGCTGACAAAATGCTACCACATAATGCAGTCTAGATAATATCCTGCAGATGTTCAAGCATTTTTAACTTTTTAACACTAAGCTTCACAGAAGCTACTTCTGGAGCAAAGTTTCAGAAATGATGGAAGTTTGCAGTGTTTTAAGCAGACTGTTGGCAGTCATTTCCTTTGATGTATTTGGTTTCATACAAAATTTCTAACCTTTTAGCATTCTTGCAGTATGTGACCATTTTGGCAGAGGTACACTAATAATGCAAAGACTTTGAAGAAAACAGTGACAAGATAAAACAGTCCTGGAAAAGCCCAAACCCAGCAGCACACTTCCTAAGCCCATAGATGCAGAGTCAGGATGAGGATTCGGAGCCTTGGATATATGTGATTGCTGGGTTTTGGACTCTGGAGAGTTTTGACAGGTCTTTCCCTGAGTCTCTTACAGTAAAGCCTAATAGGAAACTTGAGGGAAAAACTTTGACACTTTTCATGTGATTAGGAAATATCTTCTCTTTGCAGTTGTAGTACAGGAACCATGTCGACAAAGCACAACCCAGATGAGAGCTGGTGTTCCAAACCAGTAGTAATCCTTGCTATTTTTTCCAGTTCTTCAGAATAAAATAATTTCAGTGCATACATCCACTATTTTGGTTCATAACAGCTACTGAAACTGAAGCTATTGAAATGGCTGTAACAAAAATACATTGCTTAGCAAGAAAAATGCATAATAATGACTCTTTATTTCCATTTCCTACTTCTAAATATCAGTGTTCTCTTCTCAATTTTCACAGCAGATAGATGATATTTGGATAGTATTTATGTTGTCAGCCTTTATTTCCAATGACTGTTGAACTGAAATTTGGAATGCATTCTCTTTAAATCCTCTAGACTGAAAAACATGTTTCGTACATAGTGTTATGGTCTGAAGTATGTTTCTAATAATCAGGTTTTCCACTTTGGGATTCAGAATATAAACAAGGACCAACTCCCATGAACAGAAAGTTAAAGACACCACAATGTGCTCTCCATATTTGTACTTGCACTCGTTTGCAATGTGGACACTTTACCTCTACTTTTAGTTTAGACATGTAAAATTTAGGACACAGACTTTCCCTCTTTTATGTTTGATTATTTTTTTTTTAATTTAAAAATGCAAAATTTCATGTACCAATATGCCTATATATCTCTAGCCATCTGATGTTTTCAGTCCTAAATCCTCTGGTTTCTATCTCTAGCCACACTACTAAATAGTATTTTATACTTAAAATTCTATGCAACATGAACTGCACATTCTTTAGTTTCTAAATATAACTCCTGCATAGTGATAATTATGCATATTACAATGTTATGTATTTATCTTTAGTTGGTTGAATTGTTTAAGAAATATGAAGTATGTCTGTATTTATAGCTTGGAAGTACATTAAAACCAATATAGTAGAGAAGTGCTAAATGCATTTTTTCATACTATATCAACAGCTGACTGCTGCTCCTTATACAAATGCTGTCCAGCAAATTTGCCCATGACAAACTTGAAAATGTCTCTATTGTTTTTGAGAATTTTATGTGTGATTTACTGTAAGACACCTTTCAGATGTAAATTGTTTGTGTCTTAAGAATGGAGGAATACATTGAAATCCAACCTACTGTATTAAATTGATATGAATTTATCTCCTACAGTAGCCTATGCAATAGCCATGGAATTATCAGTATTTTAGGAAAATGCTAATTATTAAGAGCTATCGACTACCTTTTTTGTCATTTTTGATTGGTGAATTGGTATATGCAAATTGGATTAAAAGTATAAAAGTAGAAGACAAAAAATGTAACACTTATATTGTTTCTTCACTCAGAATTTTGTGCATTTTAGAAGGTAATGAATGCAAAAATGAATCTTCTGAAGGGGTCATTAAATCTCCCACAACTTTTGGGTATTTAAATACCAAACTCATAGGCGAGTAATGGTATCACTAGCTTTACCGGGTATTTTTTAATTTGTGAGTCTTGCTTCAATTGAAAAGAGTAGGAGGTTTTTAGAAAACACTTTAGTGGGTGACTTCTATCCAATATATGCCTTTTTCAGGAGCTTACATAACACTGGCATGCAGCCAAGAGTCAGGTGTGTCAGTATGGTTCTCTGCTAAAATTAATGTGCTCATATTAATGATCCTGCCTTAGAAACCTCACCTTTTTTAGAAGTTCAGGATGACACTTCTTTTCCTTTAAGCTGCCTGATGAGAATGAAATGAGTTTAATTTCTGATTTGCAACATGTACATCACCTGTAATTTTTGTCCGCAGATTTTCCATATGACATACGATCTGGCCAGTGCAGTGGTGAGAATCTTTAATCTGATTGGAATGATGCTCCTGCTCTGCCACTGGGATGGTTGTCTACAGTTTTTAGTACCATTACTTCAGGATTTCCCACCAGATTGCTGGGTGTCCCTAAACGGTATGGTTGTAAGTATTGTTCATTTTTCATTGTGCTTTCTAAACATTTTTCTAAACAGTTAGCTTCAGAATTTAGTGTAAAAACACATGCCTAGTAATATGCTGCCCTGCAATTTATTTAAGGTTAGTTTCATATTTTGTTGGCTCACTTGCTAATGAACTAAAGTTTGTTTTGTAATCCTCATGGTCAATAAAATTATATTGACTCATTGTCAGTAAATGAGCCAGAAAATACTTTAAGTTTTAAAGTCATCCTAGTTTATTAACCTTTATTCCCTAAAAAAAGCCACCAAAAGAAATATGGATACACTCAGTTCAGCACTGCTTTCATTTTAGGCCATAGTTTCAGAATGCTGCTGAAGGTAGATTATTGGCATTAGTTTCATGTAATGTTATCCTCAGTTTGTAAACTTCTGAGTCATGTAATGATCCATTGTTCCAAACACACAGATCAAGATTTTTATAAGTAAAATAAGATAAATAGGGTCAGTTGTAGGATAGTTTTCTGTGTGGGAACAGAATGTTCAAGGACAGAATATGACTGTGCGTTATTTATAAGGACGAGTAATGACTTTCTATTTAAAGGACAATGGCTGTGAAAAATACTTTTTTTTTTTTAATCAAGTCAGATAATGTGGCAGTATACAGAACATTTTTATAGGAGATACAGTGAAATTGTTGGAATGGGTCTATAGCCAAAACAAAAAGCCCCAAGCAACTCTCTCATTGGTGATCTGAAAGTATGTGTCTCTCCAGTTTTTGTAATCTTAGGATCCATAAACCATCATCTTTATTGTAGATGGCCATCTTGCTCAGTGTCACATATTCCTACTGTAGAACCATAACAGTATTTGTTCCTTTAGGAACATTAATGTGGGAGCTCCTTGACTAAGCCTGTCAGTCATACAGACAAGTATTTGCAGTCATCAGGCAACATCTTCAATGATAACCAGCATGTTTGCTGACACCTCATTGTGCCTGCTTTTCTAAAAAAAATACTGACATATCTTCAAAAATGGGATTGCTACAATAAAAGTAGGTCACCACTGTGCTGACTGGCACATCTTTCCATTCTGCTGTATTCTGTGTTCTGCTTTCTAACATCCTCCATTCATGTTTACAAAGCATAAATTTTCTACCAGCTTTTTAAAGATCTGGATGAAAATCGTGCTAGCAAATGAAACGAAGTCTTGGATTACACTTAATTGAAGTATTTAACTTTTAGAAAACACTAAAGTATTAAATTTTCTCTGCTCCTTAAGAGCTACATTCAGTCTTAAGAAAGCTGTACACACTATGCACATGCTCAGACCCTTTTTTTCTGCCTACCCACATTCAGTTTTTTTTTTAATAGAAACAATATTCTCTCTCTACTGTTCACATAAACTTGGAAAGATCCTTTCTGAAAGTTGCAGCACTAAATTTTTTTTTATCAGCAACTGAATTTGTTTATGTTGAATGAACACTGGGGAGAAATTAAAATATAAAGAATAATATAAAGTTCACAGCATAGGCAGTATTTTAGGCCAGAGGCAAGAGAAAGAGAGGTGGGATGCCAGCCTGGAATCAGGAGCATATTTAAGACAGCACTTAGGGAAAACATAGAGACCTTTCTAGATGTGGCATGGTGTTACAAGACATTTCCTAGTTGTTTTCCAGTCTCTGGGGATGAATTCTTTAACACTAAAAAAAGACAGTGAAGCTGTCATGGGATATCAGTCTTCTAAAATGATAGTGGAAACAGGAGGAGGTTGATAATGATGATGATGATGATGATGGTTATCTGGTTTTCTGGTGCATTCAGAATCTAACTGACAGGGAACTTGTTTGAAAGAGTTTCACATTCCTGATACTGCAAGAGCTTTGGCAAGAGGGAAGCTTTACTCTCCTGGTATACTGTAACATATAAAAATTTAATCTACTCTGAATTTTAACTTTTGATACTGAAATGAATGCACCTGGTAGTGGGGGTTGGATGCAAAGTAAAATTTTAAACTTATTAAGTGTGATCACTGGCTTGAAGACTTATTTAAACCAATGTGAGCTCAGCCAGAAGAAAGTCAGTTTTTCCAAAATGTAAGTCAGTGGCAAGTCAAAGCTTTTGCAGATAATCTGTTAATAAAGGAAGTAAGGAAGTTGGAAGGATGACATGGTGTCTCCTCAACTGACACAGCCCAGCCTACTCTTCCAGTCCATAGCTCCACTCTGTCTTGCACATTAGTTGCTTCAGGCTGCAGACTGAAAGAACTTTTAAAAGCCTTGTCTTGGAAGCTGTTTCATCTGTCTGAAGTGATACACGCAAGTATCCAAATGCCTAAGGCATGCTCATGGTTTTAATTTATAAATACTGTAAAGGGAAGTAAGATAGATTAAATTTAATGTCACAGAGGAATAGGAAAGTGAGCCCAGGTTGCAGGTTGCTTAGTACCTCTTTGAACAATGTAACTGAATGAAATTAAAACAAAACAAATTAGTTGGATTTTTGTCTTTGGAAGGTCACAGAAACCTCATAGTGCAACACAAAGGAGATGATAAAATGGAAAGCCCTCTCTGTAAAAGGGGATAAGATCATCCCTGGTTAACACTATACCAACCTACAACCTGAGTAGTTCAACAAAGTTGTTCAGATCACATTGCTATACTCTCTGCCATGATAATAATCATGAGCCCAGATTGTATCTGTACTCTCAGCTTGAACCTCTTGGCAGTTCCTAACCTAGGCCCTCATCTTGCAATAAAATGACTGCCAGAGCTGACATCTTCCAGAATATTGGTGTACGGGCCATTAAAAATAAGAACCCTGGTAAATACAGTGTGAAAGTAAGTAGCAGCTGTTTTTCCCCCCCATGCCCCCTCACTTTAAGTCACATTCCAGCCCACCCATTACAGACAAAATAAGAGTAAATTACTTGTAGGAGGGAATATAGCTCTTTGATGTAGTTTTAGTTTTTTTTAAACACTAGGCTTTTTTAATTCCTAAAGAAGGTCTTTTCTGACAAAGTTTCACAGACTTTCTTAATGATGCTGCCTAATTTCTCCTTGGTTCAGAAAGCCTATTATCTGCAGCTCCCTGTGTGATTTATCCTCAGCTTTCTGATCTGCGTTGCTTTAGACTAGTGTCCTTCCATAATGACTCATAGACTAAACATTTTTGTCATGCCTCAGAGTTTGAGCCAGTTGTTCCTTAGAAAATTAAGACTAAAACTTTCATATATACACAGAACACTAGGTACACACAAAACCAGAAAAGCTCAGTGGTCCTCTGCTATAGTCAGTCTATGCAAACCAAGATTCTGCATTCAGTTTCAGGTGCAGTAATTGCAAAACCAGTGTGTGGGTCCCAGCTGATGATCTCACCTAGTCATGTCTTATATGGGGAGGGTTTCTAGGCAAGCACAGGTGAGAGATGACACTTTTGTCTCTGATGCCATCTGGCTATCTAAACATCAGAGCCTGTAATAAAGCATACCTTGCAGCAGATCATTACTAACAATATCTAAAGATTCCCAACCTATACTTTCCTGTCTGTATTTGCACTAATTAGTATTAGTGCAAATTAAGTATGGCTAGTATGCATTATTATGGTTAGGAAAACATGTGAAAGGAATATATAGGAAAACATATTTACGTGGGCTTTATAGATCTTTTTATTTATAATGTTTCCTTTGTAAGATAAAAATGTAGTGGAGAGGTACAGAATTTAACGGGAATGGTGAGTTTTTTAAAAGCTAAAAGAGATTGTGAAGCTTTTGGAATGCCTTACTTTTCTGGCATTTCCCCTAGCAGTCAGCCAGTGTTCGCTCAGCAAGAGCCCTTCAGGTACTCTGATTTATTTTGTTTTGTGTTTTCCTTTCTGTCCTTGCAGTTGGATTGTTTACAGCTCTTGGGGTGTTCTGGGATGGATTTAGTAACCTGGGATTTTGCATTGTATTGATGCCCATTTGTGTCTCATAACTTCCTCAGGGGCAATAGAAGTCAGACCTTCTTCATCTCAAATGAAGCAATGCTAGTAAAAGAATTTGGGAATTTCTGCTGTAGAATCTGGAAGTCTCTCTCATTATAGAATGAATTTCTTAAATTAATATTTGATAGGGAAATTCAGAAAAGCAGGAGATGGTTAGGATTTATTATGCCCAAAGAACTATGCTAGCATACATGTAATATATAAAAAATCTATTTAGTATACTACCCAAAACTATAATTTTAAATATCAACATTTCTTACTAATGAGCACCATTTTCAATTACACTATCACTTTTTTTTTCAGTAACATCTCTGCTTTACTTATTGGAGCTCAAAGATTTCATTATAGTTATTTTGATATGTTATTCTTCATTGGACTTTTTCCTTTTTGATAATACATCAGCTTAGCACCTTCTTCCCTATAGCTGGCAATTAGGGAAGCTAATTTTCTCATGACATTTTTCTGCATTTGATCATTATGTGATAATCATCATTTAGAGCTTCACAAATGTTTCTGAGTGAATCTATATCTTATATTGGGGGCTTAAAAAGTATGGACCATATGGGAATCACCTGATTCCTAGAGGCACTGAGGATCTGATGTGGTATACTACTGTTCTAATGTATTTTTTACTCATATATTTATATTAATGTGTGTCCATTTAGTTAGTGCAGTGCATCTTGGAACAGATAAAAGTGTGAAATTACGAATCAGAGATGGGCTGGGATCAAAATTAGTGGAAGTGCTCAAGTTAGATACTCTGTTTACAACACTATTTGAAAATACAGTAATATCAGTAACAACAATATGTAAGTGACATTCTTAGGACTAAGACACACAGGTTTTTAAATCTACAGTGAGTAATTATATTGCTATGTGCAGCTGTTCAGAATTCAGTTGCTGGTGTCTCCTGCCCTTAGCACTGACCTAGTCACTGAGGTCAGTCTGCTTCCTCCTGCATTAAGATGATGAAGTAATGACCTGTTTCACTGGTCTGGCATGAAGTGATAGACCTAAAAATATATTAGTTCAGGAAAATATATTAGTTTGTGTGATTTTTCAGTAAAAGAAAGTGCAGAGGAAAAATCTGTGGCTATGCAGTGCTAAATGACAAGGTAGGTTGAATGCAGACTGAGGACATGCATTAACTGCAATACCAAAGTTTTATGCCACTCTAGTGGGGACTAGAGAAATAGGGTATCTGAGGACACTGTTGATTTAATTCAGTGTGTCGTGATCAATGAATGGGAAAACAAATCAGGTTCTCATTTTTACCGCAACTGCTGAGAACCTAGGAAGCCCACATAGGTTTTCACTTATGCTTTATTCTGTTCTCTGACAGGTTAGCAGTTAGTCTGCTTTTGCAGGCCTAGAATGGCAAGTGGTAATAATTTTAATAACTTTTCTTTCCAAACTCCTTGTTTCCTTCCAACCTTTTTGGTGTAATATTCTGTACATTTTTTGACGTCTCATATACTTGGGCTGTATTTTTGACATTAGATTTCTGATGTGCTTAAAAAAACAGTTGTTAGATTTCCCCAGCCTTACAGTTACTGAGATTCCTTTTTTTTCTGTATATTATTTCTGCCATTAATATCTTCTCAGATTATAAATGTTACTTTATTGTCTTAAGGCCGTGAGCTAATTCAGATGTAAAACCATAAGAAGTGAAAAATAAACGTGCAAAATCAATTACAGAGAGGCTTAAAAATTTTTAGAAGTTTTACAATAGGGAAAGTTATACTTTAATATCTGAATTATAACTTCCTCAAAAGGGAAAATAGTAATTGAGAGAAGGTGTTCCCAGCTGTAATCACAGAACTCCACCAACTGTGAGAACTGTTCAGCATTGCAAACTCAGCTATTGTTATAAGCCCTGCCACTTTACCTTACTCTCACTAAAATGCTTAAAACTAATGCTGTAGTATTGGTGTAATTATTTAATGCTGCTGGTGATAGTTATTTCAGTAGTTATTAGTGCCTAATGGAAGGGTCTAAATTAGGACAGGTCTGTAAGTGTTGATTGTAGCACTGTGTTGCTGATGTGATAATAGGTGCTAAAGAGGATGACTTCTCTAATGAATTAGTTGGCTGCCTTGCATGCTTCTGTTTCTTTCAGATAGAAGGCTGTTCTTCCCTATATGGGATGAGAATAATGAAACAATCGTTTAGAGGGAGCATAAAAAAGCAAGTTGATACACTTAAAAGATTCTAACTTCCACGCTTTTTCTGTGTTTTTGAAAGAGCTAGTAGAAATATGTCAAGGGGCAGATGCAAGGAAAAACTTGCTTTATTTGTCATCAAAATTTGGTTTCCATGTTTCTCTCTCAAGAATCAACACAACTCATAAATGCTAATGCTGCAGTATATTGTGAAGGGATTTCTGGTCACTGTAAACTACAAAATATTTTATGTAAGCCTTACACTGGAAAGAATAGAAGAAATTGCGCATAAAGTTGTAAAGCCTATTGTTGTGTTTGATAGACATCCAAGGGAAAAATAACAGACTTCATAAAGTGTGCCCTAAGCCATTTCTTTAGTAAAAGATGTGAACTAAAGTAAAAACATAAATTGGACCTATCATGTTTTAAGACCTTGTATCCCACATTTACCCTGGAGTAAATATTCAGGAGGTGTTATAAGCACCACATGGCCAAAAGCAGATTCTCTGTTGTAGAAGAGAGTGTTCCCTTTGTTCTGGGGGGAGCTGGATCAGTCTGCTTTGCTCCATAAATTTAAAATATTTATCTGCATGAAGTTGTACTCTGGATTGAACTGGAATATAAATGTGAAAAAATTACTTGGAAGTAGATCTCCCTGGGTGGCCTTTTCTCTTGTGATTGGAGTATCCAAAAACTGAATTCTTGTAACTGAACTCTTCATGCCAGACCAGGTTTCCCAGAATAAACCCAGTGTAGATGTATCCAGATGAATACCATTTCTATACAGCTGCTCTTCAGCAAATCTTCCCCTTTTTCATTGAAAACATTAATGAAAATGCACAGCCTAATTCATTATCCATATTATTTAAGGCTGTACAAAAATGTAGTTTGCACAAGGTCCATATTTTTGTCAAAGGGTCATTATCAGAATCAGATTTTCTCAAGAGCACTGATTTTACTGCTTTTACCTGATGGGTTTTTCCATATCAAATTTGAATTTTCTACACATCACACATTCAACATCTGACTAATTCTAATATTTAAAATGCATCTGGAGAGAAGTCTCTACTGGGATGCAATTAGACATGAAAAAAATGGCCATCTGAAATTGCACATTTAGAATGCTTACATTTCACATTGGAAAAAAATCAAAGCAAGATACTTTGTTCTGGTTCACATAATTTTAAACCAATTCACTCTTATATGAGAAACTTGAGATATAGGTCTGTGGCTACCAGACATATGTCAATAGTCTATAGGATCTGTAATCTGGATTCCCAAAGTCCCAAATGAAGAAAAGAGGGGTTTATAATATTTCTTTTTAAAATCTGGCTATTTATGAACTTCTCTCTCCAAGGAAATCTTAATATTTCATATTTTCACTTTATTTTGAATTTGAATGAAGTTAAAAGTTTCTCTATAAAACTGGAAGTCTTAATGTACATTCAGTTCTGGTTACCAAAACATAAGGAAAAGCAGGAAATAAAAGACATTATATTTTCTTCCATTTGTTTTAGCCTATTAATTTTCCTTCATGTCTGAAATGGTTTTGCCCATCCTGTTTATACATATAAACCAGGGATGTACACAGTTTATTTGGGTGTAGGGTGCATGTACTTTGTCTCTTTTAAAAATACAGGATAATTTTCTTTAGGATTGCTCTCATCCATCTGTTTCCTGCTTTTCCTTCTTTCTGCACAATATACTCATTTGAGCATATTCAACCTGAACTAATTCAAATAGAAACCTAAAACTTTCAGAAAATTGAATCTAATAGAAATTATGAACAAGATTTTGTATAGGAAAATGTTTATATTTTCTGAAGTATACAGCATCTTATTTATTATGTTTATTTATTAATTTTGTTGCTAATGAGTAAATTTTTAATATCGTCTAGATGTGTGTACAGATTTTTACATATTAATTGTAAAAGCAAGCAATGAATACTTTTAGTATCAATAGCTTAAAATACTGAATGCCCTTTACACATATTTTGCTTTCTTTCTGCTATCTGGATTTTTATATTTGTTCATTTATGCTTTAGCAGATATTATTGACAACATAAGGAAAAGAACCAAGCCCTATGGTGAAGCTTTCTCTGGCCATGTGCCATGTTTAATAATTTTCACTGGGTTTCTTTTTCTCATGTGAGGGGAAAAGCAATGTTATCATTAAAAAATTATTAGTATTTCTCAAAATAATCTTGCATAAATAATGTACTCAGCTATCTAATTTAGCTGCAAAAGTAAAACCATTTCCCCTCAAATTTAAAAAAAACATTATTGACATTGACTTAATTTTTTCTCTTTGTTTTGAATCACTGGTGTTTATTACAAAATGTTCATCACAGTCTCCTGTGAAGTGGATTGGAGCAGAGAGAGATATACACCATGAGGCCCTGTTTAATAAGACAATACTCCCTGTATTTTGGGGTACTGCTGACATGAGAGAGTTGCTTTGAAACAATCTCTTTGAAAGCCAGCAGTTGGCATTTGAATGAGATAAGAAAACGATGCCCATATTCTTCACAAATGACTCATGTTCCCTTTCTAATCCATCACATTCATCATTTTAGTCACTGTGCTTGATCTTTTATATTCAGAAGACGATAAAGTTAGCTTGCAGTTGAGGGTAGCACTTTGACAATAGTACATACAGTCAAAACAGGATTATCTACACTGTATAGGTAGGGGGAGAATTGACTGATTTTGAACAGCTGTCTACTTAGGAGTGATGTTTTCAAGTGGAGTGCACTCAGACTGCTAGTTCAGTTTTACAAAGACTAATTGGGTATGCTCAGGAATAAAGGCAGTGCACCACTCATTTGTCACTCTTTGCAGTAATATGTAATACCCCTCTCCTTATCTCTAATAGTCAAAGACTTAAAATTTTTCTCTTAGATACAACTAGAAAAGTTATGGCGAACCTAAACTCAGAACTATGTTGACAGAAGATTATTTGAGGGAGTTTCCTGTCTATTTTAATAGCTTATTCCAGGTGTTCAGAAATTAAGTTTAGCATCCTTGATAAAAGCCTTTGCTGGGAGCAAAATAAAACCAAGATTCGTGCGATAAGAAATGCAAGAGGTCGCCCTGGAAATGTACATTTAAGAGAATGAGTAGGCATGCTACACTTCCAGTAAGTAAGGATAGATTTGACCCTGGAATTTGTTGGACCTATGCAGATGTCTAAATGAACTCTCACAGGCCATGCCATTCACCTAAATGCTGCCTGTCCTGTACCACCATCTCTCTACATGAAACACAGATCCAATACAGAATATTTAAATGTGCTTTTACCTTCTTGTTACTCTCTAACACTGATTGTCATGGCTTTGCTCTTGCAGCTAGACCATCCTTTTGTGCATATAAAACTTGAGATGAACTAATTAATTCCTGAATTGTATGAATAAGCAAGGATGAGGTTCCCTTACATTTTTGCATTCTGCATCTTGACAAAGAAGCTGTTTATGGAAACATATAAATGCTGAGAGGAAGTGCCTTTAGATTTAATAGTGTTTTGCTCCTAAGTAAACATGCTTTGCAGATCAATAAAATATACTAAACCTAAGCCACTCTTGTTGAGTTTTTGTGAAGGAAACCCTCCCACACACACATAGTGACATGGGGGGCAGAAAGAAGGAATGTGACAGTTTAAATAGGAATAGAACATCTGAGGTAGAAGTTGGGTTTTTTTCTGTGCATGAGCCAGTGCACTCAACCATTGCAACGTGATTTGAGGAAACATAAAGTTGGCATGTGTACAGATAAATAAAAGATGAAGGGTTTCTAGGCTTTAAAAAAGATTGTTGTTTTTACTCTTTTGCTTTTAAAATCCTTCAGACTTGGTATAAGAAAGTGCTCACTACTTACCCACACAGTAAATACATAGACATCTGCCCAGAAACTATCTAGAACATACTCTAAAAACTTTTCTCATTAATAATGTTAAAGACAAAAAAAATGCCGTTTAAATGCCATATTCACTTACAGTGGTAACATTGAATGCAAAATCTGAATTAGAAACTAAATATGGTATCAATTAAAATACACTCAAATGCAATATAATTTGTGTTTCTAATCAATAATGACTCAATTTTATTTTAAAGGATAGTAAATAAAAGCATGGTATTTTGCTGTTTTGAAGAATGAAAGCTGCCTTGATATACATCCTCTGATGACCTTCCTTCCACTGAGTGACCTTGTTCTTTTTCACAGTTTTGACTATAAAGGTTGGATTTGAAAAATACTTTAGTATATTTTATTTTTTTAACACAAATTTTGGGATTTTTGATGTAAATTTCAGAAGGAGGAAATAGCCATTTGATCTGAAATTAGATTCAGAGATTAGACTCAAGACCATTTGAAACCTAATTTAAATGAAACAGAAACTTCACTCTGTAATGTTTACAAGGGAGTTACAAACTGTTTTTATCTGTAACTCAGCTTAAACTTGTCTGCCCTATGTGCTTGGAGGATGCAAATCATGGTTGCTTTAAAAACAAATGATTGTTGTTTGTCACTGTTCAGAATGAGTGCCATATATGTGCAGAGTGCTGTGGTTTGCTAGATTTATTAAAAGATTCAAACGTTCTGTGGTATTGGTTTCAAGACAAGTTTAACTGAGCCTGTCTGAAGTGAGTGGTTCTATTACTTTGTTTTGACAAACTAATTTTAAAAAAACTACAAAAAGGCTGTTCTTTTGATTCTACTTAACATTAAATAGATATGCTGTGGATTATCAGATTTTTAAAATCAATCTTGAAATGTAGCAGGTTCCCAGTTAACATGAAGGTTCTAGCTAAGAAAGGTTTCCAACCATTTGCATGTTAGATAATGCAATTTTTGGGTAAGTATATGCCATTTTCCTTAGAATCTGAATCCATTTAGAAGTTTCCAGTTTAACATCCTTCCCAACCTTTTACAAGCAAGGTAAATGTCATACTTTCAATAAATGGATTTACAAATATGTGCCCTGAATCCGAGAACTCTTTCTCTCGCTGCATGCTCTCTGCTGTATAACTTTATCCATATAAGTAAATAATTACGGTGTTTGCATTCTAAGCATTCCTCTGTTCTCATTTGGAACCTTTTTTTGTTTTTCACCTGCTCCTATCTGTGGTTTATGATACCATCTCTCTGTAGTATGCTTACATTAAATCCAGTGTGCTGGAACAGAATTCACCGAGTCAAATCTGCAGCACCTCTTACAGAGCCCCTCTGGCCTTTGTCAGACTTGCAAGGGCAAACTCATGTCCTGATCTGACTGCAAAGTTCAATTGCAAGAGAAAAAACATGGATCATAAAATAAAACCAGAGCTTGAGAGAAGAGACTGTTCTAGGGAGTTTTATTTTCTCCTCCGGATTGGAGCTAGGAAGAAATGGGGTGTCAAGTCTATCCATGAAAACAGAGGTATGCCCAGTAGGGAAGCTCAGGAAGATAATGGATGCAGCTTTAGCTGAATAGGATCCTGGGCAGCTTATGGAAAGAGAAATTCTCCCCTGGAGGTGATAAAGAACACCTGCATTAACATTCTACTCTGAATCACCATCTGCAGAAGTCAGATTTTTACTGACTGTGTAGGGAGCCTAGGGAGACCTGCCAACTCACTTAGCTATCAAAGTGAAGTACCTGAAGTCAGCTGAAGTGAAATTTTGGGATGCTTTTCTCTCTTACTGCTGGTTCTCACAAACAAATCTCAGGATAAATAGGGCCACTGGTCATTGCAAACATCCACGTGTAAACAATAAAAAAGTGCAATGCACTTTTCCTGTTCATTGTCCATCGCTGAGGATTGTGGTGTTCCTGCTGCGCCTCCCTCCCTCAATCATCAGAGCCAGACATCCTGTGTCTGGCCTCTCCCCAGGGTTTGTCCTCTGGCCTGGGCTGTCTGCCTCAGCCTTACCTGCTTCTGTCAGAGCATTTTATCCTCAGTATCCACTGAAGAACTGTGTTCCTATGAACTACTCACCGAGTGGATGTTTTAGTTGCTCTGCAGGATTATTTTGCAGGTCTTCCTGTAATCCATGCATGTAGTTTAACTCTTAATTGCAGCAAGAGAATTTCTTCTTTTTATGTTGTAGGTATGAAACTTTCCCATGGGCCTTCCAAGCATTTCTAAATAGTTAAATGGCATTACCATTGTTCTGTGGATGGAATAGTTGTTTCATAAATACTTGCTATGGAACTGTGAGAGGGCAAGTTGGCTAAAGAACAGCTAAACCTTCCACTAAACCAGATTGCTTAAAGCCCCATTCAACCTGGCCTTGATCACTTCAAGATGTGGAGGGACATCCACAACTTCTCAGGGCAACCTTTTCCAATGTCTCACCATCCTCACAGTAAAGAGTTTCTTTATATATATCTAATTCTAATCTAAAACCACTGTCTTTCAGTTTAAATCCATTTCTCCTTGTCTTATCACTACACGCCTTTGTAAAAAGTTGCTCACCTGCTTTTTCATAAGCCCTCTCTTAGTACTGGTAGCCTGCTGAGAGGTCTTTCCAGAGGTGCTCCAGGCTGAACAATTCCAACTCTCTCAGCCTTCATCCCTTTGATCATCTTTGTAGGCCTCCTCTGGACTTGCTTAAACAGGTAGAAAGCTGGAAAGGGAAACAAGAGTAATATAAAGACAAACTGAATGTGTCCCAGTTAATGGTTGAGCTGTTGGGAGTTCATTCAGATGGGACCAGGAGAGTGTCTCCTTGCAGTTTCCCTGTTCCATTTCCAAGGATGGCAAGGGAAGATTCCCAGGAAAGATCAAACCACAACGAGCATGGGGTGATATTTCTTTCAGTTTTCAGAAATTTTTCGCTGAGGTTCTGAGCTGGTATCCAGGTGTTCAGCAGCTATCACTATGTGTTTCTTGTAGTAGTCTGTCCAGTCCTTTTTTGCACGACCATGCAAAAATGTTCATATTTGTCCAGAAGCACAGGCATGGTGTCACAGGATTGTGACTCTGACATGCTGTCACATACTGTCAGTGTCAAGCTGGCCTTGGTGGCTGTCCTTGACACTGCACCTCGCGCTGGGGTGACTGTACCTGAGGAAGCCCGGAGCGACTAAGTGGGCATGGACTGACCACAGTCTGTATAGCTGAAATTGGGACCTGTGTGCTCCACACCTCTTGGGTGAATGCTACAGGATCACTCAGGTGCTCTGTTAACTCCCTCAAGGGTGATAAAAGAGGAGCATGTTCCCCTTCCTTCCCCTCAGAGTCCAAAGTTCAAACCCTCAAGGTCACGATATTCTTCTATGATTTAGATTAACCTCCCTCTTCTAGAAGAGGGAAATGAAATTTTTGTGAGTCACTAAGCCAGTCTTTTTTCTTATAATGCCTAGACATCATTTTGTGGGTGGTATTTAGGCTGCTAAATAATTTTTTTTATATTACCTTGAAAGTCTTGTAGACTCCAGTAAGCACCTACAGTTTTAAGGCATCTGAGTTTAAGAAAAGGTCATCAGGAAACTCTGATGTATTCTCAGAAAAAAAAGCCTCTGACCTAGATTCAGCCTACTTGCTTTGACACTGAGGTTTGTTCTTTTCATAGAGCCAAAATAGGTTTTCAGCTGCAGAACTATTTTGCTTCCTGCTGTCACTGCCTAATAAAATAATGCACAGCTTTTTGTAGGACGTAGTATTTGATGAAGAATTGTGCTTTACCAAAAATGCAGATCAGCCTCTTGAGGGCTCAGATAGTTAATAAGATAATTTTCTGAAGAAATGTAAACTAACCAGATGCAAGGTAGAGTCTCAAAGGCATCAGGTTAGGAAACTAATCGAAAAACTGACAAGAAAAGTACCAGCTAAATGAAAGAAAAAAAAGCTTAAAACCAGCACAGATCCTCTGCCTTAAAAAATTCATTACTTAAATAAAATATGGTAAAAATTATATCCTTAGACTAGGCAGAACAATACTTGAATTAGCCTATATGGTACCAAGCACCACTTTACTAGAGAAAAAAACTGGTTTTTAAATCACTAGATTCAGTAACTCACAAATCCCAATCCTACTCCTATGCTGATTCTCTGTGTCAAAGTAGCATTGGTTCACCTTGATTCATTTTTAAGCAGATTAAAACATATTCAGACTCTTTGTGAGTAGATCAGTTTAGACCATTTTAATCTACTGTAATCCACTTTTTTTTTTTCCCACTAAGGACACATTCTTAAAAATATTTACAAGGGAAATGAATTTAACTCTAGTATGCCTATACATAAAACAAGGAGGAAGATGTGTCTTGGAAAATGTTCGAATATTTTGAAATATTTGTAGTGAGAAACCATTGGGATACTATTATTTTGTGCATATTTGTCTATGTACTTTCCAAATTATGTATCAAATTTGCCTAGATATTTCCTAATCATAGCTTTTTCTGCCACTTGTGAGGTTTGTTGTTTCCTGGTTTTTAATGTAGCTTTAAAATCCCTTTGATTCAAAGAGAATGGTGACAACACTCAGAAAGCTCAGTGTCTCATTCCAAGACCATATAATTTCCAATTGTCATCTTATTTGCGATTGGATGCTTCACATAATTTGCTGTCTAGTCTGAGTTGTTCGCATAGTAGAGAGCTTGAGCTCCTTCTACCAAGTTCCCTTTCCTAAATTGGTTGCAAATATTGTCTGTGCTGGTGTGGATTCTTCCTAGCAGTTTTCAGTGAAGCAGTACACTATGGAGTCACGAGTCAGGTTTATGTCACTTCACTCCTTCTCCTGCTTCCCAGAACTGCTCTATATTAAGCCCACATTATCATCTGTCTGTTCTTGACTATCTAGATAGCTACTGTTAAAAATGCAAAGCTTTTCTTGGTGATTGCATTGTAAAAGCATTTCATAAATGGTTTGATTCAATACTTGAGGCTTGTTAAGTAAACTCTTTTACATTATATCCAGCTCCTTTCCCCAAATGAAAGGAGCAGAACAAAGAGATATGTTGTCGTTAATGCACACCGAATTCTTACCTCTGCTGAACAGAGCTATGTCATGAACAAAGTTGCTCATCAAAAATGGTTCCTTGCAAGATGTATGTATTCTCTTATTAGATATGCCATTGTATTGGTTTTTTCTTCTTTTCCTGTAAGAAAATTAATTTTAAGATGCATTGTTTGCCCAGAAGAAACCTGTAGATACACTTGTAATCACTTACTGTGACCACACAATACTTATTGTGATTAGAACATACTTTCCCATTTGTAGACAGTGTATATCTGTTCCAGTCAGTCCCTTGTAAACAATGGCACTTAGTTTGTTCTGGGATAAAAAATCATAGTGGTTTGAACATAATCAAAATCTGAGTGCATTATGACAAAGGAAAACACAAGCCAACTGCCTTGATCAGATTTTTAATTTATTTGATAAATTTCAGTGAGGAACTTTGTTCACTGGAGAAGTGTATTAGCAGATAAATCTTCAACATTTTCTGCATCAGGAAAAATAATCAAAATAAAAGGAAAGATGTGCCATGCTACATTGTCTTTGTTTGATGGCTAGTGCCAAAGATGTAGCACCAAAAAATGATAACTAATGGTAACTAATCTGTTTCAGTGCTAAACATTTGTAAAAATTATTTTTTATAAAATATTATATAATAGTGAAGTTTATTTGAAATCGGGGGAGAAGGAATGCTCTCCAGAAGCAGTAATTTTTGATAAAGATAATACCTTCTGATCAGTTTGAAAACACACCTAAAAAAAGAAATCATTACTGGTTGGCAAAGAGCTGCCTGACACCCCTCTTACAGAAGCAGTTCACATCCTATGAGTTCTTTAAGGAACTGAAACACAAATATTTTCAAAATGTCTGTCTGCTTCCCTGCACTCTGATTTTCTTTTCCAGAAGATGGGGAAGAGATGAAGTAACAAGTACAATTTGGAAGAATTCTTTCACCAATATTCATCCCTTAGTTTGTAGCTGACTGATTGACAAGGGGGTTGTACTGATATTATAGATCAAATAGGCCCAGGTCTGTTTTTTATCCTGGAAGTCAGTTGCTTCCACAACCTGCTTCCATGCAACTGGATTTTGTAGTTACCAAAGCAAGGAGGCCTCAGGTCAACCTCTGCTAACTCTCAGGCTGGTTCAGGAGCTGTTCTGGAAGATATTAATTGGCTTGAGCCAAACCTAGTTTTCTGAAAAAGTATTTTCTATGGACAGTCAAAATCCATAATAGGGGAATGTTTTCTAGCACTTTTAAATTTTCTTGTTGGAAAAATATAGTTTGTACTTTTCATATTTTTCACTTTAAAATTTATAAAAGCTTTCTAACATCTTTGTAAGCTGAAATTCCCTTAAAATTGTTATTAAAATAATCCTTTGCAATGGAATGTTATTTCTTCCGTCATCTGGGTTCAGTTAAGGGAGCACAATGGCCAGATAAAAGGATGAGTCATAGATGATTCACAGGCAAAAGAACAGGAGAAGTATTTTTCACATAAGATTTAATTTATTATTTTGTAAGTTTGTATTTATAGCTGTAAAAACTCACTACTGTATCTCTTAAGTATGCACAGGTACAAAGAATGAAGAACAATACTGAGCAGTGTATAGGGAATCCTCCCCTATAAAATTGTGAGCATATCTTCTCATCCCTTTGAATGCAATGGACCTATTTGTTTGAACATAATACCTCAAATACATGTGAAAGACCAGACTGTGTGCATAAACCAAATATCTGCCCTTCTTCTGCTGCTTATGAATTTTTCTGCATCCTTACCTCAGAAAGGTGATCACAAGTAGACACTCTGGCTACTTGCTTTTAATGGGGGAGTGTATTAGCAGATAAATGTTCAATATTTTCTGCATCAGGAAAAATAATCAAAATAAAAAGAAAGATCTGCCATGCTACATTGTTTTTGTTTGATGGCTAGTGCCGAAGACATAGCATCAAAAAATGAACAAGCTGTAATGACAGCAAAGTCATGTAACTCCTCTGAACAGAGTAAATATATAATATTTAGTCATTGCTCCTCCAAACTTCTTTTCCTGTGGAATGCAATGCCGAACAATTTCTTATTTTTTTCCTGCTAGTACTGCTCCTGAAAGTATATGCTGAGTCACTTACACCATCTGCTATCTGTGCACGTATCAGCTGAGAGAAGTGTTCAGAAGTTTCTGAAGACATCTGCTTATTTCACTGAGCTTACCGATTCAGGCTTTTTCTGTTTTAAATCACACATACTTGCACACTTCCTAAAATAGGCTCTTCTTCCTTGCACTTCATAAGAATTTTAGAACACTGAGATTTTTAGTCTTCCAAGTCTGATCCCACCTTGCCTTTGTTTACTAGTTTTAGAAAACAAGATATTCGTAGTAGTAATAGCTGTGATAAGAACTAGAGGTTTTACATGGTAGTGCATTCACCATTGCATGAGCTTTGAAACAGTAAATATTGGACATCTTTCACATTGGCCTACTTGGTTATTCATTGTCAATTCAAACAACTTCTTTAAAAGCTGAAATGCTGAGATGATATTTAGCTCCAATTTCCTGTCTGAGGTTATAACTAATGCATAATTCTAAGGTACTGAATGATACCAGACGCAGAAAATGATGCAGCTTCCTGATGGAAAAGCATGTAAAATATTAATCTGTATATATGTAGACATATATATATATATATATATATGGATTACTGAGGAAATGATAGATTCAATACAGAGGCCCAGTTCTATTGTCACGTTACTTGCACATAACTAGGGGAAAGAATCACATGGCCTTTTTTCTAGCTGTGTCAGACAGACCTGGTAAAAAATGTTGCCAACATGCATCTGTAGACTTTTCTTAGCATGCCTTTTTGATTAGTTAAATTATAAGTAACTCTTCAGTTTAAGTCTTCTAGAAACAGTTGAAAATAATGACTTGCAAATAAATAAACAGCTAACTTATATAACCATATACAGCTATAAAATACAGTTTATAAATACAGCTTAATTGAATTCCTGATGGAAAAGGCTAATTTTTACAGTGTATTTGACCAGCACTAGCTCAAGTCCCCCCGAATTTATGCAGAGTTTTCCTCAAGGCCACTCCTGTGTTGCAGTCTCTGCCACCATGCAGGCAAGGATACTTCATGCTTTCTTCAACTTCTTAACCCATAACTTTACATTCATTTTGTGCAATGGCTTCCCATGACAATGCTAAAATCAGAGGCTTGCTTATGGACTTCTAGCTGCCTCCATGGTCACAAGTAAATTTTAGTGCCCAATTTTGATGGGCACTGGGGTGAGACTAGTTGTGGAGCTACCTACTATGTCCACAGAATAAATATTTTTTAAGTTTTGGCACAGGACAAGCTCATGCCAGCAGCCTAGAAGGAAGGGCTCCTCACCTAGACCAGCTCCAAAGTACAGCTGTTGCTTGCAGAGTGCTGTGGGAGTGTTAGACCATTTCTAAAAGTGAAACCATAGGAATCAACTTCTAGAGCTTGGAAATGCTTTCTGATACTTTTTAATTTACTGGGATAGAGACTAACTGTCTATGGCCTGTCAAGATCTTCCTTCAGATACTACTTACCTTCAAAAGAACCTGAAGACAATGGTAAGCATAAAAGAAAGGGGTGTGAGTGATAAGTTCTTTCAAAGAGGGAGAGCTACTTCCCTGCTTCAGTTTTGAAGGGAGAAAGAGGATGAGTTCAAAATCCTTGTAGAAACTATTTCATTTAATAATTAAGCCAGTCTTTGCTCCATGATTCCAAAGCATGCCCTTGCAAATTGACAGACCCATTTCTGTGACACCTGCAGTAATTGTGACGTGAAAGAAAAAAGGGACTGAGGCAAAAATGAGGAAACCATTACTGTCTATGCAATAGTCTCCTTGGTACGAGATTTCCAAATCAATTTATATCTCAGTGCAAGGATATGGCTGAAGGAAGATAAGCTGTGCCTGAGGGAATGACTACAATATGGGAGTGGAATTGATTTGTCTTATGACAACAAGATTTCTTGATGAAAACCTCCATAGATTATATAGTAAAATAGAAACACTTTTTTGATCCCCTTAGAAAAACAATTTGCCTTTTGTTGTTGTCCATTAGAAAGTGCCATGTGATTTATTTCTTTTGAGGTGAAAAGTTAATATATAAAAAGATATTTGTAGCAGTCTTTTGTGAAATTATAGGAGAAACCATAACATCCTTTGATGAAGGAAAAGGCTCGGACATAGATTTTTAAGAATCAGAAGTGCCCTGGAATTAATGTATTCCTCTAGATAACTGAGGAGTTAATGTATATAGTTACAGAACTAATTTAAAATGATCAGTCACAATTCCTGTCACAAATGTGAGGATTTCTTAATGTCATCAAGCTAGATTATGTAATCAATCCTTGGATAAACAGCTTTTCTCAAAATTACAGTCTTTAATAGTTTTTCCAAATTAATGTCATTTAATTTAAAACTTTTTAAACTGATTACTGCTAATCTGGAAACAGTGATCAACCCATTGTCAACTAAGAAATTAAATGCCCTTTTTTATTAATTGGTAGGAGATTTTTTCAGGTTTTTTTTTTGTTGTTGTTGTTGTTGTTGGGGTTTTTTAATCTGTACCTTAAAAATAGAATATGCTATTTGGGAAGCATTTAATCTGTAATTATATCAATATTAGTATTTAAGATTGCATTAAAGAAAAGATGCCTGTATAAAACCAGGATTTTCTGTTTCATAGAATGGCCTTTAATTAACTCAGGGATATTATCTGTAAATGTGTTATGCAAAAATTTCATTATGCAGGTGCAAAATTACTTCTTATTAAAAAAAATTCTACAGTAGGCCAGCAGAGAAATGGTCACACCCTGCTTTTGAACAGCAAAGAGCAGCACATTGGAACAAGGTTTGGAAAATTCCAGCCCCTCACAATGAAACAAAATTAGTATTATTCCTGCCAGACCCTTAGGTTTTACAAGAATAATTAAAAAATTATTGTTACCTTTAGTAACATTGGTTGTAACATGTATGATATATAGGACTTGACATTAGAATCATTGTTGTTTTTAAGTGGTTTATATTTGGAATAAATCATTGAGCAACACAAGTAGCTGTACTGAAATCCGCACCCTTCACAATGGTATTTGCTGACCAGTATTTTAAAAAATATCCCCATGCAAACTAAAAAGACCAATTTTTGCATCTGATTTTACAAAATGCCATTATTAAAGAAAAGAAACAAAAACACATTGACAAGCTATTTTTGGCACTGAAATCCTCAGACAAATCCAAGCTGAATTCATGATGCTTTGTCAGTCTTTTCTTTCTTTTTTATTCACTTTTTGCTAAATCCTTTCTACCTGTCTGGGGACCTGCAACTCAGGACCATCCATTCACAAATGCCTGAAATCTGCCCAGCCTGTAACATGGCCTATAATAAGCTACACAGTAAAAGCTGATGCTGTTTGTATTAAAAAATGGGCATTTGAGATGGCTCCACTCTGGATTCAGGTGCAGTCGTGACTGTCTGAGGTTTTGGATCACACTTTGGTGCAGAAATATTTATATATGTTTGTATAAACATATATATCTAAAAGGCTGATATATAGTTAAACATATATTTGTTTCTTTTGTTATAAATTTTTAGTTATTTCTCTTGTGTCATTACAGCTCCCTTATTCCTACTTACTCCCTTCTGGTAGTACTTCTTTAGTAGTATTCAATTTATTTTTCACTCACCCTCATACTCTGTTAGTAGGAAACATTCTTTCTATTTTGCTTATTACTACTCCTCACTTCCATTTTCTTATTCTTTCTTAAAACAATGGTATTTTACTTAAAAATGTTATTCACAGACCTGGAAAATATCTCAGTCAAGAAATAAAATACATTAGTGTTCAGATTAACTCAGAGACTTTGGTGTAAAAATATAATTTTGTAGAAGGAATTTTAATTGGGATTTATGACACCAAGGATATGATAGAAATGATTCACAGGCAGGATCAAGATTAGCTTTTATTTTGGTTTAATAATTATAATAGTTATGCTAATAAACTTAGGAGAAAGATCAACTTTATGGAGCCCTACAAGAACTGAAGGTTTGATCTTACAGCTTCATGAATGCTGTGGGTTTAATGACACTACTTGTAGCCTTGAAAGACCCTGAATATGTTTTATCCAGCATGCAGTTTATTGTTTTCCCAATTTAATCTATATAAAGCACAACCACTAAAGAATTTGACACAGGTCTCTAAAAATTTCCTCATTAGTTATTTCTACACAAGGGGATTGATGTCAGCTGGAGGGAAAGGTCTTGAAAATAAATGGTGCCTTAATTTTTTTAAGTTGCTTTCCTGAGAAATAGGGAATTTGCATTAGAATATCTGCAGTGACCCCAACAGCAAGATGTTTCTGTGCTCAAACTGTATAGTTGAATCCTGAACTGGAGATTTTTTGGGGAAGTTTCTTCAAGTCATTCATTTTTTGAGTATTTTTAAAAGGTCTGAAAGAATAGGAAACTTACTTCCTTATTAACCACTGAAACCTACCTGGCTTCCAGCTATCTAAGATATGTTTTTTGGTTTTTTTTTCTTTTTGAAGTGTAGACCCTCAAACCCTATTCCTTGGCTGTTTTTATGACATAAAATTTTAACTTGTGAAAAAGCAACAGCTCACAAATCTAAAAACATTTGACTTACAACATGAAACAAGTGTTAAGTACAGAGAAACCATCAATTTTTAAATTATTACATTAGTGAATAAGTACTATGTCATCTGCAATACAACAATTGGCAGCTTATCTTCTGTTACCAGTTATTTAGGCTAATAGGAGGTCTAGAAAAAGCATTTTAATAGATATGAAGCACAAGGATAGTTAGTAACCTTGGCATTCAAATGGCAAGAGAGCAAGCTTGCAGCTCTGAGAAATTAGAGCATTTGAGTACAGCTTGTATCGGCAGAAGAGAGACACAAATATTTTTATGTCATACATAAACTTTTTATATAAATGCTACTGCTGATATGGGAATCTGTGTTAACAAATTTGTTACTTTTGGTCCTGTATATTAGACATTATATTATAACTGACTAATATTTCTCCTGTCATCCCAGTTTCTCCTTCTTTACTTCTTCAATTTTGAATTTGTTCTCAGTTATTTTTGTGGTAAATACTGTGTTTTCTCACATGTGTGCTGTGTGCCTGCAAGCACTGTTTGTCTCCCAGTTTCATTCTTTTGGCTTGGAAAACAGAAAAATCTGACAAGGAGTCCCAGGGCTTTTTGGGGTGTGTTAAGGTGTCTGCTTTTTGCTGGGAACAGCCCCTCTGACTGTCTTTATGTAAAGCTGAAGGGAGGATACTGCCAACATCTTTGCAATTTTAAAAGCTTGTGAGCAAGAAGTCATGTCCTTCTAATCTACCAGAGAGACTGTGAGGGGGTAGCTGCACATCAGAAGTGCAGGACCTAGGCATCACCTTTTTTTTGACCTGACTTTCACAGACTGTGACTATGAACATTGGTTTGCTATGACGCAGAATAAAGAGAATTCTTTTCAATTGAGATTATTCCAGTATAAACACAATATTACAAAAACAACAACAAAAAATCAGGATAAACAGGTATTACAATAAATAATACTCTTTTTTTTCTGTCCTTGAAAAGTGAAAGGAATCTAGTAAGCTAAATATGGTTGTGTGTTAAAATTGACAATTCTAAAAAGAAAGAAATAGGGTTATAGGAGTATGTACACACATGTTAAAACAAAATATCACCTTATTGGGCTTGTTAAGTCTGAGTACTCAGCTTCTTCTAATCCATCTGCCATGGGTTGTAAAATAAAATTGACCTTTAGTCTCCTTGTAATTAGGGTAGCACCCACATTTAAGAATGTAATCATGTTTTAAAAATAGTCAATTTTATTCCATTTCACTGTGATAAGTACTATCTGTCAGAATCTCTGACACTTTATCTAACAGTTAATTTAGAAGGAATATCTCTTCTCAAACACAGAGGATACATTACCCGACTAGTCTTTCAGAGGCAGCAGTCTATGATCCCCCTAAACAGGTACAAATGTAATTTTCTTTCCAGCGTCTCGCAGGCTCAGTCACTTGTCTCTTTTCTTGCAGAACGATTCCTGGGGAAAGCAGTACTCATACGCACTCTTCAAAGCCATGAGCCACATGCTCTGCATTGGGTACGGGGCCCGTGCCCCCGTCAGCATGTCCGACCTCTGGATAACGATGCTGAGTATGATCGTGGGGGCTACTTGCTATGCCATGTTTGTTGGTCATGCCACTGCCCTCATCCAGTCCCTGGATTCATCACGACGACAATACCAAGAAAAGGTAACTCATTTTCTCACAACTCCTTAGGTTGTGGAATGGATTAATGGGATGTTTTAACTCTTTACATGAAATGGTCTCGTAGCGTGTGAAGCCTGTGGCAGATGTCATTGAACACAAAGGAGTTCAGAACATTCCATGAGTTCAGTATATTTTTGCAGGAACCTACTTTGCTTAGAAAGCAGCTGGTTCTTGATGTTCAACTTCCTTTACACTCTTCTGTGAAAACTCTATCCCTTGTTTCAGACTTGCTTTGTATACCTTTGCTACCTTCTGCAGGTAATTGAACTAGGTAGCTTCAACCATGGCCTTGACCTTGGTAGCTTGGGCATGTCTTTAGAATTTCCTGTAATTTCTTTGGAGTGCAGTTCAGGGATCACCCTTGAACATGCCAAAAGTATGACCTTTAAGTGAGGACCAGAGCAAATCAATTAGTTTTGTTTGTGACTTCCTCAGAGAAGTGCTCAGAAGAGGTCTTCATTTGCTTAGTAACAGTATTGTTTACATGTGAATCCATGACCTGTAAGGTCCTCTCCAAGGTCAAAAAGGATTGTGACCAAAGGTGGAAAAGTAGAGAAAGGTTAGTGGAAGAGTGTTCACTATGAAGCAGGAATTAAAAGGTTGTTTTATTCCGTGTAAGATTGGAATTAAAAAGACATGAAGGGGTACAGGGTTGGATCTTCATGAAGTACTAATTAAAACTGTCAGTTGTGTAATAAAATCAGGGACAGGTGGGGATCAGGGCATGCAACTGGAAGATACAGCTAGCAATGATGGCATAAGGAAGAAAGGATCAGAATGAACCTCAGGAAGGGACAAAAAGAACACACAGAATTAGACATGCTTAAAAGATGACAAAATTCATTAATATAGTAAATGGGGAACTGGAGGAGCCATAGCAGCGGAGAGGTCAGCTGAGCAAAGTAGTGAAGTCAAAGTTTACATCAGCAAATAAGAAACACAGCCTGAGCAATAGTATTTGGCATGTGTCCATAACAAGGTTCAGAAAGGCAAACTGAGCAGAAATCACAGTATGATGTAACACAAACCTGAGGGAGAAAACTGGCAGAGACTAAATAGCCAAGAGGATGACCCTGGCATCTGCTGAGGATGAAGGGGAATGACCTGAATTTGCTGGGAAAGAAAGAGGAGGAAAAAAAGAGTAGGATGGACTGGGGGATTTTCTTTACAAGGAAGCTAAGCAGTAGGAAATGAGAATGTGTGGGTGAAGAAGGGTTTATATACAGTTTTGTTAAGCTCAAATTGCATCCAGATCATGGTTCAATATGTGAGAGACAGGAAGAGGTTAGATGACCTGTAAGTTCAGCAACAGAAAAAATAGCTTGTGGCTGACAAAACAGCTCAAAAACAAGTTTGGAAGCAAAACAGTTCAAAATAAGTTTGGAAGCAAGAAATTTCACACACTGTAGTGTCATAAAGTATAAGTGAGAATAAGAGGTTTAGAAAGAGAGTAGAGATCATCATTAAAAACAAATGAGTTCTCTCAGTGACCATGTGAAACCCCTTATTCATCTCAGTGTAATGTCAAAGGGCTAATCCTGCTGGGTTACCTAACTCAACTGGCTCATTGGGTCCGTTCTGTGAACAAGAAGGAAAGTAATTTTTTCCAAATGGGACATTTCTAGGAAGCTGTGGGACAGAAATCCCATAACTGTGGAGATGAAGTATGACTGTAGCTTCATTACAGGCTAGGGTCAACATACATACGCACATGTACACAGATGTAAGAAATCAGAAGAAATGTCACTATTCCCCTGAAATCTGATGTCAGTCATTATCCTCACACCTTGCTGGCTGCAGCAGTATATCACAATATTTTGAGCATCAGAAATATAGTACATGGTAAAGATATCCGTGTATTTTAAACTGTCCTGAGTAAAGCCGGTGTCAATTGCACTTGTTTTGTAAATTAAAACCCAGCAACAATCAAGCAGTATTGCATTTCTCATCTTTTTGCAAAACAGCAAACAAAACTTTTTGTTTATTCGTTTGCTCTCTGATTTTGTGCACACACATTGTTAAACATTAGCATGGAAATATCCAGCATTTTTCAGCTCCTGCCATCCTCAACACATTCATTTTTTCTTTTGTTTTTTTCTTCTGACTTGTTTCCTGACTTCTGGCACCGACAATCAGAAATTTAAGAAATAAGCCAGAAATTGCATATTTATATGCTTTAGAAAAAAATTTTCTTATTTTCTGGAATCTAGTCTTATGCAGTTTATTAAGGGCTAAAAGGATGTCTTGAACAAAGAATATTTTTCTACTGATTTCTGAGACCCTGGACCCTGATGCAGTGATAACAACTGTATGGACTTGTCTGTACATTCTTAACCATCTCTTTATATAGTTTCATCTTATTTTAAAATAAATCTTTGATTATAGCATAAGAATTATAAATCATTACTACAAATTCTTAAAAGGTATTCTATATTTGTCTTTACTCTGCAAACTACATAAATGGGAATTCAAGACCATTTTGTTGTATCCATCTTGTCATCATATTGTCTAAAATACTGGCGGACAAAAATTTTTTATATTTCATGTATCTGACACTTTAGAAAAAGGTAGATGAAATTCCAGCTACAGATTTCAGAATTTTAATATATTCCATTATCTATTTCTGCATAGTGCATTGCTTTTTTTTTTCCTTCTGAAATTAAAAAAAAAGAGGGAGACTTCTTTGATTTGTTTGGATTTAAGGGCCAGGATCAACTTTTTTTTTAGACAAGTATATCTCAGGTTGTATATTTATTGGCTTCATTTGTTTCCTTGTAAGAATTACGTAAAATAATGAAATTAATATGAATTTCTAGGCAACACAGAATGATAGTGGAGGTAAGAAAGAGGTTGTTATTTGATTCTTCTCTGAGTAACTTCATGAATGTATCTGTGGAATGCAACCAGTTAAAGGAAATTTCTGGTCCTTCTAACTCTGAAAGCAGCCAGAAATAAAATATTTGCTGAAATCTCTCTAATTCAGGTCCTTCCAAAGCTCAAGGTATGCAAAACCAGAACAAACATAGTTCAAAATGGAAGAACTACATGCAGGAAGATAAGGATGATATTTCATTAAGCCAAATGTCAAACTCTATCAAAGCATTTGATCTGTGCCAAGCAGTGCATGCTGAGAGAAACCAAAATACGTTAAGGAAGAAAATGTTGTTCCCCAGGTTTAGTCTTATGGGCCAAAACCAAAATGTATCAGAAAATTAAGAGTGATTATAAGCCATCAGATGTAGGAGATGGACAGTAAACTTGTGCACTGAGAAGTGGTACAAAAAAGAATGCATTGATACATTCTGTTCACTCTGCTGAAGTTCAGTCTTTTTTCTGCTGAAGTAGTGGAACTGTTCTCACAGGAAAAAAAAAAGTCTCTCAGATTTAATACATACAGCAGATCCTGGTATCAATTAGTGAAGGGCTTATACCTAAAAAAGGAGAGAGATATCCAGTTCAGGTCTACTTAATCCGTATTCTCTTTACAGTAATAAAGTTTGATGGACCATTGTACCTTAGAAAAGCACTGAATAAATCAACAATCAATGTCATCTTAGCACTCTCTCCTTCCTGACTTTGGTGTAAGTCAAAGAGGAATGCAGTAATAACTAAAAGCAATATTATAAGTGACAACACCTCTGACATTTTGTAATGTCTAGAAAGTCAGCACATCTCAAAGATTTTTGCCTTTTCAAAGACATTTATTTGAAAGGACCAGAAATGCATATGCTAAAGTTGTTAACAATCTAGTGTGAAACAAAGAAGGCAAAATGAGCAGTCATTTGACAAGGAGGTGAAGATCATTAGTTAAATATTTCTTGCTTTAGATGTTGGCAGTTCCTGGTAGGAAGATGTTTGCATAATGCTGTGAGTATCAAAGAATTTTCATGATTGAAGATAGGTTAAAATTTCCTCTGTTACATTCTGTCATAGGCAAAAAGTATCAAGGAACAACAAGCTATTAGAGGCAAGATTTGTTGTGGCATACAGATTGTCCCATAGCATAAAGATTGTTAAATTGGTTTGATAAAATACCAGGTATGAGCTGGGGAGGTTATTATTTAACTTTGTTTTAGTTTTCCTTATGCTATCATTTTCCATTTTCCTTATGCTATCATTTTATATATTGTTTATTGTCTAATAGAACTCAAACCACATAGGGTATTGAAAAAAGAAAAAAAGAATCAGACCATTTTTGCCAATTGCAAGCAATATGAGAGACATAAAAATGTTTAATTCAATTATATACATATAGGAAGTGGACAAAAATTACAACTGCCTTCAATGTCCCAAAGAACATTTTCTAACCCCATATATTGCTTTTATTTTATCTCTTAATTTATGATCTTTGAGCATGTCTTCAGTTAAATCAGTCTAGCTCAAAAGAAGAAAATAACTTAAATGTACTTTTTTACAGAGAAAAAGTAATAACTATATATAAAGTTAATTTAAAAGCAACCAATAAGTTGTAAGTAGTAAGCAACTACTACATAATTATATGATGTTGTGCATTTTTATATAGATAGAATTGGGATTTGGAGCTCAGACTGACAATTTTTCATTTCTTAAGCATCAGAAGAAACATTTTAAAAGGAATAACTGAATTACGGCAGCAGGGCAGCTTTAGATTTTGCAGCTTGAGGCCTTGCCCCAGCTTTTCTGGTCTGTCTGTCATAGCTGCAGCCTGGATATCTAAATTGCCCTCACAGTCCATGGGGAAATACCTGACCTGCATTGCAAGAGGTAGCAGCGCCTTGGGTGCTTTGGGGGAGCTGTGGATGGGACACGTTCCCACTTCCCCGCCCCTCCAGAAGCTGTGTGTGTACTCCCTCACCTTGGGCAGTGACACAGCTGAGTCCTCCCTTCCCAAACTGGGGACCACCTCTCCAATCTTCCTCCTCCGAGCAGTTGTTTTAGTGTGCAGCACAGGGGCTCTGCCACAGAGTAAATCAAGGCTTGGTATCCACTCATCCAACCAGTGATGCCTCTGCATTTTCCTAAAGGGGAACGAGAGGCATCACTTCCATGTTTTCTTGAGTTTCAAGCAGTTGGTGGTTAAGCTGAAAGTGGAGCAAGGCGAATACCAAGTTCTTGGTGTGTTCATTAGAACTACTTCAGTTCTTAGGAAATATTTCTGGAAAATTTTAGATATTTGTACCTATGTCATCTGTAAGTATCAGGGATTTGTGTATATACACATGAGTCTGGGAAATGGCTGTTCTGGTCATGATGGAAATCCATAGGAAAGGAAGAGCTGTGGCTAACTCAAGACCGCATCACTATTTAGCTAGGCTTACACCAGCTTGTGGTGTATATGTATTATTAAACTGAACACAAATATCCGTGCTGGACTCGAGTCAGACAAAATAGGGTGAAACTGATAAAGTTTCCAATGCCTACATATTATATGCCATTCATAAAATCTTTGAAAATTTAGTTTTATGGATTTCTTTTTTGTCTTAAATTGAACAGATGCTCAAATGGCAAATTGCAGAACCTGAATTTTAGACACACAGCTGAATTTGCAATAGTGGAGTTACAGAATGCTATTCCTGGATCTAGTCTGATCTGAGCAGGAAAGCACTCATTAAGTACTGATTTCTAAGTTCAGTAGCTTTTCATGGTTTACACATGGTTTTTAAAAATGGAAGTAATGCTTTTCTGGGGCTGATAGTAGTTTTTAGGAAGTCTGACAATACTGTAACACAAAAGTGTACTGTGATTCTTTACTTAAAAATAGCCTGTTTTCATTTATAAAGCATAATTTTAGCAATAAGTCATGTCATATCACTGCTGAAGAAGGTGAGCCACTTGGAAGATAATTCTTGTATTTTCTATGCAGCACAGTACACTTGCCACACCAAAGGAATTATTTATTTTGGAAAATGAGGGGTGGTTTCCTTTATCCTTGAGTTACACCTACTTGGAAAAAACATGTAAACAAACAAACAAAAAACACCCCAAAATTAAACCAAAACAAAACCAAAAAAACCCAAACCAAAACTGGAAAAATAAAGGAAACCCTTTTCTCAGCCTCTACTTTGCAGGTTTTTAGAAAATTCTCATCAGCTTACACAGACATACATCCTATTCAGCTTTACCGCAGTGCGGTATTTTAAATGGTAAAGAATTTTGAAGTGTTTTATCAAGTGATCAAGTACAAGAGTTGCTAACAGTTTGTACAATGTTAGGACCTCAGTAGTAAGTATTCTTTTTATCAGAAGCTATATAGTCATCACAGTATTGTGAACAACAAAATTCATTATTCCCTAAATATTTAGGCATGACTGGAAGTCATTGCACACCATAGTATTTGTGGATTGTTTCTGGTAGTTATAATTCCTGGATTTGTGATTTTATTTGGAAGTCCAGGGTGTTTTATAGTTAGAAAAGGGTCTGTAAGTGTTGCCTTTAGGATTATTTCTGAATCATCTTATGCTGTTTTGGCATACATCAGGTCACTGACTGCTAAATGTAGAGATGTAGTACTCCTGGCTTCTGTGAGCCTTATTGGTCCTTGCAGAAAACCGTGAGATTTATTAGAAAAAAGCAAGCTATTAAAAGATACTTGGTATCACTCAATATTCTGAAAGGGAAAACATTCTGGAAGGGAAAAAACAGCTGAATCTCAGAAAAATCTTTTCAGATACTCTAGTTCACAGGATGCATCCTTTTATTTGATAGAACATGCACATAATAGAACTTGTAGGTACATTAATCCTTTTATTTATATGCATCTTTTAACTTGATTTGTAATTAAGGCCATCATGAAATCAACTGACATATAAATGAGTATGTAAATTCTCAGCCATGAGAACTAGTGTGGGCTGTGCAGACAGAAGCTTATTCACTGAGCATGAAAATATTTGTTGTGTCATGATAAGGCCTTCACTGCCATCGCTTTCTTTCTCTTTCTCATCTTTATCAGTGTTTTGTTTATAATGATTACCTGGATTTTTGCTGCACATACTTGTGATATTGACATTGGTCTTCACAATTTTTGAAACAGGAAAGAATGATAGATAGCATTGCAAAAAGTAAGGGAACAGAATATTTTCCCTCTCCCAATCAAAAATCAGAAATTACTCACCTTTAATGATACAACATTAAAAAAATAATTTTTTTTTTTCTCTGCAAGTTGAACTGAATATGATGTTTAGTTTGAGAGCAAGACTTTGGAGAGAAATATAAATTAGTCAGAACATTCTCATTAGTCTGCTCTTTTGTCTTGATACTTCATTATTGTTTCAGCTTCTCATTACCCCACTCTTGCTGGGGAAATTGGGCTGGTGATTTTTGCCTTTCCTCTGAAAAGGTGCTTGGTCCCTCCCGGCAGCAGGTACTGTGCAAGCCAAGTGCTCTCCGCCCGGCTGCATCATACCTGTGCCAAACTGTAATAGACTCCCACTGCTTCTAAAATGACAGATGGGACTGTCTTTGATTTATTGCTGTGTTGTGGGTAATTTACCTATAAAGTGTTCTGCTGTCTTGCATTATGGATTAGGTTCCTAGCAGTTTTCCACATGAAACTGCAGAGCAAGCTCATTACAATTGCAACTATGTTCATGATGACTATATAAAATTAGCTGTGAAGGCATGAAGTTATTCTAGAGTCAGATTTTACACACAATCTGCTTTCTTTCCACAGTAATTACCACAGGTTCCCACACTAAATAGATTTTTTTAAAAAAAGAGAGAAACAAAAAACAAGGAACTAAGTTTTGGGCTTCAAACTTTCTGTTCAAACAGAGCACAAGTTACAAATTTAGCAAGAGAAAACTGTGATTCACACCAGATAGCTATAGCAGGTAGCAATTATCCAAGTTGCACTAGTTACTGTGCTTATGTCCTGTAGATGGATAGAAGGAAATAGCAGTCAATATTATCTAATATAATATTATGGGTGAGAAAATAATCCTTTCTGTGAAAGATTATGGGTTTTTTCCTTTACTTTGTCAGGGAAAAAGGGAAGAAAGAAGGATTGATTATTTTTATATTGACTTGTACATCGTAGTTCTTTCCCAAGCTCACCCTGTTTCTCAATATTTGAGAAATTAACGAATATATACTTTGAGAACATAATAATTGGCATAAATAAGACATGCAATATTTATAAATTCTTTGGAGTGCAGAGGATAGCAGAATAGCCAAAGCATTTTCCCTTCAAATGAGTGTTTTAAAATCCCTTTTATATTGTTTTGTGTGATAAATTAACAGTTTAATCCAAGTGGTTATTAATCTTGAAAAAATATTGTAACACTAATTCAAGAAAATGTATTAGAAAGGACAAGCCGTAATAAATATAGAAGTAGAATGCTTTTAACTCCATTTGTTTTCATAAAATACACTAGACCTGCCTTTTACATCTTATGCTACCAAAGGAAAAAAAAACCTTCAGAAAATATTTTTCTAAATGCTAGTTACTTAAGCATAATAAAAGGGCTTTTAGAATAAAAATTCACAGTGCTATATTTTTGCAGGTTGGGGTTAGGAAACTGTAATTTTCAGAAAGGTATCTATACAATCTCCTTCTAGACAAAATATTTGTTGGTCAGAATTTGATGTATATGTAAAAGTAATTTTATAAAGTTTTGAGGAAAACACTGAGAATTTTTTAAAATGAGAAGTGAAGTCTTTGGGTGTTTCTTGTTATGCATATGAAGGAGCTGGTAACTAGAATTTATGGAGTTAATTCCCCTATGTAAGATGTCTCGCAATCCTTTTTAATTTTTCAACATTGTTTAAGCCATAGGCCTTTGTTTCCCCTGATTTTGTAGGGAATGTAAGTAAGAGAGGTGGGTGATCACCTGGCTGAAAGATCCATCTGGCTTTGTTGCTGCTTTATTCCTGCACACTGTCTGATGTTGTTCAACCCATGTTTGGGCATCATCAGGCAGCATCAAAGGATGGACATGGCCCCACCTCAGCCAGGAGTACCACTGACACCAGAGGCAAACCAAAAGGATGACTCAAAGGAAAACTGAGGCTGAGAGCCTCTGAAGATGACTGGTCAGTGTAACAGAGATAGTGGAAAGGCATCTCTGGCTTTTTCCTATAGTATGCCTGCAAGGAAAACCAGTTTGAAATGGCAGGAGCCAAAGAACATGTGAGGAAGTGAGGATGAAAGAAACAACAGGGACTGCACCATGAGGTAGAGGATGTTGACTTGTTTTAGGGAAGAACTGTGGTTGACAGAGGAGCTTGTACTGAGGGATTTGTTGATGGCTAAGCAAGAACCTCTCATTGGGCAGTACATGATGTCATCTGAAAGAATTTAGGAAGTCATTTGACACACACTCTGAATTTTTGGCAAAGAGATAGAGATGAGCCTTCTATTTCTGCCTGCATATCCCATCACTTTGAACAGCAGCTTCTGTGTGTGGACAGTGCAAATAAAAGAAGAGAACTGAAGTGAGGATGATCAATGGTATGATTACCTGGATTACTATATCACATTACCCAGTTCAGCCAGGCAGGAAGTTTTGGGTTTCATGAGCAGAGACAAGATAGCATCTGATAAGATAAGCAAGATAGCTCCATCAGGTTCAGCTGTAAGGCAGTGAACAGTATTTACTCTTTAAGCAGTGTTGCTAGGAAAAAAATCTGAAATCTGTTGTAAAAAGGGGAAAAAAGAGATTTAAAACTCGGATGAACTACATTGGTCCATTGATTTCAAAACAAAGCTATAACAGTCAGAGAGTAACTCTGCATGAAAAATAATGGCACAATAAAACCATCAGTATATGTAACTCAGTAAATGAAAATATACTTTTTTTTACTGCTGAAAGATTGTGGTTTAGATTTGTTTGCAAAATATTTAAAAAACAGGCTCTTGCTCTGCAAAAGTTTATGATTTAAGATAGCAGAGAACAGTATAACCTTGCAAAATAGTACCAAAACCAGATATTATTTGGAACAGATATAAACCTTAGCTCTTCCTTGGTTTTACCTCAGCTTTATTTTCTTTCATAATTTCTCAGTCTACCAGCAGTGCCCCCAGTCCCCATGTCTCCTTATAAGGCAGTTTCTGCATCTGGCAGAGATCAATTGTCCTCTTCTTCCTCAAAACCCTCCACAAAACCAGTCTCTTCTGTGTGGTTTGGAGAAGACAGGACACTCATCTAAAGCTTGCACCATGCTTTCCATGGCAGAAAAGAAAGCTTTCATTTTCCAAATGATTGAGTATCACCTAACGTCAAGAAAGTTAGAGCTTCCTGGGGAGGGTCCGGTGATGTAATTACATATAATAATGTGAAAAAAGGAGAAGAAAGAAGGAAAAATGAATAATGTGCTGTTGCATATCCATTAATATTAGGTGTAAGCCCCATTGCATGTGGCTTTTAAATTTGCAGTACAGTTCTGAGCAGAGGAGGGATCAATCAGGCAGGCTGAGAAAATGAGCTGTCTCTGTCTGCAGCAGCTGAAGGCAGCTCCTCAGAGTGTTAGCCTGGATTTCTGCAGCACACCAGGGCTAAAGGCAGAAAATTTCTCAAAACAACATTTTACACTATAACTTACATTACATGCTATTTCTAACATACTCTTCCTGGGTGGCAGAGAGAGCTTCTGTTTTAGCCACCAATTTGTGCGGTGAAAAACAGAAGGAAGTGCCAGCTTATACCTGAAGTGGTTGCTGCCTTAAAATTGTTATGTTACCACCTAATTGTTAGGTTGTTGTTATCTATAGTGAGGTTCTTACCTTACACTGAAGTTTTAGTGGAAGCAATATTCCATTTCTGTAGTTCTCAGGAATTAGCATTGCAGACTCTTGTGCTATATTTGATTATGATTATTCAAAATTTCATTGTCTGTACAGCTTCAAAATATATTGATTTATTGGGAAGACATTCTCAATTCTTCCAGGTCTTTTTCAGATTCAGTTTAAAACCAAATACAAATGAAAATGTTTTTCTTGCCTCAGCACATCGTTACCTGTGGTTTTCACATAGCCCAGGTGTAGCTTTCTCTATTGGGGGTGCACTGCTGTTCTCTTTGCAAGGTTTCCCTTGTGGTCTACATCAAATATCTCTGCAATAATGAAAAGGTGATCTTTTATTTATCTATTTCATGCTTTAAAAACTGAACAAAAAAAAAAGGCTCCTTTCAAAACCAATTATTTTAACAAACCCAAGTGTTTTTGCATTACCTACCAGGAAGAGTCCTCCTTGCCAGGGCTATGCAGGTGCCTCCTCAGCTTCAGCAGGGGTCCTGCACTGCAGCCTTTCCATGAGACACCATTGCCAGTGCTGGTAATGGTGTTTGGGGGACCAGCTCAGAATAAAAGTGAGTTATCCATTGGGCCTGAACAACAGTACACATGGCAGACTATCATGCTCACAGCCAGTGGTACTAGAGTGCAAATTGCTTCTCTTGCTCTGGAAATAAAGGATCCTTTATTCAGCTCTAAGGCAAATTTTCCTAAAATTTCAGGTGCTGAGTTGAGTGGTTCTAAAATACTTAAGATGGGAAGAAATAAATCTGCACTTCATAAACCATATTTCTTTAAGTGGAAGAAACTATGAGGAATCCTTAGGTCTTTAGAATTGTTTGTAGAATTGTTTAAGAACCCTTTATTAGCCTTTTACTCTTTTCATGTTATTTCCATAGCATCTTATAGGTGTTTTGCCCTTTTCCTCAAAGCACTCTCTATTTCTTGTACTTGTTCTGAAAAAGGTGGAAAGAAAATAAAGGTATTATTTCACAGAAGCTCTGTTCTTTTTCTTTAACCGTTACAGTTCTGTGACTTCACTTTTGAATAAACCCAACTATACGGAATAAAAGACTTTCCCTAATGTTTCTGCAGAAATGATCAGCACAGAAATACAGTATCAACATTAATTTGAGAGTTAAATCTCCATAGAGATTTGGGAAGTGATCCACTATTACTAAGAACTTTTTGCATTGTTTTGGAGAATAAAAAGTAAGACCTACTCTTTATGTAAGATTTGATGCATTTGGATGATCGAATGGTCAATGCATTGAATTATGTCTTCATAACCAGAACTATTACAGGAATCATTAGTCTGTTTCTTTGAAGAAAGCTATAAATTACCCTAAATTTTGTTCTTTGCAGAATGTTTCATTGGCTTTTCCATTCCTGATAGAGTCTGTAGTTCTCATATATACCTCATTTTTATTCTAATTAAAAAATTATCTTTGAGTCATTAAAAATTGAAGGGGTTTTTTCCTGTACCTAGTGAATAAGTTCCATAATTCTGGAATGTAAGAGAATATATCCTGTTGCTCAGTCACCCCTCTGGAACCATCAGGTCTATAATGATGCTCTTCAGGAGAATACAAAAAGTTACTTGGAATATTACTTTCCTGCCATGGCTGTCGTTTATCAGAGAAGCCTTCAGATGCCATAAATTTATTTCTCTAAGGGTGTCTCTAAAGTGTGTATACTTCAAGACTATAAAAATGTAAGGTAAGAAAAAGTAGATTATGGGTAGTTTAGAAGAAGAAATGAAACAAAACAGCTGTGAACATGAAGATGAAGAGCAGTTTGTCAAGACTGCTGCAAGTATTGGCAAAGAATGCATGAATATTGTGTGATACTGTGTGTTAAATTCAGCCTTCTAGGTGACGCTGGAGACCTAAACAGTTTGAAAAAGAGTCTTAGATTATCTAAAAAATTATAAGTCTCAAGTCTCATTTTTAAGTGGAAGGGCTCTTTGTGTCATGCTAGAGTATCTAGGTGTATTCTCAAACAAAATATGCAAGGTTTCACACTGCAACTATTAAACAATAGTTCGTAAAGTAATAGTAGTATTAATGAGGTTACCTCTTCAGAGCAGAGGTTGTCTGGTCTCCTTTCAGCTCCTATGGTTCTTAAAAATTAGTAGTACTGCATTTATCTGACATTGACTCAGGTGTTTACATGTGAAATGCCTGCAGGGAGGTGGATGAATTGCAGTCAATGGCCCTGTGTAGGCTTTTCTTCCCCATGAGTAGCATCTGCATGGGATGACTCTTTGTGCTTCCCAGCACCTTAATTCTATGTAAGTGATTATGCATTCTTGGAAAAGCAAGATGAAATGTGATCATCTACATCAATATTTTTATCCCAGCGAGGGATAAGAGAACTTTCTGTCTTTATCTTGATACACATGTGATAGACAAGTAGAAAAGACACTGGGAGATGCCCAAAGAACAATTTCCCCATCATTAAGACATTGCTGTGAAATGAGGGATGGCCAGTTTTGGATCTCTGATCAGAGGTCAAGAAAAGCAATACATCCTTTAACAGAGAAAATTTACTTATTGAAGAATCTCTTTGTTTCTCCCTTTAGCTTTGAACAGACCTTCCCATGTAAGATAGTTACTGGCCTGCAAGTATCTTGACATGGAAGTGAAAAATGTGAAAATGGGTGCATTAAAAAAGAAAGTTCTTTTTGATGAATTGGCATTTTTCACTAATTAATATAAAAGGAACTGGAAGCCATAATTAAGTTTTATCAGAGATAAAATTACCAGGATCAGCAGCTGTATTGTGCCAGTGTTCCTGTCTTGTGTGTGCTGGTGCTGCTGGTAGCATAGCTGTTGGCACAATACCAAGCAGATGTAACAATTACACTGTTAATAAAACTTACTTTCGTCTTCTTTTCATTGCAACTATTAAACAATAGATACAAAGTTACATAATTTCAACCTAATTATATATTTTTCTATATTTCTTTTCTAAATTGCCGCTTCAATTTGCTTCTTGAAATAACTGGATTTCCTGTGGGTGAGATGCTCACAACTAAGCATGCCAGTTTAGCTAAAGGCATTGTGGGACACGCAGAATTTAGCATTATGCAATGTTTCTGTGCAGGATCAGTGGTTTGAGGTGGAGTCCATGCCAGAGGAAACCAGTGCTTCTGCTAAGCAGAATTAACACATATCTCCAAAAACCTTACATCAAAAAGGAAATAGATAATTGACAAGTGTGTGTTCAGTGCCCAGGTCCAGATGTCCCCATCGTGGATCCTGGAGCTGCACAAAATGCTGCTCATGCCCAGAACGGAACTGAAGAAGTGACCCAGCAGAGATGAGCTGATCCCTTTTGCTTCCCTAGACTGCTTGTCAGGAGAATAACTCCTTTTGTCTCCTGCTTCTCCCCTCTAGGCACTTATTTGAATGTATATTCTTTCTTCCTGGCCAAGTGAATTCAAAAAAGGGGAAGGAAAAAAAAAAAAAAAAAGAAACTCAAGTTGTTTAAAAGATAAGGACAATTACTGTACAAGATGACAGGATAGGTATTAAATTTCCTGTTAAAACTGGCAACTCTAAGGAGGCCATTACAGCATATCTGATATTTTTAAATAAGTTGTCATCTTTACAGTATCTTTCTTGTTAAGAAAGAAAATAATTTTTCCTTAGACTTGATACAGTTTCACCAAGAGTAGCACAGAGGAGAGATGTTTTTCTTCTCATGCCTTGGGGCTCTGATTGTTGTTTCATTAAATCAGAGTCCTGTCATTGCCTCTGTGAAGAGAGGAACAGACCCTGGTTTTCATGCTGCTTCACTCCCCTTTTTAAAGCAGTAAAAAGCAAATTTGTGAAAGATAAAGAACAGTCTAAGAAAACAAATCCTATTCAGAAATCTCCCTATAACTTAATTAATTTCTCAATTGCACTAATTGAAAGGAACAATAATAAGAGATTGTGTATTTTGTAGCAACTGAAAGGAAATGTTTAATTACTGCTTGCAAGTAAAATGACAGTTTAAAGCATTCTTGTAAACAACAGTACTCTTTGGGGGGTAATTAGTGAAAAATAGATGGTAAACAGATGATAGCTTTTAGGCTAAACAAATCACTTCAGTTCCATTCATGATAAAGAATTTTAAAAATGAACTTACCATTAACATGCCATTCAGTAGGAATACTTAAATTTTATTTTGATCTGTGTTTGATTATAAACTGTTTATTTCTTTATGTGCAACTATCTGTATGTTAAGTAAAGCAGCACTAAAGAAAGCAGATTGTAGAAATATCTCTTGAGCCCTGATAATGAAAATTCAGCTTTCAGTGACTGTGGGATGGACAGGTGAGCTTATTACTTTGCTACTACCAAAATATGATAACCAAATCTTTGACTGCCGTGTGCCCTGCTTGGTGTCTTTTCTGAACACAGACAGATCTCTGGTCATTTAAGAGCCATCTGGGCTTACTCATTTTTGAGTTATCATCACAGGTAATCATCCGTGAGTTAAAGTTAGTGCTAACTTCAGGTCTGACCAAGTATTTGGTTAGAGAGTGTCCTTTGGTGCCTTGGTGGTCAGGTTAAAAATTCAGCTGGCTCATGAATTCAGCCATTGTATGTCAGAGGACCGCACATAAACAGGAGGTGTTTCTGAAATGGAAATTGCTTGTTCTTCCAGTGTGTCTGGGGAAACATGCAACAGAAATTGGAGTCTTGTCCTCATTTAAAGCACGGAGATACTTCAACTCGCATTCCTAATAATACCAGTCAAAGAAAGGACAAGAAGGATTACAAAAAGGATGAACTATACAAACACCAGACTTAGAGTAACCCTTGCAGGGGGCACAACTATGTTTCCTGATACCTGGTTGAATTTCCGTTGGAGAGTAAGAGCCCCTATGGCCCAGTGCCTGAAAACTGGCTGAAGCCCTCTAGCATATATGAAGCAGTAGCCTAAAGAGATTATTTTTAATATTAGGACAGAATGAAGAAGTGCATTCCTGTACAGGTGAAAAAAACTGTTCTGTGGAAGAGAATGAGCACTCCAAATAGGAAATGCATCTTAGCAGCTACCGAAGATCATGCTTTTAAATGGCAGGTGAAATTGAACAGATGTTGAACTTAAACACTTTAGGAGTATTTATCCAGAATTCCTTCTAGCTTGGGAAGGTGTTGGCCTTTCTCTCCTTTCTGCCCCCTAGTAATCTAAAAGTGATTCTGATACTAACCCAAGGGCAGTAGGTCCTTGTGTTTACGTAAAGTGAGGTCCTTGCAGTAATAAGGAATCCTCGTTAGTGAGGCAGGATTCCCCTATGATAGAAGAGAGATGATCGGTGATTATGCTCTCCACTTTATTCTGGCTGCTGGTAGCTGAACTCCAGGGCTAGAGTCATCAGCACAGCTAATAGAGAGCAGCAGAACCAGTCTGTTACTGTGTGCGTCTTTAGCTGAGTCAAGGCACACAAACTGGTTTGGACTGTGAGGCTGACAGTGACTGGAGTCAGATGACAGATGACGGGCTTATTAAATAGCATGGTTTGCAGTATCAGACAGAGAGGAAGCATGTAACCATGCTACATGCCCTGCCCAGATTCCCACAAACCCTGGCAGGGCTGGAAATATGGGTAGCCCATCTTTTTTGAGCAGGAATACCAGTTTTACCTCATTTACACCACTATGTGTCAGAAATAATGCTTGTAGCTGATGACAAGTTAAGGAGTTAAAGAAGAGAAAAATACCATGGTCTCACAATAAATGTGACAAGAAAAATTGAAAATTTGTTAAATAGCCATTAATAAATATTAGCTATACAATTCTCATTCCTTTCCCATTAATCTACAACCTAATGCCTTTTAAAATTATTTTAACAGAGAACCCACTTATGATGTTAGATTGGAAGTTCCTGCAGATGGAGAAAATGATAGCCTGGTGTCTATGATTGTCTAATATTGTTCAGATTCTTCCTGGGAGAAGCCTCAGGGATTTTTTTCCTACACATTACTTTTACTTATACTGATTAGATTATTTGTTTAGCACACTGAAGCAATATCATGTGATATTCAGACGTCCAACTGCCCACTGAGCTAGAGAGTCGGCACTATTGAATACTGGGTTGAGATAAAAGATTGTAAACAATCTAGTATCTGCCTTTTCAAATGATTGAGTGAAAAAGCAAATTAATTCACTATTTTATATGAGAGAGAAAGATACCATAGAAAGGGGGATATGTGCTTTATGAAATGACACATTCTTTTGGGGGGTAATAAGGTAATTTTTATGTACCATTTAAATAGCATTGCATAATAGAGTGGAATTTAATTGAAGTAATTTATAAAGTGTTTTAGCAAAGTAGCTGCTCTTAAAGTGCACATTTTATTTCAGAATAGTATCTTTAAATGGAAATTATTTCATTCTGGGATCTTTGTACAGTATTTTGCAAATCTTATTCCTGTATTCTTAAAAAGTATATTTTGCTGAAAGATTGTTTTTACAAAGTGATACTACTTCTCCTTCATATAAAAAAACTGTTCTCCTTTATAATTTTTCACTAGTCACTCAGTGCACTTGCAATTATACTTCTGTGCAGAAAAAAAATTTCAACAAATGAAATCTAGATAAAATGCTTAAAAGTTAATTGCCTGTGAATTTTTGATCAGATGAAACTTGCTTGTTTATTTTAAAAATTTCTTCCTCAATGTAATTTGAGTGAAAAGTCAACACTCAGCTGAATGCCAAATGTAAGTATAGTAGACATTACTGTCAATTGTAAACCAGAATATTATTTTTGTACGCTTAATGTTTAACTAGAAATTGAAGCTTCCTGAATATTTCTTAGCTTGTGTAATTCCCTGATTGTTTGCTTTCCAAGTCCACCATGCGTTAGAATAATTTTGAGAGAGAGGAAGAAAACCTCTCATGCCTATAATATGACAAAACTTCTCCCCTTCTGCAATTTGCAAATGTGTGGTCATGGTTCAGTTTTATCCCTGTCGATACAGCTCATGCTGTCTCCAGGGCTGAGCATCACTGCTGCTTGAGAGGGAGGCAGATATTTTTAATAACAAGCTCACTTTCCACAAAGCAAAATTTTCCATGAAAACCATTAGCTTTTATACACTCCAAGAAAGTTACTTTTCCATTAAAAAGCAAATAAACAAACAAACAAAAACCCTGCTGCAAAACCCCCAACATAATGTTATTTTACCTTACAACATTTTGCATTTTGTTTTGGATATTCAATATTACACTGTATTTGGCTATACAGTTGTTGCAAATGCCATCCCTCCTGTTCTGTATCAACCTCCTGTTGAACCTTCCCTCTTTTCTTCGAAATTCTTCTGCTTGGTACCTCCTGCAGAGAAATGAGGGGCCTAAAACTCCATGTGTGTGCAAAGTGTTAAACTGAGTGTTTATATGTTTTGAAACAATTTCCTGGGCCTCTTCCTCCATCTTCCGCCCAGTCTGTATGAAAATCAGAAAGATTTTCTCCCTTTTCTTCACTGAAAAGTAAATAAAAATCTGTAATCAGAAAATAAAACCTTGAGTTCAGCAAAGTGAAGGACAAGAGGTGAGTCAAAGCTCCTCAATTCCTTCCGTTTGTTTCAAGGCCTTACAGCACAATAGCAGAGAGAAAAAGGACTTTGATATCAATAATTTCTGAGGTGTAAAGCCAGTTAGCTGTCATAGGGATTAGAAAATACTGGAAATAGTTTTTTAATGTTTTAAACTGTGTTTACAGAAACAAGTTACCACTAAAAAGCTATTTGAAACTACAAAAGTATTTAGGTTGTCCATTTTATTCCATGCTTGCCTATTAAGATCAGCTGGTTTTGAAATGCTTGGTAACTGTCAGTCAGCTGAATCCTGGGTTTAATCAGAGCTAAACACTTTTTATGTACATATATATATTGGGACATACAGGATGTTTCTGGCATCTCTTCTGTGTAGATATTTGCCGCGTAGATCATAACATGTCACCTACACAAAACTGATTTGCTTTAGGCTATATAGACCTCATTCTTCTCTCATGAGCAGTTCTGGTGAAGGACAGCAATTTTCTTTGCTATCGCATGTGCTACTGCCACTCTACACCCCAGTTTGGTTATTTTGGCCCAATTGCAAGTTTTTGAGATACCAAACTGGAGTGAGAGGACATGGTCTCAACCGTTCCCAAGCTGGAGTCTCAGGTTGGACTTTAGAGAGAATTTTTTTCATAGAAGAGATGATTAAACATTGGGATGGGCTGATGCCCAGGGAGGTGGTGGAGTCACTGTCCCTGGAGATGTTTAAGAGTGTGGCACTCAGTGCCTTGGTGTGGTTGACATTGTAGTGTTCAGTCACAGTTTGGGCTTGATGATCCCAGAGGTCTTTTCCAACCTTCTTGATTTGTGATTGTGTGGTAGGAAAATACCTAAAGGCATGATATAAAGGCATGATATTGCCATAAGGGTTGTGCTAAACAATGGTTTGGTAGGTATAAAGGTTGATTAGGGTGGTATAAAGCTTCAGATGCTGATATTGTAGAAAGATCAAAATAGAATGAACTGAGTTTTAAGAGATGAAGTAATAGTAATAAGATGAAATTCAGAAACTCAAAATCCAGGGACTCAGGTACTCGTACAAGCTGCTGTTACAAACTGGGAGATGAAGAGAACAGCAACTGTAAGTGGCAAGGAGAAAATGAGAAATCTGAGTTCTGAAGCTGCTCATAGAATGACTGCAAACAACATTTTCAATGTGTCTTGGTTTTGCAATAGATGGGAAAGAAATTAGTCTGAACTACAAATTGGTAATACTTCTAAAATATTATGTACTATTCTAGTAATTTCAGTTGGATAGAAATGAACTCAAGCTAGAACAGATGAAAGACAAGAGGGCCAGTTCTGAACAAAAATGCTGTGAACAAAAATGCTGTGATCTGAACAAAAAGCAGAATCAACTACCTGCACGAGGCTGGGAAAAGACACAATTCACTATAAACACTCCAGAGAGATATACCAAGAGACAGAATCTTTTGAAACTGCTAGATAATTTTGTACTAACATTAGTTGATTTAAACTGCATCTGAATATATTTAGACTAAAATTTAAAATAAGGTTCAGAACTATATATAAGACCACTGAGCTTCTTGAAACAGCATGTTACTTAGAAAGGATTCATCTTAATCAAATTCCTCCTCTTATTTTTCTACTCCTTCTCAGTGAATTAAATCTTCTGCATATTTTAATGCTGTGTAGATTCTTCTTTCATACATGATATGCAAGTATCTTCAAACCATTTTAAGAGTACTGATGGATTTGTTGCATCTAAATTGTGGGATAGAACTTGCTTGATTCAGTTGAAGGATTTCACTAATGATCTTTGCTTTCTTTTACATTTGCAATCAGTATATAGGATTTTTTCCCCCACATTTCACTGAACTTTGTATTTGTAAAAATATAACTGGCTATAAATATATTTGACTGGCTATAAATCTCAATAAAATGCTATTTATAGTTGCTTAGTTTTTTCGGGGAAACTTTCTTAGAAGTGAGGCTCTATTGCCAAGGACAAAATTATTGTAAGAAGTGCAAAAGACCTATTGTTCAAGTTGGACTTTCAACTGATGGTACAGGGACCTAGGTTCTTTGAAAAAATAGCCAGTTGTGGAAGTTGTTGAGTGTTGACATTTTGAAAAAATCTGACTTTGGCACTTCTGCTTGAAAAGTAGTCAGATAATTTAGGTGGGACCAGTTCCAGGCACATGAAAGTAATTAGTTTCATGTTTTTTAACTGATACTATTAATGTCTTTCGAATATTTATGTCATTTATTGTATCAAGGACAGAATGCTGAGCTGTAAAGATTATTAGGACTCCGAGAAATTTTTCAGCTAAAAAGGTCAACTAGTTAGTTATGAAACTTTATGAAGAAAGGATCTGGTAGGCTGAACATATATGCTAAAATATCTTATGAAAGATCTACATTCAGGTTTCTGTTTTACCGGTTTCACTGGGATTTTTTTTTGTATTGTGATTTAACATAATATTAATGTTAAAATATTTTCCCTGCCTCAGCTGCAAATTGTTATGCACAGTACGTCCTTCCTCTCCTTTGCCTTTTTCCATACCTATTTTTTTAAGGATAAGTGTTCTTTCTTAACCCATTCTATTATGGACCCCATATAACTGATGTCATACTCTTCACCTTTTGCTGGAGGAGCCCAGTAGCAGAATTTTGCTACATACAGAGAGCCCATGAATAAAATTATATCTGAAACAGCATGATTCAAATACTACTGGGTGGTGGTTTGCATTGAAATATGTAGAATGTTACTTTGAAACATTAAAATCCACTTAGCTGTTACCTATTTCAGCAATTTTGTAGCATGTGTGGGCATTTTCATTTCAGTGATGAATATAAAACATATATAAATTATTGAAATTATGGCAGTGCAATATATAATTCCCATTAATATACATAGTGATTTTAGGAGAAACAACTCAATATTCATTAAAAAAAATACATAGTTGTAGAGTGGTCAGCAACACAGTACTTACTCCATTCAATAGCATTGAAAATACCAGGAATACATATTTGTAACAGGTATGGCACATCCCTTTAGATGTGCACACGTGGAATCCTTACTAAATAGTCCTTCCTGGAAAATCAAGTGCTACCTGCTGGAGCAAGGATGGAAAGATAATTAGATATTAAAAAGCCGGAGGTTAGCAGAGTCTTTTGTGTTTGAATGTAGTCAAACTCAGATGACATGCAAAAAGCCAGAAATAAAAGAAGGAAAAGGAAGTCTTGAGGGGGCTTACTGTGCTCTGAAAGTTTTTTTTACACAAATGTAATAAATACCAGAGGTGTTCTTATGAATGTGGACTAAGACATCTATTTTCTGAATGAACCAAAGCAAACAAGAAAAAAAAAACCCAAAAAAGTAGCAAAAATCCCACCCCAAAACAAAAGAGCGAGCAAATCAAAATTTTAAGTCTAGAGGGGAAAAAATAGAGGATGCAGTGTAATGAGAAGAGTTATTAGAAAGAAATTGTTTTTCTCAGATATCAAAATGCAGTTTCAAATGTGGATAGATCAGGATTGGTTACAGCCATTTTAAATATGATCAAAAGATGGTTTTTTTGACAAAATTTAACTTTACTGACAGTTTTGTCCACTTCAGATCTAAAATTATACTTAGAAAAATCAAGAAGCTACTGAATTATTATATTTTTAAGGGATTCAAAACAAATACTAATGAAAATTTTTAAATCTTTTTTACATCTTTTATCTTTTCTAGAAAATATTTCAGTTCTCTTAAAGCTATTCGCATTTTTGTAATGCGTAAGGACAGTCCCAGGAATAAAACCCAGTATAATTACATTAAAATGAAATTTCCAACCACTATTGATATCTGTGGTCTGATACTGATATCTGTTATCTGAATCCACAAAGAAAATACTCTTCAATATTAATTTAGACAAATTCCTGGTTTGCTACATAAAATTAACAAGACCATAGTAATCTTGCTCTCTTTGTGTCTTCATTTCAGCATGGTTTTTTTTGCAATTGTCATGTGACACACCACAGTGGCAACTAATCTGGAATACCCATAGTATTGCCAGTAACATGTAGCAGGCTGACAATGTGAACTTGCCTTTCTGAGAAATTGAGAGAGTAATTATTTCTTGTGCTGAGTTAATGAAAGATATCAGTTCCTGAACAAGAAGGCAAGTTAAAAGTTTTGTGGTAATGCTATGTGTGAACAGAACATCAAGAAGGGAGTAGTAGAACAGTGGATGATACAGAAAATTAGCCAAAATCACACACAGAGAAATATTAGGAAAATATTGATTACAGAGCTAGTGATAGTATACTACCCACACAAAGGTTCAGATATTTAGATATGGGAAGGGACCTTGATATTATATTAGATGGTTAAAAACTTCTGGGAACTGGGGAAGGCTTTTCACTTCTTCATAGATTTTTAAAGAAAAGGATGCTAATATTCATTTGTGCCTATTATTCTATATATTACTAATTTGAAAACACTTTGAGACAGGCCAGTGATAAGCAGTACTTTCCTACTAGTTTTATTTTTTCTTTTCCCCTAAAATCTCGTGTGAAAGCATAGATCTTGTTAAAGAGAATAGCTTGCTAGTGCAGGAGAAAGCCCCTATTCAAATAACAGCACTAATGAAAGGCAGCAGTGGAAATTGCTGCCCAAGCAATTTCCTTGTAGCTCGAATTTTCTCTATTTCAAGGTCATTCTGGCATAAAAATCTTCTGCAGCTTGCTTGCAATATACATCAGAATGAATGTATTTCTTTTACTAGCAAGGATTATTCGTTATTAGCATTACTTAAGCACATTTGTGTGTGAATAAGATTGTGTGAGGGAGCAGCCTCTGTCCTAGGGGCCATAGTGATGATGTCTGGTTCTAACCCACAATGTATGGATAAATTTCTTCATATCAGATCAGAAACCAATGTCAAGCATGCAAATTTAAATCACACATCTAAAGGATGTGAGTGAAGAATTGTTACTGCAGAGGGGTAAAATGGCTGTGCAGGGGTTAAATCACTCTAACATATTCATTGTTAAATAGTCCCATGCAAAATTACTTTCCTTGTATTTTTGGAATGTATGTTGTACACATGGCCTAATCTAATCTTTTGCCACTTTGCAAAGCAAAAGCTAATTTCAATTCCAGAAGATAGAAAAGTCTTCAATTATATAAGTTAAAGGATAGATGCTGCAGTTCACAAAAGAGGGCATGTACATTATACATTTGCTTAATTGTTCTACAGAGGTGCCAATCCTAATTAGGACTTCATTGATTTTTTCATTGGAAACGGTTTAGATTCCCTAATTAAGCATGAAATAACTAATACAAAATATATTAAGACTGTTTACATCTGTGAATCAAGTTTCTGCCAAATTTTAACTCACCTTTCAGTCTGAGAAGGGATTTATCCTTCTCTGCCTCAGTGCCTTATCCTTTTCAGCTGAGACAAGGATGGGGGCTCTGAGGGGCAAAAATCTTATTCTGGTGGATTTGTCCATTTGCACTTTAGACAACTTGTTCATTTTGTAGGTCTTAGATTATTATGTAGTTTAGTACACTACAACTATGAGTATGTTGATTTGGGACTTCATTTTCTGAAAATTATGCTATCCAAAAAAAAAAAAAAGCAAATCCCCAGAATATAGGACAGAGGACTAGTAAAAACTAAGAAACCAAATGTACAGGGTAAATGAAAAGAGCACTTCTTGATCTCCTGGATCCTGGTATCTTTTTCTTCCCTCATTTTCTGTTTCCTGATCCCACACCTTTTTTTCTAGTTTACCTTTCTCTTCTCTTCATCCCTCCTGAGGAATGTTTTCTATTTCATTATCTCCACAGGTTTTAACTCCATAAGCATACACAACATTAATATCTTGCTTAGCAATACAGCATAGCCAGTTTCTAAAATTTCACAACTTCAGCTCTCCCCAAATGCAGTACTACAGACTAAACACTGTGTACAGCTTTCCTGTCTACTGCATGAATTAAAAATTGTGCTGGTGTATTTTTGCAGCTCCTCTACAGCTGGGAATTTAGGAAACATGAGAAATATGAGGGTTTGGCTTCTAAAACTTATATATTCATGTGGATATTAGCATTGCTGCTAAAGGTAGTTTCTGTAATTTATAGATATGCTGTCCTGTGAGTAATATTACATTAATTAATACTTGTGTGAGAGTTTTCTGATATGTGAAAATAATTTTACCTTTATAAAATATGTAGAGCTTAAGTGGATGCATGAATGAATTTGTATTTTGTAGGTACTTTTAGATAGCAAAAATTTGAGGCATTTTTCTAATTCTTCCTTCCTTTTTTTATCCTGACAGTACAAACAAGTGGAACAGTACATGTCGTTCCACAAGTTACCTGCTGAAATGCGCCAGAAGATCCATGATTACTATGAGCATCGCTACCAAGGCAAGATCTTTGATGAAGAAAATATTTTGAATGAGCTCAATGATCCTCTCAGGGAGGTAAGATTAAAGTCTTTGAATAGCTCTTCATGCTAGGAAAAAATTTCTTGTCTTCGCTGTTTCTGTGTTGAAATGCTCTTTACCTTCTATAACATTTCATCTTTTTTACCATAGTCAATGGATGACCAGGGTAATAAAACTTATACTAGGTTGACACAAAGAAATAAGAAGATCTACACTCTGTTCAGGACCAGTCTGTCAATCACTGCCACACAAAGATGTCAAAGAATAAAATCCTGCCAAAGAGTAAAACCACACCCTTCTGTCAACTAAAATTTCTGTTTTTCTGCCACTTTTTAAAACAGAGATCAGCTGGACTAAAATGGTCCTGGGTGAAATTCTTTTTCTACTCTTCCTACTTGTTAGCCATACATCTATACAGATAAAACCACTGAGAGTCACCACAAAGGGAGGGTTGCTTTTTTTCATTTTCTAATGGAGCATCATTGGTAAAACTGGTCTTTACTTGAGATGAGAAAGCTGGAATATTATATATAAAAGCCATTTAAAAAATCTCTTTTGTTGAAACTGTAGTCTGTATTCCAGTTTTAGGGGTTATGCTTTGCTATGTTATGTGATGTGATGTGATGTGATGTGATGTGATGTGATGTGATGTGATATGTGGAAGCAGTTGGAATTTTCTTTGCTGGTGTGGGATCTTGCAGTAGCAGAAGTAGCTCCTTAACAGGAATAGAAATCAGATGGTCTTCTATTGGGTTGTGCTCACGCCTGACCTGGTCGAGGATGTTGGCTGATATCCTCTACTGAAAGAAGAGGAAAAAAACCCAGAGAAGAAGCAAGTTGAAAAACTCAGAGGGAAGAGAGAATAAACAGGGAAAAGAGAAAATAAACAAGAAAAATAGGGGTGGAACAGTCGAGTATGTGAAACTTGTGCAATTTTCAGTGCTACCAAGTAATGCCTTCTAATGTCCTCTGCTTTTGGAGGAGTGGTGCTGATTATGTGTCCATACGTGTGTGTATATATGGCTGTGTGTAATATATATAGCATCCAACAGCATGACATCTGTATTTTTGGAAAGATAGATAGATGAAGGTTGGTCAGGGGTTTTTTTTCAAGTTTTGAGGGACAAAGAGAGAACAGAAGTCTGTGGTGGATTTTCTGTACTACTGAATCCTGCACTTTGTTGGGAGGGGAGAACATGATACAATCCATTGCCAAAATCAATCAAGTTCCATATTTAAAATAGTCATAAAGAAACAAAGCCTTGCCAAGTCACAGTTTAGCCACACCTCTGTTGTGAAAGTCTCGTAGTAGCATCCCTCCTACTAACTGCCAAGTGGTAATGGTGAGTGCTGCCCAAAATTGTTGGTCTTTGCTAGATGCTTAAAGTCAAAATCAGGCCAAACCATGATTGTTCTAACAATTTAATAACCCATGACTAAGTTCCAGATCCTTGACCTACTTAATTCCCTCACACAGGTGTAGACTGTGGCCTTCATTTATATTTTGAGTTTGTGTTTTGGAGTGCAGGTAGAGGGCCCTGGATTCTGCATTGCCACTGCCTGTTTACACTGTGGCTCATCTCAGTAGCTTTTGGAATGCCAAGAGGAGAATGTACTGCAAGAATCTGCCGTGTGGGACAGGAGAATTGTGGGAGCCATCCCTAGACTACTCTGAGAGTAAAAACATGAATCCTGGCCAGTATGGAGCTTGTGTTTTGTTAAGAGAACAGAAGCATGTACAGACACTGACAGAAGAAACAGTTTCATCTGTTTCCACTTCTAAGAAAAGCATTTATCCAAAAGTAAAGCCTGATACCCTTCCATTGGAAAATACTGTTTTACTATCAGCAATTTGCGATTGTGGCACCCTAATTACTTGTGTTTTCAGCTTTTCCTGCCTCCCTTTTTGTTTCCTTCCTTCCACTCTCCCTCCCCTAGCCCTGTCCCCTTCCCCTCCTTTTTTTCTAACAGCTTAGAAGCAGAAAGGCAAATTTGGTCAACCTTAAAAAAGAAAAAGCACTTCTGGTGAGAAATCAAGCATGTAAAATTTCAAAAATTAATGAGCCCCTAAAAACATGAAAGAATAATAGAATTTCATGGAAGGAGTGGCTTCTGATTTTGCTATGGTTATGCTGTACTTCGCAGGTCTTCTTTGTTCTCTCTATTATATAACAAAAAATTAGCTACAATCAGGTTGCACATTGCCCTGCTGACAACACAGCAGAGTTCCAGAGAAAGGTCAAAAAAAAAAAGGAGAAAAAATAATAACTGGCCACTGGCAGTGCCAGAACAGGTTTCTCGATTAATCTGTCCAAATTTTCAAGACAGTTTATCAACTGTGGCCTGAAAACATCATTTAGGTATTTTGCTTAGTTAAGAGTTTCAAATTCTGATTTAGCTACCACTTCAGTATGTGCAGCTTAGTAGTGCAGGTGGTAACTTTTTGATGCAAATAATGGATAATAAATTGGAGGCTTTTAAAGATGGAACACAGTTGTTCATATATTGGATGGGCTTTACCATGTTACATGCCATTAACTGCACAAGGCTATAATAGGTAATAGCAAAAATACCCTGGCTGCATCATTGAAAACTAAATATTTAGTGCATTTCTTAAGTTTGTAATTAATCCTACATTTGATTGTACTTGGAATTTAGACTAAACATTCAGAGTCTCCATAGGACATAGCTTGATGAAAGTAGCTTCTGATGAAGATATTAATCTGAAACCATTATTTCCTCACTTGGAGTAAGCAGAACAAAAGAAACTATACTAACTGCTGAGTAATTATAGCATCGTGAAATGTTATGAAAAAATTGCAGGGTTTTCACTACTTCTTGTTCTCAGCCATTCAAATTTACTGTATGGGCTGAAATTTTCCACAGCTATGCTTTCTTTAAGACTGATGACCTTCTTTTTGGTCCACGTTTTAAAATTTTGGGGTTTTTTTAGCAAGAAAGTAATTATGCATGATATAAATATGATCATTCAACCATTAAAAATAGCTAAAGTACATAGAATTAGCAGCAAAAATCTGGTGTAAAAATAATTATTACATGAAAAATGCTAGTAATAAAGCTGTATATGCCTATAGAATCATAGAATCATAGAATATGCTGAGTTGGAAGGGACCCATCAGGGTCATTGAGTCCAACCCCTGGCCCTGCACACCACCATCCCCAGGAGTCACACCCTGTGCCTTGAGAGTGTTGTTCAAACACTTCTTGAGCTCTGTCAGGCTGGTGCTGTCACCACTGCCCTGGGGAGCCTGTTCCAGTGCCCAAACACCCTCTGGGTGAAAAATCTTTTTTAGTAGCCAACCTTTTTCTAACCCACCCCTGGCACAACTTCAGGCCACTCCCTTGGATCCTATCACTGGGCACCACAGAGCAGAGATCAGGGCCTGCCCCTTCTTTTCCCTTCACAAGGAGGTTGTACCTGCAGTGGGGTCTCCCCTCAGTCTCCCCCAGGCTGAACAGACCAGGTGACCTCAGCTGCTCCTATTCAGCTTCCCCTCAAGGCCCTTCACCATCCTTGTTACCCTTCTCTAATAGTTCAATGTCATTTCATATTCTAGCACCCAAAATGGCACACAGAAGTCAAGGTGAGGTCACACCAGTGCAGAGCAGAACAATCATCTGCCTTGATAGCAGAGGTTAAGGCTTTCTTTGTAAAAGAGGATGGATGTTCATTTTAATAAGCTTCTGAACATTATGTATGGAACATTCATAGTGGATTGGAAGATTAAAATAATGAAAATCTGAGAAAAGATTTGATGCATGTGTGTGAGTACATAGCTTGGTTGGATAATAGAAATAGACTCATGTTTATTGTGGGCAATTAACAAGGCTTCATTTAAATAAAGGGAAAAAGGAATCCTGAACCTTTTTAAACTGTACAAGGCTCTAAGTGCTTCAAAGCTGAGTAGAGCAACTGGTTCCTGACCTGTATCCTTCAAGGATAATCTAGTATTAACAAAGAGATTGCATTCGATGACTGGGAACTGAGACTACATTTATGGGGCTGAAAAGCTCTATATTCTCCCCTGTTTAATTAATTGCACAATTTGGGTGTATTAGTCCACTAGTAATGTAATTAATTGGATACTCTCAGCTCTGCACACTCAAACTGAATTAACCATAAATTGCAATATGTTATGTGCATACTTGCTTGTAAGGATACATGCTCTCTGACAAAAGTAAATGATAAGGGTTTCTTTTCATTAAATTCAGAAATTTCACTTGAATTGAAAGCATATCCATTTCCACAGATAGACTTATCTGATAATAAGTGTCCAGTCTTCTCAAGAACAGGATAATCAAGAGACTCCTGGCAGTTACAATTTTGGTAGAGATGAAAGATTTTAAATTTCTTCTTCGATGCCATGCAGTGTTGAATTCATCCAACCTATCTGTTGCTCCGTACAAGTTCTGCAACAAGTCTAAGATAATAATCAGGCTCTCTCTGCACACACCACCCACACACACATGCTCTCACAGTAAAGAAAACATAACTGACTAGCTTAGAAAAAACACTGAATTTTCTAACAGCGATTGACATGTGAAATAAATTCTGTCTTTAATAGCAATTGCAGTTAACTGTCTCTCTCCCTCATTTCTTGAGGTAGTGATTAGAAACAATTAGCATGTTGTCCTTATATAAATATCATCTCTAGCTTGTCAGCAGGTTGAGCTATCAAACTTCACACTTTTTAACTTGTAATTCTTACCATCTACAAGGCTTGAATATCCTTTGGCCTCAGGAGGCCTTAATCCCAAAAGTGTTCTTTGTAATTGTCATTACATGAAATGGAGACACTACAGACAAGAACCAAAAAAACCAAATGCTCCTAAGAGAAATATATTCCAAAAGAACACCTGAGTTATAAAAGTTGAAATACATATACATTGCTAGTTCCATCTTGTAACTGAGTATAAGTCAAAGTGACTCAGCTCTGGCCTTTGTTTAAGCCATCAGTCTTGCCAGCAGTGGCTGTGGGTGCATGCCCATGAAAGAACAAGAACAGGGAAAGTATGGTGTGTCCCTTAATGACTCTCCTAGACTCTCAGTATTTTCAGGTAGAGGGTTTCAGTATTTTCAGGTTCAGTGCTGGGTAATCGTTAATACACATCTCTTCCAATAACTTATTTGCATTCTTTATTCTAAGTACTCTCTGCAGCTACACCTTCCTTTGTCAAAGAGCACAGACCTGACCCCTCCTGCATGAGAAACCACCACCTTCTTTTGGAATTGAAAATGACTCCAAATGTTTTTTGGTTTAGATGGCCATTAACTCTTGTAGGAAAAATTATATAATACAGTGAATTTTTACAGACTCTTTGCATGCCAGTTATGATTTTATAGTTTTACAATAACATCCTTAAACTGTATTTTTTTTATATTAGTTTTTTCTTGCATGGAAGCTAGATCATTCTTCTTGCCATTTTCATTATTTTTTCCCTGGGTCTACTACAGCCTTTTAGAGGCGAAAGCATCAGTTCTGCAGCAAGAATACTGATGCTGTAATAATGCAAGTAATTCCTAATGTTGATTTGCTTTTTAATCACTGCCAAGCATTGAGTTTACTTTTTCTTTTAAATTGTAATGGTAAAAACTAACTCTAAGTGGTAACAAATACATTATTTCATGCATTTATTTAGGTGTATCACTTAATATTGCTCCCCACCAGTAACTTCCAACTAGACCATAAGAAGCTTCTTGTAGTTTCTTTTTAACAAGCTTCTCTACCTTTACATGGTGCTGTTTCTGGAACTGAGCAGACCTTTGTGAAGTCCTTGACCTTTGTTGTTCCTGTGGGGATAGTGAATGTAGGTACATTGTGGTACCTATGACAGCCTAATGGGTCAGGTGTAGGGTTCCGAGAAGCCTCTTAGTGCTGCATTAGGAGTGGCATTTTGTGACAGTTCTTGTAAGAAAAATACTCGCACAATAAAGTAAGCTTCCATTACTGGATTTGTAATTTACATTGTACCTAAGTGAAAATTGGACCCAAACCAGATGGTTTGGTACTTGTAAACAAATTAGGTATTTTTGTAGAGAAATATTTTGTGTGTTTAAAGTCAGTTTTAAAATAAGCAATTTGGTAACCTTGGTGTTCTTTCTTAATTGTTAACCTTCTCCTTTTCCCTATTTAAATTAATCTCTTTTTTAATATCTTTCTTTTTATTTAGTAATTATCTTCAGAAACCACTAAGTAATGTATTCTTATTTAGACTGTACTATAGTCCTGTGCACAAAAGATGAAGCATCTCCATAGTAATAATATAAGGCCAAAATGGGGTGTAATTGGACTTTCAAATATTAAAATAATGGTAGCTTTTTTTAAATTAAAACACAATAAAGTATCATAGAAATGTTTGAATTTGGAGATTTTGATTCCATTACAACTTATGTCCGTAAATTTATCTCATAAAAACAGGTAACTAGTTCACTGCAATCCACTGTATTTTTCTGCATTTTAAAATGCAGTGATCCTTACTACAAAGCTTAAAGAGAGGAACTAAGAAACCATATCCTTATTATAGAGGTAGTCACAGTGGAAGTCACTTAAATATCTCCTTATCTTTAACTAGTGAATTAAAGGAGGGGGGATGGTTGTCTGTTTGTTTGCTTGTTTGTTTGTTTTTCTCAGAGGCACAGATAAAGTATAACTGTAGTTCATATTCTGGAGTACTGAATCCTGAGTGAATTATGCAGCATGTCAGTCTTGCAGAATACATGCTGATATACCACAGCATGATATATTTGGCTAATGCTGAAAAAGAAAATTGGTGGTTTTCAAATATCTGTGTAAATTTTGTCTAAATTGCAGTCCAAGTATACAAGGCTGAAAGAAAAGTCCTTAGAAGTAACTATAATGAAGTTTTTAGAATTGGAAATAGTAGGAAATGGCCACTTTAATGTGGAAATGGGCAGACAATCACCAGGTGGTGATTGGATTATTGTCTTTTAACATGATTTTCCTCCACAGGTGTGACATGGTAACAAATGGTGTGCACACTCAAGGCTGTTTCCCAGGGACCTAAGACAATGTGGTTTGATTTGCTGAGCTCTGGGGAGTGTTTGCTCTTTGATGTATGCACATTCATGGTGTATATGCTGCGGTGAAATTGTCATCCACTTCCACTGCTGTTCCCCATGTTCAGGAAACTTTGATCACAGTCCTATTGGTGTTTGACATCCTTTATTAGCAAATCCATCCTGAGCTGAGACATGCTTTGACAAGTCCCAGATCTAATTGCTTCCGATAGCACAGATAATAATACACCAGTACTTCTCGGTAGTTATGATTTTGAATAGTCATGTTACTGCGCCTACAAGACTCCTTTGTTGTAATTGTTTAATAAATATTTCAGACATGACAGTTCTTTCATGAGTTCTGCAAATATACTAATCCAAATAAATGCCCAATTCTTAGTGCAGCAGTTGTCTTTCATAGAAAGCAAGGCAAGCTGTTTGATAAAAGTTCCAAACCATTTAGATGCAAACTGGATGCTGCGAGAGAGGTAAAATCCTGTTACAGAAAAGTAAATCCAGTCTGTATGTGCTCCTGTTGGAAGTGCTGCTCAGGCATCTGAAGAGCAAAATCAGAAAGGTTTTTATGGGCACCATGTCCAGTGAGAGAATAGCAGCTGTCCTGCAGAGACTAAATTCACCCACTGCCTTGCTCTGCCCAAGATCGTGCTTCCAAGTGTCTGTCATGTCTCAGTTTTTAACAGACCAAAGAATTGCTCAGCTGCTTGATACCAAGGTGGTGCTTGGGGCAGTGGATGGAAAGAGTCAAGCACTTTTTTTTAATCTCCTTGTAGTTTCTGGTGAAAGCCAAGAGACGTTGCCATAAATTGGTGCCTACCACAATATGTTCATTTCCATCAGATCTGAATATGCTATTGAAATTAGAGATAGAATTGCTGATTTTTAGGAGGTTCAAAATAGTAATAGTAACGTAGTTCACATAACTCCTGAGTTAGGTCTTCTTATGTAAACACAATCTTTTAATACCACGCTTGCTTCGGCTTGACAGATGTCCTTTTTGGTTGGATGTGAAAAATTTTGGTTTATTTAGCTAAAACCAAATTATTGTTGTCCCTAATCCCTGAATTGTGACTATTAATTAATTACAGTAAAACAGCAGAATTTAAAATATGTTCCGCTGAACTCTTTAGAGAATAACTCAAGATAAATGAAAAATAAGCAAATTAAAATTCTTGATGCAGAACTGGAAATTACATTGTTTCTCTTAATTCAAGATAAGGATCTGACACCCTGGTACTCCAGGGTTCTTCATTTCTTCTTCATTAACTTGTGCAAAAAAAAAGTCGCAGCATTCCATAATGAAAGCATGGGAAGGGGAAGGGGGAAAGCAGAGGGCAGGATGCAGCCAGAACTCCAGTAGAAAACAGATTTCAAACAAGACAGAGATACACAGTACCGACATGCCCACATCCATCCCTTTCCTGTAAATCTCATTAATGGAGGTGGGTGAAAGTGAACATCTTTTCCTTGAGTTTCCATTGTGGAATTTAAATTCAGAAAGCAGGCTAAAGGCTTTTGAAGCACATTTGTTTGGAAGCAGCAAAAATGCTGTGAGGGGCATTAAATACAAAGGGTTCGGTGTTGGGGGGGCACCCCTTTAATGTGCCACTGTCCATGAAAGTCACCACAAAGATCAGAGTTGTGACTCACCTCCAGCAAGAGGAAATAAATGTGCCATGAACTGTTTGATGCAGAAGCAAATGCATGTGCCTATTTTTATGCACTCAGTTGCACATTATGTAGTAACAGCATACAGAAGGGTACACAGCACTTCCCATGCATAAATCTGTAGTTGCCTTTTAAAAGCATGTGATCTCAAAGGCAAAGACAAGGAGAGGAAAAAACAACAGAGCACCAGATCTGTTCTGAAGGTACATTTATGAATTTAATTTCCTGTTGATGCACCAATGATTTAGGAAGGTTAACCTAGTTAAAGCTGTGGGAGGTAATCCAAGTTAAATTTTGCATCTCAAGGCAATGCTAAATCCTTATTTTACTTCCATCCTAGTGCTACTTGAGCAAAAAAAGTTGTACATTACTTCAAAACCTGCACAAAAATCTGCCTGATCTGTACTTTTGTATTGTGACTGTTATCTAGAAGATGCAATAAGCAAATGCTTAAAATCTTTTCTCCAGAAATTTTACTGCAGTAAAAGTTGAAATACTGAATTGTTTCTGGTACATTATGAAAATCTGGAGTCTCCTTTACAGCTCCAGAATAATCTTTTGAAAATCTAATCTCTTTTGATGGGTAATTTCTATGTAAGGGATTAAATAGAAATGGAAATTGAATTAAAATTTTTGAAATTATTATAAATAGACAGATAATTAAATATAGCATAGATATGGATGCACAAGGTGTTGAATTACACTTGTTTCATTTAAAGATAAATGTCTTACACTGAAAGAACTTAATATGTGATACTTATAGTGATTAATGAGAGTCTCAGAGATGAGTGAAATTAAAAGCCGGAGCAAAATGTAGTGTCTGACACTGTGAGTACAGGTACAGGCTTCCTGGTAGCTCCTGGACTGAGTTCAAGGCAATATTTTTATCTGTCCCCACCACCTCTTTCACAATACCTTTTCACAGTGCTGGCTCAGTAGTGGCACTGGATCCTAAGCCAGCCTTGGTAGTAGTAGAGCACTGACAGGCAAGGAATTCCTGAAAAGGATTTTCATCTCCTAGCTTGTCTGTGGATTCTAGGTTAATTTTCTTCTCAATAAATCAATTTTTCTTTTCCCTCACTTGTGAAAAGAAAAAAAATTCCATGCTTGGTTGAAAGGATACAAATGAGGTACCCTAAAACATGAAGTTGCAAATTTGTGAACTGATCATAGCATGTTTGTGCACTCGCTGAAGCAATGGGATGATTGCTACGCGAATAAAATATTCTGTAGATAAAATAAACACCTGTGTGGTATCAATTTAAAGAAAAGCCACATTCTTTGTAATTAGCAGTTTTCACTTTAGCCTGTATGGCTGTCATTAGATTACTGTGCAACTGAAAACTATTATTTTTGTAATCTCATTAATATCCCTTACATATATAAAAAATCAGGTTTACGTCATAGTGAGAATTTTTTCTTTTACTAAGTTGAAAATCAGGAAGCAACAATGTATCTGTGTCTATTAAAAAAAGTAAGAAAAGAGCAGAATTATTGAGAAACATTTGAAAAATTTGCATTATGCTATGGGAGTTGTAAGAGAGTATTTGGGAAATGCAGGTAATACAGATATCCACAATCCCCAAAACAAAAATCCAAAAACTTGATGTGCCAATCATTGCCACACATTGAATAAACACTTGTGTATTTATAAAAAGGCAAGTTTTCACTAAGAGTAGAAAATCTCCCACCCTGTAGGGTTGGAAATTAAATACTTCATGCTTTTTAACACCTGGCAGAAAACAGATTCACTACTTAGAGGAAGAGAAATGCTGTCAGTATTGTGTGTGGACAGCCTCATTTATATAACAGACCTTGAAGGGAATTAAGAGGCAAAGGCATCTGTGGAGGAGCAGAAATGGAGTCTATGTAGCTTGCTTTGTCATTCTCTAACACCAGATACGTTCTTCCTAATATTGATACTTAGAGCAATGGGACAAACTTAGAATGTGAGAAAGAGGTTAATACCCTTCCCAAGCCATTATTTAAAGTTCATGGCTGGCCTATTTTTAGGCCACCATGTGAGAAGATGTTCGCTGAAAATAGATACAGATCATGTGTCCTTGCAGAATATAGAACATCAGGACATTTCATTTCCAAAGAGCATAATTGGGACTTGGAGCAGAATCTTCTTTCCTCTCACCTCTTTGCTTGGAGATTATAACTTGGGTTATACAAGCACACACTCTTACGTGAGTTGTATCAACCCCTAAATAAGATAACTAAATCTAATTTAAAATGCAGTTCTAATGGGACACATTAATTAGTTACACTTTGATTTTTTTTTTCATTTAATGTATAAGACATAGAGGTATGTCCAGTACACATATCAATACATGTGTGGGAGAACATATATATGCATATGTGTTTATATGTATATACATGTTTATATATATATATATACACACACATATATACATATAAATGTATTCTGACACATACATGCAAACACATTTCCTGGATGTCTGTGTGAGAAGAATGCTGTGTTAAACTCTGTTGGTACCTTTGCAAAGTACTAAGTGCATATATTGCATTAGGGACTCTGATATGGTCTCTCTTCTTCTACTGTTGCCCTGTATCTCAGCACTTATTTCCTATGCCACCAGACGATAATATATTACCTTAAAATGAATTGTAGTTACAAGGAGTTTAGGGGTCCTCCTATGAAATAAAATCAATATAGATAAATTTATTCATAAAAGTAGAGATTAAGATATAGTCTAAAGATAATTTGAAGAACTTTCTGAATAAATTATAGGAATATATTTCTTATGGAAATAAACCTCGGCCTATCTTTAATTCACTAAGTGAGCAATTAAATTATACATAAAAGTTAATTAAATGCTACTAATAGTTAAATAAATTTTAAACTTTGACCAAGCAGATGAACTGAAATTGTTTTGAAAAATAATATTAAAATTACATAAAGAACTGCATAACATGGCTGCCTGGGCTCATGCATAGATGCTAATGGCAGATCCTGAGTGCCCTGCTGTCATCCGACCCCTTTGCTTTTAGTGTATGGCCAATCCTGTAGTGGAAGCACAAGCACAAGTATTTAAGGCCTCAGTGGTGGCATTCAGAGAGCAGAAAAGAGTAACAGCAGTAAATGTAGACAGCAGAAGGCTGTAGGTATCTCCCCTGGTTTCTTTTTTATTATTTACATTTCTGCTTCTTCTCCATTTTCTATAGAATAAGAGTTTTCAGAATGTAAAAATGCTGAGGATGTCCTGGTGCATCCTTGATATGTCAAGTCTTGACTGTGATTTGGCTTCTAGCTGTAAAGTGACTCTATATTCTGATGCCATGCCATTATTTAGTGTGTCTGCCTACACACTAAACACTGGATGTTTAAAGTCTGATGCATTACTTTTACTCTAGCTGTTATTACTAATACACATTGACTTGTCTACTCCTGCCAGATTTCCTTCTCTTTGCTCCACATGATCTGGTATTGAAGCTGTTTCTGCTGTCACCATTTGCCCTCCTCAAATTTTATCCATTCTTTACAACTCCCTTGCAATTTATTCATCTCTTTTCCCTGCAGCTACCAATATTAGCCAAAGTGGTACTCTCAAGCAAATTCTGTCTTGAGGGCTGTCTGGCTGACACTCTACTAAATTATTCCCAGAAAATTCATCTCCATTTTTATGACCTGCTGATAACTTTTCTGGAGCCAGCTCTCTGTGTCTCACCCTTACAAATGAGCATCATCCTCATGTTTCACTGTAAACCAGGGCTCTAAAATCAGCACTTTCAGTATTTTTCTACTTCTGCATGCTTGAGCTCTGGCGCAGTGGCCTGAATGTGGGTCATGGACTTCTTACACCTGTATTGCAAGTCGCTACTCACAACATAAGATCACTGAGCCTTTGCACCTGATACCATTCCAGCATCCTTGCCAGTAGTTTCCTTTAGAAGGCAAATTCAAATGGTATGACAATTAGCTTGCCCCAGTTCACATTGCAAAGCAGTGACGAAGGCCGAGTTCAGAATTAGAAAGGGATTGTGCATCCTCCTTATCTTTCTTTTTATATCATTCTGTTATATATAGCTGTGTACCTCTCTAGCTGGCATTGTAAATATTCTAGCACATATACATGCAGGCATTCCGGGTCCTGTCACACATTTACCTAAGAAACCTAAACAATTCTCATTCATTATAAAATCTCTTTTTTTCACTTTAAATATACATGGTCTAACAACGTCTAAATTTTGTGTGTTAGGTAGAGTTAAGAGTTTGATATTTCTTGCGCATAATATAATGTAGGCCTTTTTTGAGTAGTTACAAATAAAATTAGATGCAAACTGAAATGTACTTAAAAACACTAAACATAATTTCAGTGTGGATATTTCAAGTTCAGCTAACTGGGATTTATCCAGTATAATCAGTAAGATTTAATTTAAGCCACTTAATAAATTTATAGAGAGACCCTTTGAACCAATGGGCTTTTAATTCATTATAAGAAGAGTAAGTGTTAACTTAGCAATTAACAAGATAACAGTGTTTCTCATCCAGAGCTGCTCAAGAGCTGTAAAATAACTCAGTGAACAAATCACCACTGATTTTTAAATAACTGTTTTCTGGTTGTTGTTGCTACTGTGTCAACTAAACTATACACATAGGGCGTAGATAAAGAACCTTCTCTTGGAAACTCTGTTCTTGCTCAGTTTTGGTCATCTGGGTTGCAGTACATGGAGGACAGAAGAAAGGAGGAGAGGACAAAGGGAGAGTTGGAATGGCAGAAGGAATTACTTGCCTGTTTCAGAGCACACATTAAACTTTCCATGGATGCATTCACAGCCTCCGTTTCTGATCTTGAACAAACAAGAGCAAATGAGAAATCACACAAAAAAATTGTACCCAAACCATAGCTTTCCATTTCTTTTAAGGCATGTTTATGTTTTCCCACCACCTAGTTCTTTGCTTCAAACTTTGTTTTAGCCCCCAGTCACCCCTGATAGCTTTAAACACAGATTTCGTCCTCCCTGCTTTCATCCACAAGTTATTCTATGCATGGCATTCCTTTTCTCAAGTGAGAGAAACTCTTCAGGCTGTCCTGCATTCTAACTCTATGTTTTAAACAATAAAGCACCCAAATCAATATATTTTACCTAATAATTTACACAAATGTAACTCAGGCTGCCTTTGTGAAACTCCACTGTGTCCTCTTATTCTTTCTTTCAAGCACAATTACTTTACCTTGCTATCAGGTGAATCAAGCACTGTCCTGAGAACAGCAGCAGTCTTTCCAGCACTATTCTAAAACAAACCCCCTTTTCTTGTGGTGATCAGGTAAAATCTTACTGACTTTGGTGGATACTGGAGGTAGTCTTCATTGGGCAAAGCTGGAAGTAGCAACTGAACTAGGTTTTTTTTGCAGCATGTAGTATTAAAAAGTAGTAGCTGCCACACAGATGACATAGAAGGTAAACCACATATTGATTGGTGATGGCAAGTGGAGTTTCAGTACAAAGGCATAGTAGTGGAAATGGTTTCCAGAACCATTAAACTAGATCACCAGCTGGAGAAGATGGCTGGAGGCTCCAAAGACATGGAGAAGCAGTGCTGCAGTAGAGACTAACCTGTGAGCAAGCAAAATGGACAGAGTTTTGTGATTATTAGCAAAACTTTCTCCTCTTTCTTAATCACTAAAAGTGATATTTAGGAAAACATGAAAGTTGCTTCATTCATTGTGGAGCAAACATGAAGTTTAACTCGTGCCACTTTTCCATGCACTAACACAAAATATGGATAATCATATGGATACCAACAGGATATTGGCGCTGACAGTTTTTCAACTTCATATCCCTTAGTATTCATTTTCTGCTGCAGTGTTAAAATACATGTGTTTAAATCTGTATTCTCATTGGCTTAATGGGCAACTTCAATATTTAAAATTCCTGATGAACAAGGATTTCAGCCTTAATTAGCATCCCCCCCCCAAGATACTATTTTTTAAATACTGTATAGGATTAACAAGTACAACTTTCCAGTGTACACACATACAAATGGGAATGAAGATATTTAGTTACTCAGGGGCAAAAAAAACTGAAGTAGTGATTGTTAAATACTTTTGAAAGTTCCAGTTTATTTATTCAGTTAATAAGATAGAACAGTCTCCACAGCAACTGCTGTTATGGTACAGCACTAATTCCACATTACCTTCTTTAATAAACTGTAAATATTTGGGTGTTTTTTCCAAAAAGCATACACAGAGAAAATTTGTTCAGCAGAATAGTTTAAAGGGTAAAACCTTCAAGAAGCAGAGACTGGTCAAATGGACCAAACTTTAAGTACTTATCTCAATTATCAGGACTTCTTAGGCTTTTGAAATTGGACTGGCTATCTCTCTTTTACAGGCTTCCTTAAAACATTGGCTGTATTGCTGCTCCCATTTTAAAGCCTCTCGTCCTTTTTCCAGTTGGAAAACAAACTTAAGCAGCATTTAGCATATCAGAACATTGAAGAAGATGAAAGCTAAATTCCTTTTAAAAATAGTTAGAAAATGGATAAGCAGTTGGATAAATGAAAGAGTGGATAGTGTCTTTTTTCTTTCTTTTTCTCTTTTCTAATATTCTAAATATAATGGACAATCCAAAGAGGAGCTTGAAATGCACAGGACTGCTTTCTCTTAAGCTCCATTAAATCAATTAACAAGCTGGGAAAAAGATGGATATCTTTCATCAGAGTGCCTTTATTGGAGGTTTGGTTGAACCATATTGCCTCAAAAGGATTATTCTGTCTGCATTTGAATTTAATGCAATAATAATACTGAAGCATAAAAAATGCATATAAAGAGTTGAATAGAAAATTCTAATCAAGAAGGGAATGACAGAAAAATATGCAGAAGGCCAACATTTAATCAACTAAGCCAAGAAAATATAATTGGTCCAATCTTTGTCCCTCCTGATTGCAAATGCATAAAAAAGATTGCTTTCTGTTCAAAGACAGCAATACCAGCTACCATATGCTCTGTTTAGGGTTGACTTGTCTTAATCTGAGTTGAAAAGAGCTGGACAAAAAAAAAAAACTGTTTTAGCTCAGTCCTGTCAGTCTTGGTAGAATCAGAATTTCATTCATTGTTTTTCTGCAAAGCCTATGCATTCCTTCCTTCATTGTGCCTAAGTTTATCTCACAGCTGGATGGCAAATTTTCTGCATTTGGATATGCTTCATCCAGGTATATACTGGGGGTCTTGGGAGCTGGAGGACTTTGAAAATGAAATAGACAGGCTGGTCACTGGTTTTCAAGGCAATTGAGATCCCATGGACTCTGTTTGCCTTAGAGATCAAAGGTTCTTTGTTTTGTGCTTTGTCTTTGGGTCAGATAAATTGGGTACCTCAGACCAGAGCATTCTTGGGCTTTAAAATATATAACTATAGGGGCTACACAGGCTTCTAAAACAGACAAAAGGAATATCCAATTCTATTGACAAAATGACAAAATACCAAGTCCTGAAGGAAAAAGAACAGTGTTTCTTGACACAATTCTAGACATACTGGTGAAGAGTTACCATGTTTAAAAGTAAAATTTAAGCAGAGTCTCTATGTTGAAACTTATCAGTGTAATTGAAAAATGGAAAGTTGAGGCAATCCCATTCAAAGAGGGAAAAAATTTAGGTAGTTGTTTTTACTTACATGAAAGGCCCCTGAGCAAAATTTATTTTTAAGTCATACACTCTGTAGAGATGATAAAACAGAATGTGTAAAAGCAATTTGAACAACTTCAGGTGCACCAGAAATGAAGAATATTGCATCCAATTGCCACATGTAGATTTTCTGGCATTTAACAAGTTGTTAGATAATGATGTAGTCATTCCCTCAGTGTGATACTAATCCTAGTCCTCCTGACTGCCTGCTGTCAGAAAACCTGTGAGAACTTAGTATCAGTGAGATGCCTTCTTTCTGCCAAACTCAACTATAATTGACCAATGGGTTAAAAAATTACAGGAAATCATGAACACATACAGTATATATCTCCTTAGAACTGGGTTTAAATATATCTAACCTGCTCAAACTAACCCAAATCCCTAAATATAATGCCTATGGTTCTCTCTTAATGATGGGTCAGTAATTTTTCATTTGCTAGTTATTTCTAAGGGAAAAAATAGTTTTCTCAGTAAAGTGATTTCTTCCTTTTAATGATCAGGAAATTAAGACTGATTTAGTTTCACATCCTTTTAAAGCAAAATGTAAAGGAACACTTGGGGAAAAAAAGCTGCACTGTTACAGTTATACACCAGATTTTTGCAATAGTATGTAGAAGTCTCATAATAAAGCTAAACTAAGCCATTTTTCCAAATGGCCTACACATAGGAAGAACATCGTTTGTTGATGGAAGTAGTACCTTTTATTAGCTCAACTGGATTACTGAGAAAAATAACTTTTTTTACTGAGAAAAATAACAGATCTTTCAAGAACTTTTCCTTTTTTATGGCAACAGGATTTTCCAGTCAGTCTAACTACAATCCATCTAAAAATCTTCTGGAAAAGAAGTCCTAAAAACTTCTTGAGATTCTTCAGAGAAGCCATCAAGAAATATCGAACCCACACAAAATTATAATATCTGATGCTTTAGCATCAGTTTGAAAAAAAATCCAGAAAGGTCAAGATGAGTAATAAATCCAATATAGTACAAAGGAGCAGAAGCCAGTGTAATTAACTAACCAATCTCTTATATAAAGCAGACCATTGCATCTCTTAATTATTGTGTAAGAGACCAGCAATTGGAATAATCAACACTTGCTCTATCTAGGTCTGATTCATTCTTGCTCTTTAACCATTTCAGCTATATAATGCATTCCTTATCCCTTCTTCAAGCTTCATTTGGTATTGTCTTCCATGATCCTTTCCTCAGGCTTCATTTGGTATTTTCTTCAAGTAGAGGTGAGACAAAATCTCATTTAATGAAGATATAATATTGGGCACCATAGTCTGGTTCCAGTCTAGCTCCAAAGAATTAAAAGAAAAATAAGAGTGAAAGATTTTTCTCAATACAAAATGTCAACTCTTAATTTGTCAGTTTGTTCTTTTGTTACCTCTCTTTTAAAACTCGGAACTTTTTCTCCTAGTACTTTCTGAGTTACATAAAACACTTTCATAATCTTTACTGTTTCTTTCTCCCCAGGATGATATTTAAAGTAATACACAAGAACCTGAAATTGCAGAACTGCCTGTGATTAAGATTCAGGGAAATGTATTTTACTGCTCTGAATGATCTCATATTTAAATAAAAGAACACTTTAAAGAAAAACAAAGCACTTAAAAATGACACATTTCTTTCTCCCTCGGTAATTTTCCACCTTCTAACATCTTAAATAAGGGAAGTTTGTACTTTAGTGCAAACTTTCACAGAAAACTAATCAACAAAATGAATGCATTACTAGGAATAACAGCTGAAATTACCTCAGCAGGGTGGTTTTGTAGCTATGTTGGTACCTTCATTAGGCAACTCAGGCTGAGCAGGATAATGTGTGTGCATACATGGGTATATCCAGATACAGGTTACATAATGTGACAGAAAAGTGGGCAGAAGATTAAAAAGTGGGCAGAGCCATAAGAAGACATGAGATTCCATGGGTGAAAATCCTCTTTCAAAGGTATGTTTTGTTGGGATTCTCAAGATGTGATGAATTCCCTTCTGGGTGAGTAGGACTGGGTCTGCACAGAGGATTCATCCAGGTCTGAATTCTCCCCTCTCTATACTGATTAAGATATGTTAGGGATAACTTCTTTTTTTCTTTTTCCAATTTCCCTTTTGTTTACTTCATCTGCCCTACTTTTCAGCTTTCACTCCAGACACCTATTCTCCAGGTTTTGTGTTCCTGTGTTCTCACTTTTCAGCAATTTCCATTTCTCAACCTGTTTTTAAAGTCAAGATTTCTGCCTTCTTTTTTTTCTGTTTATTTTTTTCTAGGTCTTACTGTTCCTTCTTTGTGTTTCTTCCCATTTTCTCTTTCATAGTACTACTCCACCTAAGTCTATTTTACTCTTTCTTCCTAATCTTGACTGGAGCTGAACTTTCTACTCTCACAGCCTTTTCTGTGCTTCCCCACCAGCTTCTATATAATCTCCAGTCAATTTTTGCTTTCTTTAGTAATTTCTTTTCTCTGCCTCCTGGGCATGCAAGACGAGCTGTTCACTTTCAGAAGCAGAAAACAAGCAGCAAGCCTACTGAAAAGTCCCTGAGCAAGACAAGACAAGTAATAGCTGTTGCCAGCATCAGTGGAGACGGCAGCAAGGCAGTCTCACAGGGAGCAGGGAATGTAGTCTGGGGCTCCTCATGGGATGCCACCACACTGCTGGCAGTCAGAGAAGCAAATAACTTTCCTTTGGGAGGAGGTGATGGCTGGAGCATTACTAATAAATGTAGAGTTTAAACAAGAAGGAAAATAAGCTTGTCCTCATGCCTTAGAAAGACAGACAGTTGGAATCTCATTATGATACTTATTGCCTCACAAAAAATATACTTAGAGGGTATCTTGGCATTGCCCTTCTTGACCTACTGACTCAGCAGTATTCACAGATTTGAATGTCACCGATACGGCAGTCGACATGCTGCTACTTGCAATAATTTTTGGATTCAGGCAAACAGAAGACATCCTGCATCAAATTTACCATGTTTTTTTTACATAGGAAACTAGGAAACTAGTTTGTAGGGTGCTTAGTGAGACATTTTGTTCAAATTTACTTTTCTAAGTCCCACTAGATTTATTTGGAAAGGATGTTGATTGCTCAGGGAAAGGTGGTTGTTTCTTCACTCTTCTCACTCTTAATGCACTTGCCCCTTAGTTGCTTCAGTAACAAATGTCTTCCCTTCAGAGGTGAATTCCCACGTCTTTCCCAGATGCAAGAGAACTGATTTGAAGAACCCACTATGGTTTTGTTGCTTATAGTGTGAAATTACTTGAACTTCCCCAACATGTCTACAAGCAGGTTATTACATTGTGGGACAGGGAGAGGAAAAGAATTTGTGTGATCTCTGGATAATTATATCTGAGCTTCATGCTCAGGGCTGTCTGTGTGGCATATATGAGATATGTGAGACAGCAGATGCATGAGAAGTTGGAAGAGCCACTTCCAGCAGGAATGCAGTCATGGGAGTGAGAGCACTGGTAGGTGGAATTTGTCCTTTACATCAATCTTGAAGTATTACTTTAAGAAATGCTAGGGGTACTCCACAGACAATAAAGGCATATTTAGTTTTGCAAGCAGTTAAGTGACTGCTGGCTGTATTTTTCTTTTATTTTCTCTGTCTGCATTTATATACAGATGATTATATTTGCTCTTCCTGTCATGTTGGGTTTGCTGCCTCAGGAGATGTTGCCTGCCTGAGCCATTCTCGGTGTGCAATACTGATTAGTCTTAGTTTTTCAATACAATGTTAAATCTGTAATGGCAACTGACCATGTTAATTTCCCAAGACAATGTAAGGTGCGCAAGAATGAGCTTGAAAATATTTCATAAATTATTCGTATGGTTTTGTTTTCTTTTTATTTATTTAAAGCAAGTACAACATTATCAGCTTTTTTTGGTACTAATCTTTTCATGTAGATGAGCTTACAGTGTGCTCTGTAAATATAAATGCAGTTTCTCCTTGGTAGGAGAAATCCTTAAGGCCCTAGGTGAATAGTAGTGCTTTCTGCATTTAGGGGCCTACTTTATACACATCTCTTTAAAAGGCAGAAATGTATGTTTCTGTGTTTACAAAATTAATTAATTAATTTCTGTGCAGGAAATTTCCCTGTTGATTTCAACTATCTAATGTAATATATATTTATATTACCAATAGATATGTTCAAACAGAAAGAAGGCGTAATTTTTGGAAACACAGGGCTTGCATCATTTCATCACTTAATATAGTTATTGCAACAGCCAGTCTGGTTGTCAAACAGTGTCATTCCTATTTAACTTTTATCTTTCTCCCACATTGTCCTCTTAAACTCCAATGGGAATAATAAATAACATGTGAAAAGTCACCAGGGGAAGGCAACCTTTAACCTTAGAAATAAAAGTCAGACTGCACTTTTGTTTCAATCACTTCTCTAGAAACACATGAAAATATGTTATAAAGTGAGCGCAGAGACACAGAAAAGTCCAATATGAGCATAAAGAAATTCTTTATTAAGAAAGCAGAATGTCTTTTTTTCAAAGCCCATCATACTGAACATATTTACTGACCATTATGATGTTTCCTTCCCATTTAGGAGATTGTCAACTTCAACTGTCGGAAGCTGGTGGCTACAATGCCTCTTTTTGCTAATGCAGACCCAAATTTTGTGACTGCCATGCTAAGCAAACTGAGATTTGAGGTGTTCCAACCTGGAGATTATATTATCCGAGAAGGGGCCGTGGGTAAGAAGATGTACTTCATTCAACACGGTGTTGCTGGTGTCATCACCAAGTCCAACAAGGAGCTGAAGCTGACAGATGGCTCTTACTTTGGAGGTGAGTAGGAAAAAATGAATGATAACACTGGAGTGAATACACTAAACCAAAACACATACAGATAAACAAAACACATACAGATGACACATAAAAAGAGACTTTTAAGTTAACTAAGAGTCACTTGCCTAGACAATTCAAACCGCAGTAAAGCGTGCAAAATATTTCTGAACAAAACATTCAGAGTCTGCTTAATGTTATGAGAACAGCTGTTACAAATGCAAAATGACCTTCCAGAATTTTGAAGTTATTTTGAATTAAAATCGCTGTTATTTAACAGAAAATATTTAAATAAAATCATAATAATTTGCATAGTTATTTTATAGCTTTTCAAAGGTAAAATTGACAGGATTAATCTTTAAAAATAATAAATTTTTTGAATCATAAATCTGATGGTAAAAATCATAGTGAGAATTGAAAAACTAACAATGAATAGAAGAGCATTATTTACATGGGATATTTTGTAATTCATTCATATTTTAATATGTTATTCGTGCTTTTTCAATGAATTTTAGCACACATCAGTGTTTATCCTGACAATATATACTAGGAGAAACGGGATTTCCTATTTGACTAGGTAGCTCTCTAACAGATGTATATTAATAAAAATCAGGCATTAATTTTAATCCTAATTAAATTAATCTGGTAATCCTAATGAAAAATAGTTATTTGCTTAGATGAAGGCATCTGAATATGTATATCTTGACAAAAGCAATTGCTTTTCTTACATATAATAATTGATGATACAAAATAGTTGTTCCCTGTGACTGTAAATTATCTCTGTGCAATGGAATAGGTGTCTGCTTCCACAAGCAGGCTGGTTTTCAGAAGCTGCTTGAATATTTGTTTGTGTACCACTGCTGCTCATGAGAGTTACAGTTAGCTGGTCATTGTATTAATTTGCTGCTGAATTCCATTAATGATCCCATAACTGCCCTTTCAGAAAATGCTCAATTGAAAGCCTAATCAATGCCATTTAGCTGGTAAAGAGAAGGGGGAACTAAGAAAAGTGAATTGGGCTCAGCGTTTCAATTGGGCTATAGAGTTACTTAACTAATCCCATTTTAGAATAATACGCTAAAGCAACTCCTACTGATCTGGCCAGAAGACCTTGTCACTTCGAAGTAGCCTCTGCAAGGTGATTTGTATCACCAGTATTTGTAGAAGCACTTTGGTAAAGAGGTCTTGTGCTTATCCCACAGGATTAAACTGTAGATGCTGAAGTCAGGAGATTAAGTAGAAAGAAAAGGTAAATGCTGAGGATGAAGAAACAGAGCAACCTTGGTCTTGGTCTCCTCTATGCTTAGCAGTGCCCTAGTTTATGAAAATGTCTTTGCAAGAGCCTGCGTGCTGAATCTGGCCATAATACTCCTCTGAACCAGCAGAGGATCAGAGGAGATTGCACATGAAAGTATTTTACATAACTGTCAGCCTGTTGTTGCAGTGCAAACAACTATTTAGTTCATCCTATTCAACTGCTACCCTTCTTAACAGGAATGCAGACAAAAAAATAAGCTACTTGCAATATCCAGACACTACAGGAACTTACTACACTGCATACCAAAGCACTTTTGCTCATCCAAACTGCAGCTGGGATGAGACAGGTGTTGCAAAAATGGGTGGTAATGCATCCAAAGCCTGCTGGGGCAAACAGAAGGTATTAGCTTCTGCTGTGGCATGGAGGGGTGAGAAGAGGTGAGAAAAGACAAGTGCACAGGGAGAGAGGAAATGCCCCAAGATCCAGAGTGATGCGGCTCAGATCTGTTGTAGAAAAACACCATATATTGTGAATTTCCAGAAGTGTATTTCCAGCTGGGGAGAAGAAAGACCTATCTGGATCAGAGGAGCTGTGGATGATGCCCTATCCACAGGTATGTTTGAGGCCAGTCTGGATTGGGCCCTGAGCAACCTGATCTAGTGAATGTCATCCATGGCAAGGGCATTGGAACTAGATGATCCTTAAGGTCCCTTATAACTCAAACCATTCTATGATTTTATAATTCTATGACTGCAGCTGAAAAGAGAAAAAACAAGCTGCAAATCAGATATATGTGAACTGAAAAGGTTCGGATTCTCAAAGGAGAAAATAAAAAACAGTTCTAAAACTGTCATCTCTCTGGAGAATACCCACTTTCCCTGAAGTGTGTATCAGAATCTGAGTAAAGCTTCCTGACCAAAGCAGACACAAGGAATAAAGCAGACACATAGTCATAAAATAGTAAACTGGAAGGTAAAGGCTGCATTCAAATCCTAAGACCAATAACCCTTTTTTTTGCTTAAAGGACACGTGATAAATCCAAAGCTGACGCTATGTTTAAAATGCTACTTGCAACAACTGATCTGTATAGCTCCCAGGTCTGACACAATACACCAATATCAAGACTTGAGCTCCCACAAGCAAGTAAAGAAAGGGCACACAGGTGACAGGGTGCCATGCCTAAACAGATCAATTTTTAATTTTTTAAATATCTTATGTTTTGAAAGTTCCTCATCCCAGCTCAGGGATGCTAACTTCTGTCTGTCAGGTATGTCCCAGAGCTGAGTTACCTGGGAACCTTGGCTCTGGAGAGATTTGCAGGCTCACCTCCAGAACAGTGGAGGGTTTCACCCGCGTCCTGCCTTGGATTTGGAAAACCAAACTCTTAATATGTAAAATATTTCTGTGCTAATAACATTATATCAGGAAAACAATTTAGGTAAAAAAACTTACCAGTAAAAAAAACAACAATGCTTAAGTTGTGGGAGAACTGGAGATTAGTGTAAAAGCCAAGATTTAAGAGGACCCAAGGCAGAATCACGAGTATTTGGGAGTGACTTGAATGGAGACTGTTGGGAGAATGAAAGCCTGGAAAACCAAAAGTAGCAGTAAAAAAGAGGAAACATCTTGAGGTTTGAGGACTAATGTTGAACATTTAAATTCTCTTGCCTGATCTTTGTTTTTAATTAAAAACAGGCTTAGATGTGGTCTGATAGGAAACCAAATAAACCTTACAGTTGGTTGGTAATTCTTCTCAAAAAGAATATGCCTGGATAACCACCAGTGGTATAGATGAATTAGACTACACCTCTGCTGTACACTTTCTGTTCATTTTTGAGGGACTGTCCTGGTTTAGGGCAAATTTGGGAGAAAACCTCCAAAACGGCCCCCCCCAGAAAGCCCACCCACACAGCCCTCCCCCCAGCCAGATCAGGAAACAATTTCCTCAGAGACGTGGGAAAAAACCTTTTTATTTAAACAGGCAAAGCATTCCCCAGCACACAAAATGAACAATACCAGATGACAAAACTCATTTGCTGCTCTGAAGAGACAACAAATTCAGAAAGTCTCTCCTGTGGGTGCTCGCTCTGTTATCAATCCCTCCGGCACTGGGAAAGGCCACTGCCCACAGCAGGCCCCGGTGGCCACAAAGTGCGAGCTCTTGGTGCACCCCAGGCCCCAGACCACAGCAGGTTAGAACAGTTCCAAGAAAAGGGAAAGAGAAAACCAGTCGAGGGAACTTCGCTGCCTCAGCCAGCTAAACTAACTAAAAAGCAAAGGAAGGCCCTGTTCTGCCCTGTCTGTGCCCAGACACTGCAGTGGAGTTCTGTGTTCCAGCAGCATGTGGAGGAGTGAATGCAGTCCCTGATAATAAACTCCATGCTCTTCTTCTCCCCACCTTCACTCAGAGCCAGTCTTGAAGGCACAGAATATAATATCCAGCATAAACAGAACACATGATGGGGATACAGGCATCATAATGTCACCCTAGGAGAGGGACATGAAAAGCAGTGACAATAGAAAGATCTGGGCTTGACTACTGTCTGCCTCCTTCCTCATCTGCACTCACTGGTTTCTCCTTTGGGGAAGGAAGGAGTAAATACAATTCTGTAACCACAAAGATCTTGTGGTTTACTCCCTGGTATTTCTGTGGGAAGAGCTTTCTGTCCTTTGACCTTCATGTTTGTCCATAAATGTAATCTTCTTGAACTTTGTGTGCAGGAGCAATTTTTAGCCCAGCATTTCATTTCATCCCAATAAGTGGGTTTTTTTCAGACTGCTAGTTGAAGGACATTATCATCCTACATATCTCCTCCAAATGCTAGCAGGAATTTGAAAGCAGTTTCTTGTACTATCCTTTCCAATAGGCCATATTCCCCCTACCATATTCATGGTATGCTCATGTGACTTTTTATAAAAGGGACAGGAATTAGACAAGGAAGAATACATGAAACCACTTTTCACTTTACTGTGCAGTTATCTAGTTATTTCTACTTCAGTGAAATTATGTAAGCCACAGTTAACATTGGAGAATCATGGGATTTTAATACTCTATAGTGGCTTTTACTGGATTTATTTTTAATTTAACTATATCTTGTTTTTTTCCAAAACATCGGTGGATTTTTTTTATGTCCTTAATGTTTTGCTCTCTGTTTGGTAACAGTTCCCCATTATTAGAAGTTTTGCTCCTAGTTCCCCATTATTAGAAAAGGGATTGCCACTTTGCATAGCAGTAGATGCATCTTTTCCGTGTACAAGTACAAGAGAAACTTCTCACACTGACACTGACAGAGTTTTCATATGGCAGGAAATAAGGTTGCCCTCAATCGAAATTACCATAGAAACATAGAAACATAAAATGGCTTGGGTTGAAAGGGATGTTTAACATCATCTACTTCTGCTCCCCCTACAATGGTCAGGGACTCCTTTCACTAGACTGAGTTGCTAAAAGCCCCATCCGAGTGTTCATCCTTGAGCACACCCTCTCTGGGTAAGCTGTGCCAGTGCTGACCACTCTCACAGTAAAGAATTTTTTCTTAGAGTCTAATGTAAATCCATTCTGTTTCAGTTTGAAGCCGTTTCCCCTTGTCCTTTCACCACATGCTTTTGTAAAAAGTCTTTCTCTGTCTTTCTTGGAGACTCCCTTCAGGTACCAGAGGATTGCAATTAGGTCACCTCTAAGCCTTCTTTTTTCTGGGCTGAAAAATCCAATTCTGTCAGCCTTGCCTTATAGGAGAGGTGCTCCAGCCTTCTTATCATCTTGGCCTCCTCTGGATTTGTTCCAATAGGTCCAAGTCCTTCCTGTCTTGGAGACCCCAGCTCTGGGTGCAGTGCTCCTGGTGGGTCTCAGCAGAGCAGAGCAGAGGGGCAGAATCCCCTCCCTGCCCTGCTGCCCACAGGCTCTGGATGCAGCCCAGGACACGTTTGGCTCTCTGAGCTGTGAGTGCCATGGCTGGGCCATCTGCAGCTTCTCACCCACAGCACCCCCAAGCCCTTCTGGGCAGGGCTGCTCTGGGGCTGTTCCTGCCCAGCCTGTGCTGATATCTGGGACTGTCCCAATCCAGGTGCAGCACCAGCACTTGGCCTTGTTAAACCTCATTATATTCTCATGGGTTACTTCTCAAACTTGTCCAGGTCCCTCTGGATGAAATCCCATCCTTCAGAAGTGTCAGCTGCACTGCTTAGTTTGGATTCATTGCAAATTTGCTGAGAGTGCTCTCAATTCCTTCATTTATTTCATTAATGAAGACACTACACAAGACTGGTCCCAGTATGGATCCCTGAGGGACACCACTTGTCACTGATGTCCATCAGGACTCTGAGCCATTGACGAGTGCCCTCTGGATGTGACCATATGAACAATTCTTTATCCAAGGAATCATGATCTAGCTGCCTGTAGGGTTAGTGACGTGTGACTGAAGGTCAGGAGAGAATGAATGTATGGTACGGACTATGTTAACACATAGGACAAAACTGTAGGGAAGAGTGTGGGGAGCGATACTGATGTCAACAGAGAGAGAACTCTGTGGGTAGGAGTCAGGTTGTGAGTGGTGCAAATAAATGGGAGACAGAGCAGCTGACAATGCAGGGGAACATCATGAGCATGAGACTGATGGGAAAGGGAGGAAAACACAAGTGGCAAGCACAGATCTGAACAACCCCCAGAAGCTGGAAAAGAGTGGGAAGGTGCTTACACCTATCTCTTTTGGATAGCAAGTTGGAAAACCTGACTGCACATGTGTTTGCAGTTAAGCTGAACTGAAAACTTGAGATTGACACACTTGAACTCAGCTTCCTAGAATGGAGAATAAAAATCAGGAGGCAGGTGAAAAGTGTAAGCAATTGTATTTTGAGGATGTTGTGATTATGAAGTGGTTTAATTTTCTTGTCATCTTGTCCTAGTCCTGAGTATCTACAGTTTACAATACTGAAAATACAAAGTATACAGCAGTGGATAATGACAGCTCCCTCATTTTTGCTTTCTCTGCCTCAGTGCATATTTGTCTTTCTCTTTAATATTTTGGTAGTTCAAACTCATTTATGATATAATCCTAGTAATAAATGGTAGGAAAGAAATTGCCAGGTTTCAATCCTATTGAACCTTTTTCTCTCAGTACCAGGCGACTGGATTAGAAATTGCTCTTCTTGTGACAGGAGGAATTACTAAACAGATTGTGTATTAATTCTTCACTATACATCCAAATCGGCAAAATGAAAAAATGTTGACATCTTTTGAGATGAAGCACAAGAATATGAGTATTTTGCTTATAGAAGAGATTAGTTCATCAGTTATGGGGGTTTTACAGAGCAGAATTATTAATATATCTAATGAGCGTAATACTAATCCAATTTACCTATACCAATACATATTGATAGAAACTGATGTACTACCACTGCTGTGCGAATATTCTGATTTTTGCTGTCGTGAATTGTTTCAGAAACACTCCATAATAATTTTATATAAGTTGGTAATTCAAGATCTCTGCTAATTAATCAGACATTAATTATCAAACATGCAGTAGTGTAATAAACTAAAGAGATGTTTGCTTTAATACAATAAAGCCTTTCCAGTTATCTCCTTCCTCTTACTCAGATGTGTGGGTCTTATGGGTACTTCAGTCATGACAGTAAGATCAGGCCCCGCAACTTCTCCCTTCTGGAAAACCTTCTGCTCCCTGATACCTTGTGACCCTTCACTTCTCTGCACATCCCTCACTCCAGACTCAGTCTGATGGTGTTCTCATGCACTCACCTACAGACAGCAGGCTCCTGCCTGGAGAGCCAAGTGGAAAAGCAGCTTTCAACCATTGATCACTTGCCTGAGATTGTTACCCCCGCAAACATAAAACTTCTAAGCTCTCCCAAAGCTAGTGCAGAGGACTTTGATGAGCAGGAGTGGTTTCTGGAGGTCCTATGCCCCATCAGCTGCCAGCCCTGTCAGAATCAGAACCAGAGGAGTGACTCAGGACAGGTAGTCCTGGTTTAGATAAGTACTTGCTGAGCTGCCTCCATGAGCTGGTGTGTTAGAGTGGAGCTGACATACCTACAGAGAGGAGAAGAAAGGAATAAATCCCACACTGCCCAACCAGTACAGCTCAGCACAGCTTACTCAAAGGAGGATTTCTGGGAACACATTCAGGACTCTGCTGTTACTTCATTTGCTTACTCACTGATGGACAGAGGCCTGATTGTTCACTGTGGTCTCATCCTGCTCTTTTCTGTAGTCCCTGGCAAAATTCCTCTCAACCACAAAGGACACAAGATAAGACTAGTCTCCCTGCTATCTTTTCCTTTCTCCATCTGTTTTCCCACCTGTGTTTACACAGGCTTTCCTTCATGCAGCAGCCCAGACATATGTTCCTGGAAATTTAACCCCTTTTTTGCTGTTTTTAACAGATACTATGTTAGAGCTGAAGGAATGCTGACATTGCTAGGGAAATCCAAACTTAGTGCTTAGGAAGTGCAGATATATTTATTAATTAGGTCTGGGGGCCTCATGGAGGTTTTGTTAGTTGAAGGAGTTTCCTAATCCCAGTAGATAAATCTTCAGTTATTCACACTGCCCAATTTTTGATGTATCCATCGCAGATCCATCTCCCCATTGTTTTTTCCCCCCACTGAAAATCCCACTGGTATCATGCCACTTGGAATCAGTAGATAAATCAGTTTTAACTAAAACTCATGCTGCTAATTTTTTTTTTCCTATCAACTTCCAGTTATGTTGAACATGAAGAAATGAATGTGATTTTAAAAAAATAATTATGAGCTGTATATATGAGAGTTACTGTATGTGAATATGAAATTGTATTGGCCTAGCTCTTGCATTGTAATAGGAGACAAATACATGTTTTATTTTACTTACTCTAAGGCAGATATCACTATCTGTGCTTCATGTCATCATTCATCTAGCAAATCTATCTAGAAACCAGATTCTCATTGCCATCTTCCCAGACAATGTCCCAGAGACATATTATAGCATCTTTTCTTTTTTGGTTTATTTCTTGTAACATGTAGTTCATGGAATACTTTCAATTTTAAATGTTTTATTTTGCTTAAATTATTTAATGCAGTTTTAACATTTACCCTTCTGCACCTAAAATTCTAATAAACTCTATTTTGCATTTGCTTCAGCTTGTAGAAGGCCAATTAGACAGAACTTCTTTGACCTACCTATTATTTATGGAACTTTTCCCCCTCTCGGAACAGTAACTGTCAGTATATTTTAGACCAGTGCAGTGGAAAATAATACCATGGGAAATGTTGAGTCACTTTAGATTATATTTTCCCACTTATTTTTTTCTGGTTACACTCTAGGTGCTTTCTTTTGATAGAATATTTTAAAAGATTTGCAGTATAATACTGATTATAAATAGAAAAAAATCTGTTGAAGTGCTTTACATATGGACATTATGATATGATATGATTTATAATTTTACATTTTGCAAAAATACTGCATATGGCTATTCATTATTCAAGGTAGTGGTGGATTAAGTCTTTCAATATTCATACTATAATCCAGATAGTTAATTATAAGTAGCCCCACTGAGGTGTGATTATTCGTATTCTTAATAGCAGGGACATAATTAAATGCTTTAAGGGAGCAGGATCTCCACATCTCCATGCCAACTCGTTTGTAAAACATTTTTCAGCTGAACAGTATAGAACATTTTTCTAAAAATATTGTCTGCAAGAGGGCCTAAAAATTAAATATCTTTTTGGCACAGACAAATCTGCCATTTTGAGGCTACATAATATGCAATAGTCCTCATAATATTGCATAATTTCTTGTTGACAATAAATTGTTGTGTTGTTCTTTTGGCACCATATTTTATATTGAAAATAATAATCAGTCAGAAGGACTTCTTGCTATTCCAACTCAATATTTTTTTTAAAGGACAAGAGAATTTTTAGGAAGAGAATGAAAATAACTTACTCTTTTATGCTAAAAGGTAGAAGCTGATTTGGGTTTAGGAGTTTTATTAGGTAGCAAACATAAATATAAATTTAACAGTATCCATAATAATAACACAAGTAAAAAGTCTTGCAATCTAAAAGCATAAATAAATTATAATTATAATTCTATTAATTCATTAACAGCATACATTTTTAATTTAAACTTTATATAACTAGACACAAGTAAAATATGACATAGCATGCCTTGGAAATCAAATGTGGTCAACACAGATAAAGCAGAAGAAGATTTTCCAAGCACCTTCAATTTCAAACAGTAGAATTTTAACTAAATATTTGAGTTTAGATTAAATATTTAATCTAAATATTTAATTCAGAACTGACAGTCTCTGATAATTTTTTAAATAATTTAATGAAAAGAAGTACAATATTTTTATAGTCAACTTTAATTTAACTTGAATAGTTTAAATTGTAACTGTTATTGTTTGCCAAACTCAAGATTACAAGAGCATACTACTGAATACATAAGGAACTAAGTAGTTTTTTTCAACAGGCAGGGGTTTTATGGGTCGTCTTATGGGTTTATCCCTGCTTTTGTACAGGGAGATCAATTTCACCGATTGCCTGTAAGAGACAGTTAAGACCTCGTTTAGCCATCAGAATAAAAGTAGGAGTAAATGAATTAGATAAAATCACTTTTGTCCTTTGACACGGTGAGTATGGAAACTAAATCCGTACTTAGGCATATTATCTTAGAATCTTAGCTTAATTATTAATTTTTAAAGCATATGAAATTACTATCAGTAAAGTTGTGAGCTTTTAAAAGATAATAAATAGACTATCTTAATCACTCTTTGTAGAAAGAACGTTTTAATAAATAAGAAGAAAAACGTATGGATGCTCTGTTATAAATAGCACTGAAGACAAAATATGCACTTTTATTTCTATTTTATAAAATTGCCCTAAGCTTCTGTTCTCTCTTACAGACCTTTCTTAGAAGAATTTAATAGAACATGGGAAAACAGTCAGGACGTAAGAAATGTTCATAAGTGTAGATGTGGCACTCAGTGCCAGGGTCGGGCTGACAGGGTGAAGTTCAGTTGAAGGTCAGACTTGATGATCTTAGAGGTCTTTTCCAACCTCAGTGATTCTGTGTTTCTGTTACTGGCTTTTGTCTGCGCTAGTAATGAAAACCTGGCCACAGCTATTTTCAGAACCTGCACATGGAAGAAAGCAAAGAGAGGTCAGGATGAAAAATAAAAAGTTCCTGCTCAGGTAACTTGCCACTTCTTATTAAGATGAGAAACTGGTTTCTCCTAGCTAAGTGGCATAAACGGCACACTTGGAGCTAGGTAAAGAAAGGAAGATATTCTCAGGGTTGTTGGCAAACCCTAAATAAATATGAAATGGTTTTTCTTAAATATTTGTCTATAAATTCTATCAAAGTTTGGATCAATTAAATGTAGGCACTTCTTTTCAAATGAATATTTTTCCCCAGTAAATTTTTGCTCTTTTGCTATTGTTACATTAAATTAAATAAAATACTATTCATTAAACTGTGAACATGCGGAGAGCTCAGGTGTCAGTCTTCAGAGACAGAAATTTCAAATTACTACAAACAGGCAATAAAAATTTTAGCTAAACAACGTATGTGTGGTTTTTGTTTGGGGAATTCTGAGGTGATTTTTTTGTTATTTGTTTGGTTGTATTTTTTAATAGGATGACTAACAAGGGCAACAGCTATCACAAATTACAAATAGATATATTTAAAATAAGTTCAGGTAAATAGTTTTAAAAGACTGGAGATGGGATATTACAGAAGTTGCTTTTCATTCCAATCAGCCATTTTCAGTCCCTTTTCAAAACAGTAACTTTCTCAGTTATATATCCAGGCTCCATCTCTCCAACTGATGAGCCCAGATATCTGAAAGCAACTCAACAGACAATTATTGCTGCCATATTTTAAATGAAGAGGTCATGCAGGCTGTATCTCCTAACTCAAACTGACTTGTCTGCAATTCCATATTTAGTGTAAACATGATGGCAAAAGCAGCAGTTTTTCCATAGCTTCCTTTTGGACAGTCTAGATTACAAATCTGGCTGTAAAAGGCAGGAATTATCTCCATTTTCTGTTCTCCTTAAGCTCTCGCCCTTGCTGCAGAAATGTTCTTCTTGAGCAGTGACTATATTTTAGGATTTCTTAAATGCAGGACTGAATTTTTTAGAACACAGATTACTGAAATTCATTTAATTGCATCAAACTACATTCTGAGTAATTGTAAGACCTGGTGGTAGATATTTTAGTAACTACAAAAAAAAGCATCATATGTCTGAGTATACCATTGTGTACACTAGCAATAATATACTGAAATACAAAAAGAACACATTAAAAATGTGGAAAAAATATAGATAAATGTATTTCACATTTTCCAGAGTTTAATAAAGAAAAAGAAAACAGAAGTGCAGATGATTATGTTAAAGTAACATGTTATCATATGAAACAGCTTCTCCCTGTTTTCTGTATGGGAGATGCTTAAGTCAACATGGAACTGGAAAATCACTCAATTTCTGAAAGAATGGGATGCCTAGAAGCTTACTGATTTTTTTTTTTTTTACTTGCTTGAAGTTCATGTAGTCCTTTCCTAAAGGGAAAAAGAACCCAACCATACTCATACCATGTGTTGTAAAGCTGGGAATTGACTGCCCCATGCTGAATGTCCCTTGATGTGACTGGCACAGCAAGGAAGTGCCCATTAGCTAGTTTCTGCTCAGTGGACAACTTCAGCTGCTTGAAAGAAGTAAAGAACTATCAATCTTTGTAGCATGCCAAGGAATTGCTGTTATGAAAAGCTGATGGAAAATAAGGATAGCCATGGTGGTTCTGGGAAGCTTACTCTGAAGTCTTACGAGATTGGTGGATGGAAAAAGCACTTGGTCATTTGTCTTTGGTAGTTTAGTAACTCACTGCTGTCTATAAAATAAACTATATTCTAATACACTGTCCTGTTCTTAGAAAACATTCCCAAGTCTGTTAGACTGACTGACCCAAGCTTTTGAATTGCTTTGACTTTCCATCTTTCTTCTGCTGCTGGAAGCAATCAGCCTGAACAGCTGACAGCATGCACAGCAACCTATATGCCCATGACAAGAACAAGTTTGCTGTTGAGGAACTGAAGCAGTAGTCAGCTGTCCTCAGCTGGAAGGACCTCTCACTAGATCCTGTAATGTTTAATCTAACAGATGATGGGAAATCACACAGCTTTGGAAGGGGACAGAAATGTATCAAAACTGCTAGTTGTTTTTAGTTGTTTTTAATATAGACACTATATAGCTGAAATACTGTTGAATTCATTAGTTCATTACTACACAAATTTAATTTCTGCACCTACTAAAGTGAACTTACGTCCTTGCAAGACAAAGATGCACATACAGTAATTCATTATAAGAATTTTCTGTTCATACAATATAACATCCTAAACTAAAAAATATGGTCCATGGAGACATGACTGGTTTGGTGTCCTTCAGTGAACTTGTTAACTACTGGACTCATAACTTACCCTTTATCAACACAGTTGGTGGGCATATTTTTTCTGTAGATTTTCTCTAGTCAAATGTTAATGTGACATATGGGGCAGAGTAATTATATCTGGAACACAACTGATATGTAAAAGGAATAGATGATGAATGGACAAGTATGGACTATCACAGAAACTGTACTGCTTCTCAGAGTAAAAAAGGAATTTTCTTATCTAAAAATTTATAAAATGGAAACTAGAAGTTATTGCTAGGATGGCCAGTAGATACATACCCATCCAGCAAAGACTAAAGAAGAGATCAATGTCATACACGCTACTAGTCATCAACCTCCCCCACATCGATCTACACGGATGTGGGGGAGATTAATACATAATACATTACGTATACATCCCCACATCCTTATTTTCTCAAAGAAAAAGGTGTTTAGGCATCATGTAGCAACAGAGGAGGGCTAAAAATTATCACCAATAGTGGCATATCAGTACAGTCCATAAGAACAATGAACCTTGTCTCAGTTAGGATCAAAACTTGATCCTTACAAAAGACCTATCAATCCTATTATTTAAAATTCATACTGTAGGCTATGTCACTCTCCTCATTCAGATTTTCCTGAAATCAGCCTTCCTTATTGCTGTCTGTCAGATATGCAGAAATTCCCATGCAGAGTGTTCTGTCACATTAATGCAATAGTAAAACACATCCTATGCATTCCCTGTTTTATGAGAAAATGCTCCTTTAGAAATTCATAGTTTTCCAACAATTGAACCTGAGCCAGCTTTTGCTGAAATCCTGCCATAGAATCATAGAACCACTTAGATTGAAAATACCTTTGGATCATTGAGTACCATTGTTAACCCAGCAGTAACAACTCCATCACGCAGCCATGTCCCACACAGGTGTGCAACTGATATGTTGGTGATCAATTTTGGTTATTACAACTTTCAGAACAAGCTTAGCTTTAAACTTCTATCATTGCACATTTCAGTTAGAGTCTTCACAGCAGAAAGTACACTGTATTTGAGCCCATTTTCATATTCTTTTGAGGACTGTCTTTTTACATAGGAAAGACCTGATCCTAGCAGACCACAAATTATGATTTTCACAAATGAATTAATTAAATTTGCATTAAACGTGGACTGTAAGAACCAATGAAAGTTTTTAGCATCATTCTGTGTTTTCAAACAGTCACTTTTCATTAGTTCAGTGATTGACAATTGTTTCACAATGTTCCACGTAACGGTTGTCCACAGAGATTAAATAATTAAACTAAAATTTGCATTCAGAATTGAATTACAGGTTCATTGTAGCCTAATACATAATTTTTAATTGGAACTTAAGACATTCTTTTGTTTGGAAAGGAAAGATAGTAATATTTCACACACTGAAAGTGTCAGCATGAAGGCAATACACCATGCCAAATGCACATAGTAATATTAGTGAGTAATATGCTGCTGACACTTTATTTTTATGCTAATAGAGCACCTTGTTTATCTAAGTTATTTAAAAATAGTCTATGCCTTTTGTGTTCCCCTATACACTCCTATGCTGTTACTGTATCTCCTATTTACATCAATTGAACATCAAGGAGAGTGTAATTGTTAAGGGCACCTGGTGTACTTGATGCCACAAAGGCTCATTTTAAATATGTCATGGCTGTTTTCATTACTTTATTATTTTCATGAAAAACAAACACTTTGGTTTATTTAAATGAACACAAGTGTTTAATGGGAACTCATTTCAGTGTTTCTCCTCTCTGGTCCTGGTAATGAAGATTTCACATATTATTTCTCATTATGCTTGAGGGTCTGTCCAAACAAATAGCTGATAGATTAACACATACAATTAGCAAACACTTTAGTCTTATGGACAGACTAAAAATGATGCTATTGATACATATTACAAGGCAATACAGATAATGTATCAGTGACTATAATATAGTTCTAATCAGACAAGAAATACCACAGGAAATGCAGTATGTGGGTATTCATTGACAGCATTTTTTCTGTAAGGAAACTGTAGTTCAGACCATTCAAGTGGAGTTGAGAGCACAAAGCTGTCTTTGCTCTCTGAGCAGGCCGGCTCCACAGCAGCACTCCCTGACCATTTTCTGGGCACTGGGACATTTTTCTCATCTTTTCTGACCCGTTGTTCATTATATTATCTAACTAGTAGGATTACAGATATTAAAAGCCTTCCAGACTTACAGTCTTCAACCAGAAGTTGTGGGTTGACAGAGTCTGCACATCAGAGTTTTCATTGATTTTTTTTCCCTTCACCTTGACAAAAAATAATAGAAGATGAAAGAAGCTGAAGAAAAAAAGGAATTATTTGTTCCAGTAATATCCATGAATTCTATGGTCCCATTGTCCTGTCATGAAGCCTAACATTGTCTCTTATGGTTTCTTCCCATTTTTCTTGTTTAAGTAATCTAAATACAGTAGTCAAGATTATTAATGATGAAAACTGTACTTTCTCTAATTTTTTCTGCACTCTTCAGGATGATGGGGATTTAGGAGATGCTGTTTTTTTGGGGGGCATTTGATGCTTTTTATACTCAAGTATTTGTTGAGAGTAGCAGAAGACACCTATTTATGTGTCTTTATTGTTTGCAGCAATTTTAATTGAAGAGAGCTGAAAATCAATAGGTGATCAATAGTCACACAGACTTTCCAGATAATTTTATCTAAATTCAACCACATATTGTAACACTGTATTATTTGTGAGACCTAAAGAATATCTTAGGAAAGAGAACAGGTATTGTCTGCATTTAACTGCTCCCTTTGGGCAAAATGTCCTACTCTTGTAACTAAAATTCAGTGGATTAAATCTAAGGAGAAGAGGTCAGGCTAAGCTAGGAGTGAGAAAAGGAAAGGACTGACTTCTGTTATACCTGGCTGGTTCTTTACAGTAAACTGCCATTATTTCATGGGCATCAAGTTTTGTGAGGGACTTTAGGTCAAGTCTCTTACCAGCATTCTCTATAAATTCTGTATTTTACTCTCCCAATAGTCTCCATAAATTCTCCCCAAAGCTGTTGGAGTTTAAGTACATTCTGTACTAGTAGTGGTCCAATGTTAATTTACTTTGATTTATCCACTGTAATTTAAGCATCTTATCCCCTAAGCCTTCAGGGTTACATAGCATGTGGAAATTCCTCAAGAAGTATGTGACCAAAAAAAAATCAAGATTCTTCATATTCTAGATTAATAAAAAATATATTTCTTAAAGACATACAGCAAAAAGACCCCAAACCAAGAACTAGGTTGATACTTTATAGAACTGAATTCTGCAGAATTATTTATTAGTTGGTATTCCACACTTGAAAATGATAATTTCATTGAAATTGAGCATGTAATGGACAAAAAAGCAAGGTAGGAGACAGTTTCCTACTTTTGTATTTAAATATGAAGTATGAACTCTCAGCCCTTGACTGCTGGAACTGAGTAGGGAAACTGTCTCTCACCCTGCTTGAACTCGAGAATTCTCGGTATTTCTAAGTGTGTTCTTAGTCCCCAGTTTGGAAATGGGATGAACTCAAACACTACTTTTTGCAAATGACTTTTTAATTTTCTGTATTTTAATCTAAATAACATAAATAAATGTTTTATCCCACGTGTTTTGCTGATACAAGCCTCAGACACCTACTTTGGCCTCTATGCAGTCGCCCTGATACTGTGGGTTGAAGAATTAGAAGTCAGAAGTTTGGGGCTGTTTCTTAGCTTCAGTTTCCAGTGTTCCAGACAAATGAATTCCTGTTGGGGGCACTTGCAGAGAAAGGCTACTAGACTAATCATATTAATTCCACTTTTTAATCTAATGAGAAAAAAGTTCAAAAGTTTTAAGTTTTCTCTCCCCAAAATACCTAGGACATAAACATCAAGGAAACTGAAGGCATGTTCATGCTTCAAGTTATTTTTTTCTCAGAACAGTTCTTATATTCAAATATCATTACATCATGATATCATGTATTGTATTAGTTTAGTAAATCTGGTGAATGATTAAAGGGATTGGTCCTCTATGGCAGCTGAATATTTAAAAAAAATCAATAGAATCACTTGGGTTAATTCAGCACTTGGGTTAATCAAAGTCATCAAGCTGTGTTTGACAGCTGATGGATCATTTCTTAGAACTTGAAGCACTATTTTAAAAAAGGCTTCATAAAATCAGAGTTCATACCAAGAAAAACTATAGGCAGGGCTCTTAAAGGACATGAATTATTTTTTCAGAGTAGCAAAAATAGAATCAAATACCTTCAGAATTGTCCCTACAACCTTAGGTAAGCAGAAACAGAAAAATTGCTGCTGAGTACTAAATTATAACTTGTTAGCACAGAGTCAATTTCTACCTTTAAAGTTTCATATGGTTCAGTAACTTCTTTGTTTTCAGTGTGTGCTGAATTTTTCTCTCCCCAGAGATCTGCCTTTTAACCAAGGGCCGTCGAACTGCCAGCGTACGAGCAGACACGTACTGTCGCCTGTACTCCCTGTCCGTGGACAACTTCAACGAGGTCCTGGAAGAGTACCCCATGATGAGAAGGGCCTTCGAAACCGTGGCAATTGACAGACTTGACAGGATAGGTATTTATTTCATTTTTTTGCATATGATTAATTCTTAAAATCCATTTTCTTTCCCTTGAGCTGCATGATAAAATAGCCCTCTTTAAAAGTTTTTTTCTGTTATGCTGCAGTAAATGTTTTTTTGATCTATAAATAACACATGTGTGCAGACAAGAATTTTGCAGTCTCACTTTTAAATAATAAAACCCACCGAGTTTTAGAAAGGTCTTGTGCTCCTCTGAGGATTATATTTCATACTTTAATTATCATTAGTATTATTTATTAATCCTGTAGATTTCTTTTGCTGCCTTCAGCACTTGATAGGATTTATGCTGTGTCACGAGCAGTAGATGACATTTTCCTAAATAAATTGCTTACGGATGACATCTATAATGCTGGGAAGAGCTGAAGCCTCTCAGCACTCACAAACCCGTTGTTTGTTGAAGTGAATTAATCCTCTGCAGCAGGGCTCTCATTTTCCTCACAACATGGGCACTGCTAGCCTTGATGGCTGCACACTGGCACTGCTCAGATCTGCCTGCAATCAGAGAAGCAGTCCAATAATATGCAAGTGAAAGGCAGAAGGGTATGGCAGATTATCAAATCAAGAGGTGTAAACTTGCTGTTCCAGTATTTGGGACCTCCCAACAGGACATACTAGGCAAAGCATAAAGTCTTCAGTCAGGAGAATTGCACTCTGATCATCACTGGCACTCATTTTAATATACAGCTGTGAAAAAAAAGTCACTTGTCCTGTTTGGTGGTGTTTCCTCAACTTCACAAGAAAATTTCAGTCTGAGGATTTCTCCACATCAGCTCAATGCATTAAACTTTTACAATTTGTCTTGCAAGACAATTTGTCTTGCAGTCCAGCTCTAAGTAATATGTGCTTGAAAAATATTAGCACTAAAGCTCCAGTCTGTTCTTGGAGCAGCAATCCCATTTGAAGTGCAGTGTTTTATTAAAAAAAAAAAAAAAAAAAAAGGAAGAGCAGTTGAGTGCCATTGTGTTCCCAAGCATCTGATGACTCAGACAAAATAGCGTCTACATCTTACAGACACTGTGAGCCATTGCGCAGACATCAGGTCACAGTGTACAGCAGTCTTCACTGTGCAAGCAGGTATCACATTATCCACGAGTTCATATTAGTTCACAAACACTTAAAAACACTGGTTACTACCGATGTCTAGTGACTAGTTCCCAGAAATGTGCTAGATGCCAGGTGTACTTTTGAAATATATAACTGTTTAGTGGAAATTCAGACAGTTTTGCAACGAGAAGGATAATGTAGGTGCAGAGCACAATGACTTTTTCTGACAGTTGTTCAGGAAATTACGGTTCTTACATGTAATTGCAGTAATAACAGTAAGCTGCAGGTGAGGGGGCAGAGCAAGGCCAGGTGCCGGAGCGCGGCGGTGCTCCGAGGGCCGCGGTGCGGACAGGGCCGGGGCGGGCTGCATGCGGAGCACAGCCGCGGGGAGCTGCGGCACTGCCGGCGGGGCTCAGCCCCCTCCTGCCCCAGGCTGGCGGCCGAGCGATGCCCGCTCAGCCGCCCGCTGCCTGCTGAGGCTTTTACAACACACAGTCCTCAGCGATGGGTGCTGGAACACAAAGCCAGAGCGGGGCCCTGACCCCACACCTCGGGCTCACTAACTCTTCTGCCTCTCTGTGAAGGGAAGAAGAACTCGATCCTGCTGCAGAAGTTCCAGAAGGACCTCAACACAGGCGTCTTCAACAACCAGGAGAATGAGATCTTGAAGCAGATCGTGAAGCACGACAGGGAGATGGTGCAGACCATCGCCCCGGTGAGCCTGCAGCAGATGCCAGCCCTCAACTCCAGCACCTCGGCCTCGGCGTCGCGCGGCAGGACGCAGTCCCCTCCCGTGTACACCAGCAGCAGCCTCTCGCACACCAACCTGCACTCGCCCTCGCCCAGCACGCAGCCGCCACAGCAGGCTGTCATCCTGTCGCCCTGCTCCTACACCACGGCCGTCTGCAGCCCGCCGGTACAGAGCCCGCTGGCCGGCCGAACTTTCCAGTACGCCTCGCCGACTGCCTCTCAGCTCTCCCTCATGCAGCAGCAGCAGCAGCAGCAGCCGCAGCAGCAGCGCAGCAGCCGCCGGGAGCCGCGCAGAAGAACGAGGTGCACAAGAGCACCCAGGCCCTCCACAACACCAACCTGACGCGGGAGGTGCGGCCGCTGTCCGCCTCGCAGCCCTCCTTGCCCCACGAGATCTCCACCCTGATCGCCAGGCCTCACCCCACCGTGGGGGAGTCCCTCGCCTCCCTCCCGCAGCCCGCCCCGGGCCCCGGCGTGCCCCCGGCCGGCCGGGCCACCGTGCCCCAGCGGGTCTCGCTGTTCCGGCAGATGTCCTCGGGAGCCATCCCGCCGAACCGCGGGGCCGCGCCGCCCGCCGCCCCGCTGCAAAGGGATTCTTCCACAGTCTTAAGCACAGAGCCCGAGGGAGACAAACCGCGGTTCGCCTCAAACTTATGATCCCTGGTGACTGTGAGCAATAGACTTGCAACAAACCGAGCACCATCCCCCGAACTGTTTTAGCCTGTTTCCTAATGTGCCCCAGCAGTCTACTATCAGAAAAATAATTTAGACAGCTTTGCCCTATGTAACGAATGTAAAAGTTTTATATATATATATATCTATATATATATATAAAGGCAATTAAAAAAACTTGTTTGAGTTCACGTCTTCCTTTTTTGCAACCATTGCAGAAGATTAAAATTAGTGCTAATATTACTTATTTTTAACGTGTTGACTTTAAAATCAGCCTAACAGATTTCTCTGTTTATGAGATTGGCTGTTTTCATGGGGAAATTGTCAACACAACAACAAACTTCAAACAAGTATATTTAAAAAAAGAAAAAGAAAGAAAACCATCAATTTAACACATAGCACTGACTGAGTGATATTCTGAAACCTTTGTTACTTCATTTATTGTGTATGCGTTGTTAATTTCTCGTGAAGAATTCGGTTGTTATTTCACATTGCATTTCATATGTTAGCACCATCCATTGGAATTTAGATTGGAAGAGAATTATGTTGCAAACACCTGCAGTGTAAAGGGAGGCACTAGCACTCCTCTGGATAGGTTGTAACCTCATGGCATGTCAACCCTTCTGTTGTCTAAGAGAATTGGGTGGACTTTGATCTTCACACTGCTAAAGACTTTTCAAAGACTAAATATATTTCCATTGTAAATAACTTTTTAGACCCAAGCAAAAATAGATGCTGTGTGGTGTACCATTGCAAGGTCTTTGTTTAGGAATTTAGGTTCCGCTTTTCACTTCAAAATTTACAGTTTTAAAATTTGTTAAAGCTAAGTGCAACACAACTGTTAAATTGTAATGCAATGGCTTAAAACCTACAGTGTTACTTTTACATGCAATGTTTTATGCAAAATTGTACGCTTGATCCTGCAAATCGCTTGTACTTCACCAATACCATCACTTTTCTTCTTCTTGCCCTCAATAGCATCTGAGAATATTCCATGCATGCTTTGGAAAAAAAAAGACAATAAAAATAGGTTTGGTCAGTAGGAAAAGGCTTTACGGTATCTTAGAAAATAATAACCATTCATTAATTGTGTCTACCTTAAAATTCCTATAATGCTGACTTTGAATCTCTGGTTTAAGTCTAGAAGTGAGGTTTTTTATTTAAAGGATTATTTGTAAACCACAGCTTGATTTAGACTTTCAGGTGCTTTCTGTGTCTTCACTGTAGTTTTGTAGTTGACTGTGGTGTTAATTTACAAAAATAAATATAATATAGCATCAAGTCTGTCTGGAAATGCACGATTTGCTCTGTGTATATTGTAATTAAATGGTTAGTATATCCTAAGGCATGTAGTGTCAAACATAGCCCATAGGTATGAGGTTTATTTTTTTTTATGTCTTCAAAACAGAAAGGAAATGGTGACAGAAAGCAGGGTTAAAGCATACTGTTTTGTGAACATTTTGTTTTGTTTGCTCAAACCTTCACATTATCTTATCCACAAAAAAAAAAAAAGGAAAAAAAATTCGTAATCGTTTGTGCCTGATTTGTCACATTAAATAGAGATTGAAACTAAATGTGTCATAATTTAACTCACTGAAAAATCAGCATTATGGATATGATACAAGCATATATTCTGTTCCTTAAAACCCAGCTGACTCTGTTAAGGAAATGGATGCAAAGGAGTTCTCCTCTTCCCATCAATGCTGAGTTTAATGATGCATGGAAAAATTAAATAACATCACAAACTATGTAATGCAGTGAATCCAGATGTACTTGAGAGCCAAGTAAATTCTCTAAAGCTAACAGAGCTTGAACCCGTGCTGCCTGTTATACCTTTTACTAAAGTGGTACATCAAATAAAATTTTTTAAAATCGTCCATTTTTTTTGCTGACTCACATTCACCAGTAAAGATCGATGTAATTAACCCACTAACATGCTGCTGCCATTAATTTAAGTGACCTGGAGTGGAAATGGGGAAATGATTGTTTAAAAAAGTGTCTCAAACATTATGGATACGCTGCAAGACCATTTATTTATGAGTACAATACCCCTTATATTATTTTAATGCTAACAAATTCTGTCAGTTAATTAAGATCATATACTGATCTTGAAAACTGTTTAAGGTTTACATTTAATAGGAGAAATGGGGTTAGTAGCAAAATATTTTTATATATATTTTTATTTTATTTTAAGCACTATGAAGAAATATTAATTCACATGGTCTTTCAGTGAAACCATAAATAATTTTTAATGACTTTGTAATAGAGTGGACAATATCTAGGATTTGTATGTTAATTAAAAAAAAATGGTACAGGGTATAAAATTATATACGTATATATATATATGTATGTATGAATGTATATATACTTAGATTAAGAAACAAATGACTCACATTCCTGTAATATAAAGGTCCATTGCTAGTTTCAGAAGTGACCTATTTTCTCTGTACATAAGTAGGCCCATAAGTATGAAATCTCACATCTGTACAAGATGAAATGTATTAATGAAAAAGGTTGGATCTTACTGCTGCTGGGAAGAATATAGATCTGGTTCTTACAATAATTGTATGATCAGGGATGAGTTAGATTTTTTTGTCTTTGCTCAAAGCCATAAATAAACAAATATAAAAGATTATTAATAAATTGAAGAAAATATATAAAAAATAAAACCATGATATTTTTTTCCTTCCATTATCTGTGTAACTGAGCCAAATTTTGCTTTACCTTAAAAGAAGAACTGTTTGCTTATCTCTTTTCTTTATTCTGTGCCCAAAAGTGATTTGCACTGAGTATGGGGAGGTGGAGAAAAAGCTGCCTGAGTAATTTCTGTGCATTCCTGAAGTAAGAAGGCTTAGAAATTCAAGGATACTATGTGATTTACACAAGCAGTTCCTAAGCTGTGTTTCCTCTGCAGATTAGAGAAATTTATTTTCCCAAAAAATTCTCATGTAAGCTATTACTATTTATCAGAAATATATCATGACTACAAATATTTGAAAGTTAAGCTTGCTTTTATATATTAAATATCCTGAGGGAGAATTGCAAATAGTTGTTAGTGTAACTTAAGGAAAATGTATTCTATCATATTTCACTTTTCACTGTGTGAGCCAATCCTAGATTATGTACCTCTGAACTTGTGTATAAGAGTTGAGATTTCAAGGCACCATTGACATGGAATTTTAGGTCATTGCAAATTAAAAAGCACAGTCCGTTCAAATCAATAGCACATTGTGTGTTTTACATTACCTTCAGTAGGATCAATAGAATCATAAATTGATAAACTGAATTTAAGCAAGCATGGGTAGTTGTATTTTATTTTATTATATTTTTTGTAATTTGCACTGTAAAGTGTATTGTGAATTCCTTTCCCTAGTATTTCTTCTTTTTATTTTACTTTGCATTGCTAAGAAATAGCTCTATTCCAATGGTAGGCAATTAAGTGATTTTCAAAAATACCAGCATTGAACCAGAAGAATCTTGTTAAGCAGCAAAATCCAGTTCTCTTACCTGCATTTGACCACTTCACAGAGTATATACATTGCTGTCTGGTCCAGTCTTATTATAACATACATTTTTGTGTCCAGAACCAAGTAAAACAAAGGGTTGTTTTTAAGTGGTATTTTATATCACCATACGTGATATTGATGTGTTTTTACACACTAATTTATATATTTTTAGAATCTCTTAATGTCTAATATCTCGATCTACCTCAGCCTACTTCCTACCTTACCTTGGACTGGAACCAAAGTAAATTTTATTCTGAATAGCAAACTTTCATACCTTGGTGCATGTCAGTAAGAGGTAAACTTAATACTTCTGTTTTCAAAATTTGAGTTCTCAAACTGACTTCAGTATTTCTATACAGGTGCATTCTTTTCTACTGTATAAGTAACATTGTTCAGTGAAGAAAAATGCATTTTATTTGAAAAACAATATAAACTTTTAAATTAATCTGAAATTCAGCTGCTCTGTGAATACTCAGTGACAATAATTTCTGCTGTTCAAAAGTCCTCTGTTCACAAAAAAAAAATTGCTACACTATAGGAACAGAAAATGTTTCTTTACAAATCATAGGTCTGAGCTACAAGCATTATTGGAACACTCTATTAGAATTGGGTGTGCAAATTTATTTCTTTAGTGGTTTGGCCTTCTATTTTTTTATTTAATCAAGGAACTGTAAGAGCATTAATATTGTCCTAGACTATGTCCTAAGAGAAATACATGCCATGAATTTTGAATTTATGGATTATTCCCCAACAATCAGTACCCAGTGCTTGCATACTTAGCCCTATGAATCATCTTCCTGATCATCTTAACGTCACAAAATCTGCGGTGTTCTGTGGGTGGTACATCGAGTATGACCACTATTCATGCTTTAACACCTTTTCTTCAGAAAGCCAAATATGTGCAGTCTGTTTCCTGTTTTGTCACTGCACTGTAGAGGTTTTGAAGATCTAGTTTTGAAGTTTAAAAAGTTCCTGTGTATCAGAGCACAACAACTGCAGATCTCAGTTTTCATGTGGGTAAGTTAGGCATTTTGGGTACCTAGGCCAGGCTGTTATTGAATTGGATTTTTTATTTCTCTGCAAATTCAACATTAATAATGGCTGTGCTCTGTTTGTTACACCAAATGTGCAGTCTGTATTTTTGAGGAGAGGCTTGTAGTTTTTTATAGCATTTAATTATTTCTAAGTGCTGGAAGATTTACATCCAATTATATTCCTTCCTCTACTTCAGCTAAGAGGCAGTGTGAACAGTAACTGTTGCCAGGTCGTTGTCCACTGCAACAGGAAATCTAGGTAAAGCGAGAAGATGGACAGCAGTATTAGATGTGGTCTTACAAAAACCAGAAATATCCCCAAATATGACCCAGACTGATCAATTCACATCTCAGCCTTCTGTGATAAACTGTAGATTATATTGCAATTGCAGACTTTGCTTTTTTAAAAATCTGCTAGTCAATGCCCATTTTGTCTGTAATGTGTCTTCATCCCCTGCGACGTCATCTTGGCAACAGAAATATGTACCAATATTTGTAGACAGTGCATGTCAACTATATTTCCGTTTAGCTGATACCTGCATGTTAAATATCAAAAAAGATTAAGAAATCTGATACCTGCATGTTAAATATCAAAAAAGATTAAGAAATCTGGGGTTTTAAAAAAAACCAAAGCAATGCCAGAAAACAACCAGACATGATAAAGGAAATGCATGTGTACATTTTACCAACTGGTATTATGCTGATGCCCTCCATCAGGAAGGACTCAAGTACTTTCACTGATGCACTTGGACCTTTGATATTGTATCACAGATAATCGCACTTTTGGCAGAAATGGTGAATGCCATGGAAAGATTCTAGACAATGTTTTTGACATCTCCTTTGTTCTCTTCCAATAGCAAGAAGTTGTTCATCAGATCCACCAGACGAATAAGAATCAGATGGTGTAGTTCCAGGCTGTTGCTTTTGCTCATGTCTTTTTTGCAAGACAAAAAGATGTGGACACAATTCAGAGCTGCTAGTGAAAACTTTGACTGAATTAATACACACAGAGAAATTATAGAGCTTATGCTAATCTTAGTACATAACATCAGAAAACAAGCTTTTAGTCAATGAAAAAAAATTCATTTTTTCACCACAGCATACATGGCTTAAGGTGGTGTGTGTCCCTAAACACTCTGTAATCTGTCTTTGGCTAAGATCAAAGATAACCTCTTATCCAGAAAGTGAGAAACTATTACTTTACGCTTTTAATCTCCTGTTTTGTTTGTACACATTTTAATGTCCCAGAATAAGAAATCCAAACACAAAAACAGCAACAAAAAGAGGACATTACAAATCCCTAAGGTTTTGATCCTCTATAAATAAGCATTCCAACTGGTTTCCTGTTTTCTGTAAGAGCTGCATTAATCATAATGAAAGTATCTCACATATGTCATCTAGATTTGGAGTTTGGGAAGATGAATACTATATATCTGTTGTTTTCTTGCTTAGTTCTGTGGCAGTGAGGTGTTCTGTGAGAGGAGTCATGTTTTTAACAGGTCTTCTGTCATTGTTTTAACAGCTTGCTAAGAAAAGGAAAGTTGGCATTGTTAATAAGTGGCAAAAACTGACATATCTGGGGTAAACTTCCATAGTGTAAGCAGTGTTATTACAGCAGACAACACTTAGCACAGAGCACCATATGTCATGGTCCTGGTTACACTGGCTGTTTCAAGTCCATGATTTTTAATGAGGTCAGGTATTGTTTATTGCTGCACTCTGCTTGGGTCGCTTTTTGCTCTCTTATCCTGTCCCTAGTACTCCTGTGCAAGACAGACATGCAAATATCTGGAACATACAAAAATTGTTCTAGAACAGTTTTTTCAACACTTCAGCTGTGATAGATGAAAAAATTCAATGCATCAAGTGGAATGATTGTTCTCTAGGGGTTTTTTTTCTTTTTTTCTCATATGTTTGGAGAAGGTTCTCAGTAGTAATTGTGAAATACTGATGTCATTGCCCAAGCACAATGAAAAGAGCAAAAGTGACAATAACAATGAGTAGATGAAAGGCAAAGAGAATTGCCAGAGGCAGAAACAAATTATTTCCTTGAAATAAAGCGTTTGTGTTGAGATTCCCTGAAGGACCTGAAAAGGATAGGGGAGCGAAGAGGACAACATGTCATGTCCTATTTAAGGCTGCCAAGCGGCTCTGTCATGAGGGTAGCCACCAAGCAGGAGGAGCAGCAGAAATCAATCTCTCTTGTTTCTACCTCAAATACTGGACTTCTTTTAGGTAATTTATTTTGTTTATTTTGAGTACTGAAAGTTAGTAGACCTACTTTGCTAGTTCCTTCTGTTGATATCAGAGATTGGCCTGCTAGAAGAAGGATGTAAGAAAGATGATCAAGAACATCACAAAACTGGTGGATGTTCTGGGATTTTATGTTGACTGATACAGGAATCCTTGTAGCACCTTTTCTACATAGAGAAATGCTGTAGTATTTTTTTCTTGTTACAATAACATTGCACGCTGTGTCTAACAATTACTTTTATAATTATTGGAAAATGTGCACAAGATTTTTCAGCATTGCTAATTAAACTTCAGCGTAGGCTGAAAAAAGTTTAATGTGAATCAGTCCAAATAACTAAGATGAAAATCCCCCAAAAATACTACTGGTCAGGGCTTGGTGGAGGCTGGGACGCAGCATAAGTAGCATATGAGATTTCCAATGAAGTTTTTCCCAAAGATTCATTCTAATTTACACCCTACACATCACCCTATCTTCCTTTTTTTTTTTTCCCCATTTTTTTTGCACATCCTGTAAGTCATTTGTTGGCTTCTGGGAGTGAAGCCAGAACATCACTGTAGTGATGGTGAAAGTCAACAAATCATGACAGTGCCCCAGAAAACTGTGATAAAACTGTCTTTAGCAGCCAGAGACTATAATCAGGAAAGGCTGCTTGTTTGCTTCATAATATGTCCTGCAAATATTAAAGAGAGCCATTCATTATTTTGAAATCCATCAAGAATAAAAAAACTAGAGTATTATTTAATTCTATTTATACATAAAGTTTTAACAGTAAAGTTGGGGAAAAGCAAGCTCATCACAGATAATAACATCAAATCTAGGATAAATAAATAGTGACTACACCTAAGACCCTACAACAAATGAGTTTTGGGAGGGAAAGAGACGCCACTCATTTAACCATTAACATCTAAGAACACTCACACAAACTGCATTTTTGATGGAACATCATATCTCAATAGGCCTCATGTAAATTAGTTGAAATTTTATTGGTACTAGCACTTTGAATACATGCCCTTAGAGCAAAATGATGGAAAGCTATTCAGTAATGTATAAATGTATAAATAAATCAAACCAAATTGAATAGAACAAAGCTGAAACAGTTATCTACATCTGTCTAAATCTTACGCATGGGTTTTTATGCAGATAGCAGCACAACCCAACCTTCTGTACTTTGAATCCAAATATTGCACCTTGGATATTAAGTTGTTTACAGCCATCTGTAGTCTCCAGCTATTGCTAAGTGCATGCGATACCATCAGTGGCTAATGGGATGTTTTTTCAGCCAGCAGAAGAATGTTGTAGTCAAAACAATTCCTTTTAAACTTTCAGTGCAGGAAAATTTAGCTGAAAGTATTTCCTAATCTTAAACTGTTAACCAGTTATAAAAATACTAAATATAATACTTCAGACATTTTATTTTAGATTTTTTTCAGCAAGCAGAACTCTCATTTAGATAATATATTAGATTTATACTGTATACTAAGATTAAGGTTATGTCACTAGGAATAAGTTTTGATAATTACCTTAATTTCTTATATTTTATATTGACATTAGAGAATAGTGTTGGGATACAAGAAAGAAACCCTAATGTAATAAAACTGAACAGAGGAATTTCTGTAAGGACTGGAGTAAAGAAATCTTACACTTTACAAAGCACTATGGACAAATCTTCAGCTCTGTTGCTTCAGTCTCGTGGCAGTACCAGCCCTTCAGCTTCGGTGCATCTCTTTTGCTCAGGGTTATTCATTTAACAGTTCATTCACTATCCTTTATTTTTCTAGTCTTCCCTAGTCCAGCTTGAGTTTTTACTCCTTTTTTTCAGGACAAACAGACCATTTACCACCATTGCCTGTGTTTAAAGGCAGTTCAAATGATGTGTACAACCATTTGCATGGGATAGGTGAACAGTCCAGCTGACAAGTCAGTAATTAGCAGCATCTCTCCTGGGACGACTGTTCTGGCCAGTAACTTTATAACAATGGTGGGAGTTATAAAGTTTATAACTCTGGTGGTGGGACAAAGTGCACTTTCTGCAAATTTACCAGCACCACACAGCTGACAGGGGGCAGCATGGACAAGAAGTTCATAAGACAGAGGACAAGGGCATCCAATGGGTCCTCAGCAGGCCGGACAAATGGGCTGACCTCTCATGAAGTTCAAAAAAGCAAATGGAAACTCTTGCAACTGGTACGGAATAATTCTATTCAGCATTGCAGTCTGAGGGATGTTTATGTAGAAAACAGTTTTGCGGAAGATCTGGGGACGTGACAAGTCCTGCAGATGACAAGATGATCTTGAGCCAAGGTTGTGGTCTGGCAGCAAAAGCAGCACTTGTCATGCTTAGCTGTATTAGGAAAGCAGCAGCCAGCAGGCTGAGGGAAGTGGTCTTGTCCCTCAATGCAGCTCTTGTGGGACTAAACCAGGAGCATTGTGTCCAGTTCAGGTCTCCCCAATGCAGGAAAACTATTGAACAATGGAGCAAGTCCAGGAAAGAATATGCAAGATATCCAGGGTGATGGACAAGGAGAGCTTGTTTAGCCTAAAGATGAAGTGGGTGGGCCTTGGGGAAGCCTTATTCCTGTTTGTGAATACCTGATCAGAGGATACAGATGTGCTGCAGACATATCCACAGACTCTTCCTGCTGATGCAAGCAGCAGGCTGAAAGGTGATGAACATAAGTTGGAACAGATGAAGTTCCAGATAGACGTAAAGGAGAAATTTTTTTTGCTAATAGGGCACACAGTTACTGGAAAACAAGCTGAGTGAGGCTGTTGCCTCACCACCCTTGTGGGTGTGCAAGACTAAACTGAGCACTGCCCCAAGGAACCTGCTCTAACTAGACCTGTCTCAAACAGGCTTGTACTGGATAGACTCCAGAGATCACTTCTAACTTAAATTTTTCTATGATTTTGTGATTGTAATGTGCCCACCACTCCTGCAATCTCAGCACCAACCAGTTTGCCTGAACAAGCTTGCATCCTTATGTCACAAAGTCAAAGCCTCTGCTACTTTGTTGTTAATACGGAGACCTTTTCTGGCTTGGGCATTGTAGAGCAGCCCTTGTACAGGATGCCTTAGGAGAAGTAGAGCTCCCTGGAATCACTCCTCAAGTTAAAAGCAAGAGGGAAAGAGACAAACACAGAGTGGGGGAAAGCAGTGAAATGTCCCAGGTAACAGAGTGTCCTTCCTGCTGGAAAATTCTTCAGTAAAGCTGCCAGTTTTTTTCCTCAGGCAATCTTATTTCTCCATGCACTCAAACCTCTTCTGTTCACTTAGCTGACAAGTATTTTACTATCTCTCACACTTAACACTATGGTGCCAGCAGGCTAGGCTGCATTCCCTTCTGTCTCTTGCTATAAACCAGAACAAAAACTGTCAGCAAACTTATAGTTATACATTCAAAACTCAGTCTTCATTTGTGGCAGAGGTGCAAAAGGTAATACTATATGTGATAGAAGCATCTTGCTTATGCTTCTGTGTGGATTATAGCCCAGCATCCTCATCTGTAATAGAGAAACCAGGGTATATTTGTTTTGTGTGTATTGTCTCCACACACAGGCTGAACATAGCCTTGCATGTTCACTCTGTATTGAAAGAAATTAAATATTCTATTTAACTACAAATCAAACTGATTTCGTGTGTGTGCAGTGATTTTTATGGACCAATAATACTGCAAAAAATTGAAATAGGAAGAATTCATACCTATAAAAGCTGGTATGTGAGAAGACAGCCATTCATGTGCTTCTTTCCAGGCATGCTTGGATTGTGTGCCAGCCATTGCTGTCATTCAAGAAGTTATTTCAATTAGGTTTCAAAAAGATGGTTATCAACTTTGTTTCATTTTTGAGGTTAGAAGGTGCTTTCTGGTTGAAATCTGAGCAGTACAGGGGCTTCTCTGTTTTTGTTGACTGAGTGACATTCTAAAGGGTTCCACAAACCAAAGTTGGATGCTGAGATTGTTTTATTATTTCAGGTGACAGATTCCAGGCATTTTGAAACATCCCCTTCCTGTTCTCAGATCTGACATCTAGAAGTAAGCTAACAGCCCCAGAGAGGAGATACTGTTCAATGCAGTTGAAGACTGCTCTTCATAGTATCTTATTTAATTTGGATTTTAAATGTTAGCATGAAGCAATGGTATACTGCATATCGCTGCAAGTTTATTATTATTATTATTATTTATCTCAAAGTTGGGGAAGGCCCTCTATGTGTGTCAAAGGGAGTTTTAGTCACTTTCAGGTACATGCCACAAAATTCAAACCTTTGTGCTCAGTTAGTTTCTGAGCAGATAACCATGGTAACCATATTACCATTTTAACTCTGCTCATCAGTTAATATAAGTAGCCAGGTGAGGTGCTCCACTACCATTCAGAGTCAGCTCTGAATCATTATGCTATAAGTAAAGTTTTCTGCAAGCAGTTGGTATTACAAGAAGCTTCTGCTTTCCTTTTGGCTTACCTATCACACTCAGAAATAAGTATTCAAATAAATCATCTTCCTGAGGAGGATGCATAAGCCAAAAGGAACACAGTAGAATATTCTTATCCCAAAGGAAGCCTTCTGACCATATTCTAGAAGTGAAAAAAACCAAGTTCTGCTTTGAACAGATGTGATTTACAGCCTTTGAGACACATAAGATGCAGAGCCCTAAACAGCTGAGTTTTTACAGTCACTTTTTCAAGAATTATGTTTGTTCCCAGTTTGTTACATCTTGGATTGTGTGCAACCTGTATTTGTCATACAGCAATAAAAAATTGCATAAAAATCGCAAAGTGCTGCATTGCACTATGTGCCCCCCATAGACATTCTTGATTTTGTAGAATACACAATGGCCCTTTATTCCTTGCAGCAAAAAATTAAGGAAGTCTGAAAGCTCAAATAGCAATTTATGTATCTGCCACTGCCACTCTCTTATTTAAAATTTCTTTTCCATGCTTTCTTGGCCTCTCATCCTTGCATTCATTTCTGTCTCCATTATAAAAAATGTCATCTTTTATTAATTTTAATTACTTTTTTTTAAAATCTCTGCTTTTTTTGTCAACTTCTCTTAACAGTTAATGGTGATTTACTTTACTTAATGCTAGCCTTACATCTAAAAGATATAAAGATAATTTACAAGTAATTCTAATTAATTAAAGTGTAAAGTCAATCTGGCAATTTTGTTTATTGCCGTAAGCTTTACGGATGCTACTTAGCCTTAAATACATTGCCAAATGACTGGTGCTGAAACCGAGACATCTTAATAGCTCTGCTGGCCTGTGTGCAGATGAGCAGTGTCTATACCCAAATTCCAGAACAAAATCCAATTGTATTAACTGATGATGCACAGGAAGCAATTTTTCCTGTGACATGAGAGCTGTCTTCCAACTTTTACTTCTTAGTTTCTATCATGTGCAATGGGATGAACGAAAGTCCCGTGGAACATACTGAAGTAGGGATTGAGACTGTTGACTGAAATGTAAACGTGGTTCCCAGATAAGGGCTGTAAGTGGGAAGGTACAGTTTCAATCTATACAGTCTGCAAAGTGCTCATCCAATAAATGAAAGGAACAACTCTGCTAACAGTAGAGTTTTGCTGATCAATGTTTTTGTCCAAGAGGGATCCTGCAGCTCAGGGACTCTGTGTATCGCTGTTGCAGCTGTGTCAGCAGAACACTGGAGTGCAAGCTCAAGAAATAAGTTGTTATAGGCAATGTTAGTGACTTTATTAGAATTCACAGAGTCAACCATTTGAGCAAACTTTTCCTTAGCTAATCTGTGATCTGAAGATGTGCTTAGTCTGTTTCCAAAACAAGTCAGGCTTTAATTTTCTTGGGCCTGGAAATCTTTGTTTTGAGAAACATATACTGCTTTGTAAAGAAAGAAAAATAATTATTTAAACCCATCTTGCAGTGTTTATGATCATGGCTGTGTTCATTCCAGGTGAAATGGAAGCCAGGCTGTATTAATGATGTATCAGGCACAGTTCATATCAGTGACAGAATAGTTCTGTGTTGGAAAGGTGGCTCAGCAAAGGCTTGTTAGTGCAAGGGAAACTGAGGAGTTGGGTATGATTAGCTCAGAAAAGATTGCTGTCCATTCTCTTAATTGCACTCTCCGTGAATTACAGATGGATTATATTTTTGAAGTTTTCTGTGATTTCAAAGTCTTGTTGGAGGAGCAAGTATGGGCATGGGTTTTAGTGATATGACAGACAGCATTTAGATTTGGGGTTTCTGAAATTGAAAAGACCTCTGCTTAAATGAAATACATAAACTTATTTTCAATTATTAGTAATTTTTTTTCTCCTCAAAATAGTAACATAAGAACAAAGTTGATTAAAATTTCTGTATGATTAAAACACATATCTTCTAATATAATTTCCAATTTCCCTTACCCAAGAAAACTCGAGGAAGTGGCAAGAATTTTCTTTTATTCATACCAGAGCCCCTCTTTTTTCACAGCACATGTAGCTGCTGCTTTAGGGAGCTTACAATAGTGCCAAAACCATGCACTGTGATTTCTGCCAAACATTTCCTTATATTGAGAAAATATTTTACTAGTTAGTTGTCCTAAAATTAATCAGGATTCTTTTCAGCCATGTAGAATCAGCCGTCCTGAAATAGGTTTTTCTAAAATGTGCAGTAAAGTATACGGCATACTTTACACAGCCCTAGAAATTAAGCATTTTTGAGATAGTTACATTTTTTAAAACACTAAGGAGTTGAAAGTTATCTTCCTTACCCATCAGATTTATTTTCTCCTGAATCTCTTTACTGCTTAGCAAACGTATCCTTAAGTCATCCTATTGAAAGAACGTTGTACAGCATCATGTATCTGATGATTTAAAAAAATGACTCCATCATACCATTATTCTTTCTATATAGCTTGTATTTTGCTAACATCCTCTTTTACCTTGTGGGTAACAATTTTTCTGACTATTCAACGTAATTTCCTGGCTAATCAACATAATTTCCTAGTCCATGTCTAGTCAATATAACAAAGATACTAGCAATTTCTGAACAGTTTTTGGAATAACCTGGGAAACCAGGAATTTTTTTTTATCCTGAATTTACACACAAGGAACAGATAAACAGGACTAGAAATCATTGCCAGAGTCAAGAGTCAAACAGGCCTTGCTTTTAAGAGGGGCCAAATTTCACTCTGCCCCAGACAGTACATGCAGCTTATAGACTCAATCTCCCTAGCCCATACATGCATCTTGTATGTCAGTCTCTCTAAACTGTATCATCACACATGTACTCTGGACTCAGGCTGTTCTTCAAAACAGAGTAAGTCCAAGTCATGTAGGTCCTGAATATTTTATTATCTGTTGCAGTAGTTCTCTCTGCTCCAGCAGGAGGCTCAAGCATGTCTGTGACAGTGTCTCTACACAGGAATTCTGCTGCTCAGAGCAGGCAGGGCATGAATGCTAGGCATAATTAGTGGAGTTTTCCCACACTTATATTCCCAGTATTCCCACCTGCAAGATGACTTCAAGTGAAATTATTCACTGCTCACCAAATCTTCTGGTTCTGACCCTTTCATCCCATCACTTGGAGTAATGCTTAGTGGAAGGAATATCTTTTAATGTTCTCACAGAATATGTGGGCCTACTAGAACAGTAAAACAAGCCTCCTCAGGCACGCTCAAAATTTAGATGCTGGAGTCCAGTCAAAATCAGCTGGATTTGGAAAAACAGTATTTGCTTTTCTTTGACATTAGCTTGGCTGCTTGGACACCAAGGTCCATTTTCAGAGATTCCTTGTTAACCAAATAATTTATCAACCCTTAAAATTAAGATCTTACAACATGAAAGGAAAGCATAAGAGCAAAGCACACAGAAAAGTCTCCTTACCAGCTGCTTGTGTCACTTCACACCAGTGCTCCACTGTGTCACTTGTCAGCTGTGTGCCTCGGCCATGGTGCTTGGCTATCTATTGAGAGTGCAAATGAAATACTCCCTCCTAGGTTTAAATCAATATGGCAAAAATAACAACAGTATCCAGGCATATGTTGCTTCATTTCCATGTCTTGGTTTTACAGTTCTTATTTTGGGTTACACTCTGCAAGGCTTTAGGGTAAAATGGTTCAAGAAGTTCAACAAGAGAGTAAATACTTGCTCTGAAAGTGGTTACATAATTATTTTTAAAAACCTCCAATAACCAACAAACTTTTAGCCTGAGTCAAAACCTTTTCCTATCTCAAATCTTCCTAGAGAATTAGTGCCAACTGAACATGCCTTGAGTTTATATCTAAATGGATCCCTGTTTGATTCAAACAATTTTGGAGAATGTAAAGCACATAGTTAATGGAAGTTCTTATAAAACTTTTATGCTAACATCAATGCCCAGTGGTGTTTGCTGCAGTCATCTTATTATGGTTCAGTGTTACCAATCCTCACTAATTTACTGTGACTCTTCTGCTATTTCATAGTTTTCATAGCAGCCCTAAAACTAGAATAATGAACATATCAGCATGTCAGCTTCACTAAAAGAAAAATGAAGTAAATCTACCCAAGCTGAAAATATGTTCAGGATGTAAGATAAACAAGAAAAGGAGCAGAGTTTCACTATTATTTAGCGCTAATGCATGATTTTTGAAAGCTAAAGTTTGTCACTGTCAATCTTCTTTGAATGCAACAAAAGGAAAGCCTGTCAGGAAAGCCTGACGGATTGACACCCACTCGTTCCCTGGTGGCACTGCAACCAATGCAAGTATGGGGGGAAGGACAAAAGACATCTTGTTTTTCACTTTGCCACCTGATATTCTCAGTGAGGGCAGCAAGCCTGTCCCTAACATGGTGCATCCTAAGAATCTTTGCAGTGGGCTATTTTGCAATACTCCAGAGCGTTAATTCTATTTCATTAATTACACTCTGGTCATGGGATACAAAAGGTAGGTCAAATTTTTACACTCTCTTGGGCTCAATATTCAACCAATTGCTACTTTTGCACTAATTTTATTAAACGTGAATTGTCACACTGACAGAAAATTCAACATTCTTGATGGATGACACAAAACTCCTTAATTGCTTACTGTAACAAACCTGCAGCTGATAAGAATGTAAGTATGCCATTTTAAATTGAAATCATTCTAACAGTTTAAGGAAACATTTGTGAAAAGTAAAAGTGGCTTTTAAAGATATTCAGTACATTAATTTGATTTGTATTTGCTTTTCAATTAGGTAAATTTGATCTTTAGTACCACCAGGGATTTTAATAGAAACCTAGTTTTCAGTGCTGTTATACACACATTTGTATACATTATGAAACAATTAGAGTTTGGAAGCATGACTTATTATTTTCACATTCTTTCCTTGATTTTTAAAGAAAAAAATCAATAACTTAAAAGACAACATTAAATACCTATTGATGGCTGTGTTCTCAACTTTTCATGCAAGGCAGGCCAGGCCTCTGAATGCTGTGTTTTGTTGTGATATATGGGTATCATCAGGCATTTACTAAACTGGCAAGGTTCCCTGTGCACTAATTCAGAGAATTCTAAACTGATTCTAAAAAAACAAAATGTGTTTCTTTACAATACAGAAAGAACAAGGACTTGCATGACCTGAATTTTATGAGCTTTGGGAAAAGATTAGTTATGCATTTGGATTTAGACACACATTTGCACACACACACATATATATTTGTATGTATATGTATATAGCTGCCACCTGTCAATTTCTCTAGACTCTTATCTTGCTTCCCCTCAGAACTACTTCCTGATTCCTAGAGACAAATGAGGTAAGGATAATAAGGGAAAAGATACTTGTTCCCTCACATGTTTCAGACTAATTTTGTTACTGCATTTTCTTGGAGATAGAGAAAATTCTGTCTCTGCTGTCCATGTTTTAGGCTGTGCCTACATTAGTATTTTGTGTCAGAGCAGTTGTGGTTTTCAAGCAATTTCCCTGATCATTCACCAGCTTGGTTATGATTGCAGAAAGGCTCGGTTACCTTTGAGTTTGCAACATTTTGGCCTCAGCACCAGCTGTTTCAACCCATTGGTTTGTTGATATCATAGCAAATTACTTGTTTGGCCCTCCAAAGGGTTGTGTGGGGACAGGGCTGAGCGGCCTCTTTTGCCTTCTCAGTCTTTTGTCATGGAGTGTATTACATTTGGGCACACTGGGATGAGTACTCCTGTTGTTTGGTCTTGGAAGTTAAATAGTTCTCAACTATCAAGGCATGTTTAGGATATAATCTAAAAGTAGAAAGGTTTGTAGAAAGGAGCAAGTCACTGTCACAGAATATCAGACTACAGTAATGAAAGCTTACATTGAAAGATTGTTTGTTGTCACAAATCAGCTGCATTAATGAATGTGTATGGAGATGAATCATATAGTAGAAGACCTGATCAAAGGCTAGGTTTTTGCCACTGTCCCTTGCTAATTTCATACTCTGCCTCTCCTTGAACATGAGCTACCTTCTCCCTCCAGTACAGGGACAAATCCCATTTAACATCTTTATTAATGGGTGATGAGACAGAGTTTGCCGCTAGTTTTCAGGTATAACAAAAGAGTACTTGATACAACAGTTGTTTCTGCCACCAGTTGTTTCTGCCACTATTCAAAATATATGGGTCAACAGGAAACCCATTGAGTCAAACAGGAGCAAATGTGAAATCCTACACCTTGGGAGGAATAACCCCTGGCATAAGTAAATGCTGACTTAAAAAGCTGCTTTGCAGAGAAGAGTCTGGGGGTCCTGGTAAATGATGAGATGGCCATTAGCCAGTCATAGAAGGCTTAAACCATCCTGGACTGCATTAGAACTGTTGGCAGCCGGTTAGGCAAGGTATCCAATTCCTCAGTACTGCTAAGACACAGCTGGAGTTACTTTCCCAGTACAATAAAGGTGTGGACATACTAGACAGTCTAACAAAGGGTCACTGAGATGATTGAGGCTGGGTTTAAAGTATCAGGCATACCATGAGAGACTGAGAGAGCTGAGAGGGTTTATCCCAGAGAAGGGGAATCTCAGGGGAAATCTTATCAATCTGTAACTGCCTGATGATGGGGGGAAATAAAGAAGATGAAGTTATACCCTTCTCAGTGGTACACAGAGACAGGGCAAGAAGAAATAAGCAAAAGTTGCATTTCTACTTGGAATTATGAAGGTTGTTTTTTATTTCTTTGCAGGTGATCAAACACTAGATCAGACTGCCCAAAAAAGTGTTGACTTTGTATCTTTGGGGGTGTTCAAAACATTACTGGACATGGCTTTGAGCAATCTGCCATAGGTGACCCTGCTCTGAGAAAAGTGAATGGAAAAGTTGGTCTTTTTAGGTGCCATCCACTCTCAGGTATTCTGTGAGTCTGTAATTTTGGTGTGGAGAAGGTACTTCAGGTTTTCTCTCCTAGCTGTGGGGCTGAGATGACATCCTTTAATGCTCACCTGGGCTAATACTTTAATGAGGACTTCATCAGGACCAGATACACTAAATCTATCTTCCCTTTCAGATTTTGCTCTGGTAGTGCAACTATGGAAGAAAATACATCTCTGCCAGTACCTGACTCCCAATAAATTGTAATTTTTCATTAACTTTTAATTTCAAAATATCCAGGTAGCAGCCATTTTCTGACTCAGAGCATACCTTTTGAGTTACATGCTGCAAAACCTTTTTACCTCTGGATTTCTTCTCTGTGTGTTTACATTCTTCCTGTGATCTCATGAGATTTACAAGTGCTTTTCTGCTCATCCATTTCTGAGGAGCTGCAGGGGAGTGCTGTGAGAGCTGCCTTCAGTTTGAGCAGATGACACGGTGGAGACAGAATTGAGAGATGCTGTTCCTGCAGAGACAGAGTAGGCTGTGGCCATTTAAAAAACAGCTGGTCACATTGCAAGTAACTGCCCTAATACTGGAGCACAGGCTGCTGCAGCATTCAAACCCTTATGATGCCTTTCTCTAAAGCATAATAGATTTTGCTTGATGGATTTTAAAAGCACTCTGTAGTAAATAAGGTATAGGATTACACTGACAAGCTGAGATCCTGCAAAGTGCCCCACTATTCCTTGAAAGACAGACCAGCACCTCAGGGAGCCAGGAACTCTCGCTGGTCACCAGAGAGAAGAGATCACTGCCGGCCCCTCTTCTTTCCCCATAAGGAAGTTCCTCCTAAACTGCAGTGAGGTCTTCCCTGAGTCTTCTCCTCCCCAGGCTGAACAGACCAAGTGAACTCAGCTGCTCCTCACAGTTCAGACCCTTCACTGTCCTTGTGACCCTCGTTTGGATGATCTCCAATAATTTAAATTCTCTTGTATTGTGGCACCTAACTGGGTTGAGAATTGACTGCCAGAGCTCAGAGGGTTGTGATCAGCAGTGCAGAGTGCAGTTGCAGGCCTGCAGTCAGCCATGTTCCCCAGGGCTCAGTACTGGGTCCATGTTGTTCAGCTCATTGATCAGTGACCTGGATGAAGGGACATGGGATGAAGGGACAAGTTTGAGGATGGCACAGGGCTGGGAGGATTGTTGGTACTCCAGGAGGCTGTGTGAGACCTGGACAGGCTGGAGAGTTGTGTGGAGAGGAACCTAATGAAGTTCCACAAAGGAGAATTTGCAGGGTCCTGCAGCTGGGGAAGAATAAACCCATGCACCAGTACAGGTGCATGTACTGCATGGGGCCTGGCCTGATGGAAAATCAAACTGCAGAAAAGAACCTGAGAGTCCTGGTGTGCCCTTGCAGCCAGAAAGGCCAATGGGTAGCCTGCCTTACAAAGAGTGCGATGCCAATAAAGGGAAGTGATCCTGGCCCCTCTACTTTACCCTGGTGAGGTCGTGTCTGGATTAGTATGTTCAGCCCCAGTTCAAGAAAGGCAGGGAACACCTGGAGAGGATGCAGTAAAGGGCTGGGAAGATGAGGCTAGGAAGATGACTGGATGACTGTTGCGTCTCTTGTATGAGGAAGATGGCCCCTTCCAACCCCTTCCCTTTCACCAGAGGGACTGATGAGCCCACTTCCAGGGCTCTGTAATCCTTCTTGGTACTCCTCAAACTGCTCCTGTCTCTCTGTTTCACTGCCACTCATGTGAAACAACAGCACTGAGTAATAAGTGGTCTTTAGGAGGCTCAGTAGTCTCCAGCGGGCACCCCTGACACAATCCCCCAATAAACAACACATCTCTCTAGAGAGCGTGTCAAGTCAGCACAGAGGTGCCTCTGCTTCTGCCAGAAGAGTCCCCCACTACTCTCACCTGTCACCTTTTCCAAGCTGTGCTGCATGTTATATGGGCAGATCAGGCTGCTTTGCTGGTGGCTGCGCAGCAAGCAGACCAGGCTGCCTTACCCAGCCCCAGCATGCCTCCTGATGTGATGTGTCTTCAGTCTGCAGAGCAGGAAAATGGCTCTGCAAGGGCACCTCATGCAGGGGGTGAAGGATCCCTTCCTCCTGGCTGTCCTTGCATTGCAATCTTCTGTTCCTCTGCATTATTGGCCTCCTCCCTTCTCTGTGTGCTGGTGGGGGAGCTTTGGGGCTCTCTGACTGTGTACTGTGGGCACACTGCAGAGTGCATTCAGAGCCATCTATCTAATTCCATCTCTGTTTCCCTGATGTTACACCACTGTTGCTTCCAGCAGCCATTATATGCTCCCCTCCTAACATTTGGAGACACCGACTATACTTGGCAGAGGGCTTCTAAAATTAATTTAAATTTATATCAGACATTTTTAGGTTAAAAATGGTTAATGCATGATATTTTTTTCCTCAGAAATACCGACATTTTAGGAAATTATTTGTGCCAAGACCACACTATTTCTTTCAAGTGAGTTATGTTGCCTCAGGCAGTGCCATACTCTTCATTTTGCTTCAGCTCTGAGGTGGAAGCTGTTTCTGAGGGCAGTTCTGGAAAGCCGAGCACCTTCCCCACAAGTTCAGTGGATGGAAATCTGCAGTAAAGGTGTCAGTAAGCTGTGTTGCCTCCATAGGCACAATTTAGCCTGTTTATGGACCCAAGTCTGCCCTTGGGCTCTGTTGTACACAGCGGTGCAATCTCATGGTGTAGGACCATCAACACTGCTGCAGCACACACATGGCTACAAGCCACTGCAGTGGGGTCAGGGCTGAACCTGCAGTGCCAGCAACTCCCTGCTAATTTACTCTCACCCTTGGTGAAGTCAAAAGAGCACATTTCACCTTTTCCTCTGTGGAAAATGGGGCACTGTGTGTCCCCAGAGAGCAGGGGTGTGCTACAAGGCATCCCTGAGGCAGTGCTATTTCACATCTGCTTTCCACTCATGACATCACCTATGTGTGCCTGTTTTCCATGTCGGCACTTGCACTGCGCAGGCACACAGCCTAGACTGTCCTGCTGGTTTCTATCATGTGGTCCATTTCTGTATGTTCATGTCGGGATTCTGCATCATTTTACCCAAATAAACACTTCCTAGCATTTTAGTTACGGATATTTTCACATAGCTTGAGTCTGCCAAGTTTAACCAGGTCCTAGCTATCAGCATGCCTCAGTAGCTTTGGGAGTCCCAGGAAAGGGTCAAAAGAGGAATTGGGGGAAGGAATTTCAATGTCTCTGTTTCTGTAATTCATATCTAAATGCATATGTGGTGCTGCTGTAATGGAATTAATACCAATTCAAATTTAATCTTTATTTATGACTGTCATATTAATAAGTAGCTTAGTAACTGTAAACCTGCTGCATACTTAGTAGCATTTCCTAATAAACTCAGAATGTTGAACTCTGAATTACTGAAAAAAAGAAGTAAAAAAAGTTTTTTAAAAAATAAAAAAGAAAATACAAAAGGTCTTTCTTGGGTGGTGAAATAAATTTCTTTGAAAATCTAGCAAGGAATGCTCTTAAAATCTGATTCTTAGTGTAAAGAGGACTGTGGGATATTATTCTACTATGGTAGAACTTATGTATTTAAATTAGAACAATAAAGGATATATGTCTACACTGGGATCTTAAGTAAGATTTCTGTGGCTTTGACACATACTGGTTGTATAATATATTACAATTGTCTCGATTTTTTGCAATAGAGGTTCCCTTTTCACTGCAGGAACAATGACTCCTTGATATCACTGGATTTTGACATTGACATGTTTTATGAGGAAAGGAAAATAAATATTGATTAAATAGAGGAAAGTTGATTAGAGGTCAAGAAATTATTCTATGTTGGCAATAGAACCTTTGGAATCCACTTAGATGTTTTCTGGGCAAAAATGAATTGTTAATGAATATTCTAAAATAAAATGTGGCTGCTTTAAAATTGTTGAAATTATAAATAAACCAACAAAGAATGGCCTTCTTTAATAGTGAGTTTGTAAAACTGGAGCAGACAACAGACAGGGGACTGCTTTAAGGACACTGCTGGAGGGAGGCGGTGGGAAGGTAGTGAGTTACCAGCATTCCTGGTGGCTGAGATGCTGCTTCCCTTGAGCTTGGTCCACAGTCAAAGGCGAATTTCCACTGATTTCAATAGACTGCACATCCGGTCCCCTTTTAACAAGCTATTGGGTTTTTTAATTTACCATATGTCTCTTAATAACCAGATCACTACTAATAAAGCTCAGAAATTATATTAGCAATTCAACCGTGAAATTAGATGCAACCAGCTAAGTCAGAAGTAGAACAACAATTAACAAAATATTGGTAAATGTAAATCTCAGAGAATCTTTTAATACCTTTATACACTGCCAAGAGCACAGGATCTTCATTTCTTTTTATTAAATGCCTCTTGTGGTAAACAATTAAACAGCACCAGCAATTCCTTTACTCCAGCTGTCATTCTGATGATGAGAATGCTTGGGCACCTGACATCTAATTTCAGTGCCATCCAACTGTAAATAAATTGTAAAGCCTTTCTACATGTCTGGTAATATATAGTCATCTCTATGTAGGCACATATGCAGATTGTGTGAGCTTTGCCCCTAACATAATATAGTTTCAGCCAGACAAGGATGAGTGTGGGGGATAATAGTTTGTGAGAAGTTTGAAATTATATTTCAGGGTTTCTTTTTGGGGCAGTAATAACATTTAAAGTTCTGAGTGTCAGAGTGAGAATAAAAAAGCTGATTCCCAGCATCAAGGCGGGGTTTTTTGCCTTTCCCTGCCCCCATTTCACTCACACTTCCTTGAACAAGGGAGACAGATTGAAAAGCATTGTCATATACCGATGCGAAACTACAGGTACAAGTTAAAATTTTCTGTATTAATTTCAAATGTTCATTCAAAGTTGCCTATTAATTTTGCATGAGGATTTGCTGAAGCTTTCATTGCCTTTGTTCCTTCCTCAATCATTAACATTCTGTATGTCAGTTAGAATTACAGGGTTTGAAACAAATGTTTGATTTCTATCACATGTGATTGTTACACAGCTACAACTCTCTAAGCTTTTCTGATCTCCAAGTCCTTGCCTACTTAAGAGATTCTGGTTGGCTGGGAATGACCTTCCCCTGAAGTCTAGAAGTTAAATTTAAAATCACAAATAAATAGAAGTCTAGGCAATAAAGGGTTTTTTACAGGAGGTGAGGTGGTCACATTCAGACTTTGTGTTCCTATTGGAAATACTTCAAGCACACTTTTTTGATATGTGTTATTCTTCTATACACTTGGAAACCATGCTGTGGATAGGCTGAGAAAATGGGATATTCATTGGCATTCATTTCATTAGCAATGTAAATCACTTTAAATGGCATATTTTGGCAGTGTCCTTTGAAAAATGCAGCTCATTAGCTGAGAAAGAAGCAAGCATTCTAGGACACACTGCGCACTATCAAATTTTTAGGCTGTCCTTCACAGTATCCACCTTGGTGGGGCTCTCTGGTACAGCACATGATGAGTTAGGTGCCCACAAAAATGCTTGTGACTAAGCAGGGGAAGGCCTGACTCAGAAGCAAAATTTCAAGGAGAACTGAGAGCCAAGAGAGCCAAAGCTGTCCTTGGAGGAAGGATGCTGAGCCACATGCCTCTTTCTAGGCCGGAGAGAAGCCATTTCCTCCATTGGGGATTCAGGGCTGAGAACCTCATCTGGTACCTAAACAAAGCCAGGCCTTCCTTTCTGGCTGGGAGCTAGGGATTTTTGCCAGATAAATGAATAAATAATCATCTGGGGCTGAACCTCAAACAACCACTTAAACTGGGCAGTAGTGTGACACAGATGTCCTGAGGACCTCCCTCACCAGAATATTGCACAGGGAGAATTTTCTTTACGCTTCTAGGTAAAAATTCTGCAATGAATTTTTCTCACAGCCTGCTGGACATTTTCCAAGTAGGCGGAACTAAGCACAGCCTGAATCAAAATTTCAGTGCAAAGGAAGCATAGAATCTTCACATGTCCCAGGTATGCAACCACATTGCAGGCCTTCCAGGGCTTTAGACTGAATTAGACTCAGTGCAGCTGTTTAGTCACAGTTCATATTAGATATGGATTTTTCCATCAGAAAGAATTCCTTCTTTCATAAGGTAGGTGAAGGAGCAGAGTATATTAGGTATCTGCTTAATAGCTGATGGGCTCATGGTGTAATTGCCAGGGCTGCAGGAAATACCATCCAATTCTGTGTAGGACCTGCACACCTCCTGTACTCCCCTAAGGCACCTAACTGCGTCTTCTTCTGTCACAGCTCAGAAGTCAAAATTAACTTTAACACATTCATTTTCTTCTGCTTAAATCATTGCCAGTTGCCATTTTATTGCCATTTTATCCCTGTGCTTCTTTCATATGCTCTCTGATCAACCATTTCCATCTATGTGTGGCGCAGCATCTCTTAGTGGATGCCAGACTCTTCAGTACTGAGTTGATTTTTTAGTTTTACATTTTGCATGTCCCATTTTCTGTGTCAAGAATATATTTTGTTATAACGATGCTGGAAAGCCTAGATTCAAAATGACTGTTGTCAAAAATCAAGCATGCTTTTCTGATTCAGAAGCTTCAATTAAGCATATTAATGGAAAATAATTATTTCATCAGGCTTTCAAAGATTTTACCCTCCTTGGCTATGTAAGACAATACTCTTTAATCAAGGCCTGTAGTCTGTGTTTTATTATCCCATACCTGAGCCAACCATTGCTTGTCACTTTCTATTCATGACAATTTACACACTTCAATGAAGAGTAAGGTGCATCCTCACTGTTTGTTTTGTTGTCTTGTTGGTTTTTTTCTTTCATTCTGCATCTTTTTATGATTAGTCCTTGGTAATTTCCTGATCAATTATGATTTTCTGGATGTCTACCTTACCCCTTTATTTTTTTTGGTCAGGTGCAGTGTGTGCTGCATGAACAGGCTTTCCATAGAAGGTTTTAATAACTCTAAATATGCAGTGTTAAATTTTGATTGCTGTGTGTTATCACATCGTTAACATTTGAAACCCCTGAAACTATACATAAAACCCAACATTTTCTGTAACTTATATCTATTTCCAGTTCAGATACAGAATTTGTTTCTCTTCGGTTGCTATTCTGCTGAGTGCCTCGAGGTGAAAGCATTTTTTTCAATAGCCCTCATTAAACTAGTCGTCAAAATAAGGCAAACTGCCTGGGGACAAGAAAGAAGGCACATTCCATTTCTGTGCTTGACTGGTTTGGTTGTTTCTTTTCACTGTGTGACTAGCAAATGTATGGCTATCTCATGAGTTTGCAGTGCCTAGTTCATCAGTATCCACTTCCCAGAGTTTCTGGGGACCAAAACCTGGGGTGTTTTGGTAATAAAGCTCTAAATTCTTTAGAGAATTTAGAGGGACAAGTTCTCTTGAAAATGAAATAGTGATTTGACAGGCTCTGTGTTCCTTGCTCCATTATGCATATAAACAGTAGCTATTTATCTTCCAAGTATTTTTGAAGTCTTGAGGAAAAATTAGCACTTATATGATGCTTTATGGCATTAATCCTTAAATACCATGTTCTAATTCCCATCTATTTTCTGCAGCCTCATTTTTGTCTTATCATTCCTGCATAAACTTATATCAGTTTTCCTTTCTCACATATCTGAATAGATGGCAAGTATTTACTAGAAAACTGACATAGTTAACAAAGAGTCACTTTTTCTTTTTATGATGAAATTACTTTTGAATTTCCTTGCATTTGCCTTGTGTCTGTTTCCAGAATTTTTACTGATTTGCTACCAGTAGAACTGATGTGATCAAGGCCATTTAACATAGCTTTAACTTTCTGGCAGATGGTGCCTGCTTTCAGTACACATGAATTAAAAGAACGACTGCAGGTCCTAACACAGTTTTAAAGTTGACTGAGGAAGTAATGTCCACACAAGAGCTATACTTATATACTTTTATTCCTCAGTTGCAATCTTGAGAATTTGTTTGTTTACATGGTTTTGAATTGAGTAAGAGTTGTGTACCTTAAGAGGGACAGCATCCAAATAATTCTGATTGAGACATTTGTCCTGAGAATATTAAAAAGGGTCATCATCCATGTTTTCTTATATAGTTATATGTCATGTCATGTCATGAAACTGTTAACAGTTAATGACAAAAGGAATTGGAATAGTGAAAGGAGCAAATATTACTCCCACCTTGAAAAGGGCAAGAAGGAGGATCCTCCTGGGAACTTCAGGTGCCTCAGTCTCACCTTGATACCTGGGGACAGTGATGGAGCAGCTAATCCTGCAAAAGCCTGCCAGGCACAGGTAGGACTATAAAGTTTTCAGGAGCGATTAACAGGGAATTACAAGTGGAACATCATGCTTTTTAATTCCATTTCTGAACATGTGATGGTTTATATACAGTCCTAAAAAACCCATAGGATTAGTAGTTTTCAGGAAAATTCCTAGTCCAGAAAACACCACTAACTTTATTTCAAACTATTCACCAGAATTTTAATTATTAATTGAATATGTTATCTCATTAAAAATTGCATCTCTGTCTCATCTAGCAAGAGGCTTAAGATAAAATTGAACCTGAAGTAGGGTCTAAGTGAAGTTAAAACATAATTTCAGCATCAGAAATAAAATGCCTGAAAACTATCTGGTAAGTTCTTTCCTTACCTGAATTAATGAAGAATTATGGCATAGATGTTGTGCAGTATTATTCATAGTTAACTTACTCTTCTTCTAAGAGAAGTGAAAAAAGATCAGGAAATGGGGAAACTGTGCTTCCACAATGTTTTTGGAGTCTTTGCCATTACTAGAGTTTTTCTTCTCAGGATTATTTTTACTGAGCATAAACTATTGTTTTGCAAGCTCTGCACTTTTCTTGTGTGTATTCTTTACATACAACATATATAGGACAATGCAATCTATCACTCTGACAGAAATTAGAGAAGATGCATTTTCTTCAATGTGTGAGATATTTTTTCTTTTGTTCATGTCCCTGTCTGTCAGCTAAATTACAATAAAATCATGTGCAAAGCAATTATGAAAATAGAAGGGTTGCATTCACTGTTAGGATTGTCCTGCCTATTGAAATGTCTTCTCCTTTTTAAGAATATACATAAGAACCCAAAAGCATCTGTCCTAGTAAAATCTAAATTTGCTTTGAATGATTTGACGGTTTTAGTGATACCAATAATATTTTATATATATCTGTTTACATAGTGTTAAATGCAGTTAGAAGATTCCAAAAATTATAAGTATTGAAATAATGTGGTTTTTTACTTCAATTATACAATATTTTATGTCTATCACATTTCATGTGTGTCTGTTTATTTCTAAGTCTTTCCAAGTTATCAATTTCCAAACATTTATCCTTTGGTCATGTTTTTGTGTCATTTGTTTGTTTGGTTTTTGTGTGTGTGTGTGTATTTGTTTGTTTGTTTAATTGATTGTGTTTGGGGTTTTTCAGTTTGGGTTTTTTTGGGGAGGCTGCAAATTTTTTTCACTTCTTTGAGTGTAATTTACCTTTGCATCTATTCAGGCAAGAAAATTATTAGTGTTTATGCATATCCCTCCATTGAAGAGCGCAGAACTGGGAAAATTGCTTGTTGCAGTAGAACCTGTGCTTCCTTTGTATTTTGGTGCATTGGTGTAACACTGGGCAGGGCAGCCAGAAACTGCAGAGTCCATCAGTGCAGGGTGGGACCTGCTGTCTCCAGGCACACACACTCCAGTCTCAAAGAAAACACAGCAGAACCCAGCAGCTCTTGGGCTCATCAACACAGGAGGGATTTCACGTGGAGGTGGGATGAATGTGTGCCCACAAACCTTGCTTGCTAGCTAAATCAACATAGAGGAGGGCTACTGGGATCATGGCTTTTCCCCTGTTTGTGCTTTGTTTACTAGAAATGTGTTTGTTTCCCAGAAATGTGTTTGTTTCCCCCGTTTGCTCTCACGCTGTGTCCCACTGTGGAGCTAAACTGTGGGCAGAGGGAGGCAGCCTGGTGAATCCCTCCTTAGGAACATGTTTACAGCTCTGGTGGAAGTAATTTGGTGTCAGTGTTATTATAAGTACTAATGCCCTCTCCCCCCTGTTGTTTTTATTACATCTCTCCCTGCCAACAGCTTCCAGCAGCTTTAGGAATTTATCATATAAGAGAATTAGGATGAATTGGAGCCAAGCATGTGTCGGTGGGGGGTGGAAAGGAGGGAAAAGGAAAGTTACTACAAAGGCTGATATAACAGTAAAGATTTCCTCAATTTGTTCTCATTATTACAGAGATGAATTTTTTTAATGACCAGGGACTTTGTAGAAGAATGATGTCTAAATACCTACAACAAAACCTATTCTGTGTCTTCAAGTTTTGGTATTGCAAATACTTTTCTAAAACTCATACAAACTGTCTATGGTGAAGACATAAACAGCTCAGCTGATTTTCAGCCTCTCTGAAGACATTCCTGTAACTTTGATTTAGCCACGTTTAGGTTTTTTCCTTAAAATAGAAAAAAAATTAATAATTTAATAACTAGTGGTTCTTATCTGGAAGTGCTCAGAAACAGGAACAATTTTAGTGTGAGTGCTTAAAGAGATTCAAGCTAAACCCTGAACATTTTTTTCACATCAGATGATCTGGCACATCTGAAAGATGTGCTAAAATAGTAATAGTATTGAGAACTAGGTCTGGCTGGGTAATTACTTCTATTTTCCTCTAAGAATTTACAAAGAGTGTGTCCTCCCCATCCCCTGCAGTGATGGGCATTAAAAAAAACCTCCAGAAACATGTGGCAGCTTTCACAACACAATCCAGCCCTCAAATCTGCCACCCAAATAGTCTTTTCCTGAGCATCTGGTTCATCCCTAAGATTAACAAAATAGTAAAATTTGTTTGAACAAGTGACTCCCTGGAATTTTACTAAAACTACTCCAACATTGAGCCTTTGCCTTTTTCGTCCCTGCAGCCTATGAAGTATTGAAATTGTTCATATATTTACAAAAACAAAAGATTATAAAAAGGTTATGGGGTAGTTAACAATTTTTTATCCAAATCCTGCATGCACCTGCCTTTGATATTGTACTAAGAGTCAGCAGAACAAAACCTGCAACACTGCAAATGTATTTTAGCATGCAAAACGACACATCTGGGACAGTACACACCACTGTAAAGTATCAAATGCTGTGAGACTCCTAAAAAGCAGTACTTGCAAAACTAGAAATAGAAATAGGCTGAGATCATTAAGAAGCAAAATTCTCTTAAAATAGTTATGCAAGTAGGGAAACATTACTTTTTTTGCTCACTGGGCACTTATTCCTTAGTTTATGATATTTTTTTCAAGTACATTCATTAAGCTTTTACTAACATTTCTGGGAATTGGTTGGGTTTTGTTTTGTCTCTGAATTGATAATTGCACTTATTAGGGGAAAAGAAAAGCAAAATATAGTGCTTTTTTTTAATTTCTAGAATTAAATCATTCTTAATAATTCTTAAATTTTACTGTGCACTTTGACCTTGCAAGTATGACCCTTTCCTGGTGACACATACGACCCACAGGGGATGTTCAGTTATTAGGTGGTGAAATGTGGCATTGGAAAACATCAACCTTCTTACTAGAGGTTGCACTATGTATTTAATCCATGCATAATCCAGCTAGGATTAGCACTTTTTCTAATTAATTGAAATTAAATGCACAGATGTAAGGGAAGATTCATGCTGCTTAAACACATGGCAACACAGATATGTTCATGGACTGAGAAAAGCATACAGATGACTGATTACCTTCAATTTTAGAAGGTCATGATGCACTGTGCTCTCCTGCTCCATGATTGTCCAAGCTGAGTGGGAGTGAAAACTGGTGTGTTTTAACTTCCCCAAAGTGCCTTGCAGGCAACGCCAGTCCCCTGTCAGGTACAGCATTCTGCTGTGAAGAAAATCCTCCACAGAGACAAGACATGACCAGATACACAATCTTGTTTTTTGGACAGTGCTCAGTATAGCCATTGGCATATAGCTGTGGTAACAGCAGCAGGTTTGTTGATCCTGCAGTCACTTCAGAGGGCTGCGAGAATAACTGCCCACTGTGCCTCCTATATTCTCTGGTAGCTGCAGTGGGACTATTCAAGGAGAGAATCTGCATGCCTGACCCTCTCCCCATTTACAGAAATATTTTCAGTAAGCCACTAATAGCATATCATATACAAACAAAGTCACCTAGCACTCAAATCTTACAAATAAAAAAAAAAATAAAATAAGCTTAAAAAAAGGCTCTGTATTAGTACGAGGTTTACAAAAATAAATAATTCCTCTATCCATAGTCTGTGATCAGATTCTGTACATTCTCATGGAGGATTAGTCAGTTGTGTTTCAAACTGCCTGGGGTATTCAGTGTGTTGTGGGTGGTGGGTATATCAACACTGGCCTGCTCCACCTGGTCTGAGATTTACTAGCCTGCCTGGTTGTGCAATATACTTGAGCTGTAGATGGATTACTACATTCACTTGGTTAACTGCTCCACTGAAAATTTTACAAAAACAAACATGAAATCCCTTGCAGTGGGGCTCAGCTTGTCCTTGTCTTTGTGAAGAGGCAAAGGGACTCAAGTGGACATACTGAACTGAATGAACCCTGTCAGTCCCACTGACTCAGATTTCCATAGATATATAGTGGCTCATCCCAGGTCGTGTCCAGACCAAGAACTTGTTTATCCATTTACATCCAGACCAATTAATAGTTTATCCATTTATATCCCAATGAAAAAATAGTTTATCGTCTCATGCATTTTACAAAACAACATTTTTCAGAAGGATTTTACATTGAGTGTATTTAAAGTTACAGCTCTGCAGCCTTTGTAACAGACTACACTCAGAGAGATTGCTTCTCAGTTGTTCAAGTCTCTGCTTTGTCTGCAGTGCCTTGTTCCTGATTTCATTCTCTGCTACTTGGACAGGACTTCACTGGTACAGTTTCCCCATGATTCTGCATCTGAGGAAAACTTACAAGCAAGTTTATAAAGCAATAATGGATCTGCAACTAATGGAAGAGCCCATTAACTCCAGACTGCTAAAGCAGCGGAGGAAACTCTCTTCTTGTGTTTCATTTGTCTTTACTGACAAATTCTGTGTTGTGTTACTTATACTAGAGCAAGTGAATGTTTTGAACCCTTAAAAATCTACTCTGTTTAGCACGGAGATGCAGGTGTCTTGATCTGGTCTCCTCCAAGATCAGCTATTCCTAAAGCAGCCCCCACAGAGATTTATTTTAACAGGGTCTTTTTAGGACCATCTGGAGACAGGGTTTCCCCAGCCTCTGTCTGCCAAGAGGTCATTTTCCAGTCCTATCTAACTCACCCTGCTATTCTGTAGTTTGCAACCTAAACTTTCCTTGGTTAATTGTCCTATTGACAATTAAAGTACTGTCCTATTTCCAGAAAATTATCATATCTCCCTTACTTTCATTTTTACCTTTGTGTAATAATTCCTTTTCCTCCCAAATTACTCCAGCATCTTCTATCTTGTCTTGCAGGTGATCTGTAAAATATTTTACTCTTCTTTTGTAGAATTATGGTCCCTGTGCAGCCAGTGTATGGTCAGTGTAAATAGACTATTTTGTGTTAATATGTCCACATCAATATTTTCTCCTAATACATCTCAAGGACCAGCTCTTGCTGTGCTCTTTGCTTGGTCTTTTTGCGCTTGAACCAACATTTCCCTTAGCCAACAATTCCTAAAGGCTGTGGTCCATGGTGAATTTGGTATTAATCACAACAGATGAGAAGTATGTGACACAAGAGAGTGAGTACACATTCACAACCCTTAGACCTTCTTGGGTCCAACACAAGTCAACACACAGCTCAGACTGTTTTCTGCTCATACTGGGAGAGATGGAGGAACTGAAAAATATCAGTCATGTATTGATTTTACAGTGCAGTTGTTCTATACCAAAACTATTCTCCAGTTCAGAGAAATTTGGACATCACCTAATCCTTTGGTTGCTTTTTAAATTTTTATGAAAGTTCCAGCTTTTTTTAATCTGACTCTCAGTGTAAGACTCCCGTGTGATTGTCAGTGGGTTGACCCTGATAAAATAAAAATAGAAAAAACAACCACCAAGAAAAAAGAAGCATTTTATATTTTCCTCAAAATCCTTAGCACAGTCAAGATTATAATAAATTGCACTGTCTTATCTGTTCGGTGTGTATAGATGAAAATATTATAAAGTAAACAGTGGTGAGAGTTTTTAATCAGCTGTTCCACATTACTGGGCTGTGTTCCATGTCTTCGCTTTGTTTCCTCCCACTCAATAAATGAGAACTAGGGTACCTGGCATTTGGTGAGGCTACACGTGCATGTGTACTTACCAGGTGCTGCATGGATTTAATGCTGTACCTTTGCCAGTAATTTGTAATTCTTATTGCAATTGCATTCAGCAATTGATCCCTCATCCTTTTGGGCAAACAGATGTACATCCTTGAGTCCTGGCCTTGACCACGGGTGAACTGCAATTATACATCTTCTTGTGATTCTCTCAAGCCAGCCTGGATGATATTCAGGCAGTTTGAAAACATGTTTTCCTTTGGAGCATTAAAAGTAATCTCTGATTAAACTGTTTGGTTTTCTATCATAATAAATTGGTGTGTATGAGACTGCTTTGGAAGCCTGTAGCCTTTCTATCACTGGAGGATTTTAAGGACAAGTTAGAGAAACATCTGTCAGGACTGGTTAGGTATAGTTGATGTAACCCAAAGATAAAATAGGTGACCTTCTCAGTCCATTTTTTCATCTTTTTTTCTGTGATTTTATAATTGGTCACTGAAAATACAGTTGGAAAGTCAGCGACTTTATTCTTGAGTGTGAATTCTTCTTCCTAAACTAAACTAAAATGCCATTGTTCATTTGTTTGGGTTTTTCTATATAGGTAATTTGGAGTGTCAGGGTATTTTTTCTGTAGTTTTCAAGCGAGAATTTCACCTGCAATTTTTTTGGCACAGGCAACCTTTTCCAAGGTGTCATCCAGCCCTCATGAAATATGGTCACAGACAGTTTCTGCCTATTATTTCTTTGGAAAACATTGCAAGAAAAGGAGAGTGTTTCTTTTGCTTCTACATTACTCTGCTGAATTGCTTCAATATTAAAAATTAAAATAAAATTAGAAGAAAGAGCTCAATTAAAGCAAACTGAAGTCTAGCTCAGAGCAGACTTAGTACTAAAGCAGAAGGCAAATAACCTAAAGTAAAAATGACTGCTATCTTTGATACACCAAAGAGGGTTAATTTTCATGTATGCAAACTTAAGTTGCTGTGTGCACCAGCTTTAGGGTTATCTGAGATCAAAGAAATGTGTAACTTACGGAGACCTCACTGTCTTTTCTTCAAACCTAGGTCTTTATAAAAAAACATAGAACAAGGAAGAAGACAATCCCTTGGTAAGGATTTCAGAACTGGAAAAATGTGCATTAAGTATTTGACTGGGAGCTATGTAAAACCTTTTAAATTAAGAGAAGCCTATTGCTTGTTTTATTCATACCACAACAATATTCAGGAACATTCAGTAAATTTCTTCCCAGAGGAGACACAAATGCTCTGATCCATCCAACTCATATGTTGAAAATACCTTCAGCTACCATTTATAAAGCAGTTCTTTATATAAGGACCTATAAGGACCTGGCACCTTGTTACTACAAACAAGTTTATGTGACTATAGCTGAGAATTTTATAGAATGTTTTGCCCTTTTTGCTAACTCCTTAGCTTATTTTTTCCCTTTAACTGAACATTTTGAAACCAGCAATTGTTTTCAGTCTCTTGAAGTAAGAATTTTCTGGTGCATTTATGAATGTCACTTTTGGAATGGAGATAACAATGTCTTCCTGCTAAAAAGACTTACAACAAAAATTTCAAAACAAATCTCTGTCTCATCTCTGTTCCTTTTCCCTTAATGTTAGCCCAGTGCCATTCCATGGCTTCTTGGACTACTTGAAATTGCACATTTCTTTTTGGGTCACTAGAGGTAGGTGGGATATGGAGTGTTTCTGGGTTTGGTTTTTTTTTTTGTATTGAGGGTTTATTTCTTCCTCTCTTCCCAGAAGCTCTAAGATTCATGATCTCCTGCAGCTCAGGCTGACTCAGAGCAGACTCAGCTCTCCCCAGCACCAAACCACTTCCCCCGGGTTCTGCCCTTCTCCTGACATGCAGCCCTCGGGAGCAGCTGAACAGACAGCCTTTTTTTTTTTTTTTACCTGGCATTTTTACTTCTATTCCCACTTATCTATGTCCTCATATTTCAGAACAGAAGGTGAGAAAGATGCTGATCCTTAACGAACAATACAGGTTCTCCTTAAAGGTGAATCAGGAAGTATTTGCAGTGTGTGCTTTCCAATCCAACAAAACATTTCTAGTTTAAAGAAAAACATAAATTCATTTTGCAGAGGTATTTTTAAAGGATCATTTGTTCTTCATAGGAATTATAATTTCCTATGACGCAATTATGATAAACTGTTGGAAATGTTACGGGTTTCATACTATAAAGTGCATCAAGTATGGAGTTAAAAATCAGAAGAAAATCTCAACATTGGAAATTTTTGTGTGTCCTATTCTGACCAGATCAATGTTCTTTCATTCCAGTGTTATCCAAAGAAAAACCTTTAATAATCGGATCAAATTTCATACAATTTTATCTTACTTTATGTAATCTAATTCATGCCAATTAAAAATTTAACTCCTGATGGCCTTGATAGACTTTTATCTAATAGAACTAGGAAATCTCTCTTGAGTAAGAAAAATAAGCATCTCCAGCATCTTGCTAAGATGCCTAAAATAGATAGGATGACTCACTGCTTGGACATGAATGTTTTTTTCTGTTGATCAGGCGCAGAGCTTAAAGCAATTGCATAGATCTAGACATCTTTAGATGTTTTATGTTAGTTGAGAACAATCCTCTTCTGTATGTTCCCTCCAAGCAAAGATACAGTTTCAGGTTTGATTTTCTGGGTGAAATGCTACTGTTCTTCACCTACTGGTGGCTGAAGTGGATGGCTGAAAGACCGGAGCAAAGCTGCCGTTCAACACGAAGGAGAAAACAAGCCCATAACAAAAATATTATTTTGTTTACAGAATCATGTTTTTCAGATAGGAAGAAAGGGTGAAAGTGTACTATGTGAAACGAAGGATGGAAAACATAGACAGAGGTTCTAGGTTCGTGCATTTCCTCTCAAGCTTGCCTTGATTCATTTTATATGTGAAGCTTCCACAAATTGAAGGAGACATCAAAACAAGCCAGAAAACCAAATAAAATTACCTTTGAACAAAATATGAACTAATCACAGGCTATGATATGATGCCACAGGATACAGTAGGAGATATGAAACTTACAGATTCAAGTTTTGGGCAGGATAAACTAGCAATTAGGAAAAATAATCTGGGATCCTGGGATGACATCTTAATGACCTGTCAGTTTTGGTTGCTGGAATTTTTTTAGCATTCTTAGGTCAAGCACTTAGAGTTCAGTCCAGTGTGCTTGCTATTGATCTTGGAAAAATCTAGCCAATTAGCAAGAATCTTTGTGGAAGCATATTTTAATACATTTTCAACATTAGTATCCCTGCCCCTAGGCAGGGAAGCAGATATGAGAACCTCCAGAGGCAAGGGTAGATCAAGGTCAGCATTTATAACTTCTTTAATGAATTCTGGACCTTGTACCCAGAAATCTTTAACCAAGAGGCAATCATAAATTAAGGGAGTTAAAATTGACCATAACTTTTGTCCAACAAAAAGGCTCTTTATAACTTGATTCATCTTGAGGGAAGACAGAAATTGTTACATAACATCAGACTAAGATGTTAAAAGGAAATTTTCATGAACCAATTTTCCTATAGTCTAGCAATCTGATAACTTTGATTCCAGTCATCAGTCTAAAACTCCCCTTATAAATGGGCATAATTTATAGGCCATTGAGCTGTTATGTGAATAGGGAACTTTAACAAAACTGTATGAGTCAAGTGTTGCAATTATTTTTTACTTTGGGGAAAAAAATAAAAAGAAAGCCAAACAAACTTTTCAGATGTATTCTTATTGATATTGAGAGAGTAACAAAAGAATATTTGAGGAGGGTTTCTGACTAAGGGAACACATTATTACAGGATTTGAGGCAGAACATTCAGAAAGATATAGAATCTACCTTTGACAAAGTAATTAAATCTGGCAAGTCAGGGAATTTTCTTCATCCAGTCTGATGTTTATAGGGATGGATAGTGGCTCTCCAGTTTGGACATGAGAGAGAATGTAAAATGAGAAGGAAAAGAGACCTGGGGGAGAAAGCTGTGTACTGATCAAACTCAGAATCAACGATATCAGTACCAGAAGTTGTTCATGGTGTTGCATAAAATGCAAGATAAAATTATGCCCAGAAGCACCACAAAATACAATGATTTGTCTACCACTGTACTTGCTAAAACAATTTATTAAAATGAAGAACTAGACTTTAGTCCTTGGGCACTGACATAAATAAATTTCATGCCTTTGAAGGAGGTCAATATTAGCTAAGTAAGCAATATTAGATAAGTAAGAAATATTTATCCTTATAGCTGAGAGAGGTTTAACCAAGAAAGAAAGCCTGCCAAGGAATTTAATTCTTGCTTGTTTTCAGATGCAATTACACTATTTGCAGATTGGATACAAACCTAGGTAAGATTTTTTTTTAATACATTTTCTGGAGCTTCTGGCAAATAAAAATTGATACAAAGTCAAAGAATTGCATTTGTGATTGGGAAAAGATTACGTTTGCTCCCAGTGTTTTCTCTGGCTGCTGGGTAGGGCAGGCAGAGAGCAAGAGGTCGACCCCACTGCTCAGATATTTGGTCACAGGCCAGGGAGAGTTCCCAGCAAGATGCGGAGCAGTTGCATTGTCAAGTGCCAGCCAAGATGGAAAGGAGAGATCTCAAGGGGTTCACAGGGAACGCACAGATTTTTCTGACCTACCAGTGGCTCTGAAGGAAGGGACTTTTCTCTGCAAAAAATGCTGTAATTTTCATCTATTTAACCCTGGATGGTTTGTGTTTCTCATTGAAGGAGTTAGTTATCCTTGAGTGACTTGTGAAAAAATCTCTAGATTTATTGATTCAAAAATCTTGTGAAGTCTGGGGGGGTCTATTCTCATAGAGAAAATTATGCAGGCAGATATGTCTGCACAAGGTCCCAGAACAACATGCCAATCTGTTGAAAAAAACACAAATCAAACCTGCCTTTCCCATAGTATGGGGAAAGCCGATTGTGATTGCCCAAGCTGCTGCTGAGTATGTGACTATGAATCCCAACTTTTCCTTTTTCTCTTTTCTGTCAAAAATTTGTAAGACCTGACAGCACCACTGTCACCTAGTAAGAGTTCCACTGAGTACTTGCTAATATAAATGAAAACTGAGAAATATTCTTATTTATTATCTAAATATGACAGAGCTTTCTAAAGAGATTTTAATGGGCAAAAATGTCACAAGCCCTGGTAAAAATGAGAGCAAAAATTTTTCCTTCCACCTAGAGAAGAGAGACAAATAGAAAACGGGACGACATCTAGTCCCTGTGCAATAATAACAGAAGAAACACAGAGAGGCCTGAGTTGCCTTTTGACTGCCAAGGTAGAAGCCAGAAGCAGCACCTTGAAATAGCTGAGCCTCAGGAAATGCCATCGCTAGAGCTGGTGGCCCATATGCTCCCAAACAGCTGATGTGCTGCCGGCCTTGCAGTGCCTTGCTGTGCAAGAGCAGGGGCACTCACTAAGTACTCCCACCTCTCATACTCATGAAGCTATTAATGGGTACCCAATTTTAAATTTTGTACTTCACTGTGTTTTTTGTAACCTGGGAAAACCTTATAAAGGAAAAAGCATATTTGGGAAATTTTGGTATGAGCTGTTTGACACTGAGTTCATGAATAGCACAGAATAAACATCCCTTGTTTTTAAGAACCTCTGAAAGACATTCTGATATTTGTATAGATCAGTGGTATCTTACATGTTTCATATCACCTAACTGACATTGTGGAGAAGTAGATGCCATTCAGAACTGTTGAAGTAAATTCCCCAAGCGTGTGCTGAAACAACTTGTGTCAGCACAGATGCACTTGTGAGATAATTAGATAGGATACAGTAGTTTGCAGGCTGAACAGAGCCTGGTCAAGGGTCCAAGCTCTGGCCTCCAGTTATCTATTTTCCTTCATAGTCTGGATGAGGGAACAGATCAGAGGCTGTTCTCATTAGTCAGCGCAGGTGGGCATGTCTGTATAGCAGAAGATGCGCTAGGACACGCAGTCTTGGGCTGGTCACTTTACCTGATGAGTTGTCTTCTATCTACTCTCTTCACGAGCACACAACATTGAGATTATTGCTAAAATTTTGATTTACCATTCTGAAAAGCTCTGTAGCTCTCCAAATGGACCTTGGTGCCAGATGCTGCCTGGTTGCAGCCCTTGCCATCCAGGATCTTCCTTCTTTCCACAGACTTGTAGCAACTAATTGATTTGGACTCATCTCATGTTCTTTTATCCACACATATTGACCCCATCAATTCTCCCTGTCTCATCAGATTTATCCTATCATTTTTGTTATCATAATGAGTCAATGATGACCACTCTTAGATTGCATGTGTTAACTGCCAGAACAATACT